>NC_133451.1:64812500-65412500 GCF_048565385.1 Saimiri boliviensis
AACAAAAACAAAAATTGACAAGTGGGACCTAATTAAACTAAAGAGCTTTTGCGCAGCAACAGGAACACTAAACAGAATAAACAGACAATCTACAGAATGGGAGAAAATATTTGCAAACTATGCATTAGATTCTGGTCTAATATCCAGAATCTATAAGGAACTTAAGCCAACAAACAAAAAACAAGTGACCTCATTAAAAAGTGAGCAAAGGTCATGAACAGACATTTATCAAAGGAGACATACATGTGACCAACAACATATGAAAAAAAATGCTCAACATCATTAGTGGTTAGAGAAATGCAAATTCAAACCATAGTGAGATACTATCTCATAGCAGTCAGAATGGCTGTTGTTAGAAAGTCAAAAAATAAGGCAGGGTGCAGTGGCTCACGCCTGTAATCCCAGCACTTTGGGAGGTAGAAGTGGGTGAATCACCTAAGGTCAGGAGTTCAAGACCAGCCTGACCAACATGAAACCCTATCTCTAAAAAAAAAAAAAAAGTCAAAAAATCCTATGCTAGCAAGGTTGCAAAGAAAAAAGAATGCTTATACACTGCTGGTGGGAATGTAAATCAGTTCAGCCATTGTGGAAAGCAGTTTGGCAATTTCTTAAAGAACTCAAAATGGCATTATCATTCGATCCAGTAATCCCATGATTGAGTATATGCCCAAAGGAATATAAATTGTTCTACCATAAAGACATATGTGACATGTATGTTTATTGCAGTACTGCTCACGATAGCAAAGACATGGAATCAACCCAAATGCCCATCAGTGATAGACTGAATAAAGAAAATGTGGTACATATACATCATGGAATACCTTACATACACAAACACACACATACAAACACACAAAGAATGAGATCATGTCCTTTGTAGCAACACAGTTAGAGCTGGAGGTCATTATCTTAAGTAAACTAACACCAGAACAGAAAACCAAATACTGCCTGTTCTCACTTATAAGTGGGAGCTAAACACTGCGTACACATGGACACAAAGAAGAGAAAAACAGACTCCAGAGCTTACTTGAGGATGGAGGGAGGAAGGAGAGTGAGGATTATAAAACTACCTATGGGGTACCATGTTTATTACCTGGGTGATGAAATAATCTGTACACCAAACTGCTGTGACATGCCATTTACCTACATAACAAACCTGCGTATGTACCCCTAAACCTAAAATAAAAGTTAAAAGAAAAACACCTATTATCCATCTTCAGGGACCTATTCTTCAAAGACTCCTCTGACCTCTTCAATTGCCAGAGTTCTCTTGTAATGTTAATTTTTTTTTTCTTTTTTTGAGAGACAAGATCTTGTTCTGTTGCTTGGGTAGGGGTGCAATAGCACAATCATAGTTCATTGCAGTCTCAAACTCCTGGAGGTAAGCAATTCTACCACCTCAGCCTCCTGAGTAGCTGGTACTATGGGCATGTGCTGTCATCCTAGCTAATTAAAGACATTTTTGTTGTTGTTTTTTGTAGAAATGGGTTCTCGCTTTGTTGCCCAGGCTGGTCTTCAACTCTGGCTTCAAGCCATCCTCCTGCCTTGGCCTCTCAAAGTGTTTAGGTTACAAACATGAGCCATAGTGCCCAACCTTATTTTGGTAAATGAATGTCACTTACTATTTTCAATATGCTCTCAGCATTAAGTGATATCATACTTTAAGGCATCTCTTTTATTGTATTACTTGTTCTAATGCATATGTACCTTATGTTTGCAGTTTCTCAAAGGCAAACCTCGCTCATATACTTTTGTATCCCCCGCTGCACCTAACATTAGTCTATGCAAATAGTACAGCCTCTGTGAAGATTTGTGGAATCAATACCTTTTTTGGAAAACTCAAGCTGAGGGGAGATATCTTTGTAGTTCAGAGAGCTCTCTGTGAGAGGAGGATGTGTGAAGGCAGTCATGGTGACAGCCCTTTCTTTCCAGTGACACAGTGGGAGGAATGTTCTCCCCTGTACACATCTATCCCGTGCTGAGAATGTAATCCTCATGATGAATATCAAGTAAGTGATACACACTAGAATCTCAAACTATGACACTAAAGGGAAAGAATGACGAGATAATTTTATCTTCTCAACCACGTACTTTTCTGCCTTCTTCATCATAAGCTCATGTTCGCTAACAACGGTGGATGGGAGAGTGGGGTGTATCTGTCCATCTCTTACTAGTCTGGCATCTCTGTAGAAAGAAACAAATTGACAAAAAAAGGAACCGTTTCCTTTTTAAGAATCCTTCTGGTTGCTCCTTTCTGTTTTGTCTGTTTTTGAAGTGCACATCCCTCTAAAGATGTTGGTTCTTTTATAACAGCAGAGGTCCTCCTTGCTCAGCAGTCCTTCAGGATCAAGAAACTACTCATCCTAACAGCTCGAGATAGTTGGGAACTGTGTGACTTAAACAGGTGATTAAAAAGCCGTTGTCTGTGCGGTAGCTGGGTTTATGATGCCTTTTCATCACGACACCTGCCAACATTTCAAGGTTCTAATTAGCTGCCAATCAGGGTAAAAAGCTCAGAATAAGCGGCATTGTGCCTGGAATTACTATGTGGAAGTATATGCAAATTACTTGGGTTAAAGATAAAGAATCTGCACTTTAGAGAAAGAAAAGCTGTATTAATCTAGGATTATTAAACGCTGATGCATGCATTATTGACCTTGTCATGATGCCAGCTTGTGATCTAGAGCCATCCCAGATTTTCTGGACAGTGGTAAACCATGCTGGCTCTGGCCTGGTTAGTTCTATTTGAATAGCAGGGAGTGGAAAACCAAAGCCTATAATATGAGTGTGTCTGGGGTCCTGAGCCCATGAGATCGGGACAAGCTCTACCCTGTACCACCCACCTTTCCCCATCTGTATCCATCTCCCACTGTGTTATCAGACACTCCAGATGGAGCTTCCTGTACCATTGTTAATTATTATTATTATTTTTATCTGCTCACCCATAATGTCTCTGAATCTACTGTCACTGCAACTGTTGTCTTTGTTGGAAAGCGATGATAGCCTTCCGAAATGGTGATGGTGGCATATCTTTGTGAGCTCTCAGGAGCAATGTGCATACTACTTAAGTTTTAAAAAATAGTAATTATGTCCTGACACTTTAAAAAAGTGAATTTCTTTATAATTAGTTCCAGTGTTTAGTACAGCTTTAAAAATCACTAGGGTTTTTTCCATTAAGCAAGAAGAAAAGATTCAGCTTGTTTCTCTTGTTTGGGATTTTTTGGGGATGAAAAGCACTATAGAAATGTAAGCTATTATTAATCCACCCCTTCTTCAGACACATGCCATTGAGGGCTCTAAAATGTATATCAGCTGACGGTGTGTCTCAGCTCAAATAAAGCTGCAAAATTATCTGAGAGCCTGTTCTTCGAATTTGCCCAAAGCCTGCCTATTTCCATGAAAACAGAAGTGGCATCCTGCAGCTGAGGCTGCTGCTGTCGTTAGCAGTTACGGCAGGTTTAGCCGGATGGATACGACCTCCTGGACAACACTTAGTGCTTTTTCCTGTTTTTTTATAGCAAGGGTAGGGAGTGAGTTAAATTGTGCCTGAATGCTGAGGGACACACGGAGAGATCTTACAGATTTCCTCCAAAGCTTTGCATATCATAATAGGATCTTGATGACTGTTACTTCTGTTGCAACTGCCTGCTTACTGGTATTGCATAGTAAGATGGAGAAAAAAAATCATCTGATTTTGCCCGGCCGCTTTCCCAGCTGTGTGCCTAGTTGGAATTTTCTAAGTAATACTTCCTTTTCCACTACTGGCCACAGATAGTGTTAACTGACCCTAAGCAATCCAGAAATCATGGTCTCTCATCATTGTCCTTTGTGGGATATTAAGTATGTGTGTGTGTATCACTATGTTGGGCACTGCATAGGCCAGACAGAGACAGGTCAAGCCCATTCCAATGCAGTGAACATGTGGAGGACATGGTGGGAACTTGCAAACGCTGAACGCCATAGGAGCTGACAAGCCTACAGACTCGAACTGAACACCAGTTAATGTAAGTGCATTTGGCGAATTACCATTTTTTTTTTTTAAAGCAGGGTGAGATTTGTGAAAATTTGGAATATTTTTACTATAATTTGGAAATGAGTAATAACACTGAGCCCTTCTTAGTTTTCTATCCCTGAACCCCTCTAGGAGAATTTTAGGTCCCTTAGATTGGTAACATGGGAAGCACTAAGACATCTTCTTAAGGTCTCACTTGGATCCTATTTCCTGAATAGCTCTGTGAGTCTGAGCTTTACTGTATGTTTTAGTTATCTATTCACCATGAAACTCAGTGGTTCAAACAACAATCATTTGTTTGCTTATGATTCTTTAATTTGGCTATGACTCAGCAAGGACAGTGTGATTCTGTCCTGTGTGGTGTTAACTTCCAAGATGGTTTGCTCACATAGCTGGCAAATCGGAACGCAGCTGGGGAAGTCAGCCAAGGGTGCCTTGGTTGGCAGGATTCCCAGGCTCTTCTCTGTGTGGCCAGCGTGGGCTTCCTTACAGCAAAGTGGTCCAGGGTAGTGGTGTTCCTTACATTGTAGCTACCTTCCCCGAGAGTGCAAAGCACAGAAGTGCCAGACCTTTTTTAGGCTAGTCTTGGAACTAGCACAGCATCACTTCTGCCAGGTCACAAGGACGGCTCACTTTCAAGGAGAGGTATCACATAGATGTGAGTCCTGGGCGGTGTGATTCATTGGGGACTATCGATGGAATTTCCCAGTTGGGTTCCCTGGTTCTTATGGCTGTTGCTGCCCTGACACCGAAATTGGCACCCTTACTGCTCAAAGTCTTAGGCCTTACTATTTCTAGAACTTTCAAGGACTGAAATTCTTCTTTTCAAGCTTTGTCCTCTTGATAGCTATCAAACACCTTGCTCTGCCTCTCTGGCACAACCATTGATTTCCCCCATGAAGTTTTCTGGAGGCTGCCTACCAGACTTCCTGGGCCTTTACTATGCTCCCAACTCACAAACAGAGTCCTGAATGCATTGCAGTATACGGGACGGTGTGCCAAGGAGGGTGGGGAATTGTGAGACATTTACATGAATCATCTTCCCCCAAAGTTGATTTTACTTGAAAATGTAGATTTTAAAATTCTAATTTCAATTATTATTTTTATGTAAGAGTTAACATGAATATATTATGAAATAGAATATGAAGTTCTATTGAATTTTCAAGATAAAACACAAGGCTTCAAGAATATTGAAAGTTTAGTGGGGCTGCTTGAAACTATACTCCCAGACGCCTGCTCTAGGAATATGTTCTCCCATGTCACTAGTGGCCTGTTTAGTTTTTGTACCAGAAACTCTCCTACTGCTCTTGCTTATCATGCCTTCCGTCCATGTCCAGATTAGTCTACATTGTGGCCTTGGCCTTGGTCATGGCGCCCATGATGCTTGTCTATGCCAGCTTTCCTGTAAAGGGAGAAAGCTCTTTGGTGAAGGAGGAGGAACTGTACATTGTTTCTGTATTCTTATTCTGGGACTCAAATCTTGTTCTAAACTTCGTTCCATTAAAACCAGACCTTGCTACTTGCTCTGTGTACCTCCCCTGCCGCTTGCTGTTCTAGCCTTTCAATATCACTGAATACTAGAGTGTATTGCTTCACAGAAAAGTCCTAGAAATTCCCTTCTCTGTTGCTGTCCTTAGTATGACTGAGGGCCTTGGTAGTGCTGAGTTTTACCAATTGCTCATTTCTAATTCTCTGGTCTTTTGCAAAGTCTATAAGGCTGTACTGCTCCACATGCTGAGTCTGTTACTGTGGACCCCAGTCCTACTTCTTCAACAGGGAAAGGGTGGTGCCTGGAGAGCTCAGTGCTGAATTTTAGGCAAGGCCACAGGAGTGCTAGCCAGCTTTGTCTCCTTTGTGCAGTTGAGAGCTGACCTTCAGCTCTAATTCAGCTCTAAACCAGCGAGGATGATGAAGCCTCTTCCTGAAGTGGGTGATATGTGGCAGAAAACCATGGTTAGTGCTTGCTAGGGGTTACAGTTGCCATGAGTCCATTGCTGAACTCCAATAAGCCTTTAAGTAACTGCAGAGGAATAAAGCTGCTCTTTAGCATGCCTTAAATCTTAGCATAAGTCCCATGGTATGTATGTATATATGTATTTTAAATTCATTCTTCTTTTCTGTATTAATCTATTTTTAGTTGACAAAAATTGTGTATGTATATATACATACATATATATATATATATATATATATATATATCATGTACAATATGATGTTTTGAACCCTATATATATAGAGGAATGGCTAAATTGAGCTAATTAACATATGTATTACATCACTTATTATTTTTATTATTATACTTTAAGTTCTGGGGTACATGTGCAGAACGTGCAGGTTTGTTATGTAGGTTTACACGTGCCATGGTATTTGTTGCATCCACCACCCTGTCATGTAGATTAGGTATTTCTCCTAATGCTATACCTCCCCTATCCTTGTCCCCCCACACCCTGCTATCCCTCCCTTAGCCCTCCACCCCCCAACAGGCCCCAGTGTGTGATGTTCCCCTCTCTGTGTCCATGTGTCCTCATTGTTCAAAACCCACTTATAAGTGAGAACATAAAGTGTTTGTTTTTCTGTTCTTGTGTCAGTTTGATGAGAATTATGGTTTCCAGCTTTTCCCTGCAAAGGAAATGAACTCATCCTTTTTTATGGCTGCATAGTATTCCATGGTGTATATCACATACTTATTTTTTATAGTAAGAACACAATCTACTCTTTGAGATAGAGTCTTGTTCTGTTGCCCAAGCTGGAATTCAGAGGCATGATCTTGGCTCACTGCAACCTCCACCACCTGGGTTCAAGCAATTCTTCTGCCTCAGCCTCCCAAGTAGCTGGGATTACAGGTGCCCATGAACATGCCTAGCTAATTTTTTGTATTTTAGTAGAGATGGGGTTTCACCATCTTGGCCAGGCTGGTCTCAAACTCCTGACCTCAGGTGATCCACCCACCTTGGCCTCCTAAAGTGCTAGGATTACAGGCATGAGCCACTGTGCCTGACTCACAATCTGCTCTTTTAGCAATTTTCAAGAATACAATACATTGTTATTAACTAGAGTTGCCATGTTGTACAACAGATTTCTTGAACTTATTTCTCCTGTCTAACTGAAATTTTGTACCCTTTGATGAACATAATCCAATCCCGCCACCCCAGCCCTGACAATCACCATTCTACTTTTTGCTTCCATGAGTTCACCTTTTTTAGATTCAATGTTAAGTAAGATCATGTGGTATCTGATGGTATTTAACTTTTGTCTCATCTTCACTGAAACCCAGAGATGAATACTTGTCTTCTTTGAGTTGTTGAAGCCTCACCTAGCCAGTCTCTGGAAAGAACTTAATATTTTGGACTTAACTGACACCATCAGCACTTTTGATGTTCTGATTAAGTTTTTATACCCTCAGAACTTCTCTCCTAGGGGTTCATAGTGCTGCAGAGGCAGAATTAGAAGAACCATAATTGCTGAAACATTCTTTTCCCATCCATAGTTCTGTCCCTTTGGATGGGCAGCTTTAGAGGCAGGCCTTTTGTGAGCACAGGCTCAGGTGTTTACCACAAACCTTGTTTTAATGCTCCTGTGTCTAGCATTCGCCTTATCTCAGGGCCTTTAGCTGGGTGCTCTGGGGCTAGGGAACTCAATACTAAACAACATGTCATTGACAAACCAGAGACCAGCAGAACTGGATTCAAGCCTGATGTAGTTACAGAGGAGCCCTCATGCATAGCTGAATGCTTTTCTCACTAATCTTCTATAGGAATGTATGTTTTGAGTTCTCTTGAGAGAGCCAGAAGTTCTCCTGCCACTTGGAACAGATTTAGAGAAGAGCTAATTTTTGCCCTTTTGTGACCACTGAGGAGTCAGTGTTAGTGTAGGGTTGCCTGTTAACCCCACGTGGTGGTGTACAGCATTGTCTGCAGAGCCATCTTGTAGGGGCCATGTGATATTCTGAAAAGGACTGAAGACTCAGTTATGGTTTTATATTTTCAAGGATCAGTACATTGTAAGAGTAAGGGTCCTGCTGTCGGACAAACTGGTTTGAGATAGTATTTCCCCCACGCATTATGTAACTTTGAACAAATTACATAATCTCTTGGAGTCTCAGTTTTCTCATTTATATATATGTGGTAACAGTAGTACTACCTTAGGGAATGTTAGGTGGGCTAAATGAGATGATGGGTCTGGCATGTAGTAAGCCCTTTGTAATACCTGACATAATAATAGCAACAATAGCCTTTTTTTGGTGCAACTTAGTATAAGTTTGGCACAGTATTAAGCACATTACATGCTTTCCATACAAAGAGGCTATATTGCTATCTCCAGGGTAACGATAGATGAGGAAGCTGAAAATTTTGCCTGAATCCAAAGTTTATGGTCTTACTCTTGACCAAAGAAGAGGTACCTCTATGTCCTAGTAGCGCTACACCATAAAACTGACTATAGAAACTTTTGAGAATATACTGTCATTCTGGCTTCCTTACCAGTTTGTTCACCAACTTTCCAAGGCAGAGCAGATCTCTGTTACTGATAAGTTTAGCTCTGCCCCAGACTCCACTATAATCAAAGAGAAAATAATTAGCTCCAAGCCAAGAGTCATCTGCTTGCTGACTCCACTCTGATTCTATACGGGAGTTGTAATAAAAGCCCCCATCTTTCGCTTATGTTCTGATAACTGCATCGCTGTCATATTTCTTTCTGTCCCCACACCCAAGTTCCTCAAGAGTCATCCTCCACTGATTGCTAATCCAAGAAACTTCTTGATCACTTATCTATCTAGACATCAGTCTGCCCAGCATTCCTCCTGTGGCATAGAAAGTGGTGCTTAACTGTTTATAACAGCAAAGACCTGGAACCAATCCAAATGCCCATCAATGATAGACTGGACAAGGACAATGTGGCACATATACACCGTGGAATACTATGCAGCCATAAAAAATGATGAATTTGTGTCCTTTGTAGGGACATGGATGAAGCTGGAAACCAATCATTCTCAGCAAACTGACACAAGAACGGAAAACCAAACACTGCATGTTCTCACTCATAGGCAGGTCTTGAACAATGAGAACACATGGACACAGAGAGGGGAGCATCACACACTGAGGTCTGTTGGGGGGAGTTGGGGGAATGGCAGGGGTTGAGGAGGTTGGGGAGGGATAACGGGGAGAAATGTCAGATACAGGTGATGTGGGGATGGAGGCAGCAAGCCACATTGCTATGTATGTACCTATGCAACAATCCTGCATGATTTGCACATGTACCCCAGAATTTAAAGTGCAATAAAATGTAAATAAATAAATAAATAAATTTTGCCCGCTTTCAAAAAAAAAAAAAAAAAACCAAAGGAAAGCGGTGCTTAGATTCTTAGCCTGAAGTGACATTTCCATCTATTCATTAATTCATTCATTAAATAATATTTAGTGAACTTGATCACTGCACTCCTGATCTCGAGATACAAGGTCCTTTAACTACCCTCTCTTTTTGAACTGTCTCATAGCTTGGACAAACCCTCATTCTCATAGCTCCTGGTTCTGCCATAACTTCATTCTTCCCTTTGCTTTCTGCAAATTTCATGGACAGCCAACAATCTTAGGATAGAAAATTCTCAAGTGGTTGCTACCTGTCCACCTTGGAAACTTGAGCTCTGAGGGCAGCTCTAATCACTGGTTCCATCAGAAAAAAGAAGTGGAGCTCAATAAAGCAGCTGCAGTTGAAGTCTGTTGTGTTAATTCAAGGAAAATATCTTTTGTTTCTCACTTGTTTTGCTCACAAGTATAAAGACAAAGGATTACTTTAATAGGAAGTTTCAGTCACAGAGAAATTTCACAAAGAAGCAAGCCTTAGAACATCACACACCGGGGCCTGGAGAGGGTGGGGGCTAGGAGAGGAATAGCAGAGGGTGGGGGGATTGGGGATGGATAGCATTAGGAGAAATACCTAATGTAGATGACGGGGCAATGGATGCAGCAAACCCCCACTATGGCACGTGTATAACTATGTAACAAACCTGCACAATCTGCACATGTATCCAAGAACTTAAAGTAAAAAAGAAAAGAAAAGAAAAGAAAAGAAGCCCTCATTACTGTACTTTGGTTGACAAGAGTGGTTTCTAACACAGAGAAAATGCACTGGGGGGCTTCTCTTTTGTTGATATTGGGCCCTAATGAAAAGATCTTGTTAGATTTTCAGTAAGAATGCTCCATGGATATATTTGCCAAATTCATTTCTATATTTAACAGTGTCATAGCAGGTCTCCAAAAGATAGACTTTATACAATGTGTTAGTGTGGCCTTGGAATGTCAAACTAGGTAGTTAAGCTGATTAATGGAGGATGTGTTCATTCACTACTTTGAATAAAACACAGTCAGAGGGGTCAATAAGTGAACTCTTCATGGGGGCCAGTATTATCACTTCTATTAATATATTAACATTATCCATTCCCTGCTTGCCTCACAAATCAATTATTATTATTTTTTTCATATTACTTTTCAGGCCAGGCTCTTTCTCAAAGCTTGTCCAGGCAAACAAGATAAAGCACAGGTTCCAATCAAATGACAATCATGATTGGCATAAACTCTCTTGCAACACATTAAGCAGATCCTATGGGAAAGACCTTGCCTAGTAGGAAAAGAAAGGTTCAGCCAAGGACACACCAAGCCTTTCTGTCCTTTGGTTAGAGAAATTAGTGCATTGTTACATTTCACTCAGTTCATATCATCTTCGAGGATCTGTACAGTCAGTGAACAAAGTTCTCTTGAACAAGCTAATCTCAAGGTTCACAGATCATCCAAACATCATTTATTTTCTGGACTGACTGTATGCTTCCACTTTTATCACAGTGATTCACAGTTCCCGGCCAGTGGATGTGAATTCCTTACTTTGCAGGAGGGAAGGAGGCTAGTTAGGTATGTTGGGGGCCAGGTAAATAATCAATGAGTCAGTAATGGATCCTTCTTTCCCTATTTAACCACAAGGGATCATTCAGTTGGGAGAGTAGTAACGATTAATCAAAGTCATCAAGCTAAACTCCCTTCTCTCTCTCTCTCTCTCTCTCTCTCTCTCTCTCTCTCTCTCTCTGTGTGTGTGTGTGTGTGTGTGTGTGTGTGTGTGTATTTCTGACAGCACTGGGCCTCACTCCCACCTAGCAACCATTGACTTTAGCTGTGAATTGGTTGCCCCCTGTGGATGAGGCTGAGGCTGAAATCCTCCACTTTTCTACAGTCTTCCTGCTTATGACTGTCCCACTCCTGGTCCTCTTCATCCATTTACAACACTTGACTTGCCCCACATCTGGAGACTTCGAGATTGTGCACCAGTAGTTTTCATACTAGAACCCTGGCAAGGTTCTATCAGGCCCACCTCCAACTTTTAGGAGCCTAGAAAGTGAGATGCTTATGTTGGAAATACTTCCAACCCTGTGGGCATCCCTAGCAGTTGCTGCTGAGCCCTGCCCATGTGCCTGGAGATTTTCAGTATGCCCCAGCCCACATCCAACTGCGAATGTCTTTATCTCTGTATCTTTGGGCATTTTTTTCCAGATTCGTACGGTTTGCTCTGGCCATCCACATGCTGATCTGCTTCTTTTTTCCCTATTTCAATTTCATTTATTTATTTCACTAATACATAGCATTTGTACATATTTATGCACAGAATGTGTGATAATCAAGTCAAGATATTTAGGATATCAACCATCTTGATCATTTATCATTTTTATATGTTGGGAATATTTAGAATTCTCTCTTCTAACTATTTTGAAATATGCAATACATTGTTGTTAACCATTGTCACCCTATTCTGCAATTGAATATTAGAACTTAATCCTTCTATCTAACTACATATTTGTACACATTATCCTATCCATGTTAATCCCCTCTCCTTCTGTTTGGGATGGTCAAGTTGCTTAATTTTCTGTTTCCAGCTTCTCCCTTTTCTTGGATTTTCTAATGAAACTATTTAAAAATGGGTTGTATTGAACACACAGCATCTAATGATTCCTGCTGGCCAGGCATGGTTGCTCACAATTGTAATCCTAGACCTTTGGGAGGCCAAGGTGGACAGATGGCTTGAGCTCAGGAGTTCGAGACCAGCTTAGGCAACATGGTGAAACCCTGTCTCTACAAAAATTACAACAAATTAGCCAGGTGTGGCAGTGTGTACATGAAGTCTCGGCTACTCAGGAGGCTGAGGTGGGAGGATTGATTGAGTCCAGGAAGTTGAGGTTGCAGTGAGCCATGATTGTGCCACTTCACTCTAGCCTGAGTGACAAAGTGAGACCTTGTCTCAAACAACAACAACAAAAAAACCCAAAAACCAAAACTCTGCTAGTAACTTCCAAATGTATATCTTCAACTCTGACTTTTGAAATCTCCATACTAATATATTTAATCGTCTTGAGTTTCCAGTTGTATTCATCATAGGCACCACAAACACATTATTTTGATTTTTCCTTCCAAAGCTGCTCGGCATCACGCTGCTCACTGCTACAGCCTGCCTCATCTCATTGAATGCACCATTTACATTGCATTAAGTTGCTCAGACCTCATACCTAGGACTCACTCTTGATTCCTCTCTTCTTTTCTTCCTCATCGCATGACAGTCTGTCGGCTTACTTTCAAAATGTGTTTCAAATATGACCAGTTCTCCTCACCTCCACTGCTAGACCTGTCATCCAAGACACCATCAATCATTTCTCGCTAGGAAATTGTAAAGACTCCTAAGCTTCCACTGCTTTAAAAAATTGTAAATTGACCTTTTATAATTATATAAATTTATAATTATATATAAGTTATATAAGTTATATTATAACTTATGAATATAATGTGGGATAATTAAATTAAGCTAGTTAACATATCCATTACCTCAAATACTTAACATTTTTTGTAGAGAGAACATTTGAAATTTACTTTCTTAGCAAATGTGAAATGTACAATATTCTATTATTAACTACATTCATCATGCTGAGCAATAGAACTCAAAAAAGAAAAACAAAATATATTCCTCCTGTCTGAGATTTTGTACCCTTTGACTCTCATCACCCCCTTCTTTCCATTCCCCAGCCTTTGTAACCATGCTTTTCTTCTATGAGTTCAATTGTTTCAGCTTCCACAATAAGTGAGAAATCTAAGCTTTCATTCTTGCTCCAATTTCAGTGTGATCCTATAGCCAAAGTGATCATGTCACCTCCTTGCTCAAAACCCTTGCATCACTTTCTGTTACATTTAGAGCCATGTTTGCAAGGCCCCTATGATCTTTCAAGGCTGATTTTCCACTATTCTTTCCCTCATTCCTGCTGCTCCAGCTACACTGTCTCAAATGTGTCAAGATTTTCCTATCTCAGAGGTTGTACATTTCTTCTTTTGGGCACATTCTTCTCTTGGGCACGCTTCTTTTCTTGGTTGTCCTTCCCTCATACATTTGCCTGGCTTGTTCCCTCTCACTTCACTTGGGTGTCAGCTCAAACGTCTTCACTCTTTCAGAAATGTTTTCATAACCACATTGCCATAAATGAATATGTTTAAAAAATTATTTGTATTTTGTTTTCCCCATGGAAATAAATCCCAATAAGTCAAGAACCTTGTTTGCCTTGCTCATTAGTATCCACAACACCTAGAACAGTGCCTGGAACATATTATGCTTAAAAAATATTGGATAGCTGAATCAATTCATTTATATATACTAAAATGAGAACTAAGCTGAAGTGAATGGGTTGAATTGATGTTTGGAGAATAGGAGAGTGAATGAGGAAGAAAATACCCCTTAGCTACTTTCTAGCCTTTCCCATCTTTTAATTGAAAAGCTGACCCTAAAGTATTATAGCACTTATTGATAATTTATTATGTCCAAAGCATGGGAGTGGGAAATACAAAATTGCATCAGACCTGATCTCAAACTTTGTGTGTGTGTGTGTGTGCGTGTGTGTAACAGGAACAGGTTTAATCAAAGAAGAGTAAGAAAACTCCTGATACAAACTATAGGTACACTCTGCTCTACAATTAGACCTAATTCATAAAGACCTATAAGCTATTTTGTGGTGAGCAGTATAGCTATAGGACAGAGCTTCTCAATTAGTTTGCTAGTTGCAAGGATGCCTCATGAGTAGCCACCTTCTTTTACTAAAATTAACACAAACATTAAAACGAAAACATCGCATTCAAAAAGACAGGGAAGGAATGCAGCTTCAGAGGAGAAAGAGTTCTGCTTGGGCATCGGCTAAGGTAATCTTCCTGGGAACTTACAGGGCTACTTCAGGTGTCTATGGCATTCAAACTCAACCATGGCTTTTGCTGCTCCCTGTTATAGGAGAAAATAGTGCTTCAGTGATGCTATCTTAATTTTTCTTTCTTTCTTTCTGTTTTTTTGAGGAAGGTCTCACTCTGTTGCCCAGGCAGGAGAGTGATGTTATTAATGTCAGATATCCACTCATGACATAGCAGAGGCTACCTCCTGTCAGAGGAAATTCACCAACCTGAGTCTCAGCCTCTTTGCAGCACCTTTCTGTTTTGGAGATGCTATCTAGTAGTTGAAAATATAGTAGAGTGAATGCAACTCTCTTCAGCCATTCTGAAGACACAAATTTCTCTCTCTCTATTATTATTTTTTGAGATAATTACATAGGGGATTGGGAATTATATGAATTTTGTTATTTAACAAGAAGCCCTTCTCTTTCGCTCCTTTCAAATTTCTCTATTTTTCTTCCTTTATGTTTGCCTTTTCCCTCTTCTTCCTGCTCTTCCTGTCTTCTTCTTATCCTCCTCACCTCTGTCTGTCTTTTCCCCAACTCTCCTTGGAGGTGGTGGTTTAAGACGGTCAGTGAGTAATAGGCAGTCAGAGAGATGAATTCCAAAATCAACTATGGGAAAGCAAACCACACACCACAATGATGCTTTCCTTCCTTTCTCCTTGCACTTCTCCCCTGGATGAACCAAGGACTTGGGTTTTTCTGCTAGTGCTGGAGTACAGTAAGCAAAGGAGGGAATAGGAAGGAAATGAGACTTGATTTAATCATACCAGGGGTTCATTTGTCAAAATATCAAGCTAATTTATAGCATCGTGACATGGAACATCATATTTCAGAACACAGAATTAAAATCAGCAGGATCTCATGGTTGTCCAGGTAGGGTCTTTCTGAGGAGGGTACCTGGGAGGCATTGCTATCACCCATCTGCATTGTTGCCAGGTAAATAGCTGTTTTCCAGATTTCTAAGGCTGCATTTGTTTTGGTTGAATTGCACATGGCCTGGTTGTCCCGAGGGAGGACAGAGCACTCTCCATAAGCTGTGACTCTAGAGGGAACTGGGCTGGTCTCAAGAAAGTCCTGGTCCTGACCAGTGAGCAAGATTTCATTTTTTCTTCCATGTCCCTCCTTGACCTCTGAAGTTCAGGTAAATGACTAGATTCACAAACTTATTTCAGAATGCCAGGAGGAGACTCATGGAATCATGGAAACTAAGAACTGGAAGGGACTTTAAAGATCACAGACCCCACTGCTGACTTAACTTCCATCTTTCTTCTCTACTTCTGGCCTCTACCTGAACAGTGACAGGGAACTTCCAAGTTCCTGAGATAGCACATCTGGTATTTGTAATTTTGGAGACAGCTCTGACAATTGGAAAGCTCTTCTTCTTAATGAGTCAATGTCTCTCTGCACTAAAGTTTTTCCCACTGGTCTTTCTCAGAGCTCTGTGACCCTGTGGAACAAGTTTTGGGTCTGTTGAAAAAGTAACTGGGTCTCTAAGTCTTCCAAAGAAATTAATTTTCTTTTTTAAATTTAACTTTTATTTTAAGTTTGGGGTACATATGCAAGTTTGTTATAGAGGTAAACTTGTGCCATGGGGGTTTGTTGTATTATTTTGTCACCTGGGTAGTAAGCCTAGTATCCAATAATTATTTTTTCTGATCCTCTCCTTTCTCCCATCCTCCACCCTCTGTTGTTGTTTCCCTCCTTGCATTCACGTGTTCTTATCATTTAGCTCCCACTTGTAAATGAGAACAGGTGGCATTTGCATTTCTGTTTCTGTGTTAGTTTGCCAAGGATAATGGCCTCTAGCTCCATCCATGTTTTCACAAGGGACATAATCTTGTTCTTTTTATGGCTGGATAGTATTCCCCAGTGTATGTGTACCACATTTCATTTATTCTAAATACCCATTGACGGGCATTTAGGTTGATTCAGTATCTTTGCTATTGTGAATAGTGAACATATGCATGTATGTGTCTTTATAATAGAGTCATTTGTATGCCTCTGGGTATATACTCAGTAAGGGGATTGCTGGGTTGAACAGTATTTCTGTCTTTAGGTCTTTGAGGAATTGCCACACTGTCTTCCACAATGGTTGAATTAATTTACACTCCCACCAAAAGTGTATAAGCATTAGTTTTTCTCCGAAACCTTGCCAACATCTATTATTTTTTGACTTTTTAATAATAGCCATTCAAAGAAATAAATTTTCTAAGGTCCTCACTAGAAATAGCCTTAGGTCTTGAAACTGACATTAAACAAAGTGGTTGAAGCCAGGTGTGCTCAGTGAGCTTAATCAGAATGGCATGATTCTCTTTCTTGAATGTTGTCATTATTTTTTAGAAGATGGCATGAAGGCAGTCATTATTATTATTATTATTTTAAAACTAAAGGACCCAAAGTAGATTCAACAGAGAAAAAAAATTATAAGAAGATACTTTCCTCCAAATGATAGTCTTTTTCTGGGATCCTTTCTGATATGATTTTGGGGTATTGATTCAAAAAGGTCATGGAAATAAGACACAGCTCTTCTTGAGCAAGGAGCAGGAAGTCATAAATTTTGTACGTTAAAAGCTTTGGGTGTGAGAGGATTAAATTCCTTCAGCTACTGGATCAAACTGGAGAGGAGAGCTCTAAACTTCTTTCAGGTGTGAGCATGAAATTCTGCAACTCCTCTTAGATAAGGAGGAAATTTCTACTTTATTTCTCATCACTTATTTGTTCAACAAATTCTTCTTAGGCACCAATCATGTGTTGGGCTCTGTGTTCCATATATGAATGGGGGCTTTAGGGGGGCCATGTACTCATTTTACCTTCTGAGGCTTCACTTGGAACCAGTTTTGTCAATTCTGCTGATAGGTTTGGATGAGAGTCACTATTTACTAATAGCTTTTTTCTTCTTATCACCATGAAAATGCAGGTGGAGCCAGAGTTTTACTGGCTTACTTTCAACAATGGCATTATTTTTTGATTCATCAAATGGAGCCCCTAAATCCACTTAGCCATCCGGCTTAACTTAATTGTTTGCCAACTTAAGTGTGAATTCTTTTTTTTAAAAGTAATATTCTTTATTTTTATTTTTTTAATTTAAGCTTTCATTTTAGGTTCAGGGGTACATGTTTAGGTTTTTTTTTTTTTTTACATCCATGTGAATATACTTGCTTATAATTACTTATCTGAAGTATATGTTCATCAAACCATTTTTAATGCTTCAATACCCCTTGAATTTTATGACTGAAAAAGAAAATATGATATTAATCCTGGGTATTGTTACAAAAATAAATGTTGAGCCTTGACAATTCTCAGAGAGTCCAAGCAGTGAGTTTCTGTACACATTGATGTTGCCTAGGGAAACAGAGAAACCAAACTTGGGTTTGGCTGAAGGTGGAATGGGGGAGTTAGCTACGGGGTTCTGGGGAGAACTGTATGGAAAGATGCGGTTAGGGAAACAGATGCCCTTCTCATAAATGGGGATGGTCTGCAAGTTGCCTTCCTCTGGGAACCAAGGTTTCGGTTCAGCCAGAAATAGTGGTATGTAAATACCCCGATTCTCTCATGCTCAGAGAGAACTGAGCCAGTAAATACACAGCCTTTTTTTAGTCAGAAGAAGGCAAATGAAAGCTCAACTAAATGTGTTACCTAAATGGAAAGGTGAATTCAATTTGCAAAATGCTATAAAGGTCCTGCCATTTAGCATGACAAGCAGAAAAAATGATTTAAAAAATGAAATCCTCTGCTTTATTCTATCGAGGCACCCAACGACCAAACTCTTCAAATTAAGCGCGCAGGGATGGAAATGGGAGAGGAGCAGGTGAGAGCGCTTGGGATTCGTGACCCGAATTCTCCTTTGGCAGCTTGTGGTCCTTAAGTTGCCAAGTGTTCTGGGACCACTATCTCTCTATGGCTCCCTCCCCGTTTCCATCAGCTGATCTCATTTTTCTTCTTATGTCTTTCTTCCGTGCTTTCGTAAGTCTGGAATATGGGGATGTTTGTAGAAGAATAATTATGGTACAATCAGGTATGTTGGGGAAGAAATAGTTTGGTATTTGAAAGACCATGCTGGCTGGGCGTGGTGGCTCACGCCTGTAATCCCAGCACTTTGGGAGGCTGAGGTGGGTGGATCACAAGGTCAAGAGATCGAAACCATCCTGGCCAACATGGTGAAACCCCATCTCTACTAAAAAATACAGAAATTACCCGGGCATGGTGGCGCATGCCTGTAGTCCCAGCTACCCAGGAGGCTGAGGCAGGAGAATTGCTTGAACCTGGGAGGCAGAGGTTGCGGTGAGCTGAGATCGCGCCACTGCACTTCAGCCTGGTGCCTGGCGACAGAGCAAGACTCCGTCTAAAAAAAAAAAAAAAGAAAGACCATGCCTCAAATTGTTCTTGCATGATTTTCCTTTCTAATTGTGGGGACATGAAAATATCCTGCACTGTTCAATGCAGTAGCCACTAGCCCCATGTGACTATTTATGTTTTAATTTTAAAGTAATTTAAATCAAATTAAAATCTCATTGCTTTGGTCACATTAGCTACAATTCAAATATTAACTTGCCACATGGATGGTGAATATTTAGAACATTTCCAACATCACAGACTATTCTGTGGCACAGCACTGGTAGAGACTGGATCTGCTATAGGTACTGGCTTGCTGCCAACCTCTTCCAATGCCTAACGTTTGTTGTGTGTTTAACTTAAATATGCATTCCTAATAACAAACATCTTACTAACTTTAACAACATATAAACTGTATTAACGGGAAGTTTTGTCCTACTTCTTTAGAGTACTGGCCTGAAGGAACTAATTCAGTGCATTTCGCTGGTTCTGCTGATCTGCTGCTGACCTCCTGTGATGGTCTAAGATGATCTCTGACTGAAGTCTTCATTTTCTTTCTCTGACACAATCTTTGTCATTTTTACCTTTAATGACTTATTTACTGCTTTTCACGCCACCTGTTCTTTCCTCTGTTTATTCTTTTTCATCAATTTTTTTAGGCCTTTTCTCTCTTGTGCATGTTCTTGTGTTTATTTTTACATTTAAGACGTATTTCCTGTCTGCACATGGTGGCTCGTGCCTGTAATCCCAGCATTTTGGAAGGCTGAGGCGGGAGGATCACTTGCTCCCAGGAGTTCAAGACTAGCCTGGGAAACACAGGGAGATCCCATTTCTACTGAAAAAAAAAAAAAAAAAAAAAAAAATTAAGGCCGGGCACAGTGACTCATGCCTGTAATCCCAACACTTTGGGAGGCCAAGAAGGGTAGATCGTTTGAGCTCAGGAGATTGAGACCAGTCTGGCCAACATGGTAAAACCCCATCTCTACTGAAAATACAGAAGTTTTTAGTAGAGGTGTGGTAGTGCACAACTGTAGTCCCAGCTATTGGGACTACAGTGAGCCGTGGTCATGTCACTGCATTCCAACCTGGGTGACAGAGTAAAACCCTCTCAAAAAAAATTTTTCTTTCAGAAAAGTTTAAGAACTTTAAATATCTAAAAAAAAGGGCATATATAATGTGTATCTATATATAATTTAAGAAAATAATAGAAAGTATACTTACATTCTTTTTTTTTTTTTTTTTTTTTTTTTGAGACAGAGTGTTGCTTTGTCACCAGGCGCCAGGCTGGAGTGCAGTGGTGTGATCTTGGCTCACTGCAACCTCCGCCTCCTGGGTTCAGGCAATTCTCCTGCCTCAGCCTCCTGAGTAGTTGAGACTACAGGCACGCGCCACCACGCCCAGCTAATTTTTGTATTTTTAGTAGAGATGGTTTTCACCATGTTGGCCAGGATGATCTCGATCTCTTGACCTCGTGATCCACCTGCCTCAGCCTCCCAAAGTGCTGAGATTACAGGCATGAGCCACCGCGCCTAGCCAAGTATACTTACATTCTTATGAGCTAGCTAAAGACCTAGAAGATTACCCCTATATTAGATGTCTTCTGTATGTCTCTTTCCTCCTGTATTCCCTTCTCACCAAAATTTAGAACCATTATTCTAAATTTTGTGTTAATATTTTCTTTGATTTTTAATACTTTTATTACATATATGTTTATCTCTAAATAATACAACACATATTTTTGCCCATTTTTGAACTTTATGTATGTGGAATCACTCTGTGTACATTTTGGCTCAACATTACACTTGGGGGATTCTTTCACTTGAAATATTATTCTATGAGACTTAGTCCTTTCACTTGAGATTATATTTTTGAGAATAATTCATATTAATATGTGCATATGTAGTTCATCATTTTCATATCTGTATAATAATCCATCATGTGAATATATACAATTTATTTGCCAGTTTTACTCTTAATGGGCATTTGGGTTCTGTGTGTTATTTATTTTGCTATTATGATCTGAAGTAGTATGGGCATACTTTTTTTTTTCAATCAGTTTCCTCAGGTTGAAGGACATTCTTATACATCTGCAAGAAATCCTGAAATATTTGCTCAAGGATAGACTTGCTTCACAGTTTCTTTGATCTTTTTTCTATGCTTATTTCACCTCCATTTCTCCCCTCATCTCTTTACTGCATAATACTCTCCATTTAATCATTCACTAAATAAAAGGGAGAATTATTTTCTCCTCAGAAAAGTGTGATTTGGATGAAAAGAACTGGTATATTAGAGTTCTCTAGAGGGACAGAACATATGTATGTATGTATATATATATATATATGTATGTATATGTAAAACTCCCATATATATATATTATACTAATCTATAAAAATTACTAACTCACACAATCACAAGGTCCCACAATAGGCCATCTGCAAGCTGAGGAGCAAGGAGAGCCAGTCCAAGTCCCAAAACAGAAGAACCTGGAGTCCGAGGTGAACAAAATGTTCGAGGACAGGAAGCATCCAGCACAGGAGAAGGACGTAGGCTGGGAGGCTAGGCTTTATATTCTATCCGAGCTGGCAGCTGATTAGATGGTGCTTACCCAGATTAAGGGTGGGTCTGCCTTTCCCAGCCTACTGACTCAAATGTTAATCTTTGTCAACACCCTCATAGACACACACAGGATCAGTACTTTGCATCCTTCAATCAGTGATGAAAAGACAGACCTAGTTTTGAAACCCAGCTCTTCCTCCTGTTAGACATCTGGCCATTGGCTAGTCATTAACCTCATTGAGCTTCACTTCCTTCATCAGTAGAATAAAGGGTTCTAAAACTTTTTTTCAGAGAGTAGGGTGAAGATTAAATGAGATAACACATGTAAAGCCTTCTGTACTTGGCATGGCACATAGTAGGCACTCAATAGGTTGTGGCTTTTTTTCTCCATCTTTGTTAGAAATAAAATATTTCATTATCTACACTATACCTTATAAGAAAAGGCCAGAATCCCGGTCTACTTCATTAATCAGTAGCCAGTAAAGAGACAGATGGAAATGTTTTAGGACTTCTACTCATTCTCTCCCAATGCCTCTCATTGACTCTACTCCATGCCCTTGTTCTTGCCACCGGAAACACATATTCACGGTCATCAGTATGTGATGTAGGAGCATCAGGAGCCACCAGTCTAGTCTAGCACACATGAAAGAGAGATGAGGCAGTGAAGTGAACAAAATAATCTCATACAGTCTTGGATGTTTGTTCAGGCGTATCATAATCTAACACAGATGTGGATTTGGAGTAGATGAGATTAGGGAGTTCATTTCAGGAAAGATCACCTCTAAAATGTCTATATTGGCCATCGGGGCTTGAAAACAGCCCAGTGTGAGGGTCTGAATTTGTTCGAGGATGTTTGCCTCTGCAGACTTGATGATAACCTTTCTATCTTCCTGGAAATAAGCTTATGGCTGTGACTTCTCAAAGGCTTGGTATTATGAGAGTACGGGAGCTAGCTCCGGATAGAGGGGTGCAGGCTGTGCACTGGGAGGCACTGTCTCATAGGCATGCTGTGATGAAGGAACTTGATCACAGGAGTAGAGTGTGGATGCTTTCGTTGGAAGAAAGTAGAGAGCTGGGGCAAACAAAATGAGCTGCGTGCAATCACAGCTTAAGAATATACTAGTCAAATCCACGATAATTTTAGAGGAAGGAAGAGAGAAGATGCTTAAATAGGATAGAGACAAGAGAGGATGAAGTAAAAAATTACCTGCCCGTCCAGTGTACAATCAACGAAGAATTCTGGGTAAGTTAGTTAACAGTTGGGGTTGATAGATTTGGGTAATTATTTTGAAAATATATGTTGGACTTCGTTTAAAGTAAAATAGAAAGAAATAAATATTGTAAGTGTTAATACCTGGAGGCAAAATAGAAATGCTAAAATACATTAATGACAAAGTCAGGATGATGAACGTCATAACCCTACAATTAATAGATTAAGAAGAAACTAGAAAAAAAGCAAATCTATGCCTGTTAAGGAAAGATGATTGTAAATAACCATTATTATTTCTTATATTCGTGAAGAAAAATTTGATGATCAGTGTATGGAAAAGATTCACATGTACTATGAGTTCATTTTGTGTATCATTTAAGAAAGAAAAAAAGAAAAAAAATCATTCATAATCCCTTTTATTTTTATAAATTACCCAAAGCTACAATATGGCCTAAAATTTCAAACTGTGAGTTTCAACCTACCTAGTGGGTTACAAAATCAATTTAGTAGTTCATAATGAGCATTTGAAAATAGGATACAATAGAAACTATCAGAGTGCCTTTCATAAAGTAAGGGGAATTATTGTTTTCCAATTTTTAAAAAAATTAATTATTTTGTGTGTGTGTGTGTGTGTGTGTGTGTGTGTGTGTATGTGAGTGAGTTTGTGTACAGTGGGTCTAACGTTGAAAAAGTTTGAAGGCCACCAACCCAGATAACTTCCCATGAATCCTTCTAATTCTGGTGTATAATGATTCTGTATGTAAAACAATTTGAGATGAAAATAATTTTCTAGGATTTCATATGGTTCTTTCTTTCTTTTTTTTTTTTTTCTTTTTTTTTATTGCATTTTAGGTTTTGGGGTACATGTGATGAACATGCAAGATTGTTGCATAGGTACACACATGGCAGTGTGCTTTGCTTCCTTCCGTCCCCTCACCTGTATCTGTCATTTCTCCCCATGTTATCTCTTCCCACCTCCCCACCCCCCCGCCCCGCCCCCATTTCCCCCCAACGGATCCCAGTGTGTAGTGCTCCCCTCCCTGTGTCCATGTGTTCTCATTGTTCAACACCCGCCTATGAGCGAGAATATACGGTGTTTGATTTTCTGCTCTTGTGTCAGTTTGCTGAGAATAATGGTTTCCAGGTTCATCCATGTCCCTACAAAGGACGTGAACTCATCGTTTTTGATGGCTGCATAATATTCCATGGTGTATATGTACCACATTTTCCCTATTCAGTCTATCATCGTTGGGCATTTGGGTTGGTTCCAGGTCTTTGCTATTGTAAACAGTGCTGCAATGAACATTCGTGTGCATGTGTCCTTGTAGTAGAATGATTTATAATCCTTTGGATATATACCCAGTAATGGGATTGCTGGGTCAAATGGGATTTCTATTTTTAGGTCCTTGAGGAATCGCCACACTGTCTTCCACAATGGTTGAATTAATTTACATTCCCACCAACAGTGTAAAAGTGTTCCTATTTCTCCACATCCTCTCCAGCATCTGTTGTTTCCCGATTTTTTAATGATTGCCATTCTAACTGGTGTGAGATGGTATCTCAATGTGGTTTTGATTTGCATTTCTCTGATGACCAGTGATGATGAGCATTTTTTCATATGTTTGTTGGCCTCCCGTATGTCTTCTTTTGTAAAGTGTCTGTTCATATCCTTCTCCCATTTTTGAATGGGCTTGTTTGTTTTTTTCTTGTAGATCTGCTTTAGTTCTTTGTAAATTCTGGATATCAGCCCCTTGTCAGATGGGTAGACTGCAAAAATTTTTTCCCACTCTGTTGGTTGCCGATTCACTCTACTGACTGTTTCTTTTGCCGTGCAGAAGCTGTGGAGTTTGATTAGGTCCCATTTGTCTATTTTGGCTTTTGTTGCCATTGCTTTTGGCGTTTTGGTCATGAAGTCCTTGCCTACACCTTATCTGTGAATACCACTAGTTTCTGCTGAGTGGAATTTGAATTGAGGTGTCTCCATTTTGGACTACAAAAAATGTATTTAATTATTAAAGAACCAAATAAAGAAGAGACATCAGTGGTTGCATCTTTGAGACAGTCTAAAGGTGTGGAGCTGGTAGCCACAATTAAGGGGAAGCTCCATGTTATGAAAATTGTATTCTTTCTTCCTTTTTAAGATACAGAGTCTCATTCTGTTATCCAGGCTGGAGTGCAGTGGCACTATTATAGCTCAGTGCAGCCTTGAACTCCTGGGTTCAAGTGCTCCTCCCACCTCAGCTTCCCTTGTAGCTGGGACTACAGGTGTGCTGCACTATGCCCAGCTAATTATTTTTATTTTTTTTAGAGATGGGGATTCACTATGTTGCCCAGGCTGGTCTTGAACTCCTGGGTTCAAGTGATCCTTCTGCCTCAGCCTCCTAAAGAGCTGGGATCACAGGCATGAACCGCTGTACTTGGTGAAAGTTTTACTCTATATTTGTTACTCTTTTTTTGTGTAAATTTATCAGAATAATCCAAATAATTGGGGGCACTCTAAGTGCACAAATTAGAATAAATGTCTGTGTTTTTTAAAAGTCCATTTGAGTCCATTTGATATGACAGGTGTTGCAAACATTCCTTTGCATTTCTTGGTAATATACATAGGCATAAACTTTGCACATCATGATTCTTTATAGAGCAGACTGTACAAAATTTACAAGAATACACATGATTGCTGCTGGCTTTTCATATGCGAATTTAATAAACAAGAGCTCAGTCTGTTCTTCCTTATTATGTTGCTTTGCTATTACACATAAAAGCCCAGTTTTGGACTTGTGGGAGTGATGATGCACTGCTTCAACAGGCCAACTCTGTGGCGTAGAATTCCACAGAGTGCTGCCAAGGAGGCTGTTGTGGTGGGAAGTGAGTTGGGTTTCCATATACCCTGTATTGCTTGTATTGCTTATGCATTGACCAGAGGTTTTGGTGAATCTCAGAAAGGTTTCTTGATACCAGTTCAGTCTGGTGAGGTAAATGAGGTTTTTTTTAAATTTTTTTATTTGTAACCTTAACAAAAATTTTGTTATGATGACGTTTCACTCTGCACACAGTTACGTACACACCTCATGTATGCATGCCATGTTTTTGATAAGTTCTTATACTTTTGGCTATTCTATGCTCACAAATTTTACAAATAAAAACCACAGGACTTTAACTACAACTGACTCTGATATAATTAACCTATTATATAAAGACGGTAAAATTATACCTTGAGAGAAGTTGGCTTATGTCCAAACAAGTACACACACACACACACACACACACACACACAGACACACACAGTGATTCTGTAGGCAGCTTATATAGAAATACCATATCAAAAGAGATGTAACAGGGGATGAGGAAGAAAAAAAAAAGTGATGTACCAGTCCTTGAAACAATTTGAGGCTTACAGTGAAGCCATCTTTGCTACCACTGATATTTTCCTCTTGATTTCTTGCATTTCATCAGCAGTAATTTTTGGCCTCATTTCAGCAAAGCTGAGGTGATGATTCTTTTCTGCTCCTAACTCTTAACAGCTTTAATTAATAGCACTTATTTAGCTCATGCTTAGCAGTTTTATTTTTACAAAGTGATTTATGATCATTTTTATTAGTTATTCTGAATTGAGATTTAGAATAACTTTCTAAATAGTCTCCTTTCTCAAAGATGAGGCATTTTCTTTATGACCGGCATGTCATAAAGAAAATGCTCCATGTTTGAGAAAGGAGACTCTTCCTATCCAGCATTTGTCTAAATAGCCTAATTATGGCTGGATTACTCATAGATTGTTTAATTATTTATTCCTTAATCTGTAAATGTAAACACACCACTCCAACCTGCAATCACAGAAGGTCTGCAAACTTGAGTTGTGAAGTTCAACTGATATCCGTAAGAATTCTTGAGGCAAAGTTGAGTGTGCGTCACTATGAAAGGAAAAGGAAATTGGGATAATGACATAAATTATTAGACACAAATGCAATCCAAAGTTAGTAGTGTGTGTAATAAAGCCATGCCACTTAGAAATCAAGTACCAGAATAATGTTATGAGTTTTATTCATATAAAAGTCATACATATTAATACAATATATATTAATGTGCTTGTAACAAGATCAAACTGGTAATTGGAAAATATATTTTCACCTGATATGAATAAAAATTGTCATTAAAATATGTGAATTTCTGAATTAAATATTAAGACTTTAAAAATATCTAGATCTTTTGCATATCAAAATAATAAAAATTAGCATAAACAATATTTTATCATTAGATTTGCACGTATCACTCTTGCATACATTTTAGAATGTAATGTACAAATTCATAGCTCTGAAATTAGGAAATTTGAAATGATGTTTAATATTCTAACTACATTAACTTAGTATATGATTTTCAGCCAGTTTTTGATTATTCAAAGACCTTCTGATCTTTGGATTATATGTACCTTAGTCTGCCTTTGGTGTCTACCTTTTGGATATGACACTACACATGTAAGAATCTTTATAAGAGGGGACCTTGAGAAGGGAGAAGCGATGAGACAGCTACCAGCTTCTTTGCTTGCTGGCATCTCTAACAAGGAAAGCAACAGTGGGAAGAGGAAAATAAAACCAACTAAGAAACTATATAGACCAGGGAAATCACCGCCCACCTGCTTTAAAGCCATATTTTCAGAATTGAAAATTTCCAGACTATCAAATGATGAAAAATAAATGTTATGAGATATTCCCTGTTTGCTGTGGTGTTTATAAGAGAAAGAAACTATGAACAACAACTGAAGTTTATGGGAAAAGACCCAATTAAAAAATGAGAATGTCAGGCAAACACATCCTTGACTCAGTCTCTCTCTCTCTCCGAACAAGTAATATAAACATGTAGCCACACAGCATCTGCATATATATTAAATATGATAAAGAGATTTACGAATGTATAACTGTGACCTGAATGAAAGGGCATGTCTGAACAGAACAAATCCAGTTTTCTGCTTACACTGGCAAAGAAACCAACTACTGTGCCTAAAATAACAGTTTAGTTTTATCAGCTAAATAAACAGGCTAATCAACACCACTGATCCTCTGCTCCCACTTACCCAAAGCTTTTGAAAAGCTCGACTGTTTCTCAAAGGCAAGTTATGGATTTCAGATGCGGACCGAGTTTTTAAATACCCCCAAATTCAAGTGATGGTTTCTATGGCGACTTTACCTCAGCCACTTACTTGGAATGGCAAAGTGCCTCCTTTTGAAACATAAAATCCCCAAGTCCCTTTAGCCTTGTAGCAATGCGCCGAAAAAGGAATGACTGACTTTCAGCAGGGTATTTGGTGTTGGCAGGCACTTCTTACGTCAATACAGATTTTGATTTCCCATCAGACTGGATTCTGGATATTCTACGAGGACTCCATCTCTCTTTGCCACTCATTGTGCTTGTGTTCTGGGTCAGGGTAGAGGACAGTATGGGTAAAATATGTGTGGGCCACCATCAAGAGATGATTTAGCTTGTGTGTGCTTTTCAGATTGCAAGTACTCAGCTGGGAACGGGATGTGAATTGGAGAAGAGAGTGCTGAGAGTGTCCCATTAGTTTCACCTGGGGCACCTTAAAGGTCTAGTCTTTTTACCCATGAAACACACCTGGGTGGATTTCGCAGTACTTCATGTGTTTTATTAAAAATATATGTTGTTTACAGCCTAGCTAACATGGCGAAACCCCGTCTCTGCTAAATATACGAAAAGTTAGCTGAGCGTGGTGGTGTGCGCCTGTAATCCCAGCTACTTGAGAGGCTGAGGCAGGGGAATCGCTTGAACTGGAGAGGTGGAGGTTGCAGTGAGCGGGAGATCGCACCACTGCACTCCAGCCTGGGCAACAAGAGTGAAACTCCGTATCAAACAACAACAACAACAACAACAACAACAAAATCCATATATATATATGGTTTTTTTTTTGGTGTATATATATATATATATATATATATATATATATATATATACATGTGGGTTTTTTTGGTGTGTGCGTATATATATATATATACGCACACACCCACACATATATATACACACACACACACACATATATATATGTTGTTTATTAAAACCAAAGTAACACAATAAAAAGGAAAAATTGTAATTATAAAAGAAAAATACAGCTACAAATTTTTGTGTGTCTATATGTGTATAGCTACATATCTCTATCTAGATAATGAAAATAGTATCATGCCTTGCATATAGTGCTCTTCCGTAACTTACTCACTTTTTCTTAACATTGCATAGTGGATAACTGAATGGATAGATCATAGAGTTTTAACCAATTTTCAGGTGTTTCCCAATTTTTTAATCTTATAACTTCAAACAATGATGCAGAGAATACCCTCATATAAATGTTTCTTTCTCTCTCTCTTTTTGTTGACTTGGTTAAGTATTTTATTTTATTTTTTATTTTTGTTTTATTGAGATGGAATTTCGCTCTGTCACCCAGGCTGAAGTCCAGTGGTGTGATCTCGGCTCACTGCAACCTCTGTCGCCTGGTTCTCAAACCTTAGCTTCCCGAGTAGCTGGGATTACAGGCATGTGCCACCACGCCTGGCTAATTTTTGTGTTTTTAATAGAGATGGAGTTTTGCCATGTTGGCCAGGGTGATTTCAAACTCCTGACCTCAAGTAATCTGTTCTCCTTGGCCTCCCAAAGTGCTGGGATTACAGGTCTGAGCCACTGTGCCCGGCTGACTCGGGTACATATTTTCTAGGAGACATTTTTAAAAATGGAATTGCTGGGCCAAAAGTATTACTTTTATTATTATTGTTTTCATTAAATGTGAACATATAATACTTTTCATAGAGTCCTATACTGCTCAGTGATGATTAACTAGCCTATATAAAAATCTGAACATAGTTTCCAACACATTTGGTTTGATTTTTCTATAGTATTAGAGTTCAGAAAAATAAGATGTGTATTTCTGCAATTTGGAATGTGTCATAATAATAGCTAACATTTATTAAATGCTTACTATGCCAGACTTTCTAAGCACTTTACATCTATGTAATTCATGTACTTTTTACATTACCCTGATGAAGTAGACACAACTACTACCTTATAATTAAAAGCAAAAGCCTTTACACTAATTTCTCTTTACTGGAACACATTCCTTTCATATATGGACTAGATTATAAAAATGAGGCTTTGATAAATTCTGAAGGAAGATCCATGTGTTGGAGAAGTAGGTTACCTTCAATAATTAATATTTATCCTCCAGATAAATATAAAAATCTTCAAGATGAAAAACATTGTATAGAAATCATATTTTCACAGTACTGATTAGGGCTCTATGCCTGGGGGCTGGGGTATGTCTGCTGAGGGCCAGAGGGCGGAGAGACTTCCAGTGTTTCCAACTTGACTTTCCCTTAAGAAGATGAGATATTAATGAGCCCATATGAAATGAGATACAGCTTCTGATAGAGACATTAACCTGAGCCCTTCTCCGCAAAGCAAACAGGGCTCTCACTGTGCATTAAGCAAACAATTTGTGCTATTTCCCTAAAGGGAAGCATGGTGTTATGGAGTCAGAAAAGTTGTCATGTGGCAATATGATTATTTCATTAACTCTACAAGAACATTTATTGCCCTAGCCAAGCATCATCATCCATATTTCATTGTTGTGTTTTACTGAGGGGATGATGTCAGTGACAGGGAATGTGGAGACAGGAAAGTTGTCTCCAGTTGCCATCCATTAGGTATAGAGTTGATGGTTCACCAGACTTCCATAGAGCATGTCTCCAGCTATTCTCTTTTGATGATGACTGTTGGCTAACCTTATTTGTAATTAATGAATTGCCTACTTGTGTATTCATTTAATATTTATCTTCCATAGGAACTCTTTAGTAAGCTTCATGAGGACAAAGATTATGTCATGTTTGGTGAACAGCTGTTTATTCCCACCACTGAGCAGTGTTTGACACATAATATGCTGTTAAATGTTGAATGAATAAATGCAGCAAAACAGTGTAGGAGCCTGGCAGGTGATAAATTACAATTACAGGCTCTAGGCCTGATATTGTGGGTCAAGATAACTTTGTCAAGACCTTTTAATAGATGAAAGAAAGACAGGCTAGGTGTGGTGGCTCACACTTGTAATCCCAGCACTTTGGGAGGCTGAGGCTGGCAAATTACCAGGTCAGGAGATCGAGACCATCCTGGGCAACATGGCGAAAACTCATCTCTACTAAAAATACAAAAAATTATCCAGGCATTGTGGCATATGCCTGTAGTCCCAGCTACTCAGGAGGTTGAGGCAAGAGAATCACTTGAACCCAGGAGGCAGAGGTTGCAGTGAGCCGAGATCATGCCACTGAACTCCAGCTTGGGCGACTGAGTGAGACAGTCTCAAAAAAAAAGAAAAAAGAAAAAAGAAAAAAAAGAGATGAAAGAATGACAACATGATGCTGACAGGGAACAATATGTACCTACATGGAGTATTTAATCTGTTCTCAGAGTTTATGAAAGGAAGAAAATGGTGTGGAAACGCATGTATTCCTCTCCTCTGTAATTCTGACCATGCTCCGTACTCCTATCCCAATATAATAATTGGGTATGGGATGACAGTGAGTATTGCAATTCCATAAGAAATAATAAGATGAGTTTAATAATGAAGACTATTCCAGTGCTTATTTTCATGCCAAGCAGTGGCCTTAATTCAATCAACATCACTTTCAAGAGGTCATATTCTTGCTTACCCCAATAGAAGATAGAATATAGACTGATGCGTTCAATGTATCTGCTGGTCTGAGAGGGTTATTTACAATTATTTGGGCACTGTAAATTGTGTCTTTGCATGGTCAGGTCACTGAACTACTAGTAAAGTCCTCACTCCCACCGTGAGCACCAACATTGTCACCACTGCCATAATATGATAAGCTACTGAGAGAATAAGTAGTAGAGCCATGCTTTGAATCCAAGGTGGTCTGACTCCAAAGCACTTGTCCTTTCTGTTATGCTCTTGCTACAAAGTGTAATCGTCATAGAAAAACCCTTCTACAGAAAGGACAGTTACATCCCATTTGATGGCACCACTGTCAAGTATTGTTAATCAGAAAATTCCAAGGTTTCTGTGGTCTCAGTTCAAGCCTAAGCAGCAGAACTCCTGAGTTCAGTCTCTGCTAACCTTTCTCTGATCTCTTAATGCTCCTTGTCCTTATCTTTTAAATGGACTCATAGTTCATGAGAGAGGGGTGTGAATCACTAATGAATGTAGAGCACAGGGGAGAGTGGATTAAAGAGATTCTCAGGAAAGAACGAAACAGTATCACTATGAAAGAACATTTTATCTTTGTGCTTGATTTTGGATCTAGGTGTATTGAAACTCAGAAAAAGAAAAAATAATTATAATAATTGTTTACGGCTACCATGTGTGGTCAAACTTTTATCATGTAAGGTTAGGGAGACAAGAAAGACCCTTAAGGACCCATCAAACACATTTATTTGATATTTCAATTCTATTTTTCGCCTGCTCTATTGCTCTTGATTTTGTTGTATATGCTATGTTTGGGAACATTCTTTTTCACTAAAACTATGTTCCTAAAATTGTACTATAGTTCGTCATGAGGAATAATTCAATCTTTGACAGAGACTGGGGGGCGGGGAGCTAGAAATCAGAATCATACAGGTAGAAAGGAAATAACTTTTTAGAAAGTGATTGGTTACACAAGCTGGCAAGAAAACAACTTTAGGCCAGGTTGGTAACATCAGGCTTATTATTTGGTCATAGGATTAGACAGGCCATTGATACTTTTTATGAAGTTAATCTTCCTTTTTACTTCATAGTGAGAATAGTTAGGGTGTAGGCTTTATTTTTCTCATTCCAGTTTTATAGGGTTGTCTAATTGAAGTGAAATGGAAGTGTGCACCTCATGGTATGTGGTATTAGTGCTTCTGAAGAGTGTACCCCAATTCAGCCACATTTTAATTCAGATGTGTCTGTATAAAGTAATAGACTGCTTTGCTAGATATTTTAGTCCTAGTATTTCTCCACTTCCCTTTAACTCCAAAATACCAGATCTAGTCTTTGGTTTGTTTCTTTCTGCTGTGACGTCGCAGAGCTGTTCTGTTGCATTCCAGTCATTGGTGTCATACGACAAGTGACTTATCTCAGTCTGCTTCAACACAGAAGGCTGGGCTGAGTGAGGAGGCATGGGGTAGTCTAAAATAAAACAAAGCAGTAGGTATATAGACTTACTAAGAAGACCTAAAAGGTAGATATTTTCATAAATAAATGTGGTTCTGTTTTATTAATGTAGTCTGCCTTTAGTTTAAACCAGAGGTTGGCAAAGTGTGGCCCTCTGTGGCCAAATCTGGCCATACCCATCATTTGCATATCACCTATAGCTGCTTTCTCACAACAGTGGCAGAACTGAGTAGCTGAGACAAAGAATATATGTTGGAAAGCCCAAAACATTTACTCTCTCTTTACAGAAAGTCTGGAAACCTCTGGTGTAAACTAATTTCTGATCTTATTTCTTATTGAGTATACCCTCATGAAATATAACAAGGCCCTACATTCAAACTCTCCAGAAAAAAGGAAAAGCAGGCTGGATGTGGTGGCTCACGCTTGTAATCACAGCACTTTGGGAAGCCGAGGCAGGCTGATGACTTGAGGTCAGGAGTTTGAGACCAGCCTGGCCAATATGGGAAAACCTTGTCTCTACTAAAAATACAAAAATAAGCTGGGCATGGTGACGCGTGCCTGTAATCCCAGCAGGAGAATTGCTCAAACCTGGGAGGCAGAGGTTGGATGTTGCAGTGAACCGAGATCACACCACTGCACTCCAGCCTGGGTGGCAGAGTGAGACTCCATCTCAAAAAAAAGAGCATTATTTTGAAGTTCTTCTTGTTATAGTACATCATGACCCAATGAGTCCCAAAATAAAAATTTCTGTATGGGAGCTGGAACATTCAAAGGCTTGAAATACTAAATGTGTTAGTTTACTTTTTGGAAAGAAATGAAAAAAAATGTGAGCACATGTAGTTACTGTTTTTCAGGAGTTTCCAGAATCTTAACATTTTGAGCAGAGCAGCACTATTGTTTTTGTCCATAGAGCATAAGAGTGAAAGCAGAAGTAAAGCCAAGAGCCTTGAGTCCAGTTTTTTGTCCATAGAAACAAAAGTTTCCTATTGATTATGGATCTGCAAGGGTAATAAGATCTTACTGGCTTACTAAGGAGTGAAACATTATTAAATAGCAGCACTGTTAGAGCCAGGAGGCAGTGGCTACAAAAATTGCTATCTTGGGAAATACTGTTTATTGTTAACACTTGCTGTACTCATACAAAGGAGTGATCAGTCACTAAATATTTTTGATTGTTGTAGAGGCAAAACAAATTGACTTTATTCACTCAAAGGATAGCAGGTCCTAATTCCTAGAAAAATAATCTACTTTAAAATTTAGTATGTTGTGTTAAAACAGTTTTCAAATCAAGGTATTCTTTTGAAAGAAATATCTTAGTAACCAAGACCAAATTCTCCTAGTTCACAGGTCTCGTAAGAAAGGTGAAGAGAAAATATTGGGCATTAAGAAAAGAAAAAATACAGAGGATTGTTTCTGAAAACAAAACAATTTTGTGTTCCAATGCCCCAACTCTTTGGCATACGTAAGAATTTTATCCATAAGCAGTCTATTCTATTTGTAGCTCCACTTATGTGAACTTAGAGATATCTGCAGGAAAACTGCTTATGGAATGTAAATGAAATCATAAGATTTGAAATATGCATCAGGGTTTTAAAATGTGTCTTCCTGTGACTCTAGCTTTTATGAAATTTGAATACACAGTACTATCAAACTTGTTTTCCAAGAAGAATTAAGTGCCAAATTTATGTCTGAGCTTCAGATTCCTTATCTGTCCCGTAGTTACCACCAACATAGTTATTTCACCTTCATTTGTATAAGTGAAATGACATTTAGTGTATACACTTTGCTTGGAGATTGCATGCTCCTCTAGAACGTAGGGTTGAACTGTACAGGCCGATAGGATTATAGTGTGGATGTATTTTTTCCTTGAATGTTTGAGTAACTGGCTGATCCAAATACCACTGCTGCTTGATGAATTATGACAAAACTTAGTAGCTTACAACAATAAGCATTTTATTATGCTCGCAGATGCTGTGGATTAGGACGGGGCACAGCAAAATGGCTTGCCTCTTCTTCATACTGCTTAAGGTTCCAGCGGAAGAGATTTGAGGGCTAGAGTGATTTGATGGCAGGGAGTCAGAATCATCTGGAGGTTTCTTGACTCACATGTCCAGTTCCTGTGCTGGGAAGACGTGAAGATGTGAAGATTAGAGGTGCCAACCAGACTACCTACAGATAGGTGGCTTCTCCATGTGGCCACTCCAAGTAGCTTGGCTTGGAGCCAAGCAAGGCAGCATTAGGACAATTGGGTTTCTTACACAGTAGCTCAAGGCTCCAAGCATGGCTATTCTGGCAAACAAAGTAGTAGCTGCATCATCTGTGCCACATAACCTTATTCCACTGTACTGTATTGGTCAAAGCAGTCCCAAGTACATTCAGATTTAAGGAGATGAGAATTAGACTCTGCCTTTTGAAAGGAGAGTGGCAAGATCACATCAGAGAGGAGGATGTGGCGGTGGGGATGTTGCGGATACCCTCTTTGGGAAATCTAATCTGCTACATTAACCAAAGAAAAAGTGAGTATACAATCAGGAGAACGTGAATGTAAGTGTTACATTAAAAGTAAAATGTTAATATTTTTGTAATGTTGATTATTTACTAGAGTTAGATGTCTAAAAGACATCTCAAACGTATTATGTTCAAAATAGTGTTTTTTCTGTCTTTCCTCAAAATCGAAACAGTGATTTTTGTTTTCCCTACAGTTGGTCTTCATCAGGTTTCTCCATCTTAGAAACTGGCCCCATTTCCAAACCAAAACGTAGGAGTCACCTTTGATTTTTCTTGTTCTTTCAACTCTTATATCTAATGTGTCAACAAGTCCACTTAGTTCTGCCTCCAAAATGTCTTTCAAATTTATCCACTTCTCTTCATCTTCAGCCCTCACCCTTGCCTTAAGTCTGTTTTGTGCTACTAAAATAGAATACCTAAGACTGCGTAATGTATTTTTTTATTTTTAAAGATTTTTTTTAAATTTTAATTTTTGTGAGTACATGGTGCATATATATATATAGGTTACACAAAATATTTGATATAGGCATGCAATGTGTAAAACAAGACACAAATAGCAAACAGGTTCTCCTGCCTCAGCCTCCCAAGTAGCTGGGATTATAGGCATGTGCCACCATACCCACTATTTTTTTAAAATTTTATTTAGTAGAGATGGGGTTTCACCATGTTGGTCAGGCTGGTTTTGAACTCCTGACCTCAGGTGATCCACCTGCCCTGGGCTCCCAAAATGCTGGAATTACAGACATGAATCACTGCACCTTATTTTTATTTTTTTTTGAGGAACCTCTAAACTGTTCTTCATAGTGGTTGTACTAATTTACATTCCCACCAACAGTGTAACTGGGTTCCCTTTTCTATATATCATCGCTAGCATTTGTTATTGCCTGCTTTTTTGGTAAAAGCCATTTTAACTGGGGTGAACTGACATCTCATTGTAGTTCTGATTTGCATTTCTCTGATGATCAGTGGTGCTGAGCACCTTTTTATATACCTGTTTGCCGTTTGTATGTCTTCTTTTGAGAAATGTCTATTCAGATATTTTGCTTGTTTTTATATTGGATTACTAGAGTTTTTTCCTTGTAGAGTTGTTTGAGCTCCTTATGTATTCTGGTAATTAATCCCTTGTCAGATGAGTTGTTTGCAAATATTTACTTTCTTTTTTTTTTTTTTTTTTTTTTTGAGACGGAGTTTCGCTCTTGTTACCCAGGCTGGAGTGCAATGGCACGATCTCGGCTCACCGCAACCTCCGCCTCCTGGGTTCAGGCAATTCTCCTGCCTCAGCCTCCTGAGTAGCTGGGATTACAGGCACGTGCCACCATGCCCAGCTAATTTTTTGTATTTTTAGTAGAGATGGGGTTTTTCACCATGTCGACCAGGATGGTCTCGATCTCTCGACCTCGTGATCCACCCGTCTCAGCCTCCCAAAGTGCTGGGATTACAGGCTTGAGCCACTGCGCCCGGCGCAAATATTTACTTTCATTCTGTGGGTTGTCTTTTCACTTTGTCAATGAGACTGGGTAATTTATAATGAACAGAAATATTGTCTCAGAGGTCTGGAGGCTGGAAAATCCAAGATCAAGGTGTCAGCATGGGGCAAGGGCCTTCTTACTAGTTCAGTTCTGAGAATGGACTTCCCAGATTCTAAATTTGATCATGTGACACCTTTGTTTATAAATCTTCAGTAGTTTCTGATTGCTCTTGCAATAAGATCTTAATTCCTTCCTAGACTTGTAAAACCTTGTAAAGATTTGTCTCCTGCCTCCTTGTCCAACCTGGTTTCATCGCTACTCTCTCTGCTCATTTATTGTGCTCTACCATCACCAATCTCCTTTAGCTCCTCAACCCTCAAGTGCCTTTGAACCTGCTGTTTTCTCTGCCTGGAGCACATTCCTCAACATGCTCTGCGTGGCTGGATCCTTTAAGGTCAGCTGTTACCTCCTTAGGCTTTCCCTGACCAGCCAGTCTAAATATTTTACCTCATTACTCTCTCCTTTATCATCCTATTTATTTCTATAGTAGAAATTATCTTATTATTTTATATGTTTTGTTTACTTGTTTACTGCCTCTCTTTTCAACTAGAATTTAAAATTCCTGAAGACAGTGGCCTTGTCTATCTTTCTTCTCCCTGTGTCTTCAGTACTTTGCTGAATCTTGTGTATAATAGACATTCCATAAATATTTTTGGAATGAATAAATGAAAGATGGTTTAAAACAAGAAGAAAATTACATGTTTAAGTCTAATTTCTCATGAAAACTTACCCATATTTTGCTCAAGCCAATAACTGAATATAAAAGATGACTTTTACATGACTAGCCACAGAAAAATTAAAACTTGCAAGTGTTTTTGGGCTCAATATTACCTATCAAGGGGGCTTTTACTATAATTAAATCTGTAAGCATTATTAACTTTACTTATTGTTTTATTTATTCATTCAGCTTTTAGTGAGAGCCTACTGCATGCATAGGACTGGACTAGAGGAGACAAAGAATGTAAAAATGAATAGGGCACATTTCCTACTTTCACAGAGTTTAAAATTTAGTGAGGGATATAAGAAACATATACCAAAAGCCTCAACACCCGGTGACAGTGTTGGTGACATGTAAGTGGCACAGTCTAAATGCCTCAGTATGGAGGAGAAAGAGGTCTTAAGGGCTGAACTAATCAGAGAAGATAATATGGATTAGGCAGCATTTAAATTGTATGTTTTAAAATATGGCTTTCAATAGACAGAGATGAAAATGGAGGAAATAAAGATGTTCCTAGGAAAATAAATGGCATGAGCAAGGGACTGAGACCAAGAAAATAAAATACATGTTTAGAAAATGGTGAGAAATCTAGGTTGAGTGGAGCATCAAATTGTCTATGGGATCAGTAGCAAATACAGCTGGTTGAAGCCAAGTTATGAAATTCTACTAACTCTAAGCTAAATAACATGGATTTTGTTCAATAATTGATGAAGAGCTACTGAAAAGTTTTTGTTCTTTTTTTTTTTGAAGAATGGTGGGAGGTTCATCAAAACAGTGCTTTAGGAAAATTAACTTGGCTTTGTGTGCAGGCTAGACTGCAAATGGAAAGTGTAGAGAGGAGAGTGGGGATGTAGGGAGGCCGTACTTAATACTTTATCCACCAAGGACCAAGGGGCACCATCTTTCTTTATTAACCTCCTAAGGGTAGATTGAGAGGGCACAGTGTAGTAGAAAGAGCATGGGCCTAGGCCTAGTTACAGAACCCTGGCTTTGTAACTTTGGTACTTGTGTGACTTGAGGTCAGTCACTTGATGTTTCTGAGCCTCTGTTCCCTCGATTGTAGAACAGGGATAATTTTTATCCTGTTGTCTAGTTTCCATGGGGATTAGGACATACTTGACAACAGTAGTTACACAGTATTATTAATGATTGAATGCAGCATTGAATTCAATTGCCTATACTTTTTTAGTATTACATGGGGTGACTGCCATTTGCTTTGACTGGTGATCTATGCTAAAGCAAAATTATGAAAGCAGTTTATTAGTACAGCACTACTACACCTAGTATGTAAATTTTCTTTTGTATTTTGTGAAAAATTGCCTCCATCTACTTGATTACTTAGATCTTTATTCCAAATAGTAACTGCAATGTCAGCAGAAGCTTTTGAATAGTTGTTTCTCTAAATGGAATGTCTTTTACTCTTGCCAGGATAGGCAAAGTGTTAAGTAAAGACTCAATACTTTTTGTATTTTAATTTAATCAAAGAAGCAGTAATGGAATTTGAGGGCTACTGGCTGAGGCAGGGAGAGTTGTCTAGAACTCTTCTACTTTGTTCCGTTTGTTTCTTATTCTTTCTTCCTTATAGAGTTTATTTTTAATAACTTCCCTGGTCTATGATGCTAGGCTGTTGGTTCCAAGACATCACCACATCTATGAAAAAATCTGAGTATTGAGAAGTAATTTGGGTTTACTTTCCTTGAATCAAAGTTACTTAAACACTTAGGTGAAAGCTTGAGAGGAAGAGAATTTATCTATTAATAATTCAAAAACAATCTCACTTTTCCAATTTCTGCTTTACCATTACGTATGCTAACACAGATTTTTCTGAAAAATGTTTGCAAAATGTGAATCTTTTTTAAGTTTAAGCAAGTAAAAATTGCTGAATGAAAAGAGATATGTTGGCCTTTGTCACTAATTTCTGCGTAATTCTGTGAGAAATACTAGGGTTTTTTTTTTTTTTTTTTTTTTAAACAGAGATAAAATTCTCCAAATTTAATTTAGGAATAGAGATTACTAGCATCAGGCTCAGTGCCTAGATACCAAACACCAGCACCAGCACCAGAACACCAAGAAAAAGATTTTCCTCCCCCACTTATTTTATAATGAAAAATCAGAAAGTTAACGTCACAGTATCAGTAGTCCTCCCCTTACCCACAATGGATACTTTACAAGATCCCTAGTGAATGCCTGAAACTGTGGATAGCACTGAGCCTTATACATGCTGTCTAGTACTGTGTTTACTATGTTTTTCTATATAGTACATTATAAACAAATACCATGGTATTACCAGTGCATGGGAAATTATTAATGGCCTTCAAGCCTATATGTTGTATTTCTACTCTGCTCCCGATAGGACGGACTACAGATAGAAGCACATACCTGTGACTGAATTGAAGGTGGAAGAAAACACCATTGAAAATCTCATGTGAAATAGCTGTGGCAAAATGTAGCCAAGATACAAAAGGAAAAAAAAAATCAAAGTCTAGTATTTCCAAATTCTAAAATTCTGTTTTTGGATAGCTGATTTCATAGAAGTATATGTGGGTATTAATATCAGTATATATGTGCTTTGTCAAGTTCAGCTGAAATGAGAAAAGTAGACGTAATTGAGGTGTCCTATTGCGTGGATGTCCCCAACAATTATCTTTTATTTTTAATATTTATTTATCTGAGATGGAGTCTTGCTCTGTTGCCAAGACTGGAGTGCAATGGTGCAATCTTGGCTCACTGCAACCTCTGCCTGCTGGGTTCAAGCGACTCTCCTGCCTCAGCCTCCAGAGTAGCTGGAATTATAGGCACATGCCACCATGACCGATTAATTTTTGTAGTTTTAGCAGAGACGGAGTTTCACTGTTGGCCAGGATGGTCTCAATCTCCTGCCCTTGTGATCCTCCCGCCTCAGCCTCCCAAAGTGCTGGGATTACAGGTGTGAGCCACCGCGCCTGGCCATCTCCAACAATTATCTAACCCTTCCGGACCAGATGTTTAAATTCACAGAGAAAGACTAACCCAACTCAACTCCAAACTTCCTCAAATTTTGAGTAAATCTGGAACAGCTGACCATGTATAAAGATGTAGGGAGTTCTGACAGACACATAGCTTCTTGTGAAGATGAGAGGGATATCACCAAAAAATAAATAAACAAAATAGCAACAAGAAAGAAGTGATACTACTACTAACATTGGGCTTATTATCAAGATTAAATGAGTTAATTTATTAGAACAGACCCTAGAACATGGTAATGATAATGGCTATGTAGGTGTTGGCCGTATTATTATTATTACTGTTTTTAGTGAGGCTATCAATATTTTCATTGCCGGACAGCAGAAACTGTCAATAGACAGCTTATTCCATCAGAATTTTTATAGACAGAGGGAAAATTCTGGACTTGTGTTTAGATAAGAGTATAACAGCTATGAACTGGATTTGAAAACATGGAACCCCAGATTTGCTTTTTTTTTTTTTTTTTTCTAGCCACATCTCTTAAAATTTGTGTTTTATGACAAAAGAGATTGTCCTCACTCAAAATTAGGCTCAATGACCACATTATACCTTTTTTTTTCTTTTCAGACAGTCTTATTCTGTTGCCTCTTACTGCAGAGGTATGATCTTGGCTCACTGCAGCCTCTGCCTCCCGGGTTCAAGCATTTTCATGCCACAGCCTCCCAAGTAGCTGGGATTACAGGTGTGCACCACCATGCCCAGCTAACTGTATTTTTAGTAGAGACGAGGTTTCAGCATGTTGGCCAGGCTGGTCTTGAGTTCCTGGTGTCAAGTAATCTACCTGCCTTGGCCTCCTAAAATGCTGGTATTACAGGGGTGAGCCACCAAGCCTGGCCCACACGCCATTTTTTAATACAACATGGTCAATCAACTGGAAACCACAATTCTAAATTATGCAAAGGAAGTATGTAAAAAATGAACATCTTCTTTGAAAGAGATTTATTTTTTTACTGCCACTCTACCTATTTTTCTATATTTTATGATGATTTAATAATAAAACTACATTGCTTTTATAATGAAAAAAAGCAACACATTTTCTCTTATTTGTTTTTTTTTTTTAGAGTTAATAAACAGTGGCTTGTATTTATTTATTTATTTTTATTTTATTTTTTTATTGCATTTTAGGTTTTGGGGTACATGTGATGAACATGCAAGATTGTTGCATAGGTACACACATGGCAGTGTGCTTTGCTGCCTTCCGTCCCCTCACCTGTATCTGTCATTTCTCCCCATGCTATCTCTTCCCACCTCCCCACCCCCCCATCCCTCCCCTATTCCCCCCAACGGACCCCAGTGTGTAGTGCTCCCCTCCCTGTGTCCATGTGTTCTCATTGTTCAACACCCGCCTATGAGTGAGAATATACGGTGTTTGATTTTCTGCTCTTGTGTCAGTTTGCTGAGAATGATGGTTTCCAGGTTCATCCATGTCCCTACAAAGGACGTGAACTCATCGTTTTTGATGGCTGCGTAATATTCCATGGTGTATATGTACCACATTTTCCCTATTCAGTCTATCATCGTTGGGCATTTGGGTTGGTTCCAGGTCTTTGCTATTGTAAACAGTGCTGCAATGAACATTCGTGTGCACGTGTCCTTGTAGTAGAATGATTTATAATCCTTTGGATATATACCCAGTAATGGGATTGCTGGGTCAAATGGGATTTCTATTTTTAGGTCCTTGAGGAATCGCCACACTGTCTTCCACAATGGTTGAATTAATTTACATTCCCCCCAACAGTGTAAAAGTGTTCCTATTTCTCCACATCCTCTCCAGCATCTGTTGTTTCCTGATTTTTTAATGATCGCCATTCTAACTGGTGTGAGATGGTATCTCAATGTGGTTTTGATTTGCATTTCTCTGATGACCAGTGATGATGAGCATTTTTTCATATGTTTGTTGGCCTCCTGTATGTCTTCTTTTGCAAAGTATCTGTTCATATCCTTCACCCATTTTTGAATGGGCTTGTTTGTTTTTTTCTTGTAGATCTGCTTTAGTTCTTTGTAAATTCTGGATATCAGCCCCTTGTCAGATGGGTAGGCTGCAAAAATTTTTTCCCATTCTGTTGGTTGCCGATTCACTCTACTGACTGTTTCTTTTGCCGTGCAGAAGCTGTGGAGTTTGATTAGGTCCCATTTGTCTATTTTGGCTTTTGTTGCCATTGCTTTTGGCATTTTGGTCATGAAGTCCTTGCCTACACCTATGTCCTGAATGGTTTTGCCTAGATTTTCTTCTAGGGTTTTTATGGTGTTAGGTCTGATGTTTAAGTCTTTAATCCATCTGGAGTTAATTTTGGTGTAAGGTGTCAGGAAGGGGTGCTGTTTCTGCTTTCTGCACATGGCTAGCCAGTTTTCCCAACACCATTTATTAAACAGGGAGTCCTTTCCCCATTGCTTGTTTTTGTCAGGTTTGTCGAAGATCAGATGGTTGTGGGTATGTTGTATTTCCTCTGAAGCCTCCGTTCTGTTCCATTGGTCTATATCTCTGTTTTGGTACCAGTACCATGCTGTTTTGATTACTGTAGCCTTGTAGTATAGTTTGAAGTCTGGTAGTGTGATGCCTCCTGCTTTGTTCTTTTTGCTTAGAATTGACTTGGCTATGCGGGCTCTCTTTTGGCTCCATATGAAGTTTAAGGTGTTTTTTTCCAGTTCTGTGAAGAAGGTCATTGGTAGCTTGATGGGAATAGCATTGAATCTGTAAATTACTTTGGGCAGTATGGCCATTTTCACTATGTTGATTCTTCCTAACCATGAACATGGAATGTTTCTCCATCTGTTTGTATCCTCTCTTATTTCGTTGAGCAGTGGCTTGTAGTTTTCCTTAAAGAGGTCCTTTATGTTCCTTGTTAGTTGTATTCCTAGGTACTTTATTCTCTTTGTAGCAATTGTGAATGGCAGTTCGTTCTTGATTTGGCTCTCTTGAAGTCTATTACTGGTTCTTATTTGTTTTTGAGACACGATCTTGTTCGTTTGCCCAGGCTGGAGTGCAGTGGCACGATTATGGCTTACTGTAGCCTGGCTCAAGCCATCCTCCTGCTTCAACCTCCCGAGATTTTGGGATTACAGGCACAAACCACTGTACCTGGCCCAATTTTATTTTGAAAACTAACCATTCAATCAAAGTGACAGCAAGATGCCTGATAAAATGTTGTTTACAATTTTTTTTTTTTTAACCATTTTTTTATTTGCCAAGGTGCAAAAAAAGCAGCAATTTCTTTCTGAAAATATTTTTGTCCTTTTGGACATTGATTTGAATGGAGCCCAGGTGGAAAGTGAACAAATGCTTTTGGCACTGAACAACATCCAATAACTATGAAAGGGGTTAGACATTCTAGTCTTGTCACTGGTGTTTCAGTAGCCATTGTGACAAAGTTTGTAAAAATATTAATCTATCAGGTGGCCTTCTCTTTAAATTATATGCTTATTCATATAGAAAACTATAGGCAGAAAAATGGATTTGTTTATATATTTTAAAACCAAATTTCATTTAAAAATAAGCCATCTATGTGCATGGTTAAAGTTTTAAAAGTGTATGGATGATCTGGTGAAAAGCTTTTTTCCCTAAGCCTGCTCTAGTTCCCCTTCCTGGAAGCAAATAGTGCTTCTAGTTGCTCATGTATCCTTCAAGAGATGCTTTATGCACATGCAAATAAATACACAGATATAGTCCCAATGTTATTGTGTAAGAAGAATGATGTCATAAGGAATTTGTGAAGCCTGAAATCTGTCTTAATAGAAGTATATTCTGGGTAAGTAAGCTTCTCTATTTTTAATGTTCCAGAAAAGAATGAATGCCATCAATCATTCCATAATTGCTGAGTTCCTACTACGTGTAAGGCACCATGCCAGATGCTGTTTGTACTGCCAAGTTGCCTTTAAGATTTTTCATATATATGTCTTGTCCAATCAGATCTGCACTCAAACATTCCTGTCTCAGAAAGGCCTTCCCTGATCCCCACTTTAAAGCAGCTCTCCCTTGCCCTGTCAACTCTATCATATCTCTGTGCTTTACTTCTAGAGCTAAGGGGATTCTATAAGTCTTTACTATGTCTTCCTTTTGAGGTGAAAGAGAGTGCTGTTATCATTACAGAAGGACAACAGGGGTAAATTGGCAATGTAACCTTAGATGGTTGGTCACCCTGTTCAGTGTTTTTATTGCATTTAGCATTCCAAGATAATGGACATTATTTTGCCCACTTATTTGTTTACTTGTGAGTTCCATAAAGCAGGAACTTTTCTTGTTCTAGGAATCCATCACCCAGAAGAGTTCACACAAAGTAAGTAGGTTCTTAATAAATATTGGTTGACTGAATGGATGACCCAAGAATGCCCCATATTCTGTGTAGAACTGAGCATCCTTTGGTTGGCACTGGAAAATCGAAAAGCCGTAAAGGCACATATGCTCATAGTGCTCTTTCCCTAAACAGAGGGGAGAAAGGAGCCAACTTTTAATACTCAGATTTTGATCTGCAGCATTTTCTGTGAAGGCATGAGTCTGGTAGATAGGTACTAGCAACATCAACTGTTTTGTTACTTGCAGGGAGACTGAGGTGCTATGGTCTCCAAGATAGGCATGATGTGAAGAGCAGATGAATGGGATGAGAATGGTTATGGCCCAGTTGGATCTGGTGGTCAGTTAGTCCATAAGGAAACCTGTCTCCAAGCAGTGGAACAGCTGAATCCACATGACTTAGTCCATAGGCCGAAAAAAAAAAAAAAAAAAAAAAAAAGAGCAGCTTTAAAGTGCCCTGCCATGTAGGCCCATTCATCTCCCCAAAAGGGAAGCCAGTGGGATGCAAAGGAACAAGCACCTTTCTGTGTCTGGGAAGTGGCTGGTCTGATCATGCACACGAACACTTCACACCCACACCCACACACGCACACACACACATTATCAGAGTCCAATACACTTCACACACCCACACCCACACACGCACACACACGGATTATCAGAGTCCAATACACTTCACACACCCACACCCACACACGCACACACACACACATTATCAGAGTCCAATACACTTCACACACCCACACACCCACACGCACACACACGGATTATCAGAGTCCAATACACTTCACACACCCACACCCACACACGCACACACACGGATTATCAGAGTCCAAGAGCCCCAAGAGTCAGTTCTAGTAGAGAAGTCTGACATAATTCTCTACCATCTTACCTAAAACCAGATCAATCATTTAAATTAGGGGCCTGGGTTTTAGTGGCTTAGTAGCTCATTTTAAATTTTCCTTCTCCTTCGAAACAGAGAGGCCTGTGTACTGCATTATGCTGATCCGTGGGAGAATTCCTGTAGGAGGAAGAGGCTGAAACATTGGCCTAAATTTATTAAGCAGAGCTTTCATAATAAATATGTTGATACCATTTCTGAAAGATTTGAATATTTCTCTCTCACAGATGTATTGTTCAATTTTATTAGAGGAAATCATTCTTGTATCCTATTGGAATTGTTTAATTTTTGGGTATGATCTTAAGGTCCTTGATTTTAATGCTGTGGGAAATGAGATTCAGAGATTGAATAACTTGCCTTCCTTGACATTAACCGAGATAAGCTCCTGTTTTCAGAAGTTACAAACTTGGCTGGGCACGGTGGCTCATGCCTGTAATCCTAGCACTTTGGGAGGCCGAGGTGGGTAGATCTCGAGGTCAGAAGTTCGATACCAGTCTGGCCAATATAGTGAAACCCTGTCTCTACTAAAAATACAAAGAATTATCCAGGTGTGGTGGTGTGTACCTATAATCCCAGCTACTCATGAGGCTGAGGCAGGTGGATTGCATGAACCTGGGAGGCGGAGGTTGCAGTGAGCTGAGGCCATGCCATTGTACTCCGGCTGGGGTAACAGTGCAAGATTCCATCTCAAAAATAAAAAAAAAGTTAGAACCTCTTCAAATATTTCACTTTAGGCATGTGTTTTAAAAATGACAGTTGGATATGGTTGAGAGCTCAGTTGCTAAATCTGTGAAACAACTTGTAACACATGTTTAACCAAATAAAATTATTTTTCCCAGCTCATCCTGGGCTGACAGCTCCCAAAAACTGTGTTCACCTTCATTTTCTCCTCATAAAAAGGGAGCTATAGCTATTTTTAAACCTGGGGGGCGTTGAAGAAGAGAATGTAAATCATAAATCTAGGTTAGTTGAATTTATTCAAGAAATTGCCAGACTGAATATGAATACTTGTGGAGTGTAAGTGAAACAAAAATGAAGCCTTTGGTGATCATAGATGTATTATCTATCTATCTTTCATCCCAGATTGGTTTTAGAATGAGAAAAAAAAAGTGATTTTCTCATTTCTTACTCTTACACAATGAAGTGATTAGCTAAACTGATACAAAGTGGCAACTTTAATGATCATTCTGTTGCAATATTGTTTACTAGCAAAACAACAAGTCCAAACAAATACCAGTACTGTACAAAGAAAATCCCTATTCTGTGTAGCAAATGTTGGTCAGACTTTCACCAGTGAGCCACGTATTTGAAAAGGACTTGACATTGAGAAACACCTCTGATCAGTCTTCGAGGTTTGTAGTAACAAACCATAACAGATCTCCTACCACCTTTCTGTTTAGGCCCCAATATGAAATGCATATGAATGTTATAATTTTGTATAATTCCAGGAGAAACAACCAACATTATTCACCTTTTTTTCCCAATAGTGAAAACCCCCAAATATGATAAATTTATGGATTCTGCTTTTTGCTGAACACAATACTTTACAGATAACATCTGGTGACAAGCCATAACTCTTCTTATTTTATGTAATGAGGAACCTTAAATACAGAAATCTTTAAGGACCTATTCAAAGTCACACAAATACTGAGAAAATTATATGGTAATAATTTTATCTGCAGATCAGATCTTACCTTACTTTCAATAATCAACATAGGGCCAATCGGTTGTCTTATTTTACTACATACAACATCTTATTTTAGAATCAAAGAATGCCATGCCTATATGCCACCAGGAACACCTGAACTACCTATTCAAAAACTTTCATCTTCATTCTTCTTGGAGACATTATGTTGTCATCACCTGCTGCCACTAGATGGTGCTTGTCATCGAAACAAAGGTCTTTCCTCCTTTCTGTTTTCTTTAGATGCCTATTAGGACCTTGGATGATAGGAAGGAAACTTGATTAATAAGCTAAGTACTGGGCAGATATTCTAAGAAGTCATTTAGTACAGAGAGTTACTGATTAAAAAGTAAACAAATGATTATCAGTAAAGCTTACTTACAGTGTTTTTCTAGTTCTATCCATTTTTCTGCTCATTCTTTTTGTCACTAAGCTGTGTGAACCCCAAGGCAAAAAGAACCAATAAATCTTTCTCTGGGCTTGTGAGAATCAAGAGGTATAACACAAGTTTTAGGAGAGGCAAATAAAAATCTTAGGATTCATGGTTATCACCTGGAAAAGCAATAGAAAGTGACCACATGCAGAGTTTATTAGAAAAATTAATCCATGACCTTTCAAAAGAAAACACGCACATATCTAGTGGACACTAATCAATAGGAAATAAAACATGCTTTTAATTGTGGGATAGCAAACATCAAGTAATGAAAATGATAACAGAGGTTGCAAACCCTTTGCCAAAGACAACTCTTTTTCTCATTAATTTAAGACACATACCAAATCTCACCTCCATAGTACTTTCATTCTCTGCCTGCCTCCCACCCCACACACCAACTTTATGCTTCTTTTAGGGTAAATTCTTGCCAATCTTGGTACTGAAATGCCTTCGGGAGTTACCTATTTAGCTTATGTGAAGGAGAATTTGATATATTTTGCAGCAGAATGCTTGCAAAATGTGTTTCTTAAACTTTTTTTTTTCTTATTAACCAACACTGACTGTTCATGGCTGCTTCATGATTATAATGAGAAATTGCCAGCTATGTTGAAATACATAATCCACAGTGTGAAAAACTGCTGAACAGCAGTGGCAAATTCTTAATACAAAAGTGACTTCCCTTTGCCTATTAGCTTACTTTGGGGTTGCTGATTCTTGCAAACTGCCTGTGTAGGGAGTAAGAGTTAATTTTAACATTATTCTAGAAACAGAATATAATTACTTAGGTGAAAACTTTAAAGCTAATTTTTTGTTTTATCTTTGGTTTTGAGTGTCCCATTAACAATTCCTGGTGATATTCTGATGAATATCACTGCAGTGGGTTATGTAGAATGTGTGAACATATATGTGAGCCAGATGTGACAATAGACACGTGACATTAGTACATTTTAATTGTAGACATCAGACAGATTGGGGTGGTTACTTGTGCCTTCTAAGCATTAACTAAGGTTTTTAAAGGTACAAGTTTTTTAAAAGATACAAGCTCCACACCTGCTTTCCAAGCACTGGTCAGGCACCATGGATCTCTGGATCTCTTCCAGTTTTGAATACTAGAAAGAAAAGCCTCTGTCCTCAAATCCTCAAATCATTTCCTCCCCACCCCCATTTTTTTTTTTCCCCTTGGAGGCTCTATTAGCTATAGCTTTGTATTGAAGAAAGACTGGGAACAAGGAGAAGATGATATGTGAAATCATTTCTCTTGAGCTACGTGTTTTGGTGGCTACTGTTGAAAACACAATTTGCTCAGTGACGGCCGCATATACATTACATATAATATGTATTACTAGAAAATGATATACATTTGCATGATATACCATGCGGTTGAAATCCATTAAGTGACTATTCTCTAGCAGTACCCGGAACAATAGATGGTGTCTGTGCTGACAGTCTGTTCATATCTTATTGGTTTACTTAATGATTCAACGGTTTACTGATGGCATTGGTGCTGGGTCATTGGTATATTATTTGCTTGGCAAAGGGTACTTGAACCTCATTAATTAGACTTAGGAACAGAATAAATACAAATAATCACTTTGCATGCTCAAGAAACCACTTTGAATGGTAAGGCTGTTTTCCTAACTCCCAAGGAAGACAGAAAGGCACCAGTGACATAAGTGAAGGACACAGTTTGACAACCACCTTATCCTTAGACAACTCTTGCTAAAGGTGAACAATGACTTAATACTGTGTTATGGCAGCACTCTATACGCCCCGAGTTTTAGAAAGTAGAGTCAAGAGTGATTTAGACTGGAAAAAGCATGCAATTTTAGGTCTGCTTGGAAGCACAGGCTCTCCCCACTGGGGAACTCTTCTGAGTAAGACAAAAACCTGGACCTAGCACCCAGCCCACGGCGTGAGAGAGAAGGAATCCGGGAGGCAAGAGCGACGGGTCTGGAAACGGGTCCTTCGCCACCTCCGCGAGGGCGCTGCGCGCAGAGTCCGAGCCCCCGGCGGAGGCGGCGCGGCTCTAGGCCCCTCCCCGCCGCGGAGGCCCGGACGGCTGACGCCGAGCGGCGGCCGGGAGCGGTGGGGGCCGGGCGGGCGGGCGCGAGCGAGGGCAGGGCAGGGGGCCGGCCGAGGCCACTTGCGGCTTTAAATATGGATCGCAGGCTCGCGCTCGCGGCACAGCCTTCGTCGCGGCCGCCTTCCCTGAGCCCCTGCACCCCGGCTTGCTCCCGAGGGGCGCCCGGGCTGGGCTCCACTGCTGCAGTGTTAGTTACTGGCAGTAACATCAGAGATCCCCATAAATATGCAGGAGCTGCAGGAGGCAAAGTAGAGTAGACGCTCGCGCTCTCACACGTTCGCTCGCCGCGCACCACGCGGGCCGTGTAGACCTCGCCCCCGAGCCACCTTGTCCCCCTTCCTCGCAGGCCGTTCAGGTTCCACTGCTGCCTGCTCCGAAGACCCTCCCGCCCCAGCGCCTTTGCCCCGCTCTCCCGCGCTCGCCTCCCTCCGGAGCGCGCACCCACCCAAGCGGCAAAGTTGTGACTACTTGGGCGCGGGTGACCGGCGCCCCGCTCTTTCCGCGCCCCGCGCAGACAACTTCCCGCGGCTCGGCCCCGCCGCGTCCCAGGCTCGCGCCTCCGGGGATTCCGCGGCCCCCCAGCCTCCAAACCCGGCGGCGCGCCGGGCAGCGCTTCGGTGGCGGCGGCGGCCGTAGTGGCAGCGAAGGCGGCGGCGGCGGCGGCAGTGGCCGCTGCAGCCCCACACTCCGCCGCCAAACTGGAGGAGCGACGGAAGCCGGACCCCAGGAGGTGAGCGCCTGGCCCCGGCAGCTGCAGGGAGGGTCGGTGGGGTCCCTCGCTCCGCGGCCGCGGCGGGCGCGGGCCCGGGGGCCGATCCCGGAGGGCGCGCAGGCGGCCTCGGCGCGCTCCTGGGAGGGAGAGAGAGGTCAGTTGCGGGCCGGGCATCCTCGGAGCTGGGCGCGGGCGGTGTGTGGCTGTGGCGGCTGCTCGCGGAAAAGTACTTTTTTTTCCTTCTTAAGGTTTAGAGGAAGAGTTTGGGTGGTCCCGCTCCTGCCTCACTGCTAAGCCCCCTGCGCCCAATTGGGCGTCGTTACGAGGACTGCGGGGCCAGTGTCTGCGGCGGGCTGGGCGCAGGCTCAGTGACACGTGTGTTGCTGTGAGCCTGGGTGGTCGCCCTGTGACCAGGCACCTGCTTGAGAGGAACGCATCCCCAAATCCATTACAGGGGGAAACGTGGGGACTCTCGGTGCTACCGAGGCCGCGGCCCTCACGTCACTGCCCGCTCCAAGACGGAGCATTTACATCTCTCTCTGGCACACCGAATGCGGGGGGTGAGTCAGGCAGATTGCAAGTGGCACACACACATTTATTTGCAATGGATTTGGATAGGGGAGGCAGAGGTTAAACTGGAATTTCTTTTGGCCAGCAACAACGGACCTCTTCCTCAGGTACTGGGCAGAATGTGCATCTTGGCAAAGAGAGGTGATTTCTTTTTTCTTAAGTGCATTTTACTCAGCCGTTGCCAGTCCGTTAATAAGTCACCAGAGGAAGGCAGGAGTTGGGAACTACATCAGCAAACCGCAGCAAGCACCATTAAGACAAAAGTTCTTATAGAACAAAAAGAAAAACTTGAACTTGACGTGAAAGATGGAGAAGGAAGCAGTTCTACCACTGTTCGGTCACTTTTTTCAGCGCCCTGTAAAACTGTTTTTCTACACTTTCTTCCCTCTCAAGGCCCTACCTTTTCTGCATAATTGATCGCAGCAAGCTCTTTCCAACTTGACACTGAAGAGCAGCGACCCCTTTCGCTTACCCTCCCCATTTCTTTTCCTAGTTCACTTCAGTGGCCTGGAAAGTTGCTCCTAATGAGAAATCAAGAAGACTGGGCTGTACTAAACGCTCATTGTCTCAAATCCTGGAACAGTTCCTTTCCGAAGAGGCACTGCATTGTACTGTATTTCTCTTTTTTCTTGTATCTTGGAACTTGGAGTTGTAATATTAACCTGAATTACATTAATTAAAGTGTGGATTGCTCATTTGGGCTTATTTTTTTTTCATTGTGATTTGAGTAGATTCGTCAATACCATTAGAACAATATTCAGTAGTTTTTTTTTTTTTTTTTTTACAGCCAATGTAATGTCTTTTGAAAACACTTCTGACTACAACTCTCTTGTGTCTATCACATTAGCATATAAATAATTTACATAGCCATTTTAGTACTTGGACTGAAGATATTAGTGTAACTTCATTCAAAGGAAGTGTGCCTGTTTATTTTTCTATAGCTTTTATAACAGAAAAAATTTTTACTTTCATTTTAGAGTTAAAAGTTCTGATAGGATTCTGGTCTTTGTGTTAAATCTTGAAATTGATTTGCTTTAACCGTCTCCCAGACTTTGAAGTAAGATGACGTAAAACCTCATGTATGTAGGTGGAGACAGGAAAGCAGTACCACTGCGTTATGAACTGTTGAGGCAGAGAGCATTTGTAGGAATGGGGGTGGCAAGAGCAAGACTGGATATTTTGATAGTTCCAGGCATGTTTGAAAAAACTGAAAACTAAGAAACCCCCAACATTTTGGATTAAGTGTTCTTCAAACTAAGGGTTTTGGTGCCATTTGCTCTTTTTTTTTTTTGATATGGAGTCTTGCTCTGTGACTGGAATGCGGTGGCGCAATCTTGGCTCACTGCAGTCTCCATCTCCTGGGTTCAAGCGATTCTTCCACCTCAGCCTCCCGAGTAGCTGGGACCACAGGCGCACACCACCATGCCAGGCTGATTTTTGTATTTTTAGTAGAGGGTGTTTCACCATGTTGGCCAGGATGGTCTTGTTCTCTTGACCTCGTGATCCGCCCACCTCGGCCTTCCAAAATACTGGGATTACAGGCATGAGCCACCGCGCCCGGCCCCATTTGCTGTTTTGGGGTCATTTCTGGAGACTTATAAACATACATTAGACACCTTACCCAATTACATTGACAGGATGTACTGTCAGTTTAGATTAATGTATTTCTTTTAGTTCATGTAGTCAGTATTAAATAACTTGAGAAGTTTGAATGTTAGTGCTATTATTTCAGTCTTTTTTTTTTTTTTTTTTTTTTTTTTTTTTTGAGGTGGAGTTTTTGCTCTTGTTACCCAGGCTGGAGTGCAATGGCGCGATCTCGGCTCACCGCAACCTCCGCCTCCTGGGTTCAGGCAATTCTCCTGCCTCAGCCTCCTGAGTAGCTGGGATTACAGGCACGCACCACCATGCCCAGCTAATTTTTTGTATTTTTAGTAGAGACGGGGTTTCACCATGTTGACCAGGATGGTTTCGATCTCTTGACCTCGTGATCCACCCGCCTCAGCCTCCCAAAGTGCTGGGATTACAGGCTTGAGCCACCGCGCCCGGCTATTTCAGTCTTTTAAATGATTAAGAGACATTTTGGATTTACAAAAATGTTGTATGAAAGAAATACAGGCAATCAGATTTAGAGGAATAATGCGATAGAAATCGGGTAACCTTTAGGACAACTTCCAGTAGGCCTTGATGGTTATCTCACTTTTCACTGAGTGCTGGCAGGTAGAGTTTTGAGGTTCTGATCCCTTGTTCTGATAGCAGGAGTGATATCTGGCCATGCTTACATCTTAAAGGAAAAGAAAACACTTAAGGAAATGGAAACTAGCTGGTGAATCATGTAAATAAACAGGATTCCTTGCCTGCCTCTGAGAACACTATAGACCATGAGGACTACTTTTCTTAGGGGAGAAGAGTCCTGAGAGACTGCTGGACTTAAGTGTGGTGAGATACATTATCTTTTTCTTAGAGTTTCTTTGGCTTTATTTAAAATAATATGAATGAAATCGAAGATTGGAGTTGATAGATAAGATTGGGATTGGAAAGAACAAACTGAGAAGAGGAAAATCTAATGAGGATTAAAATTTCTAAGCAGCCTTTTCTTGATTGCTAAATGGAAGGAATCAAAATGCATGATTTGATGGGACAAAGGAAGCTATAAGTAGAACATGTATCTCAGTTGATGCTGTTTCCAAGGACAACCTGTGATTTATGAAATTTATGTATTTTTTAGGGAGTCATTTAGCAAAATGGATAGTTAAAGAACATCCAGGAAGCTAGTAAGACTTAACAAAACTAGAACTTACTATTTTTACATAATGTAGAAATCTTAGAGGAAAGAAGGAATAAGTTTTATATAAGGTCAGGGCTAAGTTGTATTCCAAATATATTTTGTTTTTCTCCCAATAATTAAATATTTGATACATTTGGGTTGCAAAATAGAAAATATGCTGCTGTTCTTCTGACATGAAGATGATCTTTTATATTCTCAGGAGTGTACACCTTTGGTTATTTTTCCAGCACTAGGGACGGGTTCCCCTTTACTCAGTTCTGCCTAATGTGTGTTTACACGCACACATGCACATGCACAGACACATACCCCCTAATTTGTAGAGGTGGCTGATTTAATTTTGTGGGAAGCCATATTAACTACTTTCATAATACTTCTGTGGCAGTGGCTTTTATTGCGTTTTGGCAGTCTCAGCAGTGCAGTGACATTTCTAACAAGACATTGAAAATACAAGAGCCAGATGTAGTGATCTTAGATACTTTGGAGGCTGAGGTGGGAGGATCACCTTGAGCACAGGAGTCCGAGGCTGTCATGTACTAATATGCTATAAAATTATGCATGTGAATAGCTACTGAACATCAGCCTGGGCAATATGCTGAACATCAGCCTGGGCAATATAATGGACAAGTGGGCTGGGCTTGGTGGCTCAAGCCTGTAATCCCAGCACTTTGGGAGGCTGAGGTGGGTGGATCACAATGTCAAGAGATCGAGACCATTCTGGCCAACATGGTGAAACCCTGTCTCTACTAAAAATACAAAAAAATTAGCTGGGCGTGGTGGTGTGTGCCTGTAGTCCCAGCTACTCGGGAGGCTGAGGCAGGAGAATTGCTTGAACCTGGGAGGTGGAGGTTGCAGTGAGCCGAGGTTGTGCCATTGCACTCCAGCCTGGCGCCTGGTGATGGAGTGAGACTCTATCACACACACACACACACAAATGGACAAGTGTATAAATGCTAATGGCTTTATTTACTTGCTGTGGCAAAGGAGAGATAAAACTTTTTCTTCCAATCTTCTTAATGATGCCAATAATTTTATTCCTTAATGATAATGTCTTACCTGACTCTAAGGATAGATGATTCCAGACTTACTATGTTCGATTTAAAATTTTTCAGAATTACAATGGTGTAAAAGCATTCACATTCAGTAGGAACTGTACTTCGAGTACTGATAACAACATTCCGTTTTTCACTTTCAGTACAGTATTCAATAAATTACATGAAATATCCAATAATTTATTATAAAATAGGCTAGGCTTTGTGTTAGATGGTTTTACCTAGTAGGAGAATATAAATGTTCTGAACACATCTAAGTTAGGTTAGCCTAAACTATGATGCTCAGTAGGTTAGTTGTATTTGACACATTTTTACTTATAGTATTTTCAATTTATGATGGACTTATCAGGATATAACCCATTGTAGGTTCAGGAGCCTTTGTATTGGAAAAGGATGGTGGTAGAAACAGTAATGTTGAAACTATGTGCCTCTGTAGTTGTTTGTGTAAACCAAAACATCGTCTTCCTTGAAAACGAAGTAAATGTAAGGGATTGTTGCTCATTGAAATGAAGAGGAAACTATGATAGAGAATTCTCTATGCTTTTCTTAAAGGTAACTGTAAATTATTGGTGGAGGTAGGAATGAATATTTTATCTTTTGACTGGTGATATGTATCTGTTGAATGACCGTCAATGAATGGGTGACTGTTTTTTTAGTCACAGCGGAAGATACTAAAGCGGATAAAAGTTTATTCTGTTTTAAAGTGACAGTTTCCATTTTGTGTGGGTAATTCTGCTCAGTAGCAGTGCCCACTTGCCGCAACTTTATTTCAGGTTCTGCAATCCAGGGAATGCTTCATGAGAGGAGAATTTTCAATTTGGGTATACCAGTTTTAGCTGCAATCTTGAGAGCTAACTTTTGTTTTTCATGTAGAATGAACACAGAAAGAAATGAAGTGAAATTAGGGTGTAAAAGGAGATAAATAACCAACAATTGATATTTTGGATTTTTGTATTTTTACTTGGTGGATAATTTTGTGGAAAAGATATACTCCTTGACTTGAATTTAACTTGAATTTCTGTATTAGAAACCTTAAGAAAGTTTTAAATAATACTCCTAGTATACTTTATTGGGGATTAAAAAATCAGTATGAATAAAAATACAAAATGAGAAAAAAGTATGTTATATTTAATGCTGCTATAATATTCTGTGAGTGACACAACTAGAAAAATCTATTCTTAATATATTGAAGACATCTTATTTAAGAAGAAATTGGTGATTTTTTTAAAAGTATATTCACTGATTAATATTCTTCTTAATACTATTTGCAAGTAAGTAAACTTGTGCGGTATGGATTTCTATGTTAGTTAATTCTAGCTTTGGCCTGGAGATCCAGTATTCACAGATAAGATCTAGTAACAACTTTATTTATTTGGATCCCCTACATTTGGCATGTTCCTCAGCAGAAAGCCTCTGAGCAGGCAAAAGAGAAGGTAAAAAAAGACATACATTAAAAAGGATTCAGTTTACTCCCAGGAAATCCCTCAGGGTGGGTTTACTTTTAATACACATGCTGTTCTATGATTGATTATGAAGTTTCTAATCCCATAGCAAACAGTAAACTACAAAGTAGATGGTTGAAATGGGCTTTATTGGCAGATACATGGAAAACCTTGAAAAGTGCCTGAGCACAGCTTGGTAGTAAAGGAAGAGGTAGAGAGAAGTGAGAACTAAAGCAAGCACAGTGGTTAGGGACGGTTTAGATGTGGACTCTGATAGCATCACTTCATTGCACCCCCTTCTCCCTCCCCTACTCTCTCCTTTCTTCCATCTTTTCTCTTCCTCCCTTCCTTCTGTTAAGTTTTTATTGAAATATGTATGGTCAGAAAATTTCACATCATCATACTATCAGTAGACAGCTCAGTGACTGACCTAAGTGAACGCATCCACGTAACCAGCGCCAAGACTAAAGTCTAGGCTAGTGCTGGCATCTGGATGCCTCCTCTAACTCCCTCTGCAAGTCATTACTTCCCCCCAAGGTAAACGCTCTCCTAATTTCTGAGACAATAGATTACTTTCACCTGTTATTGAACTTTCTGTCTGTGAATTACGCGGTATGGATTCTTGTGTGTGACTTCTTTTCTCAACATTATGTTTGTGAGAATTATTCTTGTTTTGTGTGAAGCATCAGTTTATTCTCATTGCTACATAGTGGTCTACTTTATAAGAAGGCCACAGTGTATTTATCAATTTTGTTCCTGTTTTACTCATTTTGTTTGGGTTGTTTCCAGTTTTTAGCTATTATGAATAGTGCTGCTGTGACCATTTTTATATATGTCTTTTGGTGAACATGTGGGAATTTCAGTTGTGTGTTTTGCCAGTTTAATTGATGCGATGGTTTTAGTAGATAGTGCCTTCCTTCAGAGTTGGTACTGCTTCACATTCCTACCAGCATTGTATGAGAGTATCATCTACACCACATTTTTACAAAAGGTGTCTTTTTAAAAAGCCATTCTATTGGATGTATAGTTGTATCACATTATAGTTTTAGTTTGCATTTCTCAGAGTACCTTATCCATCTTTTCATCTGATTATTACATTTTTTTGTAAAGTGCTGGTTCATGTTTTTTGCTCATGAGGTTTTTATCCAGTATCTTTTCCCAAGTAAGGAAGATTTTAATACTTGGGGGGGGGGGAGTTAACTTCTTTTATTTGTTTAGAAGACTCAGCTAACCAGGCAAACTCATTCACTGGTGCTTCCATCTAATAAGTAAATTCATCGGGTAAAGAGATTATAAACATTTTGAACTTGTAAACATGATAGTATGGATCTTTGAAACTTTATCCCTACAAAATAAAAAATCCAAACCAAAACAATACTGAACAACTTTAATACAGCACTCGAAAACATGCAAAACTAGTCCTCAATGCTTTTACATAAAATTAAAGCATCTTGTAATGTTAATTGCCCAATGACCAATGGAGATCGGTATTTGGAAGGTACGAGTTGAACATCCATCTCTTACTTATTTGTTGTTTGATTTTGAGAATTAAAAAAATCATGTTTCTCTCTTTTTTATTATTAAAATAATTATAAAATAACCTAATTCACAGAGAAGTTATGAGGAACAAATAAACCGTTCTTTATGAAATTTTGTTCAGCACTGTAAATGGCCATACGTATGTTAGTTATTATTATTGTTATTGTATTCCTCAACATTCCTTATTCTTGAGTTGAATTGTGCCAGCACTGAGAACAGTTCCTGGCATATTAATAAATGTTTGTTGCCTGAATGAATGAACAACACATTTAGGCATCTTTCTTAAGCTGTTACTCTGAGTGACTCAAACTGTGCTTTATATTTTTTTCCTCTAGGACTTTTACTTTTTATTGCTAAAGCTGAGTTGGAACCAAGGTTCATCAAGCATCAGATTGAAAAATTGAGTCAAATAGCCAGCAGTTTGCAGTCACCCATTTCACTATATAGTTCATATTAAATGTATGCCCCCTAACACACACATGACTTGGAGAACCTTGAAAATGATTACACTGCTCTTCACTCCATGAGTGATCTCCAAAACTTATACACTGAATATTTTTAGCTTCTATAATTAGAATGGCCACGAAGTTCCAGATTTTAAATATTACAGTGGGTTCTCCAGTGTTAATACTTTGGAAACCATGTTTTATGTAAAATTAAACATTTAAAGATGAATAATAGCTAAAAACTGGGGCTTTGATAACATCTTCTTAGCTTAATATGAATAAGGTGTTTCACAGGTATGTTGAGTATGATATGAGAGCAAACAGCATGCACCTTATAAACATTTGTGTAAAACAACAATTCTTAACCCTTTGATAGGTCTAATTTTCAGCCATTTGTTGATATTGTGACTCTCTTTATTCGAAAAGTGGTTTGGAATCATATCATTTTTATTTTTTAATTAAATAGAATTAAAGTTTGTATGATTTTTGTTTTGGGGAATTACATGATCTTCCTTTAAATAATAGTAGGTATCTATTTGAAAAATCAGGTTTGCAGCAGAAGGAACTTGGATTTCTATATAGAAATGGAGTTAGATTTTCTTACCAGAAGACTGATACTCTTTCTTTTTTCCTGTATTTGAGCTTTTTTCAAAAGAGCTTATGGGAGTCTTTCTTGTTTGCTGCCATCATTTAAGTATAGGTGTTCTGTGGTACTCAGAATACCGAGCATGTAACATTTTACTTGGGAATATGTACGTCAGTCTACATTTTATAAGGAGGTTTACATATTAGGTAGTAGACCTCGTGTGCTTGATGCAGATGTGGCTAATTTTGAGTGACTTAGTGGAAAATGGAATCATCTGGTATAGTAGACAGCTTTTGTTTTCTGTTACAGGCATAGTGCTATGGAAAATTGAAATAAATACAAAGGGTAATTATGGTGAACCTTGTTAAACTACAGTTTTACAAATAGTGAATTTCAGAAAAATCTCATCTCCTGTTCTGAGTGATTTCATTCCTTTTAGAAGTTAAACTGGCTCTTTTAAAAACAAATGCATCCAGGCGTGCCTCGTTATTGCTGTATTTAATGTGGAAGCAAGGCTCCTCCTTTCAGTTCTCACTTGACACGTGGGATTTAAAAAACAAGGGTACTATGGATTTAGGGAAGGATCCCTGTTTAATAAATAGGATTACGACAATGAAAGTAGCTAAACTGACCTCCCAAGGGAATGGGATTAGTTCTTCCATGGAAATCTGTTGTCTATATGGCCTTATTGAAATATTCCTAGTGTCTCTAATACAAACCAGGTTTTGTACCTTCTACCCCAGAAGGATCAGGAATGAAGTCCTGAAAGTGATATTTGATGAAATATGTTTTGTTCTGAGTTAGGAATCAGTGGGACCATCAGTTAGGCTGAAAGTTTAATGGGATCTTGAGTGTTGATGGCTGTACTCCTGAAACTCTCTCCTTGTGTATTGCGTGACCACAGCTGCAGCGAGACATCTCAGTTGAACTGCTTCACAAATTCCTTCGATTCCTTTGACCTCTGGAGACTATGTCCTTAGGAATGTGAGATGAGCACTCATGATGTTAGCAGAAAGTAGGGCCTCATGGTAGGGAGTTTGCTAAAGTACTGATTACAATCGCCTTTGGAAAATGGCTGAGCATTAACAGATTAAGCAGAAACACACAGCTCACACATTTGCACTTTCACAAGTTGAGCTCCTTTGCCAGGGAAAAGAGAGAAGGCCAATAGGAAAGGTCTCAAAAGATTTAGATAAACTAGATCAGATAACTTCCCTTGAAAAATCTATTAAGGAACAAAATAAAAACACCACTCCAAAAACATCAGAAGAAAATATAGTTCAAACACTTACATATTTTTGTTGCCAAAACCTTAGGCAGTGAATTCTACACTTTAATTGATAACTTTATTGCTTACTGTTTTGCTCTGCCCTTTAATTGTTTCATATATATTCATGTTGTCTTCCTACACTGTCTACTTTCCTACCCTTTCTATCAGTGTGTCTTTCCTGGTCCTTGTAGTGGCCAGAAAATGCTTATTTAATGGAGAGATACTTAGTACTTTAAAAATGTGGACAGAACAGAGATGCCAAATCATCCTTGCCAACTTTATTTAAACTGTATTTCTGGCTGGGTGCAGTAGCTTATGCTTGTAATCCCAGCACTTTGGGAGGCTGAGGTGAGTGGATTGAGGTCAGGAGTTCAAGTCCAGTCTGACCAACATGGCGAAACCCCATCTCTACTAAAAATACAAAATTTACCTGGGTATGGTGGCAGGCACCTCTAATCCTAGCTACTTGGGAGGCCGAGGCAGGAGAATAGTTTGAACGCAGGAGGTGGAAGCTACAGTGAGATGAGGTTGCACCACTGCACTCCAGCTTGGGCAACAGAGCAAGATTCCGTCTCAAAAGAACCCAAAACCCAAAACTGTATTTCTTCTGGAGGTAGTCTTCCAATGCAGGAGCTGTGATCATTGCTATTAGGCTTTTAATATATGTCTTGTGAAATTTGCTGTAATGAAGTTTGGAATCCAGTAGCTTTGGGGAAGATTCTTTGTTATTACAGTTTGCGATGTATTATAATTCCATGGAAAAATTGCTTAACTTATTTTGATATGATTTTATTTGATCTATTCTTTGAGTTGGATTCAGTTTTACTTACTGAGTATTTGAGATTAAAAATAAATTTTTAGCACTTGTATAAAAAAGCTTTTTGTTTTTAAATACAGGCTCACTAGAAGTTGCAAAAATATAGTACAGAGAGTTCTGTACATCTTACTCAGCTTCCCCTAATGAACACCACTTTAAAGATGCCTAAAAAGGTTTTACCTAAAAAAGATTTATGAGGAATTGCAATTTTTATGCCTGCTCTGAAGAAATGCATGTTTATTAATCACTGATTATATGTATAACCACAGATTATAAAAAATACAGAGTTAGAGACCTGCTAACTCTCTATTTTTAGGGGTTGTGTGTTTCCATTAGAAAAGGTGCTCATGTGACAGGTAAGAAGGAAGAGTCATTCATTAACTTATTTATTCATATATCTGTGAATTTGATGTTTGCTTCATTCAAATCATTTTTAAAATATGGATCATATTGATTATATTGAACTAAGAGTTTGAAGTCCAAGTGTTGTTCCTGTAAGATCTTTGGAAAATATAATGCAAATAAAAGTGAATGAGAGTAGAACTTTTTTATAGTGCAGGTGTTAGGGCAGCATGATAACACTGGATTTTTACATAAAGGTGAGAGAATATCATTGTACTATATATCTCTATGTGTTAGGTGCATGTTCTTGCCTCACAATATGTGTGAATGCACAATATATTGAGATGTTTTAGAACAGATGTTTCATTTATTACTTATGCATAATATTTCCAGTGAAATCTCAGTGTTTCACTACTCTTTAATATATTGATAAACATTACACTTGAACATGCATTTGAGTTCAATTATCTCTTAACAGGAATCTTAAAATGCTGTATATCTGTTTGTCCATGTATCTGAACCTTATGCAGTCTTATCTGGAATACTACTTTGAGGATTTGGTCTTGCACCTCAGAGCAGATGTAACTGGGAAGGGTCTAGATGGAAACACACTGCACATCATGAGAATGGAGGAGTTTCTTTAAGAGAACACACAGAAAGTTATTTGAATGCTTATGGTCTTGAACAATGAAGTGTGAAGTCTGAAAGGAGACCTCACCAAAGCCTGTAATGTCGTGAACACTTTCCCCAAATCCAAGAATATCAGAACCAGGAGAACCACATATAACTGAGAGAAATAGCTGCGTGGCTCATGCCTATAATCCCAGTGCTTTAGGAGGCTGAGGCAGGACGATTGCTTGAGACCAGGAGTTTGAGACCAGCCTGGGCAGCATGGTGAGACCCTGTCTCTACAAAAAAATAAAATAAAATAAAATAAAATAAAAAATATATATAACAGAAAAATAGGTTTAGCTTAAATTTTTAAAAAGTTTAAGTTTATGCAGTAGGTATTTATGTGAGCAGATTTTTACCACAAGAAGAGAAACTGGATCCTCTAGCAGGAGAAAGTCCAGGACAAATCATTGGGTGGATTAAATTTAAAAGAGAAGATGGACATTTGGTAAATAGACCTAATCTTTTGGGTGTTTATTCTCTCTTTACCCAGGACTTTACCCAGGGTTATCCTCCTTTCACAGAACTTTGTTCAAGTCAGTAATCATTTTGTAGAATCATTTCCTGTTCTTTGAAGTCGTCAGATGTCACTGAAAGTTGATCCAGAGGATTGCGAGTCTGACCACGCATGACACTTTCTATAAAGTTTACGGGCCTCAGTGTGTCTTATCTCAGCTCTTGACCTTGACGAGAAGGCACTAGTGTACATGCATGGTTACATTTGAGGTTATAAAATGAGCACTTAGAGTTCCTTATAAAATTTCTATGAATCAAGCCCACACCTTACTACTGATAACATGAAATTGGATGTTATTTCTGAATTGAAACCAACATTTTTGGTTTGGGGTTCATTTGGTATAATCCCACTAATCTGAAATAGTTTACTTTTCCAAATAAATGCAATATATTTAATTTGGGAGGGCTTGAAAATTATCCTCTTGGATAGATTTTTTAAATTTAATACTATGCATGCAAATTAAAGAGCTTGGAAAGTCTGGTGCCATGCATTCCTCTTCAGCCTACAGCTTTTAGCTTTTCTGATAGATGGACTCTACCACATGGGCTTGAACAACACAATGTCCTTGACTTATTCTTATTTTTATTTATTTATTTATTTATTTATTTTTTTTGAGACAGAGTTTAGCTCTTGTTACCCAGGCTGGAGTGCAATGGCGCGATCTCGGCTCACTGCAACTTCCGCCTCCTGGGTTCAGGCAATTCTCCTGCCTCAGCCTCCTGAGTAGCTGGGATTATAGGCACGCGCCACCATGCCCAGCTGATTTTTTGTATTTTTAGTAGAGACGGGGTTTCACCATGTTGACCAGGATGGTCTCGATCTCTTGACCTCGTGATCCACCCGCCTCGGCCTCCCAAAGTGCTGGGATTACAGGCTTGAGCCACCGCGCCCGGCCTCTTATTTTTATTTTTTGAGGTGAAGTCTTGCTGTGTTGCCCAGGCTGGATTGCAGTGACATGATCTCTGCTTACTGCAACCTCTGCCTCCTGAGTAGCTTGGACTACAGGAGCGCACCATCACACCCAGCTAAGTTTTGAATTTTTAGTAGAGATGGAGTTTCACCATGTTGGCCAGGCTGGTCTCTCGAACTCCTGATCTCAGGTGATCTGCCTGCCTCAGCCTCCCAAAGTGCTGGGATTACAGGCGTGAACCACTGTGCCCAGCCCACAGTGTCCTTTATATAAAAACCAGAACAGCAGAAAAAAGCAGGTTAGAACATGTGGCCCAGGCTGCTACTTGAGTTGAGAGCTGATAGAATAAGAAAGTGAGGATTTAGTCCTAAAGTATGTCTGGGGATATGGGATCTAACAGAATCCCTGTCGCTTGGAGAGCAGTGGTGGGATGATGTGAAAGCCTTATTAGGTACTCTGCAGTATCTGTGGAATCAAGGAAGAGGAAATCATATTTTGAGGAATCTGATTGTGAGAAACTGTGAACCTGTCTGCTTAAGTTATAAGAGTGACCTGTTTATCTGCTGCCAACAGGGTATGAAATAGTCACTTTAATTGAATTTTCTGATAATTGAAGCTTACTTACCTAATTATCTAAACTAATATTGTCTCAAAATATTTTCTAATGTATATCATTTAAAAATGAATTGCACACATTTATATTCTGTCTCAACATATTGAATATAATTTTCTCTCGTTCATCCGTTGGTTTTCATGATATAATTAAGACACAGTCTCAGGTCTGGAGACATGTGGAGTTATTGCTCGTACAGTAGTGTTTCCATGTCATTATGCCTTAATCCTGGTTTAGACACAGCTATGACACCCTCTTTACAACGTAAAGGATAAGAAATAGGATGTATAAATGTATCCTGGCAGGAAAGTGGCATTATTGACTGTTCATTGGCCACCAGCAAAGGGACCTGACTAGAAGGATATGAAATGATGGGTGTAATGTTTGACAGGTTGATGGGTGCAGCAAACCATCATGGCAGGTGTATACCTATGTAACAAACCTGCACATTCTGCACATGTATCACAGAACTGAAAGTATAATTAAAAAAAAAAAAAAAAGGATGGGTTGTGAGCACAGCTGACACACCCCACAAATACCTGGGGTGGGGGGTCTCAAAAAGGTTGCTGAGACTCAGCAAATTTCAGCTATTGTTATGGAGACCTGTTGGCTCAATAGGCTGTTGAGGTCTTTGGCAACCTCCATCAAAATTGTTTTCCAAATCCTTTGTGACTATCAGGGTTTCCCTGTGTGAGTTAAGAGCATGAGCTCTGGAGCCAGAGAGCCCCAGCTTGAATCCTGTCTCTACCATTGCCTTAGGTTGAGTTCCCTGCGAAACAGTTTCTGAGATTGTGCAAGAAGTTTACCAGGACTTGTACTGAGTGACATTACCTGTTGGGGGAGTTAAGGAAGTTGGACTGGGAAGAGGGAGAAGCTGAAGAGCAAGACAGTAACAGAGGCCTCCGCTGATTGCATCAGGAGCTCTGGAGTTGGGGAGAGAGACCCCTTAGAGTTGCCCCACCTTGAGATAAGGAAGCCAGGCCTTTTTATCCCACAGCAACTGGTCATGATATATGGGCTGCCTCTGGAGAGAAGTGTGACCTTGGGTCAGATGGCTCTCCTTGGCTCAGGTAATTTCTAGAACAAGGTTGAGCTGTGTGTCATCAGCCAACACTCCACCAGCTGGGGAAGCACTTATGTTCTGAAGGGGAGATCTGGGCAGCACAGCACAGCACCAAATACTTGGTGCCTTATGAAGGGAGACTCTGTGCTTCCAAGTTCTTTATCCCAACCTTCTTTAATTCCTGGGGTTAAAGTAAGTAAGTTAATGAATGTGAAATGCTTAGAAAATGCATCGTATGTAGTCAGTATGGGTTAGCTGTTTGTCATGATGCTCCTGCCTGACTTTATCAGCCCTACCTCTCTCTTATACTGCGGTTCTTCTAATATGCTGTGAGTCTGAAAGCTGCTAATACTCTCATTATTTTTTTCTAATTTTCTTTGCAAGAAAACATCTGACCGTATTTCAGTAAGAAATGATTTAACTTATAATGTGTTTTAGTTCTATTTGTGTTTTTAATTTTTACCAGAAGAAAGATGCAAAAGAAATAGTTGCTGATGATGACATTTGAAGGATTTGAACGTATGGTGGATGGAAGTTTATGTGTGTATGCATTCTTGGCCTCCCTCAAAGAAACTTAGGTAAACAACTTCTGAGTTAACGGAAAGTCAGTCCATTCACTGCTGTTGGGTTGGAGACTGCTGTGATAAGAGCAGTTCATAACCTGGGGATAGTGTACAGCTGAGAAGCTCCTTGAAGTGTTGGTCTTCACCTATCCCATTGCTGTAAGCCTAGATATAAACATTAAAACATACAGCCAATACATATAGCATTGACAGTTAAATTGCATTATTTCTTAAATGTTTCTGAATCATTGATTTCAGTGTTTAAATTCCATAAATATAGAGAAAATCACCTGGAATGTTTTAGAAATTTGGTTTTGATTCAAAGTAATGTTCTCATGGAGATTCAGTCTCTGCTAATTCATTTCTCATACACTTTAGGACATGGCTAATTCCCTCGGACAGTTTTTATCTCCTTCATCTTCATATGGGTGGAAAACATTTTATTTGAAATGACTCACCCTTCCCCCACCTCTCCAAATATGGGAACTATGTTGTATTGTTTATTTTTAAGACACTGATTGCACTCTTAACATTAAAGCAGAGATAGTTAAAAATGTATGCCCCCAAAACAGTTCTTTCAAAAATCAAGTGTGAATGTTTCTTCTGTTTGTACCAGTTATCCATTATTTGTACACCCTAATAAAGCCAGCAGAGTGGAGGAGGAAATAATACAATACCTCCTTTGAAAATTTTTTTAAAAGAGAGGGCTTCCTTGAATCCATTTTCCTTCCCAGTTTTAATTTAAATTTCTTATACTCATTCTCCATTTCTTTTAAAGAAATGGGATTGTTAGAAATGAACCATGGAAAATCATTTATCTACATATTTATTATATGATGATCTGTAGAAAATGAGGATTATATGGAATACATAGTAAGCTTCAAGCTGTCAATGAGAAATTTTGTCTTAGCCTAACTTCCTTAGACATTAACCTTGTTTCTGAGTTGAGCAATCTGTTGTGGGTTCTTTGCAGAATTCCATGGTTACTTTTGTTGTGTGAGCCAGAACCTAATGGAAATCTGACTTCAGCAACCAGCTAACATTTCGTTTCCTGTTGAGACTTCGAATGTCTAACACCTTTAAGATTTTACTTCCACATTTTATTGGAGGTGGAGGGGGTGGGGAATAGATGTTTGGGAAGAGTGAATATGGATAAAAGATTGAGGTAGACTAATAGGTGTGCAAAAATATATTGTTTATATATGATGAGTGGTAAAAATGTATTGCATAACAAGTCCTTTCTTCTTTTAGAAAGACAACTTTTAAAACTGTGTATTTTGGGGGATTAAAATACATAAACTTTCTTTTTAGAGAAACATCGTTGAGCTTGATTTAATGAGAAACAACTCCATATCCAAGAAGATAGCTAATATATCTTGTAATTCTCAAAACGTGAAACTTATGACATTTGTGTAGATGATCTTTTACCATGTAAGAGATAATGAAATAAAAATAATATTTTGGACAAAATTATGTGGTCCAAAATGGGTGTAGGTGAAATTTCTACTCTTGTTTATTTAATCCCAAGCCAGCCACAGTTTCTGTGTAATGGCTTTGCAGAGGGTCCTGCTCATGACTCCCTATTTAAAAACCACTTAATGACCTCTTTTTTGTTGTTAGCATGCATGTAGGTAGGTTTTTATGTGGATTTTAGTTATACCTTGGTGGAAAACATGCATTTCTCAATCTTGAGCCACTGATCTGAGTTTTATAAATGAATAAATGCAAACCAGAATGTATTGTAAGAAGAAAAACTGTCGATCTAAAACACTTGTTTGTTTAAATAGAATGGCTTATTACTTAAATTTAGCGTATAAAGGTTAATCAAGCCTTGGATCGTTCATCTAAAGGTATAAATGTAATGTGGTCAGGGACACCTAAATAAATGTTTGCTTAAATGATAACTAGCTAGTAGAAGTATGTTAAACTAGATTTTTATCACTCACAAAGTTTTACAAATGAAATGTTTAGTAAACTCACTGTTTATTATGTAACTTAAATAAAAGGCAGAAGAGAAAAGATACCTAATAAGCAAAACCCTGTAAATTCCAGAAAAACCACGTTATTGGAATTTATATTTTCTCTGAAAATCAAGTAGTTTTTTACCCACAGGCCACTTAAAGGTTTATCAAAAGGAGAAGAAGATTCCATGTGGTATTGGCTATTTGATCTAATGGTCTAAATGAAATGGAAAAAGAAAACATGGCCTTATACTAATGGTTCAGTTTCTAACAATAAACCTGGTGGGTTCACTTTAAGTGTGGTTTACTGAAAATTGATGATGATTTTTAGCACTTAGCTTCTTGTCTTCAAAGCACTTTCCAAATGTTAAATAATTAATTGCCATAACCCCCATGTGGGGGTAGAATATCGAGCATGTCTTTCTGTTTACCAGGAAGCCATTATGACAGAGTCTGGAAATGTTGATTTTTATTTTTAGAGGTGTCTTTGCTTTCCAAGGTGACCAGCATTTTAAATGATGTCCTGGTTTCCAATCACAGGGTCATGGGAAAAGTAAACAAGGATGTTGAGTACTTGAAAACTTTCTTCTTTTTGTTTCCATACAGATTTTATTTTTCATCTTACTCTTGCCTGTTCATTGTTTTGCAATACTATTTTTTAAAATGGAATATTACATATTAGCAAGTGTAGACTTTGCTATTAGTATGGTCTCTTTGTACCTAGTAAATCCAGCATTTAGAAAACCTGTGGAACTAGAAGTGATAAAGATAACTTTAAGTGGAAAAAAAAACCACTTAAATAAATTAAAGAAATGAATTATTCAAAAATGATAGTTTTTCCAGCTTAATCTTGGAGCCTGAGAAATAGTGGATATAGACCAGTTATATGCCTAACAGTGAATTATAAATAGTTGTCTGTATGACATATATTGAGGATGAACTTATATAAAACAACTAGGGAACAAGAAAGACAATGAGAGAGGCGAATATAGACAAAATAAATATGGAATAAGATGACTAATTGAACACTGGAGTTAACGGATACATCTTGAGGAGAGCAAGGTCATGGGTGATGGTGCCACAGGACCTTTAGGAAGGAGGTGGGTTAGAATTTACAAGGTAGCTGGTAACCGTCCTACCAGACAATACCTACATTAGCCAGACTAGTTCCCGGCTTGTTTGTGTTGCTGGCATCAGGATGTCTACTGATTAGCTCTCTGGAGAGATGCAGGATGGAGTCACTGTGGCAGATGCAGAAGGCTCCCCATCCCTCAGCTTCTCAACCTTTGAAATATAAAAGAGCCAGGACCTTACTTTGAGGGCAGTTAATCTCTTTATGCTTTGAGAAACCCACCAGATAACAAAGAGAATGCTGTGGTGATTATTTCTGATGAATGTTGTTTCTTTGCATACGACTAACAGCTTTAAAGGCAGAGCCGAGTTAGATTTTTTCATGTCATCTTAGGGAGGTAAAGTTCTTCCAAATCAGAAGTGTCAGCTCACACTTGTCTATTGAATGCAGGTATATCTCCTTAATCATGAAGTTTGAGACCCACAGCTGGGCTTCAGAAGAACCCCTCAATATTGTTGTGTACAGAATTTGTGTATATATTTATTTTTTTCTGGAGAAGTTTATCCAGCATATTTATAACATTGCTGAAACTGGGGCATATATAAAAATATTTAATATTTAATACCGACTAGTGCCCCTTATATATCACAAAGCAAAATATCAGTTTCTAGCTATCCAATTCTTCAAAATTTGAATGAAAATAAAATGAGAGACTGTCAGCTGCAGGACATCACTTCTAAAAAATCTAATGTTTGGCCGGGTGCAGTGGCTCACGCCTGTAATCCCAGCACTTTGGGAGGCCGAGGCGGGTGGATCACGAGGTCAAGAGATCGAGACCATCCTGGTCAACATGGTGAAACCACGTCTCTATTAAAAATACAAAAAATTAGCTGGGCATGGTGGCATGTGCCTGTAATCCCAGCTACTCGGGAGGCTGAGGCAGGAGAATTGCCTGAACCCAGGAGGCGGAGGTTGCAGTGAGCCAAGATCGCGCCATTGTACTCCAGCCTGGGTAACAAGAGCAAAACTCCGTCTCAAAAAAAAAAAAAAAAAAAAAAAAAAAAAAAAAAAAATCTAATGTTTTTCTGTTATCAGAAAGTGCAATGATGCAGTCAAAACCAGTGAACATGGCTATTTAACTAGAGTACATTAAATTTGGAAAGGTAATGAGCAAGATTATCTTACCTACCATCAGTCATGGGACTTTCTTACTATCAGATCTGGAGCGGGTATGCCCATAAGGTTAAGGCAACTTCAATTGTGCATTTGTAATTTAGCTTACATTCAGACATGAGTGCTTTGATAGCCTTTTTTTATTTTGGTGGGAAATTGCTCATTGACTATGCCATAGAACTCATTGAGGAAGTAGGATAATTCTTTGCCTCTCTATAGTTCTTTCTGTAAGCAAAGTAGCGATTTTCCTGTAAGTTTGTATACTAATTTAATCTTTGTAAATAAGACCATATTTCTGTAAAATTTTGCAAATAAGATCATTATTATAACTCATTAGAGGAAATGTGATATTTCAAAGAGTATTGCAATATAAGAGAATCATTAAATATGAAAAACAAGACCAAAATACTAGGGTACTTTAATTGAAGTTTGTTGTTGGTCTTTGAGGTGTGAGCATTCAATAACCTCATGAAATTATAGCCACATTTAAATTATATATTCATATATCCATTTTATTTTGAGGTTACAATCCAGTTTTCTTCAGATTTCTAAAAGGCTCATGGCCCTCCAAAATGTTAAGAATTATCAGCTTATAATGTCAGAATTTTATAAATTCTTAGCTAGGAAGAAGCCTTCTGTAATTTTGAAAATTTTGTTCAACTTCAGTAATTTGAAAACAGGTCATTGATAAAGAATAAAATAGTACAATACAGTGGAGTTCAAAACTGTTTAGTTCGAGTACAGTGCTTTATAAATACATATTAGACTTGACAAATATATAAGAAGATAAGCAAGATCAAACTGTTAACTCTGAATTATAACTGAGGGCCTGGGGCTGAATATATGGGTTGAAATCATCAATAATCTATGAATCTCATTAAAACCAGTAGTGGGAACCATTTCACTCATGAAATTCATATTCTTTATTATTATTATCAATATTATTTTAGAAGGAGAGGTTTCTGATCCTAGTGATTGGTTTGGGTTTCATTTCCTCTACCATAATTATCTACTGAAGACAAGTCATGCAGTGGCTAAGTATTCAGGCTCTGGAATCAGCTTCGATGATCATATTACTTTGCCTCTATGACTGTGGTCTTGGGGAATTCTCTTGACATCCATGTGCCCTTCTTCTGTAAAAGAAGCGTAATGGTACTACTAATCTCATGTAGTAATGGAAAATCAAATGCTGTAGTATATATTGAGAACGGTACCACTTGTCTCAACTGAATAATTTTAATTTTGTCATCATTTCTGAAGTGATGCCTGCTCATAAGATAGATAAGATACTGGCAACTGAAAGGACTGTAAGAAGAAATAAGGTGTTGGCTATATTCCAAACACTGGTTCCTTGAATAAATGAGAACTGACGATTTGTTTTATTGACACCAGTCTGAAGTCTCCTGGAAATGTTTCATCTGAAACATCTGAAGTATGTCTAGACACATGGGCCTCCTGCATAGAATATTTCTACAGTTATTAATTCAGAATTAGAAAAAATGTAAAAATCTGTAAGCCTGTGTGAGGATACATTTAGAATGTGTGCTTCTGTATCCTGTAAGGAAAGTATATCTATAGGTACAAATTATGCTGATCTTACAACTATGATTTCCCAACATTTGGTGGGTATTTAACTTTCTTTTGTTTACAGAAAAACTAAATGAAGTCCCTGACTATGAAATACACTTTAAAATATTGAAATCAGACAATCTCATGTGATAATTTTTCTGAAGTGGTAAAGGAAGTATTGGAAGTGACACAAAATTTGCTACTTCACATTCTCCTTTATCAATTACTTTATGGTCTTCCCAGTGAATTTGTACTTCTAAAAACTGCACATAGGCTTATTTTCTGTGTGTAGAAAAACATTAATGCTTGAATTTTATTTTTTCTTTATTTTCATTTGAATTTGGGAAATTTTTGGAAGACTTTCCTCCTCTTTTTGGGGGATACAGGGGCTCATTTTGTTGCCCAGGTTGGAGTGCAGTAGTGCAATCATAGTTCACTGCAGTCTTGACCTCTTAGGCTCAAGTGAGCCTCCCACCTCAGCCTCCTGAATAGCTGGGACTATAGGCATGTGCCACCATGCCCAGCTAATTTTATTTTTCATAGAGACAGGGTCTTGCTATGTTGCCCAGGCTGGTCTCAAACTTCTGGGTTCAAGCCATCCTTCTGGCTTGGCCTCCCAAACTGCTGGGATTACAGGTCTGAGCTACTATACCTAGCTGCTTTCCTCCTTTGACAAATTATAATAATATAACAATGTTACTATTACAGATAACCATATATATTATTGGCTAATTATATCTCTAAAATGAAAAAAATATTAGAGATAAAATGTGTTATTACATAATTTATCACATTATATTTAAAGGGGCCTACATTAGAATGTATAGAAGTAAACCTGTTTTTGGTATTAAAGTCTCATAATCTCATTTAATGATTTATTAATTATGGCTTTCTTTCCTATTGTGGCCTTTGCTTTTATTGTTGTCATCTGGACTCTTCTATTTTAAATCACCTTCCTTTTTATGATTATATGAAAAGCAAGTTAACCTGATTAAGTTGGGTTCTAGGATGCCATTTATACCATCTCTTGAGGACCTTAGATGATATTCAGATGACCCTCACTTGAGTGTAATTCCTGAGCTATGACCAAAGGTTTGACAGGAGATGAATATTTCTCATTTTCTTTTTCTTGAGTTTCCAGACTTAAAATTGTCTAGCAATTAGCTGGAATATCTGGTTATGAGAGACAAATTTCATTACACTAGAAACCTGATCTTTAGAATGGCTTTATGTTCTTTATGCAATGCTGAAAGTCTTCAGAAAGTTTGTGTCAAATTTTCTTGCCTTTGTAGTTTATTCTGCATGATCAGAATAAGTATGATGTAAGTTACTTTATATGACAAGGGCACATATTTTTTTCCCCCAGTGCTGAATATAATATTCATATCAAAAGGACCCTCACACTATGTGTGCTATTGGCTACAATGTGTTATGTCTAACTTTTGAAATGAACAGTGGCAATTCTGTTTAATAGTCATCTATTGTTTTGAGCACTCTGTTAGTATCTTGGGAGAAAGAAACAGCTGGGCACATGCCTCTCTAATGTGTAACAGCCTACTGGGGGAGACAGGCCAGACACATTTAGAAACAGAATTCTACAAGGATGTTGCAAGAACAGGGTCAAGTGAAGGGTGTCTGAGGTCCACAGGTGCTGAGGCGGTTGAAACCTTTCTTTTCTTTTCTTCTTTTGAAGACAACACTTAGATCACATTTTTGCAGCTAATCAAGGTATATCATAAAATATGAGTACTAGTAGCTCTGTGTAATGCATTTTGGAGATTTTCCATTTTATTGTATCTTTCTTCAGAAAATTATGAGCATTTCAATCTGTTAGTACTCTGAAGTTGCATATCAGTTGGACTCAACTTTCTCAGTCTCTGGTTTTCAGACCTATTTACTTTTTCCTTCTTAAGTATTGTGAGAAACCTAGGTTTTCAAGGTAGCTAACATCTCCATTGTGGTGAGTTATGCTTAAAAATTGGAAAAATAAATTATGATGTGTTCTTGGATTAATTATTATTTACAGTTTTCAGGAGACTCCAGCACTGTATTTTATTTCGTTATTATTATTTTTATTTGGTTGTATGTTATTTGGAGGGACCGTTCCAGTACTTTTTGTGGTCTGTCCATGAAAGTCTCTGAAAATTGAACATTTATACATTTTTCTGGAGAACCCTGTGACAATATTTATTTCTGTTTTCCTTTTGCTTTTCACCTTAGTTGCCTGTCTTTTGAAGCCTGCCATGCTGGCAATGGTATCACATAGTTCTGGTGTTTTTTGTAACTACCAGTGTGGACTCCAATTGGGTGCCCATCTGAGCACCCCTTGGTGCTGGCCTGAGCTCACCTGCGCGTTGGCCTGAACACTGCTGGTATTGTAGGGAAAGTCGTTGATTGCTTCCTTTGGGCCAGCAGATGCTGCAAACTGAAAATATGTAATTTTCTACACAGTAAGCAAGGGTGTGTTTAAGATTATCCTTCTTGGCTGTTTAATAGCCATTATCTAATTTAAAGAGAAATCACAGCATTTATGTGATCACTGTCAAAAACATGATGACTTAAACATACTTAATATATTTCTAGAAGCGAAGTAACAGTTGCCAGGAATGTTGAAGAGGTTAAATATCTTCTCTGAGCAACTTTAGTTTGTGGGCAATGCATTGTATGTGTTAAAATGCATAATCTTTGGTAATTTTTCAGGAAACATTTTCTTATTGATTATTTCTCACTTATTTTTGGTTTCCATTTCTCCATCTCTCCTTCCATTCCCCACCCTTAACCCAAGGAAGATCTTAGGGAAATTAACCCAATGAAGGAGAAAGCTTTCTTCTTGTTACTATGAACACTGTGTAAACAAAATGATTAGAAGAATCTCTTTTAAATCTTTTGAAGTGTATTTCTTGGGGTTTGAAGCTGTGTAAAGATATGTTTATATACTTTCCTACGTCAGTGGTCTGTAATCTCCTCAATGAAGCATCTGTATCTTATTCATTTTTTATGTCGTCAGTCCTTCACATGGACTGACACTGAGTAGGTCCTCAGTAAGAAGTTGTCTAAGTGAGCTGAACTGGAGACGTACAGCTGCAGTTACAAAGACGAAAAGTGATAGAGAAAAAATATTTGCTATTCAGAATTTCCAAAGAATTGTCTGAAAAATATGAAAAGATTTTGAGCCAAAATATGACAAAGAAAACTCACATTCAGAATGTTTTTCTTTGAAATTTGTCTTGGCAACGTTTATTCATTTGCACACATCCATGTGGTTGTTAGATTGCTTTCAAATAATATCTTTGTATGCCAGGGTGACTGCATATACTTTTACCACAAAACACCTTCACAAAACAGTTTTTCTTTTTATAATTGCCTTTCCTATTTTCCTTTACTTACTCCTACAGATTTTAGGCTTTGGGCAGTGATTCAGAAAAGATTTATCTTTTATTTGCTTTTAGCAGTATAAAGACATAGTGACTCTCCTATGATTCTGTAGTCTGTAAATTTAGATCTGTCATCACCATGCTTTATTTAACATTCAGAAGTTTTTGTATATTACCTGTGAAACTCCAACAATTTGCAAAATTAAAACATCAAAATGGTATATGATAGCTCACACCATTCATGAGGTTGTTTTTACCAGGAGGTAGAAGGATACTTTGGGTCTGAAACACAAACTACTAACAATAAATTTCTGTCCATCTTAATTGAGAATATACCAGTTTTTAGCAGTGACCTTAATGTTGCTGCATCTTGAAGTTTTAAAAATGTGGGGATGTTTCACAGCTCCCCAATTAATCTCAGCAAAAAACCTGAAGAGTTGGAGCTTTGGTGGACAGATTTTTTCACAAATCTCTCTTGCTAAGAAGACAGAACATTTGGCAATTCAAAGTCACATCCCCCGTAAGTTGGGAGTAAACACATTAGTAATAGTGCCACTTGAATTTATCTTTTTTTTTTTTTTTTTTTTTTGTGAGGAGGTTATAATGCTTCATGGACCTTATCAGAGCCACATGGTGATGATTCTCGGGTCTGAAGTTGTACAAAAATGAGTTTTAGCTCTGGCAGCTAAGGAAACTTAGACAGTAAAAACCAGGGACTTGTTTTAGAGTTACCTAAGACAAGGCTTATAAGATTTACAACCAAATTCATGGATGAAGTGATTTCAGTGCTCCCTTACTAAGGAAGCCAGCCAACCGTCAGGATGTCTCACTGGTTGTATATGAAGACAACTTAGATACCATCTAAGAAAATCTAACCTTCCAACTTTTGCTTATGTAAGTGTGTCTGCCCTCAAAGAGTCATTCCAGCTTTCTGTCTTCCATCTGAAAGAATGATTTAGGTCTATTTTAAAATTGTCTAATTTCCCCTGAAATTTTGAGTTTCTTATCTCTATTGTTACTGTTCTGGGGCTTGGAATCCTCTGGCTTTTTCTCTAATGGGCTGTGCACTGAGCTTAGGTTTCTCACTTGGTTAGATTCAGGGTTAGTTTTAATGTAGTCACCATCCTGTGTTGAATCCTCAGGATTAGGAATGATCTAGCAGAATTATGTCTGACTGGGAGAGTAGCCAGGAAGAGGCCCCATCCTCTGAAGCTGGGCAGAAGGTGGGGGTTGCCCTTGCTGGGAGCAGAGGGTGAATACCAGTGCTGACCTGCTGTCAGAGGGGCTCACCAGAAATGAGTGAGGAAAGCCAGATGGTCACAAAGACCTGAGATAGAATCCACAGGACAGAGACACAGTGGGGTTGGAGAACCATAGGACATGAAAGTGTGAGGCAGAGGTGAATGAGATGAAGTGGGACATATTCCACAGTGGCAGTGACATTTCCTGTGTGCATGTGTTTGCGTGTGTGCCCATGTGTGTGTGAATAGGGTAGCAGCTGTAGTTTTGGTAGGCCAGGTCACATAAAACAAACTGGGTTGGGGTAAGTACTAAGAAGCCAAGAAGAGTGATTACCATGAGGCTGAAGCTCCTCTGGTGCTGGGGGAAGGTGTTCAAAAATGAGGAAGTAAATAGTCATGCCCTGCATAACGACGTTTTGTCCAGTGATAGACCATGTATATCACAGCAGTCCCATACGTTTATATTATTGTATTTTTACTGTGCCTTTTCTGTGTTTAGATTACGAGTACTTACTATTGTATTATAATTGCCTACAGTGTTCAGTACAGCTATACTGGTTTGTATTTTAGGAGAAATAGGTTATACCACATAGCCTAGGTGTGTAATAGGCTATATCATCTGGGTCTGTGCAAGTACAAGTACACCCTCTGATATTCACAAAAATGACAAAATTGCCAAACGATACATTTCTTGGAATGTTTCCTGTTATTTAGCAATGTATGACTGCATAGATCTGATGATAACTCAGAAGTCTGTATTTTCCTGCATACACTGTGTTGCTGATTTGTATCTGTTTGTATCTTCCTTTATTGTTATTACTAGCCGGAATCCTGGATTTTACCCCATCAAGTATTGGCTCATGAGTGCCACTCTTGACATGCTACAAGGAGCTGGTAAAGCAGGCATAGGGAAGCCTCTGTTCTTGTTTTTGGGACTAAACCACAAGAAAGCTCTGCTTCCAGGCTGGTGGGCTTGAAAGCAGGAGCTTCTTTTGCCACCACACTAATTCGCTCTTACTGGAGTACTGAGTTTTCATGGCACACTAATTGCTCTTTATTAAGAGTCATTTCTGTGGCTGTCATTATGATTGTGTACCTTACTGTATTTTGATAGAGTAAAAGATGAAAAGGTGAGAAGGAAATCTGCCTGATACGGACCTAATGTCTGTATCCACCCCACCCCCACCTAGAGTCATAAGTTGAAGCCCTAATTTCCAATATGATGGTATTTGGAAGTAAGACCTTTAGGAGATAATTAGGTTATGAGGGTGGAGCCCTCATGAATGGGATTAGTGCCCCTTGTGAGAAGAGATATGAGAGAAATGATCTCTCTTTTGGCCACAGGAGGACATGGTAAGAAGGTGGCCTTCTGCAAGCCAGGAAGGAAGGTCTCACCAGGGACTGAATCAGCTAGCATCTTGATCTTGGACTTCCAAGTTTTCAGAATTGTGAGAAATAAATGTCTGTTCTTTAAGCCTGTGGTGTTCTGTTATAGCAGCCTGAGCTGACAAGACACTCCCTTTTCTCTACCCCTGACTCAGGCTACTCCCTTGCAATGTTTTTGTGCCTGTTCAGTTGGCCACTTAGTATCTCAGTCATTTTTCTTGACATGGCCCTCAGGTACCCGGAGGTACTGGGGTTTTGTGTGGAGAACTGAGCTTTGTGCAGGCTCCACCTTTGGTATGAACTGATCCTGTACTGAGGGGTGTAGAAGTGCCCCCAGCTGTGGCCTCCTAACTTGGTTTACACAGCCCTGTATACAGTACCTCAGAAGTGTGTCATCCTTAGCCTGGGATGACGCTGGCTAATGGCCCCTAAGGAGGGAAGAGGTTTGAAAGGGAATGATTATTGAAGCAACTTCAGGCACTTCGTGGGTTTTCCAGGATTTCCAGGTATATGTTAGCATTTCCTGATAAGAAGGTTTGTGATCTCAGTTCTGGTTTCCATAAACACATCATCATGGGGAAGGCTGATGGGGCAGAGAGACAGGACATATGACCCTTGTATATAACGCAGAAGTCAGAGACGTGGTCCCTGCACCACGTGTACCCTATCCTAAGTGCATAAAACTGCCCCATATCTTTGCTTCCGTGGTTTTTTTGTTTTGTTGAGTTCGGTTTTTATTTTTTGCTCTGTGCCCAAATTGATTCAATAAACCACATGATATGAGCAAAAAATGTTGGTGACATAACAGATTTATTTACTAATGTTTCTGAATCTTTTGACATCACAGAGTGCTTAGTAAATCATAATATTTGCATGGTACACTGGGTAAACAGTCTAGACATCTTTTGGCTGGAGGCGAGTGGCCTGGGGCTTGGGATCTGCCTGGCCCTGCCTGGCAGCTCCCAGAAAGTGAAGGGCATCTCCACCCACTTGAAACTTATTCCAAGCCTGGTTTGGAACCATGAGGATTCACCGTTGATGTAGTAGTAGTTTATGCATTATGCAGCTTTATGCATTCTATACTGAAAGCTTGGGTTATGATTTTGCTTCTGCTGTGATTTCCTAATGTGCTCAGAACCTTTTGTCTGAATTATCTGATCTCTAACCTAGGGTCAGTATATTACTTATCTTCTTATTCACAACTACGTATGCTCAGAGAATAAATAAATTATGCGGAACTATTTGAGTATCTTCAAAGTAATACCTTGTGCTATTAACAATGGTATCACAAATGTTGGATCACAAATGTCATTTAGTCTGTCCTCCTGTTCTCTCCTCAATCTTGTTGATAGTACAGGGTAGACTAAAGCATCACAGCTGGGCTTCCCCCACCTCCCCACCCCGAATTTACTAATTCACTCCTGACTGCTTTTTTCTTGTTTTGTTTTACTAAGAAATTTGTGTTCTGGTCCTGTCTAAGATGCAGATGGTTATGCTTTCAAAAACCTTATTGTCATAATGGCACCTATTTCAAGTAATACTCTGTTCTCAGTTTCACCATTTTAAGCACTATTCATTCGATTCCTGAGGGCACTATGCCCTTCCACTGGTACTCTGGGCCTGATCCTCCAGGGAGCTCTATCTACCTTGTTCCTTTTCCAGGTTCTTAAGGCGGGTGGTAGCATCAAATGAATCCTGTGCCAGGCACTTTCACGTTCAGTATGGAGAGCATTGGTTTTAGAGTCAGACAGATCTAAGTGTGAATTTCCGTCTCTTCTCTCTTAGACTCTGTAACCTTGGCACATTAACTTTACAGCTATGGGACTGTGTTTTGTCCTATGTAAGTTGGAGCTAGTGGTTGCTACTGGGCTTGTGGATTGCTGTGAAGATCACAAGTGAACTGTCCCAAATGGGCTAGCGAACGTCGGATGCTCAACAAATGATATGTATAATTATCGTTATTGATAATTCTGTAATGCGTTGTAGAGAGTTTTACCAAACAAAATAAATCATCATTGCTTGTCTACCAACTTTGTCATTTCTATTTTTTTTTTTTTTTTTGAGGTGGAGTCTCACTCTGCCACCCAGGCTGGAGTGCAGTGGCGAGATGTCAGCTCATTGCAACCTCCACCCCACCTCCCAGGTTCAAGTAATTCTCCTGCCTCAGCCTCCCGAGTAGCTGGGATTACAGGTGTGTACCACCATGCCCAGCTAACTTTTCTATTTTTAGTAGAGACGGGGTTTCACCATATTGGCCAGGCTGGTCTCAAACTCATGGCCTTAAGTGATCCACCTGCCTTGGCCTCCCAATGTGCTGGGATTACAGGCATGAGCCACCATGCCCAGCCATCATTTCTATTTTAAGAAACCATTCATTTCAGAAAATTAGTTCTTACCAAAGATGCGTTAACTGAGATACATTTTTTTTCTTGCTTTCATTCCTTTGTCACTTCTATTTTTAATGTTTCTTTTATTCTGATTTTTAAAAATTGGCATGTGGGGTCATTTTTAAGCTTTGTTCTTGTCAGAAACATTGCACAAACAGGTCCGTGTTTCCCAGGGTGACCACCTTTCAAAAATACCCAGCTGGCCCATTTCCATGCTTCAGCCATGTGCCCAGTTAGTCCTCTGAGTATTATCAACAAGTTGAGAAATTTGACCTCTGATATATCAAGAGGTACATGCTTGATGATTTCTTTTCTTGATTCGCTGCACTTTACATAACGTTAAAAAGAGGGAAGCTTCCCTTATCCTTTATTCTTGGCTTCCACCTTGGGACTAATGAGCTTAGAAAAGACTTTGGAAGACTTATGTGGTTATTCCTCCTGCCCCATGCTGAGGAGACAGCATGGCATGGAGCATTGGAGCCAGACAGAGCTGGGTTTGAATTCTCTCTCCACCACTTGCTAGTAATGTGACCTTCATGAACTTGAGCCAGGTGCTAGCGATTTGACCTTTATGAACTTGTGCCTGTCTGGGAGAAATTAAGGACTTGCTGCATGACAGTACTAGCTACATGCTTTGTCTCCCCGCTCTATGCTCAGAACCTACCATGCAGGGTGCTTTCCTGTCTGTTATCCCATAGCTTCCCCACAACTAAACAATGTGGGTATTACTAAGCCCGTTTTTCAGATGAGAACATTGAGACTTAGAGAACTGGTAATTTGAATTACATTCACTTCATAAAAATTTTGTACTAATTTTGTTTTAAAGAAACTGTGAGTGGGATAAGATTGGGAGAGTAAGAATTGAGTAAGAAATACCACTTTAGATTTGCTTTGACATTAAAGTTTTTTTTTAAAGTGATTTAATTCTTACTAAGACTGAATAATATGTTTTTGCTAATGAATGGGCTGTCAGCTTTAATAATACAACAGTGCACATCAGCAGTATAATGGAGAAATAAATGATTTGGCTACTAACAAAATGGCATTTATAGGCTGGGCATGGTGGCTTATGCCTGTAATGCCAGCATTTTGGGAGGCTGAGGTGGGTTGATTGCTTAAGGTCAGGAGTTCAAGACCAGCCTGGCCAAAATGGTGAAACCTTGTCTCTACTAAAAATACAAAAAAGTTGCTGGGTATGGTGGTGCGTGCCTATAATCCCAGCTACTCAGGAGGCTGAGACAGGAGAATCCCTTGAACCTGGGAGGTGGAGGTTGCCATTAGCTGAGTTCATGCCACTGCACTCCAGCCTGGGTGACAGAGTGAGACTCCATCTCAAAACAAAAACAAAAACAAAAACAAAACCACAACAAAAGGCATTTATATAGCTTAGTGAGTAGTTTTTATCTGTAGATCCTTATTATATATGGTTGCCTTTTAAAGACCATTGTAAACAAAAATGATTCTATGACTGTAACAGAAATAGGAAGCTCTCAGCTGGTCATTACTTCTATTTGGTATAAGAATGCCATCAATGTACTTAACTGGCTTTTCCTGATTGACTGTTGGTTTTTATAGAACTGGAAGCAGAGGCAGGAAGGCTTAGAAAGCAGGCTCTGAGGTCTTCAGCAAGGCTGGAATGTGGTAGTGACAGTGTGACTTGCATTGCTTTTGGCTTTTCTTCCTTTTTGGCTTTGGCTGAAGCTAGTGAGCTGTGGAGACTGAAAGTTAAAACAAATGGAGAGTGTAGGGAAAGTGATCTTCACTTTTTCTAAGACTCTTCTTGGCAATGGGACTTTTCTTCTGATATTTAAAAGAAGAAATAATTCTTTTTTACTAGTGGCTTGCGAAAGTGATCCAAGTTGGTGATAGTTCATAAGCAAGTCCCAAATCTCCAGAAAGGAGATGTCATGATACTGATCAGCTCTTTAAGAAGTGAGTGATGTTTTACTTTTGTCTTTAGCGGTCTGTATTTATGCAAATAACTGAGTTTTGAGATAATGAAAAAAGCAAATGTAAAAAGTTACCTTAGACCACATGTATATGTAATTTCTTCTTAGAATTGGTTTGTCTCAACTGATTATGGTTAATTTTATTTGTGATTATCTATTAGAGGTAACACTGGTATTTATGCTGAAATTTTAGTCATTTGGTGACCTTTCTAAGCAAATGCATGTCCTGCTTCCAACTTAATTTTGGAATGCCATCACTTTATATTTATTGTTTAGTTGTTTGAAACTCAAAATGTATTTTACTAGAGAAAGCAATATTAGAATGATGCTTGGTATTCCAGATCCCTTCAAATCCATACAAGTCTATTTCACCCGTAATATACCTGAAACAGTACTATTAGCACTGTAATATTAGGAATTTTGATACTGTGAGCTAATAATCTCTAAGGGTTGCTTCACTTAGTAGCTGTGTGACCTTGCCAACTTGCTTACATCTTTAAATCTCAGTTTTATCATCTGTAAAAGGGGGATAATAATAGCAGCTATTTCATTGACTAGCAGTCAAGTTTAAATAATTCATATAAAGTACATATTATATTAAATTTTATTATTATTCCTATAATTTGGCCATATTTTCAGTAAATTGAACTTTGTGAGTTGGCCTTGGAACCTAACCAATAAAGGCAATATACTTCCTTGAGAAAAATAGGTATCCTGTGTTGGCAAGAAGGGAATATGCTGTCACCAGGGACATCCTTCTTTTTCTTTTCCCTTGTATCCCATCAATGTCTAGTAATACAAGGGACTGTATTAGTTTTTGGGGAGTTTTTATTCTTCTAGGATCACAGGGAAGCTCACTCTTCTGCAGAGACATCACAAGAGTCTTAAAGTATTCAAGTGAAAGGAAGAGGAGCACGTCTCTCACTTTAAGTCGAAAGCTAGAAATGATTAAGCTCAGTGGAGAAGGCATCTCAAAAGCTAAGATAGGTCGAGAGTTAGGCCTCTTGCTCCAATCGTTAGCTAAGTTGTGAATGCAAAGGAAAAGTGCTTGAAGAAAATTAGAAGTACTACTCCAGTGAATACACCAATGATAAGAGAGTGAAAACAGCCCTCCAGATTTATGATAAATCTACTCTGCCTGTGCTCTGAGAATGGAACAACACAGCCTAGATGACAGCACATCTGTTTATAGCATGATTTACTGAGTATTTGAAGCTCACCACTGAGACCTACTTTCAAATTTTTGCCACTTATTGACAGTGTTACCCAAAAGCTCTGACAAAGAGGTACAAGGAGATGAATGTGGTTTTCATGTGTGCTAAAATAACTTCCACTCTGCAGCCCATGGATCAAGGAGTAATTTTGACTTTCAAGTCTTATTATTTAAAACTACATTTTGTAAGGCTATAGCTGTCAGGAATAGGGATTTCTCTGATGGATCTGGGCAAAGTAAATTGAAAATCTTCTGGAAAGGATTCACCATTCTAGATGCCATTAAAAACATTTATGATTCATGGGAGGATGCCAAAATATCAACAGAAACAGAGGCTTAAGTTTAAGAGGAAGTTGATTCTAATCCTCAAGAATTATTTTCAGGGGTTCAAGGCTTCAGTGGGGAAAGTAACTGCAGAGGTGATGGACATAGCAAGAGTACTAGAATTAGAAGTGGAGCCTAGAGATGTGACTGAATTGTTACAACCTCATGACAAATTTGAATGGGTGGGGAGGCACTTCTCATGAATGAGCAAAGAAAGTGATTCCTTGAGATAGAATAGAATCTGCTCCTGGTGAAGATGCTGTGAACATTGTTGACATGACAACAAAGGATTAGGATTTAGAATATTACGTAAACTTAAAGTAGCAGCAGGGTTTGAGAGGATTGACTCCAATTTTGGAAAAAGTTCTACTCTGGGTAAAACGCTCTTCAACAGCAATGCATGCAACAGAGCAACATTTTGTGAAGGAAGAATCAATTGATGAGGCAAATTTCATTGCTGTCCAGCAGAATTGAGGCAAGACTTTCCACCAGCAACAAGGTGACGACTTGGTGAAAGCTCAGGTGATTGCTGGCATTTTTAGCAATACAGAATTTTAAAATTAAGATTGTGCATTTTTTAGATATAATGCTGTTGCATACAATAGACAGCAGTGTAGTATAGACATAATTTTTATATGCATTGGGAAACAAAAATTTCATGTGACTCGCTGTATTGTGATATTTGTTTTATTGTGGTACTCTGGAACAAAACTGCAACATCTCTGACGTATGCCTGTAAAGACATTAAAAAATACATATAACCTCACCACCATTATCATACCTAATAAAATTAATAATTCCTTAGTACCATCTAATACCCAATTAACACCCAAGCTTCCTTGATTGTCTCAAAATAGTTTTTTAAACGGTTGATTTGTTTAAATCAGTATCTCAGCCCACATTTGTTTGAATCAGTATCTCGGTGTCACATTTGATGGTTATTTATCGTATGTGTGTCCTTTTTGCTAACAGAGTTAAGGAGAGTGTTTTTATTTTTTCATTTTTTAAACTTTTAGGTTTGGGGGTACATGTGCAGGTTTTGTTACATAGGTAAATGTGTGTCATGGGAGTTTGTTGCATGTATTATTTCATCACCCAGGTATTAAGCTCAGTACTCAATAGCTATCTTTTCTGTTCCTCTCCCTCCTCTCAACATACCCCTTAAAGGAGACCCAAGTGTCGGTTATTTCCTTCTTTGTGTTTATAGGTTCTTATCATTAACTTCCACTTATAAGTGAGAACATGCAGTATTTGGTTTTCTGTTTCTGTGTTAGTTTGCTGAGGATAATAGCCTCCAGTTGCATCCATGTTCCCACGAAAGACGTGATCTTATTCTTATTAATGGCTGTATAACATTCCATGGTGTATATGTACCACAATTTCTTTATCCAGTCTGTCATTAATGAGCATTTAGGTTGATTCCATGTCTTTGCTATTGTGAATAGGACTGCAGTGCACATTCATGTGCATGTGTCTTTATGATAGAATGACTTATATTCTTCTGGGTATATACCCAGTAATGGGCTTGGTGGGTTGAACGGTAGATAGTTCTGCTTTTAACTCTTTGAGGATCACCGTACTGCTTTCCACTATTAATGAGAGTCTTTCTAAATTGGGACGTAACATCCTTTCACAATGTGGACCACTCCTCTGTACAAACAAGTGGCTAGAACCAAACAAGTGATGTCATTCTTATGCAAAGGATGACAAGCTCAGGGGATTTCCCTCTCAAGTGCAGGAGGTGTAACCATGGAATTAGAAAACTCATAGTTTAAAACAACTTTAAATGTATTTCTTTATTATTTAAAGTATCAATATGAATCATGAGTGTTAAAAAAAAACCACCAACAAATCAGCTCTATGCTATTCTCATGATATCCACATATTAATCATCTGCTTTGGCATCTTCTCACACTATGTGTTACCATCCCTGGGGCATAGGTAGGCGAGGATTCAAGTGGCAACAACTTGAGTCATGAACTTTGGAGCTAGTTTGGCAGAAGCTGATAAAGATTATATTAACAAGTTAATGCAGATTGGCCTTTGTCATGAGCACTGAAACATTGCTCAGCACCTTCACAAGGCAGAAGTCAATGTCAAGGCTCTGAACACTCAGAATGAAGTCTCCTAAGGTGTGCCAATGCACTTTTGGATCTGGAGAGGATTGGGTCAAGTTCTGACATGGCACTGTAGGATTCTGACCCAGCAGATCCCGCCTGTTACCTCTGTGCTGTACTAGCTGTGGCCCCAGAAAGACCTTCTAAGTAGGTTTCAGGAAGCACCTTAATGGAAATGTTTAAATAATGACAGAGACTTGAGTAAAGACTATAAGCTTGAGGAAGTATCACTCTAATGCCTAAACCCTCCAGTGGCTTTCTAGTTGTTCAGAGTAAACACTAAAGCCCTCCCAGACCCAGAGCAGCCTGCCTCCCCTTTACCTTCACCTCTCTGATTTTATCTCCAGTTCTCCTGGCTCACTCTGCACTAGCCACTGGCCTCTTTGATATTCCGGTAATCTACCAGGCGATTTCCTGCCTCAGGGCCTTTGCATTTGCTGTTCTCTCACATAACCACAAGTCTCACTTCCTTACCCTTTTCAATCTTTGCTCAACTGTCACTCATTGAGGCCTTTCTTAACTACCTATTTAAAACTGCCCCCACTTCCCAGTTTCACCAGCATTCCCTAAATCTCTTCCTTGCTTATATTTTTCCATTGCAGTATCAATTTTAACACATTATGCAGTTGATTTTTAATTTTTGTGTGTTGTCTATTTCCCACCATGGATTTATCCTTAGTGCCTAAAATAATGCCTGGTCATAGCAGATGCTGAATACATTGAATAAATGAATGAGTAAATGAATTAAGCTTTGGAAAATTAGATCACAGGTATACACTGAGAGATTTCTTGGGAAAAATGAAGGATAAACTTTGAACAGCATTGTGGAAAGAGACATTTTAGTGAGGGAACACAGACTAGGGAAGTGTCTCCAATGTTCTTGTAATAGTGAACTGTGCTCATAAAATTTATGAGATAAAAGTTGTTTTTCTGCTTGGTAGTACAGCCCACATGGTGAGTGATGCACTCTTCTGGCTTTCCATACAGTAGTTCCTTGGCATGTGTGAATCTAAGGATTGTGATTTCAACTATTTGCTGGCAGCCTTACAGGGTCCTACCATGTAGTGGTTCTGTGCTTTGGTGGAGAACCATGTGTCAGTGGTGAGTCCAGGCTGGGCCTGGCAGGTGGATGCTGTGTGATACTTGCGAACTGGGAAATTTGCAAAATGGGCCTGGGGAGGGGATGTTCATGAATGTCCAGCAGCCGGTGAGTCTACTCTTTCGCTGAAGGTCTGTTTAACATTTGCGACCCCAGTTCCTAGAGTTTTTATTTTTGTTTTTGTTTTGCACTGACATTCTTTTATTTGAGATGCAGAGATCTGTGCTCAATCAGGGTTAAGTGGAATGGGATTTAAAGAACTTATTGAGTACATAACTGAGTTTAAACTGTTTTCAACTTTACATCTGATTCCCACGAATGAAGCAGAAAATGAAGATGCTTGCTGTGGGCCTCCTAGATTGAGTATCTGACACAAGAAAAGCCTGCCGAAAGCCAAGTAGGCAGCCCTCTCCGTTTCCTTTGCAGGGCGAACTCACGTCCATGGTCCCTTAGATCCAGCGCTTTTAGGAGCGCAGGTCCTCGCAGCCCTGTTCTGAGACTCAGGAATGCGAGTCTCGGAGCCCGGATTTCCTTCCCACAGAAGCCCATCTTCACTGCGCTTCTGTTCCCTTCCAAGCTCAGGTTTTCTCAGTCTGCTTCTGTCCCTCAGGAATCTGAGTCTTGGCAGCCCGTTTCTGAATCCTCAGGAGCCCAGGGCCGCACCGCTCCCATTGTACCTCTCCGGAGCCTGTGTCTGCCTTCACGCCCCATTCCTTTCCGGATAACTCACGTCCGTCCGGTTCCCTAAGTCCCGTCTGGAGCCCGGGTCCCCACAGCCGCTTCTTCCCTGAGCCTGATCCTCTCAGTCCCATCTCAGCCACAGCCTGGTCCTTCCAACACTGACCCACCCCGGGTCTGGGCCCTGACTTCCTCCTCCCGCTCTTGTTCCTTAGCTGCCAGGGCTCCTTAAAGAGTTTTAATAGATCAATCAAACTGGCTAAAAAGAGGCAGCTTGACATTGAGTGGGTAAGAGAGCAGATTTTGGAGCCAGGTCTCCTGGGTTTGAATCCTCACATCCACAGTTTGAGCCGTCTGATTTTTTTGGGCATGTGACTTGATCTCTCTGTGTTTCAGAGATGATGGTGATAAAAACAGTACAAATCTCATTGGATTGTTGTGAGTATTAAATGAGTTAATAATATTTATAAAGCAATTACAATAGTAACTAGGATATAATAACCACTGCCTAAGTGTTTGCTAAATAAAAATAAAGACATTAATTTGCAGGGCTGCGGGGGGAGGGGGGTGGTGGTGGGGTGGATTGTTACGGGATGCTCCAATCTTTGGCCAGTAGGCACACCAAAGTGGGGAAAGAGGTAGGTGATGTAATTTGAAATTATAAGAAGGCATATATGTAAGTTCAGCACTGTGAAAAAATATTCTTGAAGATAACCCATGGTGGGCATTGATTACTTGATTACAAAAGAGTAGAATAGTTAAAATTCTGGACTGCCGAATTGGTCTACATGCCTGGTCTTCTCATCACATGTACTGTGTGATTTTGGGCAAATTATTTAACCTCAAAATTAGAACTCTAAAGTGGGTGTGGGAAAAGTCCTACCTATGGTATTGTCATAAAGATTGAATTAAATAATCGTCAAAAAGTATTTAGCATAGTACCTGGCAGGCAATAAGCGTTTAAAATGTGACTTAAAATATTAATAGATAACGGGTCAGGTTCGGTGGCTTATGCCTGTAATCCCAGCACTTTGGGAGGCTGAGGTGGGCGGATCACCTGAGGTCAGGAGTTTGAGACCAGCCTGGGCAACATGGTGAAACCCTATCGCTACTGAAAATATAAAAGTTAGCGGGGTGTGGTGGCACATGCCTGTAATCCCAGCTACTTGGGAGGCTGAGGCAGGAGAATAGCTTGAACCTGGGAGCTGGAGGTTGCAGTGAGCTGAGATAGCACCACTGTGCTCCAGCCTGGGCGACAGAGCAAGACTCCATCTCAAAAAAAAAAAAAAATATATATATATATATATATATAAATAAAATAAATAAAAATAAAAGATAATGAAAGTCCCTAATCTCAGTTCCTGCATTGTTATAGGTATTGACATCCTTTAGCTAGAATCTTCAGTTCTACCCTGTTACTGAGTCAGCTAAAGTAAAATGGCATCTAGAAGGAAATAATGCATGTATGCTGCTTAGCACACTGACTGACATGTGGCAAGAACTTAACAAAATTTCAGGAGGCTCATCCCTGCCAGCCGCCGATGGTTCAGGATGGGAGATGTGAACACTGTGCTTGCCATGTTGGGTGGAGGTAGGAAGGTTTGCCTAAACCCATTTCAGAAGGCATCTTCCCCAATGTCAGTTCTGTGTGTCAGAGGTGGGTAGGTCAGGAGGCAGTACTTGATCAGGTGCCATGGAACTGACTCCCAGCCCCATGTCCTGGAACAAACTCCTGCTCTTGAGTCCCCATCTGCCTGCCAATCTGCATCTGATCTGAGATCCCTGTAAAATCCACAGGAAATGTGCAAAAATCACAGAGTACAAAGAATATAAATTAACTGAGGATTTTAGTTATCCATGCTATTACCATACTAATTACTACAAATAATTTATCATTGACTGTGTATAAACGTAAAATTAAGCTAAAATTTCTAGAGCTTAAGGTTTATATTGACATTTTGAATGCCAATTTTATTTGCAGGTAACTGCCATCCAGCTTCTTTATAAGTTTACCTAAACACATTACAGAGTTTTTATTTGTCCAGTTGGAGGCCTGTTGAGCAAAATTGAACTTTCTTATAACTTTCATGCTGCTTCTGGGTATTTCTTATTTTTTTTTTAGAGCTGGATCTCACTATGTTGCCCAGGCTGGAGTGCAGTGGCTCTTCACAGGCATGACTGTAACGCACTACAGACTCAAAGGTCCTGGGCTCAAGCAGTCTTCCCACCTCAGCCTTCCTAGTAGCTGGGACTTCAGGCATATGCCACTGTGCCAGGCTTTGTTTTGGGTATTTAAAGTAGTTTATGGTGTGATTTATTTTTAAGTTCATTCATTCTTCTGTTTGTGGAACGAATTTTTGTTTAGAATGTAGTATGTGGCAGGCCCAGGTACTTCTTAATTTTTTTCTTTAGCAGACAAGGGGAAATTCTCATTTGAATTTAATTTGGCCACCACATATAACAGTATAGTTATAGTCTGTGTGAAGGATTAAGTTCTAATGTTAGCCTATAAAGAGAAAATTATATAGTTAAAAATATTCTTGAAAAATCCCTTAATTCAACCATAAATATAACACTCTTCAGGGAGTACAACATAGCCATTTCTCCCCCTTTCTTTGGAACAAATCACTGTTTCTTCAGTTGAATAACAGGGTAAGGAATTGGAAATTTGCTTGTTTATGGAGTTTATGTTGTTTGAAATATACATTCAGGGCCTTTAGACTTAGAGATCCATTTAATACCAAATATGTGTGTGCTCTCACTTCGCCCATTTCTAACTGGTTGGTTGATTGATTGATTCATCGATTGATTCATAGTCAATGGCACATAGCTTGACACTAGCGGTAGAAAAACTTTAGAAAGACAATATCTGCTCTCGAAGAGCTCATAACATGGTGGGACAAGAGCCATGACGTGCACAAGTACAGTTGAGTCATACTAAGTTATAATGACAATGCATTGTAACGTGCTATATGAGAAGCAGGGACATTCAAAATGCCAGTGGAAAACAGAGGAAGGAGCATAGCTCTGCTCAGGGAAGGATATGTCTGAGAATGTAGAGAGGCTTCTGGGGAGGTTGAATCTTGAGTTGGGTTTTGAAGAATGGGTTAGCTATGATGATATGTTAATTAGAAGAACTAGCATGTACACGAAGGGGTGCTGGATGGTTCAGGGTGTTTGGTGTGGTGATGGTAGAGGACCTGAGCTTACATTTCATGTTGAGCAAGTTGGATTCAATTTTTCATGTAATGAACCATGGAAGGCACTTTAAAAGGAGAGGGATACCAAAGTGTTTTATAAATGGATGGATTAGAGGGGAATAAGTTCAGATCCAGGGAGGCCAGTGAGAAACCACTAGTGAGAGGGTGGATGGGAATCTGGGCATCCTACACTCACGTCGAACCTGGGCATGTTGGAGCTTCCCTTGACTAACAGCTCTTGCAGGGTAGGTTTTCAGCTATAGATAGCCCTTTTCCTGTGACTGCCCTGGGGGGCATCCTCCGTTCCTCCCTTTGCTCTTACTCTGCTGCTGGTTTGGGTCTGGCTCTTGGTTGCAGAACTGGTAGTGGGAGGGAGGAGGGGACAGAGGATGAACGTGTCCACTGCCATCCTCTGTGCTGGTGTCTCACATGGAGGAGCCCAGCCATTTCATCTTGCCTGACTCCTGTCTTAGGAGATTTCTGATTTTCACACAAGAAGCCTTGAAGAAGGGTGACTGAGAGATAAAGAGTTTAGAAGGGAGTTTCTTTTTCCTGTCCTAATAGTAAAAACTCTGAGAAGATGTTTGAAGGACAAAGTACTTGGTTTCTGACACAGGAATGAGACTGCTCTATTCTACAGTGGAGCTCTGGTCAGAAGCAGCACATGGTCTTTGTGGAAGCACGTGAGATGGCCCATTAAAAATATTAAGTAGTGTGTGAGTGCGAGTGTAGGCTAAGTCAGGGACTGTCCTGAGGAGTCATGAACGCAGTCCTCCTTTCAACACCGAATACCCTCCCCAGTACTTTCTGTCTTCATCTGTCACCTCTCCTGGCCTCCGAGGCTTTTCTCACCCCAGAGTCTCTGTCTCCATCCTTCTACTAATTATTTTCTTGTCTTTTGTTGCTGAGCCTGCTCCAGCCTTTCAGATGTCAATTAACAATCTGAAGACAGAGTTTAGGAGACCTGGCCTCAGCATGGAGAAGGTAGAAAGGGAGAGCTTGATCTTAATCATTTGAGGGACAGTTTATCTGTGGTCTTCCCAGTTAAAAATTCCATGCATTTGCTCATGAGAAAGAATCGTGACCTTGGTGTCTATAGGAGTGATAATACTCTATTCTCTGGGCCCTGCGAACTTTGTATTTAGAGTTAACTAAAACTGATTGGATTTATTTACTCTAGGAAATTATTTAATTCCCTAAATTAACTTCTGAAGTGGTATAAGCTCATTTTAAAAGACACTGAAGTGAGAGGTTAGTTAACTTTCTAAGCTTACACACTTACCAAAGTGTGTATCTGGGATTTTGTATTCAGTTTTGCCTGATTCTGCATCTGTGTTAGTGGACCAGCTGATTGGACCTGACTACCATGCTGAATAATGTTTCTAGGGGAAATTAAAAAAACAAAGTTACAAATGAGCTTTCTTAAATTGAAAATTTTATTGAGATAATTGTAGATTCAAATGCATATTTGAGAAATTATACGCAGAGCTTTTCCCAAGGTTAACATTTTACAAAACGATAGTACAATACCATAACCAGGATATTGGCACTGATACAATTCACCAAACTTATTCACATTTCCTGTTTTACTTGTATTAATTTTTCTCTTGTCTTTTGTGTCTGTGTTAAGTTCTATTCAGTTTTATCACCTGTGTAGATCCATGTATCCGTAGATAAGAAACTGAATAGAGCCAACACCACAGGGGTTCCTCATGTTGTCCTTGTTAACTGCAAATACCTACATCTTTAACTCTTGGCAAACATGAATCTGTCCTTCATTTCTAAAATTTTATCACTTCATATAAACGGAATAATGTAGTATGTAACCTTTTGGGATGAGCTTTTCTCACTCAGCATAACCCCCTGGAGAGTCATTCAATTTGTTGTCTCAATAGTTAGTTAATTTTTCTTGCTAAGCAGTATTCCATGGTATGGATGTACCATAGTTTAACCACTCTCCTATTGAAAGACATGTGGATTAATTCTGGAGTTTCCTACCATATTTAAAGCTGCTGTGAACATTCATGTACATGTTTTTGAGTGAAAGTAAATTTTTATTTCTCTGGGATAAGTGCCCAAGAGTACAAATGAACTTTTAATTCAGAATTAGACTTGGCGCGATCCTGCTCTGAGTTGCATTTTCACCTTTTATCCAGTTCTCAGTCTGATTCTGTGTGGGACTCTCACCTATTTCCCTCTGGCCCTGGGCCTGTGTAAATTTCCAGGCTGGTTAGGGTGCTCCTGAGCTCTGGAAGGAGATTTGCTTCGCTTCGTTGCCAGCTGATCTCCGGGAGTCATCTCTGCCATCAGTCATGCTAGTCAGTTTTCCTGCACCGATGTCCCTTTCTCCCAGCATGGATGCCCAGAGCTGCAGCGGTCTGCACAGTTAAGTCAGCAACTGTGTTCTGCCTTACCTCCTGTGGGATGAAAGGCCTTCTTAGAGCCACTGTGAAGTTTAAAGGGAATGGTTGCAGCCTTTTCTTGCCCTTTGGTTCCCTGTAGTGAACACATGTTGCCAAAAGATGGCAGTGCACTTTGCAGCCACTGAGATCGCTCTTCCCTGTTGCCTGTGGCTTAGAGAATTGTCTAGTTCTTTATGTTTATGTCGAAAATGTGCACAGCAGATTTGACCAAACAGCAAAAGCACTAATAAAGTACTGAGAAGTTTAGAAGCATGAAAGAAAGCATCACATTTGCAAATGGTTTATAATGGCAATATTTCCCCACTTCTTAGACATGATTTGAATAGGGAATAGAACGCAGAAATGTGTGTATGAATGTATGATTTAAGATGTCAGTACTGGTTGTTATATTCTGTATAGCTCCTGAAGAAGACCTATGAAACGCTGATTTTTGTCTTTCATTTGATCCAAGATTAGCCAAGTAACATGGACAGCCTGCTTTTGAACTCTGAGACTTCAGTCCTCAAGTAAAGGTCCTTGTGTATACTTAGCTTTCATGGGAAAAATGGCTGATAATGAAACTCTTCACTTGCTAGTATTTGTCCACTCTCCTGTGTGCGTCACTTTGGCGTGTGTGTGGGCATGTGTGTAAAGAACTTTTTAAACATTGGCTATGCACAGGAAAGCTGTGTGAAGTGAGAGATTATGGGGTTCACTGGATGTCATAAACAGACCAAGCTAGTGAGGATAAAGTGGGGTGAGCTGAAATACAAAATTAGCTAATAAACTTTAAGCTGTATGCACAGAGAGAACCAGTGATGTCAAACTCTGGTATGAACATGTTAAACACTGGTGCCCTACTGCTCTCCAGGGTCCCATCCTCTGTATACCTGCCAGTGCGCCGAGGTTGGAGGCTTCCCCTGGGCTCAGGGCTGTGGTTGCTTTCTTCCTACAGCTTACAGAGTAGCTGCAACTCTGGGGTGGCAGGGAAACAGGCAGCTTGCACAGCAGCAGCCTTTTTGCTCCTGCATCCTTTGGCAAAAGCTTGGGCTAGGAGAAGACATGTGCTGTATAAAGTTTTAACCCTGAACCCAGATGCTGTTACTATAGAGACAAGTGAAGTGCTACAGCGGGAGGAGTAACAGGGGACGCATGGGAGAAGAGAGGTGAGAGGGCAAGTGAGGCGAATCTAAAGGCGAGCACACTCAGACCTTCAACCTTTAGCAGCACTGTGACGGGGCAGGCTTGCATTCTGAAACTTGTGTGCTGGCGGCCTGCCACGTGCTGACTGGCTGAGTGGCAGCTGCTTGCGCTGTGTGGACTAGCTGGTGAGCACGTTGGCAGTTGGCAAGGGCTCTGGGGGTGGGAACTGAGAGGGGTGGAATGTACATGGGTGCTCAAGGCCCAGTGGCTGACAGTTTTGCACAAATGTTTCTCGTGCTGGGCTTAAGTCACCCTTAGGAGCCTGCTCAGTGATTAGGACCGGCTGGTGAAAGCCAGTCCATTTGGCAATAGATTTCACATGTGTTACAGTTAAATCATTTTGGTGCCCCAAAATAATGGAGAATAAGAAAAACCTTGCTTTGGGTGTGCACTTCCGTAGAAAGGGTATAACTTCTATGGTCACAGTCCTAGTTGAGGGAAGGCATTATTGACCCTGAGTGGATTTTATACTGACTGGTGTGACCCTTATCCCCGTGATGCCGGTGAGAAGCTTCCAAATCTATTCTGAACTTTGCCTCATGCTGGTGATGTGAGCAACCCCGGGAGCTTTTCAGAAGCATGCTCTTCCCTTCTTTGTTTTCAGTGAATGCAGAGTGTGTGAAAGGAACTTTTAAGAATGGCTTTGGGGGCCTGATTAAGGACTGGATGGGTTAATTTCTTCCTATTGATAGAAGGAGGAACTAGTTGGGTCAGAAGGTTATTTTAAAAGATATCTCTGTCTTACTAATAATAGCAAGCAACTGCTGAGAGGATTTGCGCTGGGGAGGGACACAAACCCAAATAATTGACATTTGTGGCATAAAGGTGAAGAAAAGGTGCTGAATTCCTGTATTTTATGCAGAAGCCTACGTGCACCAATCTGGGCTTACTTCTAAGGAGGAGTGAGGGCTGCTCTGGGAAAAGGCTGCTGTGGCTGCACAGGTTTTATACTTTCAGTTTGCCTCACTCACCCCTTTTTGCTTCCCACGGGGAAGAGACTGCTTTGAGATGCTCTGCATTGTCTGTCAGAAAGAACGAAGTTTCTAATTACTCTCTATGTATAGTCTTGGAGGGAATGTGAAATATGCATCAAAGAGCCAAGGAATGCACCAATCTTTATTCTCACGCTCTATCTCAGATGGAACAAGTGACGGTGCCTCAGTCAGGCTGGATGGTCTTCTTAGCCTAGGAAGAGGGTTTTGCTGAGCTTTTCTACGATCCCCTCCAGTTGTTGCTGGTTTTCATTTTCTCTTCCTTTCTGTTTTTTTCTTTCTTCTTTTAGAGATGGGAATTCACTGTGTCACCGAGGCTGGAATGCAGTGGACTAATCATAGCTCACTGCAGCCTTGAACTTCTGGGCTCAAGCAGTCCTTGCACCTCAGTCTCACAAGTAGCTGGGACTATAGGTGCGCACCACTGCACCTAGCTAATTCGAAAAAAAGAAATTTCAGAGATTGGTCTTGCTATGTTGCCTGTGCCGATCTAGAACTCTGGGCCTCAAACAATCCTCCCACTTACAGGCTGAGCACTGTGTCAGCTTTTCTTCTTTTACTTCTCCTTTGGTGGTTGCATGCAATTTTGGGAATGGGTTAGGCACAGAGGCTAAATCTCTTATTTAGGAAGTTAAAAAAAAAAAAGACTTTTGGACCAGTTTGATTAACGGTGGGGTGCAGAAATGATGTTCCAGATGAATTTGTGCTGGATTCTATAGGCTGGAAAGAGTTAGTCCTGACAGGACTGGAAAGGGTTGGTTCTGAGCAGCCACGTGAGCTAAACCACTCTTTGTTTTCTAAAGGGGAGCGGGCACTATTAATGTACATGCACGAGTACAGGGCTTCAGATTTTGTTGTGCTTCTGAGGTCTCTTAAGAAAATTTCCCCATTAAACTGTCATCCTTATCTATGTCTACAAATGTGTAATGGATGGGTTCTTGCCTTTTGAATTTATTTGCCTGGATTGCTAGGGATAATCTTTAAGAAGGTGGATGTGATTGCATTAGGTACCTTGTTTGCCTTTCTCACTGTTAACTCCAGTGCCTTGGATTGTGCCTGGAAAGTAGTAGGTATTCAGTAAATATTTACTGAATGAATGAATGAATGGAAGAAGGCAGGAAAGAGAAAAGAGAACTATTGAATGCCTCCTCTATGTCTGCTACTATGTGTGGTATGTAAAAATTATATGTGGCAATTGGAAGACATTGGTATCATGACAAAAGTGCTTTTTACATCTCTCTTTCCATCTTTCTCAGCCACCCCGTAGCAGTACTCTCCTTTTGTGACTTCCTTGACATCACTTTTGCCTGGATTTCCTCTTACCTCATTGACTGTTTTCGTTCCTCTGCTCTGCTTGTAAACGTTGGCATGCCTTGGCACTTGGTCTTGGGTCCACTCCTTGATTTTTGCATTTTCTTCCTGGATGATCTCATCTAGTAATAGCTTTAGGTACCAGCTTTATTCATTAATTTTCCAATCTTTATCTCTAATCCTGAGCTTCTGAGCTCCAGACTCAGATATCTACTTGTGTACCCGATAGTTCCTTTTTCATGTGTAATAAGCATCTTACTCTTCAAGTGGCTAAACAGAACTCTTGATTTTTTTCCCCAACAACCTGTTTCTCCCATAGCCTTCCCTTGGCTCCTGCAATAATTTCTTAATTTTTCTTGTCCCCATACTGTCCATTTTTCACGTGGCAGCCAGGGTGATCTTTTAAAAATGAAAAACAGTTCAAGTCACTCTCCATTTTACAACTCTTCAGTGGCTCCCATAACACCTAAAATTCTGACTTTTTACCCTGGTTTCATGGCCCCAACCAGTGTCATCTGCTAAAGCTGACCTCCTGGCCCAGTCCAGCCATGCTAACTTTGTTTCTGTTCCTGGAACATCCTAATCTTGTCTTCACCTTAGAGCATTTGCTTTTGCTGTTCCCTTTGCTTGGAACACGTTACCTGCAAATATTCACAGTGCTGATTCCTTCCTGTCGTTTTGGTCTCTGCTCATTTGTCCTCCAGAAGGCTCATGTGAACCACCCTATGCCAAGCAGTCCCTGCCTCATTTTATTCTCCACAAAGCACTTAATGCTATTTGAGATTACTTTGTTCATCAATTCATTATTAATTTCTTAGGAACTTCATCTCTCTGATTCACAGATATATTTCCCTCTTTCTGAAGAGTATGAGGAACATAGCAGGCACTAAACAAATATTTACTGAATCAGTGGATATACTGTATTATTTAATCTTCATGGGAACCACAGGCTTAGAGAAGTTGGTAAAGGTCTTGACTTCTCAATTCTTTTTTTCTTTTTTTTTGAGACAGAGTCTCACTCTGTCATCCAGGCTGGAGTGCAGTGGCACAATCTTGGCTCACTGCAACCTCTGCCTCTCAAGTTTAATTTATTCTCCTGCCTCAATCCCCTGAGTAGCTGGGATTACAGGCATGTGCCCCCGTGCCTGGCTAATTTTTGTATTTTTAGTAGAGACGGGGTTTCACCATATTAGCCAGGCTGGTCTCTAACTCCTGACCTCAAGTGATCCGCCTGCCTTGGCCTCTTGAGGGATTATAGGTGCTGGGATTACAGGTGTGAATCCCCATGCCTGGCCTCAGATCTTCAAGGAATTTTCTCTCCCACTAAAATCTTGATGGCTGATCCATATCCTGCTTGCGTTCAGTTTTCTATTTTTAATTTGAGTATAGAGAAGGGAAAAGATGTGTTCTCACTATGTGCTATTATACACAAGGCCAATATTCTTGAAACAAAAAAGTCTTGCAAGTGTCCAGAGGTAATGAGTTTCTTAGTGGTGTTGTCCACCGTTGATTGGTCAGAGTAAAAAGGAAGGAAACAGAAAGGAAGGAAACTTACAGTAATTAAACATGTAGTATGTGCTGGGTCCTGCACTGTGTGCTTTTAAATCAAACACCGCATGTTCTCACTCATAGGCGGGTGTTGATCAATGAGAACACATGGACACAGGGAGGGGAGCACCACACACTGGGGTCTGTTGGGGGGAAATGGGGGAGGGACGGGGGGGTGGGGAGGTGGGAAGAGATAGCATGGGGAGAAATGACAGATACAGGCAAGGGGACGGAAGGCAGAAAACCACACTGACATGTGTGTACCTATGCAACAATCTTGCATGTTCTTCACATGTACCCCAAAACCTAAAATGCAAAAAAAAAAAAAAATAGATATGTTACCTACTTCAAATCTCAAAGCCATCAATGTCAAGTTGATATTATTGTGTTGGATTAATGCATGGTTGATGTTATTACCCCGGTTTTATAGATGGAAAAACTGAGGCTCAAAAAAGCTGAAAACTTTGCTCCAGGTGGCACACCTATTAAGTGGTAGAGCTAGCTTTCTTAAACTGAGGGCTTCGTGACACCAAATTTCTGACTTTTAATTTATGATTATTGCTTTGTTAGATGGATGTGCTTCTAAAATAGTAAGGACAAAAATAGGAATTCAATGCACATCCACATAGATTACAACAAATATCTAAAGCATGAGAGTAAGTTACATAGATTATATGGAAAACAGACTTACGATATTCAATGCCTGAGCTTATAATTGGATGAACAGAATACAGAATGAACATTTGGTTCTCTTGCAGGGCTCATGTACGGTATGACATAGAGCAGCTGTCCCCCGAGAAAGTTCTTTGTTTCCAGACTGGTACTACACAAGCAGCATTTGAGCAATTCAGGATTTCTTTCTGCTTTCACTATAAATAGAGCTCATGGAATTCTGTATATCAAAGTTAATGCAATGAAAAGGAGCTGCAGAGTGTGGAAATAAACCTTAACTAATTCTATAAACTAGAAGCATGTTTGGCATCAGGAGGCCCTAAAAGCGCTGTCATTCCTTGGATGGATTCTGAGGTCTTATTTAGCATATGAAATCGCAGAGTAGATCCTATTATGTAAGGAGACAGGAGGACAGCATAATGTGGTTACAAAATGAAGAACTTTGTGCCCTTCAGGGAAGAGTTAACAGGGAAGATATGCATAGAGAAAGATGTGTGATAAGAATGTGGAAAATGAATGAATGGGTGGCATGTATCTGCGTGTATTGCCGAAGCCGGGTTGCTGGATAATCCTCAGATGTCAGATTTCCGTAAGGCCAACATGTGACTCAAAGCTTGCCACTCAACAGAGAATACTGGGCTGTGCTGGTATTAAGAGGCTGGCTGGAAGCTAGGCTCCCACTGTGCACTAGCCTAACTCCCCGTCGCTCTCTGCGTGTGGGTGGGTGTGCATATGTGTGTGTGTGTGAGGGTATACATTTTATGCAGTGGGTGTTTAAAGAGCAGCTAAGCACTGAAGCTGGATTTCCACAAACGATCATCACGAGCACTCCAGACACACCAAACTTCCTCTCTTGGTATTTTTTTTTTTTTTTTTTTTTTTTTTTGCTTTCATCCTTTTTTTAAAAAAATTTAAAACCCCAAAGGAGAGAGCCCCCAACATCCTGCCTACAGGATTGGGATTATTTTCTCTTACTTGTCTATGTGGGTGCCCTCTCAAGGTTAGAACTGAAGCTATGTGGGACCGGCATATTCTCCAGCACCAGATGAGAGGAGCTGCGTGAAGCAGTAGCAGACACCAGAGGAAGAGTGACTCTGCCCTGCTAACATGAACAACAGCTTGCAGGTTAACCTGCCCAGAAGCTGGGCTGCTCCAAGTGGCTCGCTCCAGGAGAAGTCTGAGCATTCTTTTTTTCTTTTTTATTACTATAGGATGGAGGATGAAGCTGTCCTGGACAGAGGGGCTTCCTTCCTCAAGCATGTGTGTGATGAAGAAGAAGTAGAAGGTGAGCTTTATGGGTCTGGGAAAGTGTCTATTGACATACATATGTCTCTATAGATAATAACATTCATGCATTTCATTTTTAAACACCAAACCTTTTCTATAGGATTTCATCAATCTCTACATTTTGCTTCAGCACAGAAAGTAATTTTAAGAACTTCATTGGATCATCAGAATCTGATTCAATATGAGTCCTGCCTGGTTTAAAAAAGTCTTATTTTAAGTAGGTACCTATGCTAGCTGTGTCTCTTCATCAAAAATAAACATTTTACCAAAAATACTAACCACCTTCCAATGACTAATTCAAGAAAGCTGCTAGATTTATAGAAATATATTCAGCAGCATCTTTAATATTCTTTCTTGTAGCTTGTAGTGTAAATATACAGATATTACAGAAGGATAATGATACCATTGTTGCAGGAAAAATGGGTTTAAGCTGAAGATATTAAGAGTGGTAATCATGGATGAATGAATGTCAGTTAGGAGAAGATGGACAAGCATTTTTTATTCAAAAAACTTCAAGGATCTCTTTTGCTAATGTTTCCGAGTGCCTGTTAAAAACTTAAAGAAGAGTTATGTTTTATCTGGTACTATAATACTTTCAGTGGGTATTCCCTTTTCCTGCCTCCTGACTTATCAATAATGTGGGAAAAATGCTATTTATCTGAGAGTGAGAAGACAAAGCTGAATTAATATTTATTAAAATAATTATATGAAGGCATCACAGATACATATTAATATTTATAATGAGATTTTTAAAAACCAGGGTTATAGGCAACACTCAAAGTTAAATCAAACTTGCAGGTAAATTATGTGATCAATTCCACATTTTAAAGTCACCTGAGAAACAATTCATCTGTGTTTTGGAGACTCTGGCCTTACTGGTGCCATATGGTAAACATTTAGTGCCAGCCCCAGACTTGAACCAGACAGTGGTGGGCTTGGGGAAAAGAGAGTCAGTATTGTATGTTCTGGAGTGATTCTTCAGGCAGACTGAACACCAGGTAATGGGCAAGTGATGCTTCTGTGCCACTTGGAACAGTTCGAATAGTGTGGCTATCATGTTGTTTCTCGTGTTTCTTTAGTAAGTTTCTTCTGCCCATGTGGTGTTAGAGGATTGGTGCCTCCACCCCCACCTCAACTTCCCGCATTTATGCTCTTGGGACTGACTAATAAGAGTTTGATGCCTACGTTTCTTAGGAAAACGGAAACTACAGTATTTTCTTTCATATTGTTTTATGGGTTCCTTGCATTTTTACAACGTGCTGCGGGAAAATGTCAAGCTGGTAAAAGCAAAATAGTAAAATTATTCTTAAGATTCTTGGAACCCATGATGTTAAATCATCATTTTAGTGACTCAGTCACTGTCCCAGTGTCAAGGAGGAGATACAAGTATTAAAGTTGTAGCAGATGGATATAAGAAATAGCGTAGCTTTGAGTAAATAGCCTATAGTTTGAAGTCAATTAAAGTAGAAAAAAGCTTGGGAGTGACATGCACTGTGTGCATGTGTTTTCCTTTGAGAATAATATTCCACCTAAGTTCACAAGAGATGTAAATCCCTTCTCAAGTTTGTGAGGTCCATAGGATTGACAGTACTCTACTGCAATAAGATATTGTATATTGTTTCTTAAGGCTTTGACTAAGAAGTATATTTCCTGAAGTATTTCCCTTGATTTTCAAGCAGAAATTTAAGATGACAACGTAAATGAATAGCACACAAATCTGTAGCCAGGTTTCTTTAAGAAGAAACAGAAAGACAACCAAAGGTGGTAGAAACATCTGTAAAATTCAAGAAATGTGTTGGTTTTGTGATAATTAAACTTGCCAAATGGATGTATGTGTTTTCCTGTTCTTATAAGTCCTCTATTTTAGTGACTGTCTTTCATGTTGATTGGTATCTGAGTTGACTACATGTCTTTCAAGACATGCTTAGATAGTTGCCTGTTGCTGAATCCTGAGCCCCGCAGTAGGATTACTTATGGGTTATTTCCTGGGTAACTTTCAACAGTGCTGACTGTCTTACAATATAGTCTTGAAATTATAGTTACTGTTCATTAGAAATAAACAAAATTGTTCATTTTTAATTCGGTGTTCTCTCAATTGACCCTCCCGCCTTTTCACCTTGCTTTATTGATGGGTGTGGGAGGACTTTGATTTTATAGTAGCTCTAGATGATAGTATAAAGTAGTTGAAATGGACAGGGGTTTTATGGCCTATCCATGTTTCCAGTGGTGGCCTAGGTAAGGACCTCTAAGAAGTATTCACATTTTGAGGGGAATGTTTCTTCCCAAGGGCATGAGTCAATCTCATATTCTTAATTGCATAGAAAAGAGAGTACTTGAAGAAAAGCAAACTATTATCTCTATTCTAAAGTATCTTCCTGGCACATTATGGCAGAAGTGAATGCCTCAGTTTTAAGGGTCAGAATTCAAAAGGCAAGGAGCTGGAACACTTTGCCTTTATGCTATTATTTACATTTACTTTTATGCAAGTAGTTATTTCTCTTGCTTCTAGAATAAACACAGAAGTTTACAATGTTTGTAAACATTCTTGGCAAAGTAAACTTAAAACTTTTTTTTTTTTTACAGTTATCTGCATAAATAAGATGTACTCTTAATAAATGATTATTAAAGTAAGTTCTGATAGTTCTTGTTACTTCGAAATATTCATGCTTTAAAAATTCTTGGGGTTTCCTAATTTGGGGTGATTGGATTCAGCTCAGCCTGACGGCAAGAAGATTCAGATACTCTCATAGTTCCTTCGAATGCTGTGGATCTGAGGAGAGAGACTTCAAACCACGCCCTCAGTTCACCTTATTCAACTTTACTCTCAGTGGGTGGCATGACACTTAATCCACGTTCTAAAAACTTAATAGAAAACCATCAACTGCAAAACTCACTAAGAATAGAGTGAGTCAGAAGAGGAGTCATCTGTTTAAATGAATTTATCTATGTGGCATATATTTAAAGACCTAAACCTCATTGTCACATAATTTTCTTCATGTGTTAATGGCTTAAAGAGATACTCTTTCAAAATGAAACCAAGTACCAGTTTTAATCTTTAAAATAAATAGAAGCCTTTAAATCTGCTCTTCCACTGGTTGCCCTTGTACTATGTGGGGTTTTGTAAAGTTAACATTTTTGGTGGAGAGTGGTTACTGTGGATACTTATTTTAACATGTCAGTTTTTCAGATTTTCATATTTATTTCTTTGTCAAAATACTCCAGCTCCCACCCAGGCCCTTTCATGCTGCCACAGACTTGGTCTGTAGATGACAAATCAACATTACCAGAATGATCCGGAAGTGTTGACCATGAGGGACAACCACTCGCTTTTCATTTCAAACACAGATGGGGGAAATTGCTAATTACATAGGGGTGAATGAAGGTTGAGATAGGAAGAGTCCCAGGTAGCTTTTTCCAAACAGAAGAAAATCCTATGGATGTTTTATTCTTGAAAAAGCTAGCCAGGATTTTGGATCTGTATGATATAAACAGATTACTTAATAGTCTCATATTTCGCAATAGGGGAAAAGAGCAAACTCCACCTTATCCTTTGAGATAAGGCTTTGGCTCTGCAAGGCTAGGTAGCTCCCAGCAGGCCTTGGCAACTCTGACTTCATGAGGAGGGGCCTTTTTTTTTAACATCATGTTCAACCAACAGCTCAGAAAATAAAAAATGAAGTAACACAGTATTGGTTGAAATGTGTCTCCATTTGTAAGGTTTGGTTGGTACTCTCCTAAAGTGATTATGCTGTATTGTGCTGATTTTACTCTTCCATTCAAAACTTAATGCAGTAGGAAGTATGCACCCATCTGTCCCAATGGAAGAATAATTCTACAAATTCCCATGTCTACTGGTAGACATTAAGAGGGAGTGTTTTTGAAAACACATGGAATTTACAGGAGTATTTTTTTCAGGAAAAGTAAAAAAAAAAAAAATGTCAGAGTCTGGGACAGGTAGATATTCACTAATTATTTGTTAAAAGAAAGAATGAATAAACAAATATATAACATAAACTAAATAAAACATGTAGAATCACTTTGTATAATCCTGTTACATATTTAAAAATATCTTTTGTTAAAAATTTGGTTCTCAAGGCCTGATATGGTGGTTCAAACTTATAATCCTAGCACTTTGGAAGGCCAAGGTGGGAGGATCACTTGAGGACTGGAGTTCAAGAATGGCCCTGAAAACGTGGTGAAACCCCATGGCAAAACCCCATCTCTAAAGAAAAATACAAACAAAAAATAGCTGAATGTGATGGTGTGTGCCTGTAATCCCAGCTACTTGGGAGGCTGAGGTGGGAGAATTGCTTGAGCCCAGGAGATCAAGGCTATAGTGAACTGTGATTGTGCCACTACACTCCAGCTCGGGTGACAGAGTAAGGCCCTGCCTCAAAAAAAAAGAAAAGAAAAGAGAGAGAGAGAAAAAAAGAATTTTGATTATGTTAGTACTGTTATTCTAATGAAATTATATAGCCTCTCATCTTATCCTTGGTTTTACTCCTATTTGATTTTGCAGAGGTCATTGACATATCATTTATATATTTATGATGATAAGAAAAAGAAGGTCCCAAACATCTCTGCTTTATCAGACTCTTTCATTCTCCTACTATGTTTTTTGAAGAGGGAGACTAAACTGATGAAATGGTGGTTTTTGTCTTTTTGGAAGTCAAGACCTCAACATATTACAGATGTGAAATAATGACTTAAACCTATTTCTCACTAGAGGATATTAGGATGATCTACTCATGTGTATTGGAGAAGGTAGTATTTTTCTTAAAAAAGTGGGGCCTGGTAGACATTTTAAAATAATTACAATTGTATAAAACGTAATTGCCAAGAAGGAGTGAATGAAAACCTATCGGATGGGAAGGGAGGGGCAGAGTCGGCACTGGGGCTATTCTGAGCACTGGATATAAGTGTCCGGTTGCATTTTGCTGGCCTCTTCTCTGCTGTTCACTCTAATTGCTCAGAAAACAGTGTGTACAGAGGAAACTCTTGGGCAAATACTGCAAAAGGAAAAGCCTTCTTAAAAGAAACAATGTATCCACACATTGGACCGCTTCAAAGAAATATAGTGAGGTGTTTAAAAGTTGGTACTTGAATAGCAACCTAGGTTTCCCAGAACAGGTTGAGCCCATACAGACCTTTCCCAACTCCTGCTTCTTTCTCCTCATGGCCTCAGCTGAACGCCGGCCAGAGGTCCTAAAGTATGCAGCACTTAGCTCTGTAGCTGCCTGACACCTCCTGCTGTGTCAGGGAAGTTAAATATTTATATATAGATTTCTTTCACTTCAAGGAAGGCTGATGATAGTTCCGTGTGTTGTTGAAACTAGAATCAGACATTCCTTCCGAGAGTTTCCCAACTGTAGAAAATTCCCTGGTAGTATAGTATGAGCTAAAGGCTTCTTGAAGCCATCCTAGGTGTTGATGTTCTTTGATGGCAGTAAGCCATAGCAAATTGAACTTGGTACTTGCATTGTGTTTTGCAAGGATCCAGAAATTCTGAAATAATACAACAGCAGTTTTGTCTATAGATTGAGCTTCTTTTTACACGCTTTTTACCTGGTCATATTTGTGAGACATGTTGTTGATGTTTATCTTTGGGAGTCTATTGTTTGTTTTATTCATGTGTTGTCAAAGCAGAGTGGCTAGGTATCAGTTTGAGAATAAAAGTGTAAAACTTGCCCTATTGCCGAATCATCACATAGGTGAAGGAAGCAACTTATAGTTTGGATTTTGGGTTTTTCCCTTTGTAAAATGGGAACAATCGAGCATATCATTCACTTTAGAACTGTTAGGAACTACCAACAGCAATGTTGCTGCTGTACCTGGCATTAGGAACAGGAGTGCACCACTTGCTGCTGTTTTTATTTCTGATTGAAGCCTCACCAATAATTTTCTTTGGTTGTTATCTTTTCTAAAAATCATAACTGGCATAAATATTGTTTATTTGCTTAAATCATTTCTCCCTACATCTATCCTTTGCCTTCCTAACCATGCTTACCTACTGATTCTTCTATTGGAAAACTCAAGCTAGAATGGTCCAGTGGAATTTCCCAGGGCCTCTCTGTTTTCCTTTGGACTTGTTATCATCCTTAAAGATCTGGGTGTGAAATCTAATTCTCACTGTTAGACTGCTCTGACACACATTATCTTTAATTTGTTAAATTGTCTTCTTTTCCAAGAAGAGGCATGTTAACCATAATTGTATACTGGGTAAAATATAAATGCCTGTCCATTGTGTAATAAAGCCTGCAACATTGCTTCATTTGGAAAACAGATTCAAAAATGCAGTATTTTTCTGTCAGTGAGAAGGACTCAAGAGTCTAGTATATGTATATGTATATGTATATAAACATGCATATATAAATGCATTTCCCCCTGTCTGCCACATGGACTAGAATAATTCTGCTTCCTCCTGGCCATTATGTAATTTAGGTGTCAATTAAATAAGATTATGCAACAGTATAGAAATAATACTATATATTCTAACCTGACCTAAATATTTTCCCCTTTTTATCACCACAAGATTAGGAATCATTGGGAGAATGGAGAATTGGGCCTGATGAGACTGAGTAAAATAAGAATATCATAAAGATCAGTTGAGGTCCTCTTGTTGATATTGTGAGCTTGCTGGTGAGATTTTTATTTTGCTTTATGTTATTTTATTTTATTTTACTCTTTCGGCTGATTGCATTCAGGGGACTAAGGTGAGAGCCTGCCATGGCATAGGTTCACGGGAGGTTCCAATATTCATCCCTGGAGCTGCTGATTGCCAGGTGGGATGAAAGGTGAAGGTAGTGAGGGTGGTGAATGACATCCACTGAATCAGCAGTATAGATGACTTAACTAATTCATCTCTCTGAATACCTAAAAAGTTTTCAAATCTGGTAAATTGTTTCTACCTTTCCATAGAGTTAGAATTAGAAGGCAGCTATCCAAAGGGCTATATCCAATGTGTATCCCTTTCTTCATACTCTGTTGATTTTTGAAAGAACAGGCTCTACTTAGACCTCATGAAATATTATTTTATTGACTGTTTTCATGGTGCAGTGCTCAGTAACTTTTACAAGGCCAAAAACTTCCGGGAATAAAAAGAGGTTTTAAATTTTAGTAATTTTGGTCAATATACCAGCTTTAGAGGGATAGAATTGTTATAGATGGGTTAAATCATTCCCAACCCCCAATTGATTATTAAATTTTTAACAGGAAATTCGATTCCTACTGAAAAATAAAGAAAATGTCTTCAAGGTAGAATGAAAGCTCGCAACTGAATTTAATGGATACATGTGTTTGGCGAATTTAATTAGTATCTGATTGTTCAAGTTTTTCCTTGCTTTGATTCCATCTATGCTATGCTTTAGAGAACATGGTGGTGGTCTCAAGACCTTTTTCTGTTCCTGGTCGGCCACTGTCTTTCTGGGTAATACAAGGCAAATCACCCTTGTATGGTTATGGTTCCTTCATGCAAAGTGCAGTGAGTGACCTGTCTCCTTAGCCACCTGCTAGAGATGCTCTAAGAATTTTTGGATAATACTGGAAAAATACCTTAATACTTCCAGTAAGCCATTAAGAAGTTACTTAATTTCTGAATCTCAGTTTTTTGTACAAGGAGATAGAATTTGTATTTCTCATCTCCTAGTTTTTCTAGGAATATAAGTAAAGCAATTTGAAATCCCCCAGGGTGAACCCCATAAATTTAAGGCATTATCTTCCTTGCATGTGATCGTTGCATGTAATTTATCTTTATGTGCAACTGTTTATCACCAGTGATTGCTGTGATTGCAGAGCACTGTCAGGCTAAAGCTAATACTGATATCTGGTACTCAACAGATTAGTTGATTAGTATTTTTTTTTTCTTTCTTTCTTTCTTTTTTTTTTCCACAAAAAACCAATCGCTTTATTTTTCTTCAGTATATATTTAGAAAATTGGTCTCAGGTTTCATGAGACAGACCAGATGACTGTACAAAATTAAGAGTTCTAAACCAGTAAGAAACAAGGTACAATGAGGCACACGTCCCCAGGGGACATGCAGCCTAGGACCTTCCCATGAGTGGAGAGGCAAGTTCTTTGATGGTTTTCGAGTTCAGCTGAGGGATGGTGCTGATCTTCAGAAGTTTGCTGCTTGCATACTTATTCTTGATGGTGATGAACTTGGTTAGGTTTTCGTTTACTTTCACCACAGTTTTGGCCATGTGCTGCATGACTTCCAGTACTTCATTCTCTGTGTATCCTGTATAATACGGCTGCTTTAAGTTCCATTTTCCTTGTCCTAGAACCTTCTGAGACAGGCAGGAAGCGGCTGCTGCTACCTTAGAAGGATGATAATGCACCATATCGTAGTCAATGAGAGTCAGCTCCATCAAATATTTGGCTAAAGTGTGCTGTTCAACACTTTTTATTAAATTTAATGTAACTGATGGACCATGCGTTTTTTTTAAAAAAAATTTAAGCCCATCAAAATTGTAAGAACAGTTGCAGGTGTGAGCTCTAATATGTTGCTTTTCCAGGCTTACATGTATTGTTGAATGTGAGAACATATTGTAACTAGGACCCCGATTATTGTTCAGTCATATAAGCCAGCCATTATTTGAGGACACAAGGCTAGTTGATATGGTAATTTTAGAGATGTATCACATACCTAGGTGAGTTTACATGGAAGGCCAGGGAATATATCTCCTACGGAATAACATTACATTAAGACCTAACAGAGAAAAAGGAATTTGCTAGGTGAAGAATCAGGGAAGCATTCTAGGCAGATGTGTGTGAAGGTCCAGAAGTGAGAAAGAGGTAGGCCCATTTGAGAAACAGAAGTAAGGTTATGGTAGCTAGACCGTGTGAACAGGGAGAGAGTAGTCTGAGGTGGATGGGACCTAGATGATTCATGGTCTTTTACGTTATGCTAAATATTTCAGATTTTACTGAGTACGCGTTAAGGAAACATTGCAGAAGGGTTTTAAGCAGGGAAGTGATAAGACCAAATTTGTATTTTAGAAAAGATTCCCTTGGCTGCTGGATGGAGACACTGTCCCAAGAGGGCAAAGATAAAAGTGGGGAGGCTGTTGCCAAGATTCAACTGAGAAATGATTTTGGTTTGGACAAGAGTGGGGACAAAAAAGATGGAGACAAATGTGTTGAATTGATGGGTGGATGTATGGATAGGGGTGGCTTCTTCTGGATTTCTGCCATGAGCAATTTGGGGGATCATGTACCATTTTGTAAGATGGGGAACTGGAAGAAGAGTGGTGGGAGATGATAGGAGTTGAGCTTTTTGTTTATATTGAATTTGAAGCACCTGTGAGATATCCCAGTAGCACTCTGAAGCTGGTAGTTGACTATACAAGCAGGAGCTAAGAAGAAAGGACAGGGATGGAGATACAAATCTAGGAGTCCTAGACATATAGCTAGCATTTAAAGGCATAGGAATGGATGACATTGCCCAGGGTGAAAGAATGGAGTGAGAAGAGGACTGGACTGGACTCTGCAAGTGCCGACATTTGGAGATTAACAGAGTGCAGTTGTAGAAGTAGGAGGAAAACTAGGAAGAGAGTGAAGCGTCTGAGGCTGAGAAAAAGAGGGCTTTTAATAAGGAGCTGGTGATCGACAGTGCTGAAGGCTGCCTTGAAGTCAGGTAGGATGAGAATTAAATAGTAGCTACTGGATTTGGCAAAAAGTAGGTGATTTGTAGCTTTTGTTAGTAATGTGGGTGTCATGGTTAGTTGGGAATCAAATTGGGGTAGATTGACGAGTGCCCAAGAGAAAACTATCATTGTGAGAAGTTAGGAAGAGACTTTGAGGTGATGCTAGAAAAGTTTTAGCCTTTCCCTCTATGTGTTTCATTTCACTTAACTACTAAAAATATTTGGAATTATTATAGATATTTTAGAACTAGAAAGGATCGTAGAGAAAATTTAGTTCAATATTTTCAGCTTACAGATGGCTAGAGGAACCAAGAAGAAGTTAAGGTGATTTGCTCGAGGTAACATTGATAGGAGCTGGAATAACTAGGAAGGATCCAGGTGTTCTGACTTACCCAAGGCTGTGCTCATTCCAAAAGAGTGTGCTCGAGGTTAATTCCCTCTGCAAAGGGAAAGGAATTTAGGTAGGGAGATGGATGAGAACTAGGAGAAGCACCTGGAAGAACATGAAGTGGAAAGAACTGAAAGGAATAAAAGGTGTTGAGAGAGCTCACGGAGAGGTGAGAGGGAAAGAAGACAGCAAGACTGGCCTTAGCATACCCCTGGTGGTAAGTGGGAAGATGGATGTCCCAGTTAGAAGATTGTCATATTTTGGAACATCTTATGGAGATAAGGGTGTGGATTTCAATTTGTCATTCTGTGACTCCAAGATAGAAACATTTCCAGAGAATCCTGAGCCCATTTTTCCCTTCTTGATAATTACTAACTTGAAAGGACAAATTGTTGTTATTCTTTTGGCTGTGTTTTCCAGATAGTGGATGATGGCAGGGATGGGTGGAGGAGGGGTACCATGATAGTGGGAAAATGGGAAGGGAAGGCTTGTATATCCAGGGGCACTAGGAGTCCTAGTCTGTATACATCATTAACTGGCTATTTGGCTTTAGTTAGATCACTGGAAAATGAAGAGGCTGAACCAGTTAAAGTGATTTTTAGGCCATTTAAAAAGTATGATTATGTGCTGCTGTGTCCACGAATGTCATCCTTCTTTTTCTTGGGCGCATGTGGAAAACCACAGTCGTGAAGATTCTGGGATTCTAGGTTAACAGAAGTCTCTGATAGTACTTTTCCTAGTACTGGGTGACTGTTATAGCCCTAGAGTATTATCTACATCTCATTTACCTGCATATTGTATGTGAGGGAAGGGAATGAAGTGAACTTTAATATTTATATTTTATAACAAATATAAATTAATATTTAATATAGTAAATATTTACATAATTTTAAATATATCAAAAAATATAATGTTCATCTATTGATACAATATAACTTATATAACCATATATAATAATTTGTATATGCGATATGTAATTATAATGGATCAATGTATATTAAAATAATATTGAATATATATTATATGAAATAGTTGATACCTGTTTAGCCATGAGTGTATTAACTATATTGTAGATTACCTGTCTATAGCAACCAAGGACTCTTTATCCTATTGCCCAGCCAGGGCTTAGGCCACTGCAAAAAGAAAGCTATAGAGTCAGAGATGGACAATGTGGTTGGAATGAGAGTGTGAACGTGTGCATTTATGTGTCTCTCTAAGCTGCCTCTCGGGCTGCAATTGCAAATCCAGTTATCAATGACCATTGAATTAGCTATTGTTTTGTATCTTCCAACCCTATTTCCCATTCAGTTGTGCAAATGGTGTCCACAGAGAAACTGTCCGTTCTCTGTGTTTGGCTCACAGGTGGATTTTCTCTGACGGCATGTGTACTGCATATTACAATGCAGCAGCCCTTGTGGGTGGTTCTCGGTGTCGGGAGAAGTGGAGGGTTCATGTCTTCCTGTTGGGTGGCTCCTGTTCATGCTGAGCACCGTTCTGCCTAGTGCTGGCCTTCCTAGGCCTTTTGGCTCTACTGTTTCCTCAGGGCAAATAAAAGGACTTACAAACCTGTTTCCTGTGGATTGACAGCGAGCCAACAAAAGCTCGGGGGGAAACTTTGCCCAAATCAGGGTGGATATTGCCAAGCCCTTGCTTCTGGACAGAGTCAGGGAAGATTGAGGTTATGGAAGGTGCTGGCTTTGTTGAAGAGCTCAATTCTGTAGGATGGCTAAAACTGCCAGTGAAGGGACAAGTTAAGAATAGGTCTGAGGTTGACTCTTTTGCCCTCTTCTAGGTGAATGTTCTGGAGAACAAAGAGTGTTCACAAGTTAGTTATTATCAGGGCTGGAGGTGGGTGGGAATGAGAAAAAAACTGTGCTCTGTTTTTTCCCCTTTGAAAAGGGAAGGGAGAAATAGGATCAACATTTATGCAGCACCTTTGTGTACCAGACGCAGTGGGAGGCCATGTTTAATTCAGATTGTACATTAAAATATATATTTATATATTTATATATAATCTCTCTGTAAAGATTGTATAGATTTTTTACAGGGAAATTTATTTCTATATATGTAATTATATAGATGTAGGTATGTTTTATATCTATAGATATGTGTATAAAAGATTTTGCTAGAGCAAAGTTAACATTATTTTGGAGAATCAACTTTGAAGATTGAAAAGCACTTCAGGAACTGCAGTTTACATAGGGTAACCTGATTTGTCATTCCGTTAATTCCTTAAGGTAGGTTCCTAAAGAAACTTTAAGGGGAAATTCTTGATTTTCTAGTTAAGATCTTTTCAAATAACTGATGATCACTGAACATAATTAAGTTGTATTTCTATAAACGTATTCACGAATTCAGACTTTATATAGTGCCAGTCAGTTTTTGCCTTTATATCAGCCATTAATAATGGAAACTGCAAAGGAAGCTTAACTTTAGTGTGTGGTCTTAGGCCCCTCTCCTTCATCTAAGACTATAATTAATAGAACTCTTTTGCTAAAAATGAGCTCTTGGAAGACAGATAGATGCATGTTTGCTGAGGTAAAGGACAGGAGTCTAGCTAACAGTCATAAGCTTGCTTCTCCTTTGAGACCTTTTATTCTGTAGCTCTTAGTTCTTGCCTAGAGATTGTTATCACTATTATTATCATCAGATATTAAATATTAATAGTACTGTGCTCAGTAAATATCAAGTAACAAGCTAAGATTCCTTATCAGTCTTGCTTGGGGAACCTCAGGTTGCCTTGAGGATTTCCAGGAGGCTTTCAGTGTATAAAGTTCCCACACAGTTCAGTGGGAAGAAAAGTATTTCCCTGTTTTTCATCACATTTGCCATTTGCTTTCATGCGTGGTCCTACGTAATTGGTTGCATTAAAATTAAAATAAATTACTCATCAGTATTCAAACTTATCTATATCTAAATTACATATGTAATATGTAATTATTAATAAACATATACTTTTTTATGTAAAAAATTGCCCTATCTGAAATGTAAAAATAGAAATCATCCCTTGCTCTGAGTCTGGACCCTCATGCAAACATTTCATAAAGGTCTGGTTTACCCCTTGGTAACTACAAAAATACACTGTGCTTTTTAAAGGGAATTTTCTTTTCATGAGTTGGCATAATATACCCCAGTAAATTAGCAATGTTACTTTGTTTGTATCTTATTAGAGCTGCTTATGGATGCCCTTATGGGTTTGAGAATAATAAGCTAACAAATTAGTTTTATTTTGGCCGGGTGTGGTGGTTCATGCCTGTAATCCTAGCACTTTGGGAGACCAGGATGAATGGATCACTTGAGGTTAGGAGTTCAAGACCAGCCTGGCCAACATGGTGAAATATTAAAAATACAAAATTATTTTTACGAAATACAAAAATACAAAATACAAAATACAAAAATACAAAAATATTAGCTGGGTGTGGTGGCACATGCCTGTAATCATAGCCACTTGGGAGACTGAGGCAGGAGAATCACTTGAACTGGGGAGGTGGAGGTTGCAGTGAGCCAAGATCCTGCCACTGCACTCCAGCCTGGGAGGCAGAGCAAGACTTCGTGTTAAAAAAAAAAAAAAAAAAAGTTGTATTTCATTAAGATGTTTAGGATTATACACATGGGTCTATTTCTTATTAAATGAAAGTGCCAGCCACACAGTGTCCATTGTGCCTGGACTTGATACTATGGTTTGGTTTGAGTTTTCTTATGCATATAGTTTTAATTTATTTATTTATTTTTGGTCTAACAAGTAAAGTCTTTGCATCATCTTTTTGTAATCCATCACTCATCCAGGGTCTCCGCCTCTTCTATATTTGAAAAAATAATAAATCTCTTAATTTTGCTCTCCCTCATTCTTCTCAGCAATAGCTGCAACATGTTTCGGGCATCTTGGCAGAAGACCGGGTTATGTTAGATAAGCCAGAGAAGACAGTATTTAACTCATATTTGGGGAATATTGCTGATTAGTTCTGAAAGAAATACATAAAATACTGCGTGTTGTAGAACATTTGCTTCGAACTGGAGAGAACAGGCATTCAGTTGAAAGAGTAAGAGTGTAGCTATAAATCCAATCTGGAACATCCCTCAGTGTTTAATTAGAGATGTATTTAAGAGGCTGGAGGTAGGGATGGATGGTGGGAGGTACGGAAAGGAAGACTTCTGGATAGAGATTTTACCTGTCCTTTGGTGATCCTTTAGGTAGAGTACAGTACTGACATATCAGGTTAAAAAAATTGTATACTACTTATTCCAAAAATGTTGAGGGTGAAGGGAAAATAACAGTTGAAAAGTTGGATGAGTGAGGTTAGTGTACAGAATGCATGTCATGAAACTCTATGTACTCACTACAGGTTTGCCTGAAACTTGTCTATTCTCTTTTAGCAGCCAATGAAGAAAGAGACATAATAAGTTATTAAATTTATAATATAAATATAGTATATATTTTAAAGAACACAACATCAAAGCAGTGATGAAACACTAAACTCTTCTTGATATTGAGAAGAGAGACATATTTCTCCTGTGGGATTTTATGAAGAGAACACTTCATAAAAACCTAGATGGTTATAATGTCCTTGGCTTCCTCAAACTGTGGTTTTTGCATCTGTACAATGGGGATAGGAGCAGGATTGCATGAGGTGGTAGATATAAAACACCTCACAGTGCCTGGCATGCTTGTAAGCATTCACTAAATGGTTGCTGTCATCTGTATGTACAGTAAACACAGCAACTTGTTTCCCAGGAAGGAGCAAATAGATCTGTCCTACATATAGATGCATATGTTGTTAACCATCCACTCAGCTACAGAAGTTGCAGTTTGGCTGATCTAAAATCCTTTCTGGCTTGAAGGTTTTCATACTTCAAAGTGTTAAATCATCCTTGGTTAGCAAAATGTGTATTTGTGAAAGCCACCTTCCTTTGAATGGCTCCAGAGTTACTAAGTGTAAGTTTTCTGTTTGCCAGAAAACATTATAGCAACTATGAGAAGTATGAAGTTAGGTTAGTAATTCAGGAATTGGGATAATTGGATGAGTGAGCTTCATAGTACTTTCTGCTTGCAACTGGGGTGGAGCAGGTAAGGATGGGAAGAAACAAGAATCACATAGTGATCATTACTGACATTCACAGGTACCCAGGAAAGCCATGTTTTCTTTCCAGTAGTACTGGCTGTGGTATGGATTGGGAGATATTTCCATGATATTCGGAGTTTGTTGGGAACTTGTACCATCTGTCAGAGAAGGGCATGCAGGGTGTTTATTTGAACACATGAGACTGCAGCCACTGCCAAATCAAGGACTGAATGCTCTTTGACTGCACACCTAAATGAATACTGTCAAGTGCAGATTCCAGTACTTTCACTTCATGAAGTTTCAGTAGTAAGAATGTAACATTTATTTTGATAACATTGAAAACAATCACTTTGTCCTCAGACAGGATAGCTCTTAAATTTTTTTTTCTCTCCTCCTTTTTACATTATCTTTAGAAGCAGTATATCCTGACTTTTCTAGCAGAGAAATTGTTTAGCCTAAAAATTCTTGTATAAGAAGCGGGTAACTATCCTTGACTCCTTAACGGTCTGACTGTTTTGTAGTTCCCTTGCTGTGTTGGAAAGCTTGTCTGTCAAGTTTCTCCTTTTCATGTTACATGTAAAGCAATACTAGACCCTCAACTCTGTGACTTCTCTAAGAGCTTGCAGTCATTTTGTGAGTTATGATTTTAAAAATAGCCATCAGTCTTCATGACATATCCCTGAAACAGGTGAAGAGATTTTTTTTTTTTATTGCATTTTAGGTTTTGGGGTACATGTGATGAACATGCAAGATTGTTGCATAGGTACACACTTGGCAGTGTGGTTTGCTGCCTTCCGTCCCCTCACCTGTATCTGTCATTTCTCCCCATGCTATCTCTTCCCACCTACCCACCCCCCGCCCCTCCCCCATTTCCCCCCAACGGACCCCAGTGTGTAGTGCTCCCCTCCCTGTGTCCATGTGTTCTCATTGTTCAACACCCACCTATGAGTGAGAATATACGGTGTTTGATTTTCTGCTCTTGTGTCAGTTTGCTGAGAATGATGGTTTTAATGAAAATAAATACCAAGATCCACGTATGATATTCTCATCAACCATAGCACATTTTCAACAGTAATGAAGCTTCTGTTGATCATCATGACAGGTATTCTGTGGGGGCAGTGAGAAGGCTTCATTGCAGCTCATTTTACTTTTGGTATTTTGGTTCCTTGGCACATAAAGCTTATTAAGTATTTGATGGTCCCTTTGAGTCCTCACGCCTGTATTACCCCATCCACCAGAGCAAGCCTGTCTTGCTCTCTTCTTATAGGACAGGAAGCTGAAGTGAGAGGTTGAAAAGTAACCGATGAAGCAGCCAGCACTGTGGCTGAGCTCCTCAAGGTTTGCTTAACCATGGAGCCACATTCCTTCACCTCTACCTGAACACAAGACAGAAAAGGAAAATTTGGTTATCAAAAATGTGTGAGAGGAGGAGGAGGAGGAGGATGCTTTAAGTTTTGAATTGCTCAGCTCAGTGCCATGATTTCCTCTGGCAGTCCTTGGAAGGCAATATTTTCCTCACCAAGGGAATATTGTATTTTATTGTGCTGTAAGGATCTCTACAAAACGTACATTGCCATGTGAGTACCAGAGAATGGTAGCTTCCCAGAGGCCATCACTGAGAGTATTTAAAAACTGCCCAAGAGTGGTTGCATTAGACAGGAGTGGGAACAGAGAGTGACTGCTAATGGGTATGAGGGATCTTCCTGGATTGGTGGAAATGTTCTGAAATTGGATTATGATGATTATCGCACAACTCTGTAAATATACTAAAATCATTGACCTGTATCGTTAAAATGAGTGAATTTTATGGTTTATAAGTTATACTTCAATAAAACCGATTTTATTTTTATTTATTTATTTTTTTTTTTGAGACACAGTCTCACTCTGTTGCCAGGCTGGAGTGCAGTGGCACTATCTCGGCTCACTACAACCTCCACCTCCTGGGTTCAAGCAATTCTCATGTCTCAGCCTCCAGAGTAGCTGGGACTACAGGCATGCACCACCACACCTGGCTAATTTTTGTATTTTTTAGGAGAAATGGGGTTTCACCATCTTGGACAGGCTGGTCTTGAACTCCTAACTTCATGATCTGCCAGGCTTGGCCTCCCAAAGTGCTAAGATTACAACAAGCCTGAGCCACCATGCCCAGTCAATAAAGCTGATTTTAAAATGCCTGAAATTTGGCATGTCTTGAGAGGAGCCACATTTCTGCTTGGCATCTGGGAACCATAGCACTCCATAGTGCAGTGTCAATTCTGAAAGCTCCCACACCTGTGTGGAAATGCACAGGGAAGACCGAGAAGGAGGAGTTGGAGGAAATGGGGATGCAGTGAGTCTGCTGCGGGAGGATGCTTATCATGACGATGTGAACAAAATGACACCATTTTTGTGATGACGACAAGTCAAAGTCGGCTCCAAAAAATCAAGGGCATTCCTCTCCAGGGTTTGATGGCGCACTCACTGAACTGCCCAACTCTTTCATTAGATTGACAATGATAACACTTTCCAGCCAGAAATCTTACCTTAGCATCTTATCCACCCATATAGACTGCCTATTAAATGATTTGATCAAATGTACTATGCAGATTTTGGTAAATACAATTTAAAAAATCTTTCTATATAAAATCAATATGACAGTGTAGCTTAATTTTTTTTTTTTGCTTAGTTGCCATATTTAATGAGGTTAATAGAAAATGTTTAATGTGACAGGTTTAAAAAAATTTTCCGACCTCTTAATTTGTGTGTGCTTTCTTGAAAACAACCAAACATTTGGTGTTTGATTTATTGAAGCAATTGGTTGGCTCTGCTAACTTATATTGTTGAGACTTGAGATAAAACTTCAGGACTCCCTCAGTAACTGGAGCACAGGAAACAATTGACACTGTTTCTTAATTCACATTGTTTCTGAGACATTTCCTACTTCCTAGTATAATATAGCTTTCCCATGAGAACGATTTGCTTGCAAATGGTTAGACATGATACATTTCTCACTGGCACACATTCTGTGGGGGGAATTTCACTGTGTTTTGTAGCAGCTGAGTTGCTGCGTGTGTGTTAGGAAGGAGGTCCTGCTTTATGTAGATGCCTCCAGCTTCATTCATGCAGCTAATGTCTTCTTTTGAATACTAACCCATTCACTTAGGTTCTGCATTGCTTAGCTGGAATCTCTTTCCTGAAGGAGCATATAATTCTTTTAAGCCTGCCAATTTAAGGAAGCACCCTTGTGAATTACTGTGTTTTTTAGATATAACCCATAGGTTACTATGGAAAGTAGTTCATGACAGTTCGTATCATACATACTGTATGTACGTGTATTTGTGTGTAGGTATCTCATATTGGCTGTGGTATTGCTAAGTTGTCATCAAGTAGTAATTCCAGAAATGGGAAACAAAATTCATAAATAAGAAAATTTAATCTAATTTGCAGTTCAGAAAAAAGGATTCACAATTATTTCTGAAATGGTAGTTCCTAAGTTCAGAAGTTATGCTGTATTTAAAGTGAAAGTAAAAGTTTTCCAATTTAAAAAAAATGATGTGGAACTTTGAGTTTCTTTCTTTTTTTTTTTTGTCTTATTAGATTTTGTAAAAATAATACCACTTGTCAGTTTTGCAGCTCCTTCCATCTAGAGAGCTGAAAGCATTTCACAATCTTTTTTCCTCCTGCCCTTCTCTTCAAGGCAATTTTTGCTGGGCTCGGTTTATTTTTATCGTTGCAACAACCAGTTTTTAGAAACTTTTGGAAACGAAAAAAGAAAAATGAGAATGGCACTGTAGCTGACATTCATTTTAGCTCTTTCCTAGTGTGAACGTTTGAGTATTTCTAAAATCTTTTCTCCAAGTATGTCTTATTTTTCTCAGTTTGTCCCAGTTCTAAGTCTCTATTTTGCTGATTAGGTTAAAATAAAAGTTTTAATGTAAAGCCTTACCCCCAACAAAATGACTTTTTGAACTTTGAGTTAAATCTTTATTTTTGTAGCTCCAACAGCTCCTTTTCCAGCAGGCACTAACCCTAGCCAGTATAATCATAGATTCATGTATGGTTGGAACTGGAGGGGCCTCTAGAGATTATCCAATTTAAGTCTTCCCTTCTAGAAAGGATGAAGTTGATGCCCAGACTGGTTAAGAGAGACATGCTTAAGGTCAGGTAGCTAATTGATGGCAGAGGTATGACCAACATGATTCCTGATTTCCAGTTTGATATTCTTTGTTTTTCCAAAACAAAAGTAGTAGATCTGGACAGAATTAGAACACACCCTCACAGAACCCTAGTGTCAATCACCAGCTTGAATTATACTGAAGCTAACTGAAAATTGGGAGGGAATTTTATTTTTCTAGTTAGACTTTGTCAAATATAGAATGGTAATGTTGAATTTATAGGCATTTTCTTCTGATTTGTGCATCTTGTGCTATCTGCAGTAGAGAATGTGGTTTGAACTGACTGCTGATTTATGTATCTTTCTTAGGCCACCATACCATTTACATCGGAGTCCATGTGCCGAAGAGTTACAGGAGAAGGAGACGTCACAAGAGAAAGACAGGGCACAAAGAAAAGAAGGAAAAGGAGAGAATCTCTGAGAACTACTCTGACAAATCAGATATTGAAAATGCTGATGAATCCAGCAGCAGCATCCTAAAACCTCTCAGTGAGTACTTTCTGGGCGTTGGTGACTCTCTCTGCCTCACTCCCACATCTTTGAGAAGGATGCCTTTTTGAATCTTGTGGCTAAAAGGGAGGGACGCTATAATACTGAGATGGTCTGCTCTAAAGGATAATGACTGTGGAGATGCTTTGCTTGTACTGGCAGGTTGACTTAGAAGGTCATGTAGTTGATCAGAAAGGGTCTGACCAAGTTTAGGCATCGCTGTGTATTCTACATGTTTATGTGTAATAGGGCAGTGTTGCAGATGGTATTTACAGCAATGAACAGTAACTGGAAGACTCTTAAAGAATTTTTGCATTGTTATGCTTAGAAATAGGTTCTATTGAGACAGTAGGTCAAGATGAGAGTATGTGTCTATAGATTTACATATCTTTCCAAATGTCAGCATTATAGGTGACATTTTACCAGGTTGTGAGCCAGGTCAGTGTTTTAAATAGGAATTGTTGAAAATCATCCTGTAAGGCAGAGAGGATTGGAGAGTGACACAGTTATTGAATGTATTAGATGTCATACCTTGGATAAAAGTGTTACTAAGAGCAGAATGGCAGGAGGTCAAAGAACACCCTTGGCTTCCAGTGATAGAGTGGGCTGTGTGTTTAGGTGTATGTTTATGCTGCTTTTTGTTTCTTTAATGTGGAGAATATTTGGCTACATGGGCCAAATATTGTGGCTGAACTGAGAACGAATATGTGCAGTAGAAACACATGCCAATTTTGGGAGATTCCCCAACAGGAGTTACGCAGTGACAGCTTTTCATGTTGGCAGAGCTCTGTACATTCTTCATGTCTTTGCTACAGTTGCAGAAATATGGACCCTGCAATGAAATGCATTATGGGTAGCACAGATAACGATCGAGCTCAGTCATTGCAGGTGATGACAGGCCAAATTAGAATGAACAGCTCAAGGGTGTTGAAAAGTGAATTTACAGAGTTAAATTAAAGAGGGTGTGAGGCATAGTGATGTGAATTTTTATAGTCTCACTATTGGAACTGAGCAAGTGGCTTAGGAAGTTAGTGAAGTGTGGTGCTGAGAGGAGCAATACAGTGGACCATCGCATTAAAGACAAACGCTTGGAGGAGAGCTTGAGATGGATCATGAAATCTAAATTAAAAGGCATTGAAATAAATTTAAGACTTAGAAGGACCATAAGTCAGGAGCCTCATGTTATATACTTTTCACTGAAATACTGGGGAAAAGTCTATCTGAAAGGAAATTCCTTTATATATTGATTAAGTTAGTGGAGTCTGTTTCGACAAAAGGCCTTAAAACGCATATAAATAGGCACAGTTAATAGGCTGGAGGAACGAAAGGTACCATTCTTTTCCAGATAAATGACTACCACTTATCTGGATTTACTATGTATCCCTTTTGGCAAGGTCTGAGCCAGTGTCAGGTGTTCTCTCTATTGTGTGTGTGATTGTGCGCCGTTTCTTTCTCTCTCTCTCTCTCTCTCTCTCTCTCTCTCTGTGGCTTTTATAACTTGTCTTTCATTCTTCAGTTTAAGAACAAGAGTGCATCATCACTATAAATGTTACAAAGTGAAGAGGTGCTCACTTAGACAGATGGGCCAGGAATTTTGAGATTAAAATTACATATCTGCTTTTGAGGAAGGGCAGTGGAAACAGTGCCACTAGCACTCAGATACGTTATAAGGAATGAACAGATCAGGAAGATGCTCTACAGAATACTGTTGTATTCTGTGGCATTTGGGGGCCAGTTTGAATTCAGCATGTGAAACAAGGCAATCCATTCTCTTTCCCCTCAGAGGTTTCTTCCTGGGGGAATACTTATCATGTTGTATACTGGCTTTCTGAAGGGATCCTATGGAGAGACAGTTGTTAAGGACAAAATTGTTCAGTGGTCATATGCAAATTATTTATAAATTTGCATTTTATAGTTTTGTTCCTGCTGATCAATAAGTTATATATACACTAATTTGCCTTTGGCATATTTGATATCAGTTATCCAATTTGACATGATGATACTCTTAGAAATTACTGTGTATCCTTGGCTGCTTTGATGGATTGGTAGTTAATTATCTGGTACAGTTCTGTTTAAAAGTCAGAGTTTTTGCACCTAGATATGGAAAAACATTTAACCTCATGATTTTGGGGGAAGCCACAGGGCTCTGGCACCAACATAACAGAATTCTTGTGGGAAAATGGACTTGATGAAATACTTGCCTAGTATTCCAATATTGTCTCTCTAGAACTGCCACTTACAGTTTCCGTTGTTCTGTGACCTGTGGTGTTTGAGTTGCTTATGTCCATAGACATATGTCCTGAGACAAGATTCTCACATGTGCCTGGCAGTGTATCGTGATACTTACACTTCTGAGAAAAACAAAAACCAAATAACCCTCATAGAAATAGTAAGCTGATGGGAATCATCTTTGATTCTTTACTTGCTCTCACTCCCATGTGTAATCCTTCGGTGCTTTCTGTTGGTTCAACATTTAAAATGGACCTGAATCTGTCTGTTCCATTTCAGTTTTGCTGTTACATTTCTGTCCAGGGAATCATCACCTCTTGCATAGACACTGCAGCAGTTTCTGCTTTCCAAGTCTTTCTTCATAGAGAGGGACAATAGATCATCACAAAGTGTAAATTGGATCATGTTCTTCCTCTGCTGAAAACTTCTGGTTGTCCTCAGAGTAAAACTTCAGTTGGGCATCATGGTCCATTGTCTTTCTAGTCCTGTGATGTGCCCTTCACTCCTTGCTCACTTTACTCCAGGTACATTATGTCGATCCTTGGTGCTAAAACATTTTCTGCCTCAGGGCCTTTGCTCAGGCAAGTTTGTCTTCCTGAAATGGTCAGCCCATTCTTGTCCTGGTTAGTTTTTCTGTTCCTTTATGTCCTGGCTTTTAAATTTTACCTCTTCGGAGAGTACTTTCCTTACTACTCTCTCTAAGGCAGATTCCCCTTCATTATTCTCTCTCAAAACCTTATTTGTTTCCTTCATAATATATGTTTTCACTTGTGATTTTTGAGAGCCTACAGTTTTGTCTTGAGCTGATGTTCAATTTTAAGCTCCATGAGAGCAAAGATCAGTTGTCTATTTACTTTGTTTTCTTTGGTGCCTAGCACAATGCCTGGCACATAGTATGTGCTTGATATATGTTTATTGAGGAGTAACTGAATGAATGGATCACTACAGAGAAAGATGTAAGCATTGCTTTTCTTGGCCTAAATATTTCTTACATCCTAGATAGAGATCCAGCTGATTTTCTTGTTTTTAAGCCTTGCATATAGTATTTATATTTTCCTGCCCTGTCATTCTCCCTTGACACATAAAATCTAGTCCTCACTTTTAATTATCCCACTTTGGAAAGTGCCTCGTTATTTCGCCTATTGCCAAAGTGGGATTTTGTCTGGGTAGGTAACTCCCAAGTGTGTGGAGCTGCTTATTAACCACAGGTGATGGATGAAACTGAACTGCAAAGCACATGAATTTTTCATGTACACTTAAAAATGCTCACCATTTCACAGAGAACTCGGGCAGCACTCCCCTTCAGAAGCCACATTAAGGTGGCATGAGCTGGCACCATGGCACATACCTATAGTCCCAGCTACTCCAGAGCCTGAGGTGGGAGGATCTTTAGGAGTTCGAAGCTATAGTGCTCTATGATTGCCCCCGTGAATAGCTGCTATGCTTTATCTGTGGCAACGTAGAGAGACCCTGTTTCTGCAAAAACGTGAAAGGGCATTTATAAGAAGTAAATGAAATATCCTCCAGTATTTAGGCATATTAAGAAGATGGTATAATTAACAGGTTCATTTAGTTTATAACCTAGTGCTTTCTATTTTCTTCATGGCTTTCATGTCAAGATCGGGTTTCTAAAAAATAAATGAGTGTTTGGTTTTTACACATTCGGAGCTCTGAGGAGGAAGCTATCTAGCTTCGTATCCCCCTCTGAGCTCAGCAGCAGCTCCAAGTCCTTTCACAGCTGCTATTCCCAGTGTGGTGTCAGAACTGGTGTCCCAGCTGGGGACACAGAGAAGGAAACGTGTGTGAGAGTGTGGAGCACCGAGCCATGGGGAGAGAGAGGCTGGGGAAGGAAAGCGAAATGGAAGAACAGGCAGGAGAGACAAGGGAATGAGGAGGTGGTGTGGAGTGGGTGGTTGAGAGAAAAGTTAGATTGTGCTCTTTCTTAAAAATAATCCTTTTGCCTCCTCCACTGTGCATTTTTTTTTTTTCTAAGTTAGCAGCTGCCATCCTCTGAGGGTTGCCCAAAAAGTGAGTGGAAAGGTGGTCCTGGCTGAGATAGGCTTTGGAAACACAGTATTCCTTCTCAGCCTAGATGGTTTTGGCCTCTGTACCTCCCATTTTGCCAGTGTCCAGGGATACTTATGGGGGCATCACAGGCTGCTTTGTGACTGCAGAGATTCTGAAGATGTGTAAGATGTTAGGAGACACAGCTACAAACAGAACATCTTGTTCAGCATTTGGATCTGATGTGTAAGATATTTCTCGACAAGCGTGAACATGCATTCATGCTTGGAGGTGCTAACTGCCTCTCACACGTAGGTCTTGCCCGTTGTGGAGTCATAGTGATAGGTATGTCCATACAGACACTCATTCAGTCTTGTGGTATTCTTTTTTAGCCTTTTGGATGTGTACCAGAACTGACGGATTTATGCTAGTGAACATTGTTCTGTGAGCCTGGGACAGTGGATGCTGGTTGGTGATCCAGTTATATTCAGGAAACTGAAACAGAGAAATGGGCCGCTGCTTTTGTTTGGTGCTTCCGGGTAAATGAACAGAGTAGCTTTTCATTAGAGCCAAGAATATTCGGTGTTGTGTCATTTGACTTCCCCTTTTCCCAGTGCACACCCCTGTCCCCTCCTCCAAACTGACCTCACACTTCTGGGTACATTTGTACTTTTTCTTGATTTTTAAAACGTTTTCAGGCAAGACCCTTAATTTTGATACCATAAAGTAAGGTTTCTTTAATTTTCTGCATGCCATCGGCATATCTCAAAAACTGATCTATGTATAGGAGAAGAGGCTTCGGAAATGTATGAAAATGAGATAGACCTGTCCCAGTGTACAAAACAAAACACAGACACACAAAAAAACTACCATCTCTTTCGTCCTCTTCTCTGTTTTTCACCTTATGGAAGTAGGAGGAAGTATTTTGTCTTTAGGTCTGAGTACAGAAGCTTTTTATATTAAAAAATAATTTAAAACTTAGAGTTTGCCATGTCAGAAGGGACACTTGGCGTTGTAATTTTACTGGAAAGGGATCCTGTCAGAGTGGTTCAGAGTGCACGTTTGAACCAGATTACTTGAGTTTGAATCCCAGTTCATACCAGCAGTGTAACCTTGGTTCTTTGCTTAACTTCTTTGTGCTCTAGCTTCCTCATATGTAAAAAGGGGATGATCGATTTTAATCATACTGTTCTGAACATCAGGTGAGCACTGCACATAGTCAGCAACAATGGTTAGCAGTTAGTATTGTGAGTTACTATGGTTGCCTTCTTGAAGTTCAACTTTTCCTGTCCATCGTACGCAGGTAATGCCAGAAACTTCAGACTAAAACGTTGTAGAGTTTAATTCCTTGTGAACAATAACTACTATTCTTTAAGCTCTTCTGGTCTTTTGTGCCACAAATTCTCACTAGGTATTCTTTTGCTTTAGCTGTCAGCTTGGCTTTTAGTTCCCAATGGCGTATTTGGGAGAAGCAACCTAAATTCAGTCTCTTATCTTGCCGGCGAGTATCAGTCTGGATGTTGGCTGGCAGGTGAGAGGACCAAGGGGACAAGGACTTTAAGGGGCAGAGGTGCTGTCTCTTGTGCTGCTCTTTTGTGTGGAATACTGCCACCAGCAAGTGGCTTGGTGTACCAAAGGTGTTCTTGAATTTGGTCAACAGTTGTAATCCCCCATTTTGGATGCCTGAAATCAAGTAGGCTGTTCTCTCTTTCATAAGAAGGATCTCTTTCTGGCTCTGTCTTTGTATTTCTTTGTGAAATTAATCCGGTTAAGAAGGGCTGTTGGATGGGACACGTCAGCAATTTAGAGGCAGTGTTGTGCAGAAAGGAAAAATATTTGGCATACTTGTGTTTTTGGTGGGTCGGTTCAACAATGTTGTGTTTTGCGTGGTACAAATAATGGTTGTTTATTCCTCTGTGATGCTGATGAATACAAGAGGACTGTGTCATCAGCTGTGTGCTTCTGCTTCTTTAGCCAGTTAACTGCATACGTCTCTTAGAGAACCACAAGTTTCTGAAATGCAGCTCTCTTGAAGTCACCTTTAAGTGTCCTTCAAATGGCAGGTTTTATGCTGTTCACTTCTTGTTGCCACTGGCTATTTCAATAGTCATTCCATTTTATCATGCCATGAGATGTTATGAATAGCGTGTTTACATGTGTCATGGGAGAATTGATGTTGTTGCTATTTATAGTGACTTGTGAGTTCAGGAGGCCTCAAAGGGTTCTAGTATACTCCAGGTGCTGGGTGCTCGGGGCCAAAAAGAGATTGTGACTTAGGGTGGAAAATGGGGGAAAACCAGAATAGTGTGTGGAATTTGAGGTGTGAAATATACTTTAGTGAAGTGAATGGGGAAGAAATGACTGTCTGCCACAGGCATTACCACCTAAGTGGAAGGCAGGTCACATCCTGTGATTTGGGGTTCAAATTTACAAGGCAGGAAGCTTGAATGTGTATTTATGAGTTTGTGTAAGTGTGTGTGTGATCTGAGTGCGCTGAGAAAATGAAAGATGTTAGTAAGGATCTTCTTGAAATAGTATTCTCTTTAGGACATTTTTCATATAGAAGGAAATAATTCTTACAGGACAAGGGTCTTAATATCAGGGATTTACACTCAGGGCTTTATGAGTGTGAACCCATAAATGCAGAAGTAGTTGGGGTGAGGGACCACGGACCTACTCTATAAATAAATTCTCCGGAATTCTTCCATGACCACAATCTGGAGGGAGGAATGTTAGGCTCTTTTAGTAACTTTCCCATGGATAACAGTCTTACTTGACTTTTCATCACTTTTATGGAGGTGTTATCAGCAAGGAGTCTTCATTTTTCTGGTTACATATAGAATCAAGATCCCAGATATCCTTTATTCCTCTCTGTTCTTTTTCTTCCATAGCCAGCCACACACTGAGCCCGGTTGGTTTTTCCTTCAAAGTTTCTCTTGTGTCTGCCACTTCCTTTGAATTCCTAAGGTAATACTTCTTATTTGGAATTTCAGCCTTAAGTTTGTCCTTGAAATAGAAGGGAGTTATTTCAGGCAAGGCTGCCAGACATCTAAAATATTAGTTCTATAGTCTCTCCTTAATTAAACAACAAACAATCTTTTTATCATTACTTAAAGTAATGAATAAACCTACAATGTAACAATGTTTCCTCTGCTGCTTTCAATGCTTTACATAGTTTAATGAAAATTATAGGTTGACTCTGTCTCAGCAAGGCCACTTTAAGTTCATTTTTACAAACTCATAATGACTTCCCCAGTTTTTGAACTCTTGCAGCAAGTATTATCTACATCACACAGTCTGATACTTCGATCTGTAATGCTTCAAGTGGTGACTTACCTCTATCATTCAGATGTGTGTCACCTCTTCAGTATCATCATTAGAGACTCAAAGGCAGAGGCAATACCACATACTTCGTGTTCTGCAATAACATATTTGTTGAATGGATAGGTAAATAAAATGCCCAGAAATTACCTATTAGGTTAAAATAATCTGGTTTATCCAAGAAAATTTGCAACTATCTTGGTTAAAAAAATGCTATTTCTCCAATGTAAATCCTTACTGAAATGTGATTAAAATAGAAATAACCAAAGAACTGTTCAATAGGGTGAGTTGAATCATGGTGAAATAAAAAGAGAGAATATAGGAAAAGTCATTTTTTAAATGCTGTAGTTCTGCAACTTAGTTTTTGCAATAACTAACTTATACATAATTAAAATAGAAATTGTCCATGTTTTTAAAACAGAGATGAAAGTGCTACTTGTGTGTACTTTTTTTCTCATGGGAAATATATTAAAATATTAAAATGCATGAAAGCATGCAGGTAAGTGTTGGAATGCAAAATATTATAAGATGGCATTTCTCTAAAGAACTACATAGCTTGCTGAGTTGGAATAAGCCTGCCTCTTCTTATGATTATTTATTTAGGGTTCATATTCTACTGTGTTGAGTGAGGATAGAAGATAAAAGAGGTTACTTATGGCAGTGAGATTTGTCAATAACTGAATGTGTCACCAAGGCTGTTTGTGGAGTTTTTTACACAGAGAACTTTAAGCATTGGTGCTACATGTGTGTCTGGGATAGATATGCAGATTAAGAACCATGTTGCTTTCAGAGATGAAATTAGATGACTTAGTATCCTTGTCAGGATTATGATTTACTGAATCTGAAACAGCATCACTGAAATGTTTTATTCTTTGCTATTTGCCAATTAAGCAAAATTCCATTATTAAAAAAACCATGTTGCACATGATGTCCTTATTTAGAAACTACTTCTGATGGTGATGGTATTGTGATTCAACAATTTGTATTAAAATTATCTCTTGTCAGTTACCAAAATTTTACCACAAAGGTCACAAGATAAAGCAATTATATTTAACTGATTCTACTTCATTTATGAGGCTTTGGGTAGAATAATTTTAGTGTAATGGAAAATATGACTTCTGGATGCAAATTTACAATAAACATGTGGGCTGTCTAGCTAGCTGTGTTCGTTCAAAGCTGAAGTTGTTTCTTCAGAAAATAGGGCAATTTCTGTTACCAAGGTATGGAAATAGCAGTTTCTATAACTAGAAATTTACTGCAGATTCACCCAGTATCCAGAACGCACGCATGAGCAACTATAAAATCCTAAGTCAATTATTTGTCTAATTGTACTTGGTTACCTCTTGTGATACTGATGAATGCCACAAACCAACCAACCAAGCAAATGTGCAAAAAAGCTTCAAAATGATTTTGGATTTTTTTTTTGATGTCCACAGACAGACAGAGCGAATACTCCCCCTTGGTCCTCTAATTCCTAAATATAGATTTTGAGCAAAAGATACTCTGGTTAAGAAAGACTGAAGATAGGAAGTTGGCATTCCAGTGGCTACTTCAGTTAAGTGCTAACCAAAGTTTTCGAAAAGTATGGATGTGTGGCTTTAGGAAAGTTTTCTGAGCTATTGTTTGCATGCTTCAACCAAACTTGGAAGGTTTATAGATTTTTTTTTTTTTTTTTTTTGCCTTTCATGAAACTGACTTTGGAAATCTGTCTATGCTATACTTTCCTTAAGGTTCTTTTATCCTATTATTTTATGATTCTTTCTGACATTAGTAAAAACATCTAAGCTATGAACACAATAGGATGAATCTGAAGAAATTCTTTGTACATTTCTGTGTACAGGAAGAAGCGGCAGAGATGCTTTCCTCTTCTGGCAGATGGAGAGAATGTGCCGTCCTTAGTGACTGAGTAGGAGTTGGGAACCTTTAATTTAATAAAAGGCTCATACACGTTCAGATGAAAAAGAAATCAATCAGGGCAATGTATCAGAAGAAAAACAACCTGGAGAATATATTTATTTTTAAATAACAATTGAGTTTCACTGATTTCTGTGTCATGGGCAGTCGTAGGTAATAGAGGGGGATGTGCAGGCATAACACTGAAAGTAAAAGGAGAGAGAGGAGATGACTTACTCTGAGAATGAAGCAGAAGAAGCAGAGGAGCTATATCAAGAAAGACAATGAGATTGAAGAAAAACAGAAAAATCACTGTGTGAATGGCAAGGGCTAATATCTTACCCCCTCAAAATAGGGCTGTCTATAACTTAGTAGGACCAGCTCTCTACATTCTGTCCTCAAATCCATTTCAGGTGGCCTCTACCTGCTTTATCTTTAGTTTTCCAATAGTTTTCTCACCATAATTTTCAAATGGTTATAATGATTCTCTATCTTCCCTTTATTCTTATATTAACATTATCTTTTTGTGTTGGTTTTAGACTCATCCTTACAAGCTATTCCTCCTGTAAGAAACTTTGGCCTTGTCTTATAGTTATGCTAGTTTTTTTATTAATACCTGATTGTTAAAAACTACCAGTATACCATATAGTAAATATCTTTAGCTTCCTAAAACTTCCTAGTCTTCTAGCAGATTATTTAATATAACTTTGCCATTCAGTTTATACTTTTCATAGGAGGTTACCTGGAGGCTTTGTTTAGCCACAAGATAAAGGGTGGCCTTTTTTTTTGTTGTTGTTTTTAATAGCCACCAGATAAAGAGTAGCGTTTTTGTAAAAGATTTGGTGTCCGTACCAAATCCAAGGCTGGCCTCTTGGTAATCTGCTTGATGACAGAGGAAATTTAGAGTCAGGCAGTGGGACTTTTTTGGAAGACAGCTGGGTCTGGGGGAATTTTTGTAAGCAATGAACCATTCTTTAATTGTGAAACCACTGGATGTGGTTAGTAGTTTATTTTAAAAATACCATATGTTAGTTCATTCCTATATACTGTGACAATCATAGTTTAATCAAAAGCTGCTTGTGACATTTCTGTTAGTGTTCATGAAAGTGAGGCTTGCTTCCTTGAAATCCTGAACTCTGTGCCAAATGCCAGCGCATTGACAATTACAGTTTGGCTTTTAGGCAATTATGCAACTTTTTGAGTGTGTGGTAGGATTTATTTTTATTTTTATTTTTGTCACTTTCACTAATTTGTCATTTTCTTAAATGGAAAAATATTTTCTCAGCATTTTGTTTGGTAAATAGTGCCTTTCATTCTTTTCTGTATGGTTCCCCTGAGAGGAAATAAGCTAATGTAACTGCTTTTTGACTCTCTTTTCTGGCCACAAAGCCAAGCGAATGCATGATCTCATTGAGACATGATCTGTTTGTATGAAGCGTAAGCTTGTAAGCTTGTCATCATCCTTCATGGCACTGGGGCAGGCACCCGGCTAGCCACCGTTAACAGGATGAGTAAAGAGATGCAGTGAGATCCCTGAAACTTCAATTCAGTGCAGTGCAAGTCAATTTATTTCAATTCAACTAACTTACTAAAATATATAAGAAATATTTGTGGAGTACTTTTTAGGCATAGTCCTGGGCATTGAGGCTACAGAAACGAAAATTTCATAAAAACTGACATTTTAGTGGGGAAAATAACACAAATCAGGTAACTCTAAGAGAATGTGATAATTACTAACCATGTCAGTATCAGGATCAGGAAGGATGAGATGTCTCATTCATCCATCCATTTCTTCATCAAAAATAATGATTGAAGGGCTACACCATGTACCAAGTATGGTGGTAGATGTTGGGGTGATGATAATGAACAAAATTAAAGACACTTTCTACCCTTGGGGGGCTTGTAGTCAGTCTAGAGAGACACTTACTAATCAAATACCCATATAAATAAATGCTAAGTTCTATCTTTGGTATGTACTCTGTTGGAGTGTGGCTTATGGTTCTGTGAGATTTGATAATAGGTGGGTTCTGATCAAGTTGAGGGGGTCAGGAAGGGCTTCTCTGAGAAAATTATACTTGAGATCTGAAGGATAAGAAAAAAAATTTTAAGAGCTGTAAGTGAAAAATGCTGGAGGTCACAAGAAGAACACAAAACAAGGCTCTGGGCCAGGAGAAAGCATGATGAGTATGAGTGTGGCTATCTAAGGCAGACCATCAACACTGACCACGTATGTGAGGCCTCATTGAGGAGAGTTCCATCTAGAAATTCATTTCATTATTTTTGACTAATATTTGAGAAAATGGCCGAGGCAGGCGGATCACCCGAGGTCAAAGTTCAAGACCAGCTTGGCCAACATGGTAAAACCCCATCTCTACTAAAAATACAAAAATTAGCCATGCGTGGCAGTGCATGCCTGTAATCTCAGCTACTCAGGAGGCTGAGGTATGAGAATTGCTTGAACTGGGAGGTGGAGGTTACAATGAGCTGAGATCGTGTCACTGTACTCCAGCCTGGGTGACAGAGTAAGAGTTGGTCTCAAAAAAAAAAAAAAAAAAAAAAAAAAAAAAGAAAAGAAAATGAAATGTACCAATTTTGGGTGAATAATTATGCCTTTTAAATGCTGTGATAAAAGCATATCTATATATGAGGCATACAGTAAGTTAAAGCACTGATTTCTAACCTGAGTTTAAATGGAGCTTTATGACTATGATTTTGTATTTTTTTTTCTCAACATTGTTTATCTGCAGAACCATTCTCAACTTCTGCTTACATCTTCTTTTCTGCAAATATTTCTTCCTATGATATCAGTGTGCCAAATAAAGTAGTTTTTCTTGTAGTCACTAGTCAATCTCAGCAAAAGCTTTTGGCATTGACATGAGAGGTGCATTCTTACCATCTCCAGTGGTTCCATGATTTTGTCTATTTTCATATAATATTCCACTGGCAGTCAAGATAATACCTTAAGGATACCAATTCTACAATTTAAGAAGTATAGAAGGTTGGAGGGGCAGTTCATTCTGGGTGAGTATTTCAGTAGCATTGGCTGTAAATCATACCCAGTCCTTTTCTATCTGTGACTCACATGATGTAAGGAAGTGATCAGATGACAGGGTCAACAGGACTCAACACCTCAAACCTGCTTCTGCTCCCTCAAGGATTTCCGTCCAAAATGACTTTATGGTATAAACTCTGTCCAGTATGTCACCAGAGCACGTAAGGGTTTATACCATGGTGATTTATACCTTAGTTTTGGTTTGTTAGCTTATTCTGTCATGGCTAGGACAAGAAGAAACATTTCTGATGCAAAGGGAGATTTTGTTTAGCTAGAGGAATTTTGAAACCTTTATGTACTAAGTACACCGGAGTATTTTTGTTCATTGTATTTTTGAAGTCTGTGATCAGGAAATGTATTTTCTTTAAAAAGAAATCAGAAAAGGTCTCAGGAGAGCCTCACTGAATGTAACAAAATATGTTTTTCAGAGGACTTTTTATGTTTTCACACTTTGTTTTTTTCCCCCTTTGCTGCAAGTTGCAGTTTTCCATTAAAGTTATTTTGGTTGGTGTTGAAAGTTTTCTCTGGGTCTTTTGTGCACAGTTCAGAGGGCATTCAGGGAATTGACTAAGCTGAGTTGACTATATGTTGCAAAACGTTTTATTTTTGTGTAGTGCTATATAGCATAGAGGCTTTCATACGCAAAACCCTAACTGTTCCATAGCCCTTGATGCAATCAGAGCAAGCATTATTCCTATTTTAGAAATACAAATCAGAGGTTCCCACAGGCTAAGCAATTTGCCTGGGTTCACACATGCTGTGCTGGGAGTCACAATTAGGACAAGGTCTTTGGACTTGTGGTCTGACCCTCTTTATACCAACTATATGATGAAGCCGACATACTTGGAGTTGTTGGGCTAAAAATGAGGAGCCTTTGATAGGGTGCAGTCAAATCTTGGCGGATTCCATTATTCATTTCTCCAAAGCTGGGTGTATTCAAAATTAGAAAATTACAGCTATGAATAGTTGTTTTCCACTTGATTGGTCTAAAGTCAATTGAATTCTAGAGAAAACTCCTTTGAAAGTGTGTTGCCTTGGAAATGGATGAGCATAGCAGTATAATAGCTTTTACCGTATTTGAAATTCCAGCAGTTTAGGTGACAGTTGTGTCTTTCTGAAGGGCGTGGGCAGATTCTGAACGGGCTTTTCCCGTTGCTCATCAGCTTGGCCATGGCTGCTTTTATTACTGCAGTCACTCATTTTCACAGATGTCTTTTAAAAGTATTTTTTTTCTTTTCTGAGTTCAGAACACTTAGAAGTAACTTCTTTTTGGCATATCACACTGCATGTCTTTGCCTAGCAAGTAGTTGGTGTTAGGAAATGTACATGGATTTGAGTGGGAACATATAACATTTGTCATGTACTATAGACTTAATAAAGGCTGACACCTCCATGATTATGTTTGCTTCTTCTAAGAACCTTGTGAGAAATATAATGCCAGTGTTATTGTTCCCATATTTTGCAAATGAAGAAAGCAAAATTTATTTAAAAACTATCATACAGTGGTTCAGACCACAGGCTTGGAATCATAGTTTGTATTCAGATCACCGTATACTTTACTTATGAGCTTTTTGATGGTGGGAAAGTCATTTGACTGGTCTAAGTCTCCATTCTTGTGATCTGTAAAATAAGATGATAAAGACATGTACCTCATCAGGTGACTGTGAAGATTACATGAATATAAAGCTTTCAACAGGCACTGGCAAATAATATAGCTTAGTGTTTATTAGTTATTATCATTAAGTAACTTGATAACATTCATACCTTAGCAAGGAGAAGAGCTGGGACTTGAACCTGTGACTTTTACCTTCAGCTTCTACCTTGTTTTTTTTTTCCCGACATACCAGGAATTTCCTTCTTTCTCTTCTTCATGGGCAAGTAGCTGCCACACTAAGTTGTTTAGTGAAGGGGATGGATTTTGGAAATAAAAACTTGGAGATTCTGTGAGAACATGTGACCTCCCAGAATAAATCAGCAAATTATTTAAAAATGTAGAAACACACTCCTTATTATTAAAAGCAGCTTGGTTCTAATCCAAGTTGAACTTAAAATCATCCCCCACTGTGAATCACACTATTAATATATGTATACTTTTGAATGTACCAGTTGATGTAACGTACCCACTGTTCTTAGCAGGGATTAAGGATAGATGTTGGATTCCCACATAATAAGCCCTCTTGCTGCCCTCAAGCTTTCCTGGCATGGGCCTGGTGAAAGTGAGGGGTGAAGCTCACAGGCTCACTGGGGAACAAAGCATGGTCTCATTTGCACTGTCTTCTAAGCAAATCAGTTAGAGTAAGATTAAAAGAACAAATTAGCTTGAGAGACTTACTGAATTGGGATTGCCCCTTGAAGTGTTCACATTTATTTCCGTCATGCCCCTTCTCTTCCAGGGAGCTCTGCTAGAGCTTCCTGGACAGCCTAGGTAGGCATGGTGGCTGCTGCGGCGCCCACGACACAGCTTTCATGCTCGCCTGCAGGGGTCCTCAGTGCTGCACCATAGAGCATGTGTATGTGCACACCTTCACTTGTTTGTACATTCACTTCTCTGATTACCAAAGTAGTGCTACCTGACCCTTACATAGTGCTTGACAGGTTTCAAAGCACACTTGTATACATAAATGATTCTGAGGGACCTTTAGAGATTATCATTTTTGCTTTACATGAGAAAATACAGATCTGAAAGGTAAAGTGAATTATCTCCAGAGATGGGACAGGTGTGAGAAATAGTTAGGACTTGAACATTCTGAATTGGTGTTCTTTTTACAGTACCTACAGTGATACCTTCTCCTGGAACAGAATTAATTTGTTGGCTAGTTAATAGCTTCTCACATTCTCCAAAAGATTTGAGGCGTCTTGTAATAATAAAATATGAGTGGAAATAGAAACCAAAACTGGGAAAACACACATATCCAGAATGACTAGGCTTAATATTGTTTCTAGAGTTGAATTTAATTTGTCTTTGAGCTTCCTGGCAGCCAAGATAAAAAGAGAGACACAGTCAGTTACATATTTCTTAGAAAAGGAAAAGCATGCTACAGAGAAGTAGAGATTTTACTAGGATTGTATTCAAAATAATTGTTTAGCTTGAGGCTATAGATAAGAGGCAATAAGAATAATCAAAGATAATGCTCTCAACAAAAATTTATAGCTACACAATCACATAAAAATGCACTGTAAGGGGGCTAACATTAGCTGGGTGCCTATGATGTGTCTGACACTCTACTAGGGACTCTGCATGTTTTATTTAATCCTCATGAACATTTAATGATCACAACTATCTTTTAAAGGTATCATTATGACCATTTAATGATAAGGAAACTCATCCTCAAATAATTTATACTACTTCTTCAGGGTCACATAGCAGTAAGGAGTAAGCCAGCAAATGAGATCCAGACCGTCTCTGATTCTATAGCCCATGTCCTTCCCGCTCTATTCATGCTGCCTGTAATGTGTGTTAGAGACGTAAATTAACTAAATGCAAGCATATCATCTGCTAGTGGTTCAACTTTATTCAAAGACATGTTTCACAGGACCCAGATTATAGGTTGATCTTCTGCAAACACCATTTCTCTCATCCAGGCTTCAGTAGGAGGTGAGTGTAGGAAAGCTCATGTTACAGTGCTGCTTGAGAGTGTTTCCCCAGAGTGGTGATTGTGGCCATGTGCTGTTGTTGTTATCCAATGTTAAGCACTTTATATACAATACCTTCTTTAGTCCTCCCAGTAGCCCAGTAAGGAAGGTATTTATTCTGGTCTTGCAGATAAGGAAAGTGAGGCTCATGGGGGTTAAATGACTCAAAGCCATACAGGTGCTCAGTAGTGGATTCAGATACAGACCTTCCCGGCTCTAATTGACGTACTTCACCATGGTACTAGAGGAACTCATGTTAAGCAAGTGGTAAAGATGTTGATCTCTTGAAATAATGGATCCGGACTCTCGTTTGGAAGAATGACTATCTTGCTGCAGTACTGAGATGACTGCAGGAAGTCCTAGAGACAAGTTGGAATTTTCCTAAAGAGGCGGTTGGGTCAGCCTCAGCATGTGGTCGAGCTCTGTGTGCACAGTTCCAGTCATAATGCATGAAGGATATGAGTGTGACATGAAAATTGTTCAAAGATGGTGTTCTGATGATTTTTCACAACTACAGGAAAACCTTAAAAATATTTCAGTGGATTTTATTTCATGGGTCTTTGAAGAACCTACTAAGGTGAATTAAGTACTAGATATAGTAATGTCAGAAATTGATTTGAATAAGTTTAATTTTGGGAAATGCAGCCAAAGCAATAATTTTAGTTTGGAATAGTTAATTTAGAGTGGTTCTTTTTGACAGTCGTTAAATACCGGGATCAATTATGTAAAAGGTATCACTCCAATTTTGTGATTGTTCTTGTAATAACTGCCACATCCACCATCACTACAATGAGAATAGTTAATGCTCACTGAGTCTTGTTCTGAATACTTGATAAGAAATAGCTCAACTAATCCTCATAACAACCCTATGAGGTGAATATAATTATTAACTTCATTTTATGGATGAAATGTAGAGAAGTGGGTAACTCACCCAAGGACATTCAGCTGGTAAATGGCTGACTGTGCTAGTCTGTCTCTACATATGTGTCAGATCAGATAAAGATATATGTGCCCCTCTTCATTGCAGGGGAAAATGCAACCAGTTCATATGCAAGTACTTTTAAATCATTAAAAGCAGAAATTAAAATAATTGGGGCAGGAATTCAGAAAAAATGTAACATTGCTTACTTAGTTATGAGGAGACTATTCCTGACCACCCTAATTCTTGCAGTGGGATGAGTATAAAAAGACTAGATGTCTTTATTGAGCTCCTGTAGTTTGCTTCATAATTGGTTTCAGTCCACAGAGCCAAAAGCTGGTTGAAGTTTGTAAAGGCTCAATCTCATGACATTGTTCTTGATATATTTCCTCACAAGGTAATGCATAATGTCTGTATTACTGGTAGTAGGGTGTGTTTGTGTAAAGCCCACTTGCTCCTTAAGCTGAATATTAGACTGAGGATTCCAGAATTCTTTTCTTTTTTACAGAACAAAAAATTGGCATAAAGTTTTGAAAGCATGTACAAGTAGTTGAGAAGTCTGTAGCTCTTAGAAGCATATTCGTCAAGTGTTGCATGCTGGAATCAGATTGACCTAGTTTAGATGTGTGGCCTTGAACCAGTGAACTAAGTTGTTTAAGTCTCAGTTTCTTTATCTGAAAAATGGTGGTGATGCTATCTGACTCATGGAACTGTTGTGATGATTAGATGAGATAATCAATATAAGGTGCTTAACCTAATGATTGACATATAAACTTTCAGTAAATACAGTTGAAACTTGAACAATGTGGGAGTTAAGTTGTGAAACTTAATCAAGTCTATGTGAAACTGTTGACTCCTTAAAACTTTTTTTTTTTTTTTTTTGAGACGGAGTTTTGCTCTTGTTACCCAGGCTGGAGTGCAATGGCGCGATCTCGGCTCACCGCAACCTCCGCCTCCTGGGTTCAGGCAATTCTCCTGCCTCAGCCTCCTGAGTAGCTGGGATTACAGGCACGCGCCACCATGCCCAGCTAATTTTTTGTATTTTTAGTAGAGACGGGGTTTCACCATGTTGACCAGGATGGTCTCGAACTCTCGACCTCTTGATCCACCCGCCTCGGCCTCCCAAAGTGCTGGGATTACAGGCTTGAGCCACCGCGCCCGGCTGACTCCTTAAAACTTAACTACTAATAGCCTACTGTTGACCAGTAACAGAAACAGTTAATGAACACATTTTATATGTTATATGTATTGTATAGTCTATTCATATAATAGAGAAAAGAAAATGTTATTAACATGTCATTAAGAGAATAATAATGAAGAAAGAATATATTTACTACTTACTAAGTGGAAGTAGATCATCACAAAGGTTTTCATTCTTGTCATCTTCACATTGAGTAGGTTGAGGAGGAAGAAGAAGAAGAGGGGTTAGTTTTGCTGTTTCAGGGGTGACAGAGTCAGAAGAAAATTTGCATGGTGGACCCATGCAGTTCAAACCTGTGTTGTTCAGTAGCCAGCTGTATGTGCCATATTAGATTGTCCATTAAAAATAGTATAAACTGTGTACTGAATCCATTCAAATAGAATTAGACATGAAGAATTAAAGCAAATAGTTTGATAAGGAGTGGGGGTCACGAAACAGAACATTTGTAAGCAATTCATATGTCAGAAGTTCAGTTTCCAAATGCAGTTAGTATCTTTAGAGGAGTTAGGGGTTCTGATTATCAGGTTCTGTAGATTTTTTGTTCACCTGAGAGACATGAAGGTGATCCCATGGTAGAGCAGAGACAACACTCAAGAGGTGGAGTTCTAGTCTAGCTGTGCCTTTTACTAGCTCTTTGACTTTTGGACACTTTGTTTAATGTTTTGGGGCTTCAATGTACTGAGCAGTGGAATGAAGAGGTAGTGTAGATAATCTCTAAATTTCCTACCAGCTCTCATATTCTTTTATTCTAAATTAGTTTAGGTCATACAAAACAAGATAAATTAGTCAGTGAAGAAAAGTTGCCAGACTTTCTTCAAATAGTTTCAAACAAAACAGAGAGGAAATAAATGCAAAATAAGACAAAAACTCAAAAGTAGGTTGCTGAAGATTCTGTTTTTTATTCCAAAATGTTCATCTGAGGCCAAGTGACCCTTTCTTGTCTTTCATTGATTCCTTTGGAGAAATGTCCTCAGCTCATTCACAGGCCTAGAATATTTTGCTTCCTTCCTTGATTGAAAAAATTTCTTTAAAAAATTCTTTCACTGCAGCAGCAGGAGTGAACCCAAAGGGTTCAGGCACAGGAAATGTCTTTGCTCTAATTGTTGCCGGTGCCAGCACAGCCCTTTTCCAAGTTGCCCTGAGCTGTCAGCAGAGTGAACTATGAATGAATCAAATGAATAAGGAAGATAAGTCTAAATAGCAGAACACATTTTTTTTTTTCCTCCAAAAGAACAACTTTGTCTATTGCAAAGGACCATTTAAACTGAAGATGCAGTTGGCATGGTGCCTTGGAAAGGTTTGTCACTTCCTGAAAAGTTTTCCTTTCATTTGAGACTTGTTCAAACTGGTTATCATAATTTACCTTAAAATATGGGTAACAGGGAGTGATTATTAAACATACGATAGATTCTAAAACTGGTTCTTTGCCTTTCAAGTTTTCAAAGTAATAAGATTTTCCTCAGAAAAGTAGTTCTTCTTTCTCTGATCGTGCTTTGAGAATAGTAGTGAATTTTAGCAGGCAGACACATCACAAATAACCTATTTGAACCTCCACATGTAACAGGCAACCGAGGACAAGTGATTTGGCCAAGGTGGCACAAACAGTTAACTCAGACTTTTAGCCCTCAAGCAAGTGTTTTCAGTACCACACCACATTTCCTTCCTGCATTGGGCTGCGGCTTCCTAGTTCTTACATAATAACTCAAACTTACCTCAGCAGTAACCATTTCCCACCAACATGAGAACTTTAGAAGAGTAGAACGATTTTTCCATCTTTCCGAAAGCATGCTTCTAAATGAAGCTGAAGCTGGTGCTTTACCTCTGTTAAATCCATGAGATGTGGCTGCCAGTCTCCTGAAACAAATGAACACTAGCATAACAAAGTGAAAACATACATGACTGGACTGCAGTTTCCAAGACAATTAGGAAGCCAGCTCCAAGTGCAGATGGAGGACCCACTGAAGGGACGACAGCATGGGAATCATTCTGGAGTAATCCTGCAGCCGTACAAAGTGGCATCCTATAGCTCTTGTATTTTTGAAAACCTTTTTATTTTAAAAAGATTATAGATTTGTAGGAAGTTGTGAGAGATAGTACAGAGAGGTCTCACTTATCTTTCAATCCATTTCCTCAATGGTTATATCTTATATAATTAGAGTTGGTACGATGTGCATGCATAGTTACATATAATTTTGTCATGTATAGATTCATGTAACTACTACCACAATCAAGACACAAAATAGTCCATCACTACAGAGATCTTCCTTGGGCTGTCTCTTTACAGTTACACCCCCTCCTTTCACACCATCCCTATCCCTGGCAACTACCAATCTGTTTTCCATCTTTGTAATTTTGTCATTTCATGAATGCTATATAAATGAAATCATATGGTATGTGAATCTGCTTTTTTTTTTTTAGAACTTTTTTTTTTTCACTAGTACAGTGCCCATAGATCCATCTAAGTTGTTGCAAATAGTTCATTATTTTTATTTCTGAGTAGTGTTCCATGGTATGGATACACCACAGTTTGTTTAACCATTTACATATTCAGAGGCATCTTGGTTGTTTCTGATTCCAGGCTATTGCAAATAAAGCTGCTGGCCAGGTGTGGTGGCTCACGCTTGTAGTCCCCGCACTTTGAAAGGCAGAGGCGGGCAGATTTCTTGAGCCCAGGAATTTGAGACCAGCCTGAGCAATATGGCAAAACTTCCTCTCTAACAAAAAAGACAAGAATTAGCCATGTGTGGTGGTGCACACCTATAGTCCCAGCTACTCAGGATGCTGAGGTGGGAGGATCACTTGAGCCCAGGAGGTTGAGTCTGTAGTGAGCCAAGATTGTGCCACTGAACTCCAGCCTGGGCAACAGAATGAGACCCTGTTTTCAAAACAAACAAACAAACAAACAAACAAACAACAACAACAACAAAATAACCCCAAAACAAATAAAGCTGCTATGAATGATTGTGCACATGCTTTTGAATGGACATTAGTTTTCATTTCTCTGGGATAAGTGCCTAGTAGTGCAATTGCTTGGTTGTGTGGGAATGGGTGTTTTATTTTTAAAGAAACTACCAAACTGTTTTTCAGAGTGCTTCACAATGTATGAGTGATCTGATTTCTCTCCACTCTCACCAGCATTTAGAATTATTATTTTTTATTTTAGCTGTTCTGATAGTTGAATAGTGATAATCTTGTAGTCCTAACATGCATTTATTTCTCTAATGGCTAATGGTATTGAGTATCTTTTTTTGCCATCTGTGTATCCTCTTTGGTGAAATGTCTTTGTATCTTTTGCCCATTTCCTAGTGGGATTTTTCCTTTCTTGCTTTCTTTCTTTCACTCCTTTTCCCTCTCCTTCTCTTCTTCTCCTTCTCCTTCTTTCTCTTCTCTTCTCTTTTTCTTTCTGTTGAGTTTTCAGAGTGCTGTATATATTCCACATGTGAATTATTTGTTAGAGGTGTGATTTGCAAATATTTTCTGCCAGCCTGTAGCCTGTCTTTTTATTGAGGTATAGTTGACAATTAAAATTATATAAATTTAGGGTGTAATAATTTTATATACATACATGTTGTAAAAGGATTACTGAAATCAATTTTGTTAACACAGCTACCACCTCACCTAATTACTATTGTTTTGTTCTATGAGAACGTTTGAGATCTACTCTCTTAGCAAGTTTTGGCTTACGATATGATATTGTTAACTATAGTCACCATACTGTACATTACATCCTAGAATTTATTCATCTTATAACTGGAAGTTTGTATCCTTGGATGAACATCTCGCTGTTACCCCAACCTCCCTGTTTCTATGGGTTTGACTTTTTAAAAAAGTTCCACATATAAATGGATTATACAGTATTTGTCTGTCTTATTTCACTAGCATAACATCCTCAAAGTTTATTCATGTTGTAACTAGCAGCAGGATTTTCTTCTTTTATACTGCTGATCCATTGTATATGTCACTGTTTATTCATTCATCTCTTGAAGGACACTTTGGTAATTTCATGTGTTGGATACTCTGTATAATGCTGTGGTGAATATAGGGGTGGCCATATCCCTTTGAGAAATGGACTTAGTTACTTTTGGATGTATCCCAGAAGCTCAGAAGTGGGATTGCTGGGTCTTATGATAGTTTTGTTTTAAATTTTTTGAGGATGTTCCAAACTATTTTCCATAATGGCTGTGCCAGTTTACGTTCCTGCCACCAGTGTCCAAGGGTTTCCTTTGCTCCGTATCAACATCCATCTCTTGTCTTTTTCATAATAGTTTTCCTAGCAGGTATAAGGTGACAGATACCTTACTGTGGTTTTAATTTGCATTTCTCTGATGATTAGCGACGCTCAAGTCTTTTCTTGTACCTATTGGTAATTTATCTGTATGTCTTCTTTGGAAAAAGACATACAATTAGGTCCTTTGTCTTTTTTAAAAATGGGATTGTCCTTATTATTTTTTTGCTATTGAGTTTTGTGAATTCCTAATATGTTTTGGACGTTAACTTCTTATCAGGTATATGGCTTGAAAATATTTTTTCCCCATTCCATGGGTTGCTTTTCAGTTTTTCCAGCTTTACTGAGGTATAATTGATATATAAAAGCTCCATATATTTATGGTATACAGTGTGATATTTTGATCTGTGTATATGCTGTGAAATAATTACCATAATCAACCTAATTTACATATTCATCACTTCACATAGTTATCTTTTATGTATGTGTGATGAGAACACGTAGGATCTATTCTTTTAGGAATTTTCAAGTATACAGTAAATTATTATTACCTCTAGTCACCTTGCTCTATGGTAGATCTCCAGAACTTACTCACCCTGCCTAACTGAAATTTTGTTTCCTTTGGGTAACACCTGCCCATTCTTCCCACCAACCGGCCAGCCCTTGTCTCTGCTTCTGTTGAGTAGGACATTTTTTTTTTCTTTAAGATTTCACATACAAGTCAGATCAAGCAATATTTGTCTTTGTGCCTGGCTTATTTCACTAAACATATGATTTTCCAGGTTTGTCTGTGTTGCCACAAATGACAGGATTTCCTGCTTTTAAAAGGCTGAATAATATTCCATTGTATATTATGTATGTATGTGTGTATATATACATATATCCATATATATATATTATATATTTTATCCATTTATACTTGTGTTGATTCCATTTCTTGGCTACTGGTGAATAGTGTTGCAATGAACATATGAATGCAGATATTAATATTTCCTTAAGATAGTAATTTTGTTTCCTTTGGATGTATACCCAGAAATGGAATTGCTGGATCACATGGTAGTTCTTCATCTAATATTTTGAGGAACTTCCATTCTGTGTTCTATAATGGCTAATTTATATTCCTACCAACAGTGTACGAGGATTCTCTTTTCTCCACATCCTTGCCAGTGCTTGTTTTCTTTTTTTTTTTTTGAGATGGATTTTCATTCTGTTGCCTAGGCTGGATTGCAGTGGCATGATCTTGGCTTACTGCAACATCTGCCTCCCAGGTTCAAGTGATTCTCCCACCTCAGCCTCCCTAGTAGCTGGGATTACAGTCACCTGCCATGATGCTTGACCAATTTTTGTATTTTTGTAGAGATGGTGTTTCGTCATGTTGGCCAGGCTGGTGTTGAACGCCTGACCTCAGGTGACATGCCCACCTTGGCCTCCCAAAGTGCTGGGATTATAAGCGTGGGCTTCCACGCCTGGCCAATCTTTTATTTTTTGATAATATCCATTCTAACAGGTGTAAGGTGATGACTTATATTGCATTTCCCTGATGATAAGTGATGTTGAACATTTTTAGATATCTGTTGGTTATTTGTATGTTTTCTTTTGAGAAATATCTATTCAAGTTATTTGCCCATTTTTTGGGGGGGGCATTGAGTTGCATAAATTTCTTATATATTTTAGTTCTTAACCCTGTATTAGATAAATGATTTGTAAACATTTTCTTTCATTTCATACGTTGCTTATTTTGCTAATTGTTTCCTTTGCTGCGCAAAAACTTTTCAGTTTTTTGTAGTCCCATGTACTTATTTTTGCTTTTGTTGCTTGTGCTTTTGGTATTATAGCCAAAAAGTTGTTGCCAAGATTAATATCAAGGAGTTTTTCTTTTTGTTTTCTTCTAGGAGTTTTATGGTTTCAGGGCTTACATTTGTCTTTAAACCATTTCAAGTTAATCTTGTAGTGGTATAAAATAGGGGTTCAATTTCATTCTTTTTCCCAGTCTGTAGCTTATCTGTACATTCTCTTAATAGGGTCTGTCACAGAGCAAAAGTTTTAAGTTTTGGTGACATCGTTTATTGATTTTTTTTCTTTTATGAATCATACTTTTTGTGTCCTATCTCAAAACCCTTTACTAAGCTATAGTCCTGAAGGCTTTTTTCTCTTTTACCTTTTAAAAGATTTTTTTAATTTTACATTTGACTCTATAATCTCTTTCAAGTTAATTTTTGTATTAGGTATAAGGTTTAGGTCAAGTTTTATTTTTAACATTTATTTTCATACTAAATATGGAAATATCTATATGAAAGTGCACAAGTAATAAGTTCTCATAAAGTTATTGTGTTGCCCACTTTTTATATTAGATAATGTCTGCTACAGGAAATGGTCACTGCAAAGAAATAAAAAAAATAAAAAGGAGAAAATTAATATAAATTTGATACATTTTTGAGCAGCTGACTCTTTACATAAGTGAGAATTAGGAGATTTCAGGCAGAGCAGGTGTCTAAGAGGTAGCTCTCCCACCCCAAATTTTGTCTCCTGATTTTCATTTGCATGCTCTGTACTTAACTTTGAGTTAGACAATGGATGCTAACCACAAAGCAGATGCTAGACCTCATGTTTAGCACTGACTATCCTGCAGTGGGCCTGGAGTCACATTCAACACTCTGCTTAAGGGCTGCAGAGTGGGGTCCGAGTCCAACTTTGTATTTAATACAGTGCTGAAGAATGATTAAGAAAGAAGAGTGAGTTTGGTTTTGAAGGAAAGTGTAATAATACAAAAGAACACTGGGATGTATGTTGGGAGGCCTGGGATCTAATGCCAGACCTGCATCAAGTGGGTTTATGACTTTCTGCAACTCGGAAAACTAGTATGAGACCCAGTTTTCTCCTGTGTAAAAACAAGGGGCTTTGACCCTAGGCAATCTCTGAAGTCTCTTCTAGGTTTAAATTATATGTTTCTAAGAAATTTTTAAAATAAAATGGACTATGGTGTGATTTTCATTTTCTCTTCCTGATTACAATATAAAACCTTGATAAGATAAGTGATATTTGATGTTTAATATTTCAATTCAGTGTAACATGTTATAGAAATTCTCTTTTGGAATGCATATGCAATATGTATTGTATTAGGTGTTTACATGCATATAATGCTACAGTGGGTTATTGGCAGAGTCTTCCTCCTTCAAAATAATTTGAGGGATTATAATGCCATACTAAATATAGTGATACTTTAGAATTGCCAATGAAATGTGAAATATGGATTTGTCTTGAACAATACATAGCATTGGTGATGAGGCAAGGGTCATTTGACTTCTTATCTCTCTCTTTTTTTGATTTCCCTTTAATTTTCTGAATGAGATTACTATATTATAGAAGTTATTTCTTTCTTACGCTTATTTAGGTGACCTCAGTTTCTGCTCATGGATACAAATTCTGAAAAAGAGCATTTGCTTCTTTTTAGTAAACCCTGTTAGAAAATCTTGAGAAGTTTGGCTTGAGATTTGAAAAGAAATTGGAGTTCTTAGGAAAGAAAAAGCAGCCGTGGCTTTGGTAAAATTATAAGTAGGTCCTGTGGAAAGCCAGAAAATAATTCATTTGGCCAGTGTAGGATAGGTTGTGGCAAGTGGACAGGCAACTAACTAACTGAATTAGGAAAAAAGGCAGCCCTAGGGATGATTTCTTTCTTTCTTTTTTTTTTTTTTTTTAAAGACAAGGTCTTATGCTGCTGTCCAGGCTGGAATACAGTGGCCTTATCAGGGCTCACTGTAGCCTCAACCTCTTGGGCTCAAGAAATCCTTCCATCTCAGCCTCTCACTGTGTTGCCCAGGCTGGTCTCCAACTTTTGGGCTAAAGCAGTCCTCCTCCTTTGGCCTCCCAAAGTACTGAGATTACAAGTTTGAACTCCCATGCTTGCCCAGATTTTTTAAATAAATCAAAAACTCAGGGAATCTGTACTAATGAGTGGGACATCTGTGACTGGTGACTGAATTTTTCAAATATGCAATGAAAAAGGGACTATTACATTGAAAGCTGAGGTCTGAAAGTGCTGAATAGACTTGGTTAGTCAATTTGATGAGTGAAATTTTATTATGAAAATACATACCAAGTGTTGTCATGCATTTCCAAAAAGGTATGCCACTCTGTCTTTTATGACCAACCAAAATTGTGTATCTGCCTCAGTGTAGCAACAATGACCAGAATTCTGTTGATTCGTTTTATATTCTGGAACATCATTAAAACTTCATTCCCTTAACTCTTTCCTCCCATGATCCTCATTTCTCTTTCATTGCCTTTTGAAGCATTGGAATGAAAAACCCAATTCCATCTTTGTGTGCTCTTTTATGGTGATGCTTTTAGGAATAGGAGGACAATCTAGGTACAGAGTGCCTGCAATAGCTGAGCTATGTGCAGGCCTGACATTTGACCCACGGAGAGCTTCTCTTTCTTGTCGTCAGAGTCATACAGGGTTGCACTAGCTTTGCCTCAGTTGCTTTGAATATTTTGATTTTTGTGGGTGGGAAGCCAACAGCATCTTGGCAGGATCAAGTGTGAAGGCCACTTTTCTCCAAAATGTGCAAGTCCATAACCTCATTACCACAGTTTCCAGAGAAGAAAATGTTAGGCTGGCAGGGGAGTGATTTTTGAGTCAACATTACTTCTTTATCTTCTCTTTCTTTCCTTCAGAGTCATGGTGCTAGATCACCAAATTGTATCCATTAAGAATGTATTGCTGTTTACAGAAATGGGAGACCACATCCGATTGTGTATGAAACTTCGATTGCTTTTCCTCTACAACATTTCCACTGGTTTTGCATGTGTTCCAGGGCCTGGGGAACTTCCCTGCAGAGTTCAATGTAAGTTGATCCCAGGCTGGTCCACGGTGTCGTCCTTTCAGACCCAAGTGCTCTAGGAGCTTTTTATAGTCCTCTTGCTGCAGATACCTCCTCCTTTTGCTTCCTTATGCTAAATGAGGAGAGTGAACAATCATCTTACAATTTTCTCAGCAGTCAGCTTTCAGGAATAAAGTCATTTTTCCCCCCTTTGTCTCGACTTCTAAAGTCTAAACTTCTGTGGGAAACAACCCACAGTGATAAGGGTAGTAAGAGTAATGCTAGGAGTAGAATGATGTCATAGGTAAAAAATTAGCCTCTATCAGTTATATTTCCCAGAATGGAAATAAATGGCTTCTACTTGTAATTTAGACGGGGATCAGTTTAGATGTTATACTCTTTGCCAGATTCTGGTTTCTGCTTAAAATGTTTTTCATAGAATTTGAGTATAAAAGGAGTTTAAAGGCCAGCTGATCTATCTCTCGCCAAAACAGAAATCCTTGCTGTGATTTTTCTGACTGATCATAATTCACACTCCCAGGGCCAAAGAGCCAGTTGCTTTGCATGGTGGTCCGTTCCATTTGTGGATGGTTTTATTTGCTAAAATGTCTTTTGTTATATTGAATCAGAGTTAGCCTTCTAAGATTTTGACCCTTTGGTCTTAATTTTGCTCTTGATAATACAGTTAATCCTTTTTCCACATAACATCCCTGAAAAATAGAATAAATGCTAACATCTCTTAGCTTTGGGTGATGTGATTTTTTTTTTATAAGCTATATGTTATTTATTTGTCTTCCTTTAAATCATTGCTAACAATGTTAGACAAAACAGTATATTACTTCTTCCAGCTGATCTTGGCTTACCAGTCAACTCTGTGTTTATATCTTTTTGACTCTTTGTATTTAAACAAGGATGATGAACTCACTTGTGCACCTTGGTCTTCGAAGCTCTTTGCTCCCCATTCTTTTCTTTTATATATCTGTATTCTTATACTTTGGATTCTGTTGTTTGTTTTGAGCCTTATATTGTCCCCTAGTTACCTCTGGCTTCCTGATGTTCCCTGATTTAGACACTTTGGGTAACTATGTGCCCACCTACTTCTCTAACAGCTATTAGACTGGTGCCCTCAATGGGGAATCTGATTAGGCCATTATTTAGTCATGGAGTAATATTCCTTAGCGTGAGCTTTCCAACTGGTGTCCTCTAACAGTAGATTACAGATGTGCTGAGAAATTGATCTCTGCAGCTCTCGAATAGCTGAGCAGAGTCTTAGTAGTCTCAGGTGTCAAGTGGCTCAGTGTGACATTCAGATACCATTATGTGCTCCGTGGTGAGCCAAGCCTTAAGCACAGCATCAAAGTACTGACATAGAGCACTGCTAAGTTAGTAGGGCATAGGGTTAGATATTTGCTTAACTCAAGATAAATGATGCAGTCATTTAGTCAAAAAGGAAATAAGGCTTTCTTGGCATAACATGTTCTTTGTGAACCTATCTTGACTCCTGGTAACCTCTTAGGTTGAAAGAATTGCTGTGAGTGAGGTGGATACTGTCAGTGGTTCTCTGGGTGGGGATTACCCCACTGGCTCACCGGGGGTGACTGAGGGCAGATTGCTTATATTGATCACAGTCCTCTCGTTTGGTGTCTGTAGCCTCAAAAAGATGGGTGGTAGTATTTCAAGCAAGTTCACTGGGGGCTGGGGCCTGATGAAACATCAGAACCTGGAAGTATGCTGATGTTTAACCCTGCTTATCTTGCAGGCACAGGCAAGTGGGCAAGTGTTAAGAGAAGTGAAGTTAACATCTGGAGCACCAGAGAAACCTGACTGTACAATAATAACCAGCTGTAAAACAATTCTCATATTACTGTATGAGATGTCATTGAAGATGCATTTAAAGGAAAAGTTAAATATTGATTTATTTGAACTTTGGCTACTCTGTTTCAAAGTCTATATACTTAGATTAAAATAGAATCTAATCTGTTTGGTATTCCTTTGTTTCTGGTGAACAATTTTTCCATAGTGACAGGTGTTAGTCATGCTTATTATGACTTTTCCTAACAAAACTTTGAAGCAGGAATTCTCAAATTTAAATGAGTGTTGGAATCACTAGGAGGTCTTGTTAAAAAGTTCAGATTTCTGGGCTTCACTCTCACAGATTTTGCATAAATAAAATTGGGGTGGAGCCTGGAATTATTTTACAAATACACTCCAAGTGATTCACTTGGAAGTCAACAGAAGACCAAACAAGTAAAAGCACTAGATGTAAAGGACCCTGCTTTCATACTGATGAGCTGGTGGATACTTAGCTTTGTATTGTCAAAGGATCATTTGCTTTGGAGACTTAGGATTTTTCCCTAGCATGTGTGTCTTCCTGGACTGTGTTGAAATACAGAAACAACCAACCAAATGGAATTATCACAAGCGGTTTTCTATAACTTTGTGCAAAGTTAGACCAAACATTACATGTTGTCATGGATTATGAAATTCAGAAAACACTGCCTCATATTTGCATATAGCTATACCATTAAACAATATTTTCACTGACTTTGTTGATCTTTATAACAGTCTTATGTGGTTAGTATTGTTATTTCCAATTTATGAATGAGAAACTTTAAGGTTACAAGTAAATGGTAGAAGCGTTACCCTAACTTTTATTATTAATACTTCAAAATTAGGCAGGATTTATTATGTGCCAGGGACTGTTGTACATTCTGAAATTCATTCTCTCTTTGAATCTTTTTTTTTTTTTTTTTTTTTTTTTTGAGACGGAGTTTCGCTCTTGTTACCCAGGCTGGAGTGCAATGGCGCGATCTTGGCTCACCACAACCTCCGCCTCCTGGGTTCAGGCAATTCTCCTGCCTCAGTCTCCTGAGTAGCTGGGATTACAGGCACGCGCCACCATGCCCAGCTAATTTTTTTTTTTGTATTTTTAGTAGAGACGGGGTTACACCATGTTGACCAGGATGGTCTCGATCTCTTGACCTCGTGATCCACCCGCCTTGGCCTCCCAAAGTGCTGGGATTACAGGCTTGAGCCACCATGCCCGGCCTCTCTTTGAATCTTTATGAAAACACTGTGAGGTAAATGTTGCTATTATTTTTAGAATTATTATGAGTCTTTTTTTTTAAGTTGGCTCTTGATGAGGTTAAGTAACAGTAACTTCTTGAGGTCATGCCTTTAGTCAATGGCAGAGCCAAGACTTGAGCCAGGTTTGTCTGACACCGGAGTTCATGCTTTCACTCTGGGTATTGTTAAGGCAGATTGCCTGGCCTGATTACAGTCTTCTAATTAGATGTCTGTGTCCTAAGAAGGATGAGTGGTAGTATTTCTAGGCAAGTTACCAGCACACATTATATATTGTAGCAGGCTGCCAGTATACATTATATAAAGCCATGCTATACAACTCATTCTAGAAAGAACAGAAAGCAACAAGAAGAAAGATCTAATAGGAAGGAAAGCAGACATTCAAAGGATAAAAATTAAAATGAAATGAAATACAGTTGTGCATTTTTAGAAAATTTGATAAAAATAGCATTTCACACTCTTCAGAAGTACAAAGAGTGGGAAAGGCGCAAGTTGTGATCTGCATATATTCTAATAATGTTAGCCATTCTTGAAGAAGCTGTGGGATTGGCCTCTGTTTTATAGGCTTTTTGAGTGTAGTTTGGTGTTTGATTTATGGGTGCATTTTTCCATTACTAATATCAACTGGCCTTTGACCTTTCATACCCATGCCTTTGGCAGTATGGTCTTTCTATCTTTAATGTACAGTATGGCCTTTGTGTTTTAAATCGAAATTTATTTTCATCAAATACATCTTGTAGTATTATGCTTGTGCTTTTCCCTCATTGATAGAAAAGTCTCACTGATGCTGTATTTACTCTGGGTTTCTTTATGCAAGTTCAAAATTAAAAATTTTGATTCTGGTGGTTCTGTTGTAGTCCAATGATTACTCTCAACACAGAAGAAATAACAAAATGTTTAATTCATTTTCCCCTGAAGTTGACTCTGGACTATAAGCCAAAACAAAATATTTTCTAATTTCATAAGGATTCAGTGTGAATAAATGACTTGGCAGCATCTTTTTTTTTTTTTTAACCCAAGTTAAGCTTTTTTCATGACTTTATATCATCTACTTTTTTCATGACTTTATATCATCTATTTTCATGGTTATGAAAATTCCCAGGAGTTAATATGTTACCGTATCCTGATATCTTTAAATTGACATCATGAATGGTCAGGATGATCTTTCAATCATTTTTAAATATCTATCCATCAAGATACATTTATCAGCTATCCATATTCATTTGACTTCTAATACTTGCCAATTGCATTTTAATATCACTTGTTTCTGGTAGTCTAGGGGAGACTGTGCTGGAAAGGGGTAGCATGCAGAATGGCCTTTCATGTGAATGGATTCTATCTTGCATGGTGACTTACTTGAAAGCCATGAGTGGCAGATCTGGGATATAAGTTCAGTCTATGTTTCTCTAAGTGATTTTCTTTCAGAGAGATTCCCTGAAAAATGTCAGCACACTTGCTCTTTGCTAGAGACAGTCTATACAGCACTTGATAGTCTGGCCTGAAATCAAAGAGTCAGAGAAAAAATGTAGTGTAGGGTTTTATTTATTAATTTATTTTTGAGACAGAATTTTACTCTAGCCCAGGCTGGAGTGTAGTGGCACAATCTCAGCTCACTGCAACCTCTGCCTTCTGGGTTCAAGCAATTCTCCTTCCTCAGCCTCCTGAGTAACTGGGATTGCAGGTGCGTGCCACCACGTCTAGCTAAGTTTTGTATTTTTAGTAGAGACAGGGTTTCACCATGTTGGCCAGGCTGGTCTTGTACTCCTGACCTCAGGTGATCCGACCACTTCGGTCTCCCAAAGTGCTGAGGTTACAGACGTGAGCCACTCCGCTTGGCCTAGGATGGGATCTTTAGGAGGGCTTTGAAGGGTGTTGTGAACCATCAGGCCAGTATCCTCATTTGAGGCATTTTGTGTAGTTCAACTATTTATTCAGTTAAAAAAATCTCGATGGAAATGATATGTAGAAGTCTGTGGTATTTCTCTCATTCCATCATATGAGTTAAAAAAATCAATCCTAATTCTCATTTTTTCCTTTTATGTATGATTGGCATCAAAATATATGTAATCTTTGTATCTTTCAGTGAAATATAGGCTGGTTCTTGACTTTTAGCAAACCAGTGGAATTACAGTCTAGGTTCTCAGACTTTAGGGAATTAAGCTGAGGCCTGGGCTGACCTTGGCAATGTGCTTTGTTATACCTCTGGGAGTAGCACTGAGCAAAGCAGGTGCAGGAGCCAGGATTCCAGTACAGGCAGGACGGAGTAAATAATTAGGTTAGATAAGAAATTATTTGCCTTCCTTTCAGCAGGTGGACAAGCTAACAAGGAAAACACAGGAAAGGAAATGTAGCTAATTTAAAGAGGGAAAAAACCAATAAAGAATCATTTAAAAGTTTTTATTGAAGAAAATGGGATTCCCTTGCACTCTTGTTTGAAATGTGTTTTGGTTATGCATTGTTTTATATCAGATTTGGATATAGAATTATGACATTGTCCAGCCATAATAACTACTTTGTTAATTGCAACTAGTTAGTGGCTACCTGCTGATACTACACTGTAAGTAGTACCAACATATTCTAAATGTTCTTATACAAGAACTAAAATGTTATTATGTAAGAGAAATTCCCTGCTTCCAAGGAGTTTTATAATCTAGCAGAGAGAGAACATGTACATTCAACACAAGTTGAGGACACTTGCAAAGTAACATATCAATAAGTGGAAAAAAACATAGTGCAAATGGAAGTATTGAGTGATTAAGAGAGTGATGACAAAGAGATAGGCCTGGCTGAGGAAGGATCTGAATTTCGAATTGGATAATGAAGGAAGAGAGAAGCAAATTGGCAGGCAGAAACGAGAAAGAAAGGTATATGTGAGGATATAGGTTTGGAAGTGAAGCAAGTCACATTTGACATGTTAGTGGCAATAAGCACACAGGCGAAGACAAGGTGGAGCTTCCATGGCCGTGGATAATTGGGAATGAATTTGATTATCAATTTGATTCAAGAGACAGTAGGAAAGTGCCATCATCTAGGATAGGTTGAAGTAGTGGAGCTAAGGGTGGAGAGAATATCAGGGAAGTTTTGTAACCTAGATTTAAAATAATGAGGATTTATAGGAGGGCTTTGGGAAAGTCTGCTGGACTAGGAATAAAAATGAGCTCAATTTTTGATACTACTTTTCAGGTGTCAGCGATCATATCCTGAGATGACTGGTCAGTTACTAGACAGGATTACAGTTTGAGAGCTTAAGCCTTGGTCGTTGACTTTGGAGGCATTTATGCAAGGTGATAGTTCAGTAATGCGTATGGAGTATCTATCACGGTGGTGACTATTGAGGGAGAAATTCAGAAAACTGAGTTCAGAACCTTAGGAGCAGCTGCCAGCCAAGGGGGTGGAGACAGGCAAAAAGAATAGTCAGCAAATGAGACAAAAAAGTAGTAGAAGAACACAGAGAACACCCAGGGAAACCATGCGAGGAGAGAATTTCAACAGTGCTAACTGAAGCATAGAGGTCAAGGGTATTGAAGACTTGAGAAAGACCTATTTGACTTGTCAAGGGAAAGGTCTTTGGAGACTTAGAAAAATTTGTTTCCAGTGAAGTTTCAGTGCAAAAGTGCATCAGGGATTTTCTAGGTACCCTGCATGACAAAGGGATTAATGTTTAATAAATAAATCCCTTCTGTAATTGCTTTCGCACATATGACTGGGTATCTGGGTCTTCAGTATTCCAAGAGAAATTGTGAGGTCACCCCAGAAAGGAATTGAGGTTAGATTTCTCATATTATTCAAACCCATCGGGTGATTTTGTATATTATGTGGGAGAGAAACTCTCAGAGCTGAACTATTGGGCTTACTTGGATTCATAAGATCTTAGTGGCTCTGGGAAAAATCTTTGGGAAAATGTAAAACCTGAGCAGTGTTTGAAAGCCTCTTCTTTGGTCCTGCTATTTGGTTTATGTTAATGAATTAGCTTGGAGTATTTATCAGAGATGTTGTGGAAAATAATAAAAATCAGATTAACCAAAATAATGAATATTAATTTACATGGAAGTGGAGGTACTAAGGAAATTTTGGTCAAAACAGAATTAAAGCTCCAAATTTAATGACTTAAAATTAATTTCATGCCAAAAGAACAGAGCCATTTTGTAAGAAACGACAGTCTAGTTGAATAAACGGAGGTGATAGGTTAGATATGGTGAAGAACTCAAATTTTAAAAGACAAGAGACGCTTTCTCATGATTTAAGAAAAGAAATTTGTAGAAAGAAACCAAACTTCTAAATTTATCTTCCGTTCAACTAATTAGCAGTAGTCTCGATTATAAAGCATGAATCTGTAATATGATCTAACTTAGGTGTAATTAGATGAAAATGTAGTTCTTTTCTGGTGAGTTAAATATGTGATTTTTGATTTATAATCACATCGCAACAAGCTAATACACAAAGCATGAAAGTAAAGGAGAGATTACATTTTATTTGGCCTTTAGCTCAGTTTTATGTTCAGATGGTAGTTTCCTAGAACTAAGGAGGGGCTAAGTACAGTTTTGATGTAATTGAGGGTGTGACTTTAATGTTTCCACAGATTTTTATATCTCTGCAGTAAAATATGAATTGCTTATGCTGTTTCTCTGATATAAAATATAGAGTTTTCCAATGCTCTATAAAATGTATTTTAGATAGGTGAACGTGAACCTATGCTTAAACTTGGATTGCCTGGGATTCTAAAATTTTTCTGGTTATTTGTTCAAATTATACTTGACTAGGGGATTCACAATACTGTGCTCCTTTATTTTCCCAACAGCTGCTGTACAATACAGGATGTATATTGAATTGAAATAATAATAAATAGGTAGGAAAAAGTGAAAGGAAAAAAGAGGGACAAATGAAAGTGGAAAGAACAAACGTAAATCATTGAATAGTTATGGTGACAGTGAGTGTATGTCTCACTTTTGTTTTTAAGATTTCGACCTGTTAAGACAAAATATGAAACTTGACTACTTACTTAATTAATAGAGACCACAGTTTAAAAGCAAATCATTTGCTTAGGATAAACACAAGTATTACCAATGTAAAATCCAGAAAAAGGCTGGGTGTGGTGGCTCATCCCTGTAATCCTAGCACTTTGGGAGGCCAAGCTGTGTGGATCACCTGAGGTGAGGAGTTCGAGACCAACCTGGCCAACAGGGTGAAACCCAGTCTCTACTAAAAATACAAAAATTAGCTGGGTGTGATGATGTGCACCTCTAGTCCCAGCTACTTGGGAGGCTGAGGCACGAGAATCACTTGAACCTGGGAGGTGGAGGTTGCAGTGAGCCGAGATTGTGCCACTGCACTCCAGCTTGAGTGACAGAGCGAGACTTCATCTTAAAAAAAAAAAAAAATCCAGAAAGAAATAAAGAAGACTCTGTATAGTACAATGAATGACACCTTTAACAACTTCTTGATTAGAGACTAGTCAAGTTTCCCAAATTCCGCTGAGCTGGTTTCATGAGTTGGTAGACATAAAAAGTCCTCCTGCAAGGTCAATTCAGTGGTGGGTCTTCAGGTCCAGTTAGATAATTCTTTTAGAACTTATGTTTGGGGTAACTATTTTTCCTTCATGTGTTTTGAACTTTCAGGGCATATATTACAACTTATAACTTACCCTGTCACTCTTAGTCTGAGTGTTCATATTGAAAGCACGCACTGTGTGAGCTGTCATCTCACTGTGAATGAATCAGCAGGAAGGTTAAGCTTTCATAACATCATTGAAGGGTGAGGTAATTATTACGCAATTGGTTTTTGGAGTGCATGATAAAGAAATTCTGAGGAAAAAGTAAAGGTCTTCAGTTCCCTAATGGATATAAAGGAGAACTTAACCTGACAAAAATGTCCAGGAAGAGTTTGTGTGTTCCCCTAAAAACAGAAGCATATTAGTAACTACCTTCAATTCTTTCTGGAATGAGGTGGAAAATTCCAAAAATAAACTAAATAAAATAAGCAGTACAATTTCTTTGAATTTAAGGGAGAAGCACATTCTTCCAGTTAAGAAAGGTTTCTTCTGTGAAGCTGCCTGGGGCTGCAGTCAAACAGATTCCCACTGACAGATACGGAACTTGTCTTCACTCTACAGAATGGCCAGCTCATTCTATTTCCCTTGGCATGTAATTCAGGTTGTTGGAGACCTCGGTAAACTCATCACATGAGATCATGGGTTGATGTAAGTTCATGTTTGGATGTTTTAAAATTGGTTAGAACCTGGCTAGGAGAAGAATGTATGTCTACAACTGGCCCTCAAAGAGATTAAACATGTTTGAAATTTTTTTTTTAGTGGCAGTGGAGTGGGTAGTAATATTTCTTTTGCTGTGAGCTAGCAGGTGTACCTGTTAGGAGAGTATTCCCAAACACATGATGAATCAAAGACTGATTAGCTGTACTTTAAGTACCGCATCTAGAAATTGCTTGTAAGGGAGATTTTGCCATTAATTACAGAAGACACATATGCCACTGGATTTAGGGCTAAAGACACGGATTACCCTTTACCAAACTTATTTTATTGTGGGCCCTCTTTTAATTTAAACTTTAAGACCTGCTTCAAAAGTACTTGGCTTTCTTTTGCCAGTGATATGTAAAGAATGAATGATGCCAATAATTGCTATAAATATAATATACAAAGTTATATTAAATTTATAACATAAGTCAGCAGTCAAAAAAGACAGTTTAGTTTATTCCTATGACAAAAATCCAGCCTTAGTAAAACAAATGATTTACAACTCATTGTTTTTCTTAGGCTGTTTACTTTGCCGTAATTTCAGGCATTTAGGTTTGCTAAAGGCATAAGGTATGCTTTCTTAGATCTTACATTTTTGGATATGGTTGACTGGTGGAAATTAACAATTTCAATGTTAGAAGTGGTGAACAGAGCTCATTTCTGTAAGGAGTGATAACTGGGAATGTAGATCATTGGAGATAGACTGAATTTAGGACCATGATGGTTGTAGATGTGGATTTATGAGTTATCTACTGAGATTTTGAGGCATTTCCCATGACACTCGAACACAAAGGAACTGGGAACCGTTGCTGTCTCTCTCTGTATTTACAAATGGTGAGGGATTGTCTCCTGAGCCAAGGGGACAGACTAGACCCTGGAGCTGCAGACCGTAGGTGTAGATCCAGCAACCCCTGGACTGGTACTTTTGCTTTGGGATGTATAGATCCATTTAAATACGAACATAAGAAATTTTCAGAGGTTTTACCTTGATTTTCCTAGAAGAGGAAGCAATCATAGAACTGAATTCCTTTTCATAATTCTTCAAAATTGATTGGAGAAGAAAATTGCCTTTTCTCTCCTGCCTTTTCATTTTGAGGAACCCCTAATGATGTCACTTACTTTTCAAAGATGCTTATTTATTACAGTATCTGCTCTGTTCTCCATTTCACTCCTTCCTTCCTTCCCTCCTCCCCTCCCCTTCCTTCCTTCCTTCCTTCCTTCCCTCCTTCCCTCTCCTTCCCTTCCCTCCCTTCCCCTCCCCTCCCTCCTTCCCTCCCTCCCTCCCTCCCTCTTTTCTTTTTTCTTTTCTTTCGAATCTCACTCTGTCACCCAGGCTGAAGTGCAGTGGTGTGATCTCAGTTTACTGTAACCTCCACCTTCCAGGCCCAAGTGATTCTCCTGCCTCAGCCTCCAGAGTAGCTGGGATTACAGCCATGCACCACCACACCTAGCTAATTTTTGTATTTTTAGTAGAGACAGAGGTTTCACTGTGTTGGCCAGGCTGGTCTCAAACTCCTATCCTCATGTGATCTGCCAGCCTCAGCCTCCTAAAGTGCTGGGATTACAGGCGTGAGCCACTGTGCCCAGCCTCAGTCCCCCATTTCTAAAGCATTGTATCATTCTGTGGTTGTTTAACTACCTTGGACAAAATCTAAGGTTTAACAACCAATGAATGATACAACGTTCCAAGAATACAAAGATACAATGGTCCAAGAATTGAGCCAACTCTTTCTAACCTTTTTTTTTTTTTTTAAATTTTCTTTCTTTTTATATCTTATACAAATAAAATATGACTGTGTTTTTATTTTCATAGTTTAAACAATAGGGAATAAAAAGCTATATGATACAGAGCATAAATAATGGAGCAGAGAGTGAAAGTCTCTCTTCAACAATTTGCCCTTAGCCTGCTGAAGAGTTACTCGTCCAGTCTCTTTTCTTTAGATTTACATGCATTTAAATATACATGTAGAAAGATACTGTGTTTTGTTCTAGATATAAGTTGGCTTATCTCATGTAAAATGATCAATAAACTGTTAACCTAACAATTCACTTTGTACCTCTTAATGGCATGCAGCATTTTTATGTTAAAAGAACCATCTAGAAAAATGGCAAAACTCTACATTCCTGAAGTTTATTTTTATTCAGAGTTGGGTGTATTTTTTTCTTTTGGGACCATTAGTACTTTTATACTAGAGTAGACTAAATCATAATGTTTTAAAAATCAAAAGATATTTGGGGAGATGGAAATATGATTTGATGATTTCTACTGATTATATGTGCTGTCTCCTTAATATTTTCTTAATTTAAAAAAGTGGTTAACTTATGTATGTTTAGCATTTTTTTGAGTTGATAATCTCAAATAATTCTTCACTTATTACACATACTTGAAAATCTGCTCTCTGAGATTTTCAAGTTAAAAGTATTCTGTCAGGTTAAAAGTACTCTGTCCTTGTGGACCTGTCATTTCACAGACATATCAATTTACTTTGTTGGCTAGGTGATAGAAAAAAAAGGGCAGAGTATAGGAAATTATTCTCCATTGGATATTAGTTCATTCTCTCATATGGATTTTAAAGTATTATTGGAAAAAATCCTCCAATCTTCTATTAAAGATAAGACAAGTTCTTACAAAGTATATGCTGTTTGTAGGACTGAGAAGTATTGGAAATACGTCTTGGCTTGACTAGCTGGCCACCTTTGAGAGCCAGTAATACCAAGTGGCTAAGCTTATTTGCACCCAGTGGCAAGAGACGTTCTGAGGTTTCCCATGTATTGGGAGGAGGTCCAAGACAAAGAGGTCCTTGTAAAACTCAGCTAGAGACTTGGCTGTGGGACAGAGTCCTAGAAGAATCTGCATTAACTGTGCCCTACCCAGCGGCATGCTGCTACAGCCTTTGTGCTGAGAACCAACAGCGTCATGGAATGAGTTTGCTTCTCCAGGTAGACACTCTGAGCTCTTTTGCTTACTGACCCTGTTATTAACCCTGAGTGCTGGAGCTGCCGTGTAGCATCATATGCCTTCTCTGCAATATGCAAAGTCAAATTACACTTAGATTGTTAGAAACTGTCCATTCTTTGTTTTTATGTGTTTGGTTGTTGCTGTAGAAGATCCCTTACATCTACCTTTCTGGCTTGATACACACACACACACACACACACACACACACACACACACGCACATATACACACATATACTTTGGCAAAAGGAATGAATATATTGGTGAATCTTTTTTTTTTTTTTTTTTCTTTTTTGGTGACAGAATCTAGCTCTGTTGCCCAGGCTGGAGTGCAGTGGCATGATATCAGGTGTTGCAAACTCCGCTTCCCAGGTTCAAGTGATTCAGCCTCCTGAGTAGCTGGGATTACAGGCATGTGCCACCACACCTGTCTAATTTTTGTGTTTTTGGTAGAGACAGGCTCTTACCACATTGGCTGGGCTGGTCTCGAATTCCTGACTGCAAGTTATCTGCCTGCCTTAGCTTCCCGCAGTGCTAGGATTATAGACTTGAGCCACCACGCCTGGCCAGCATTGGTGAATCTTATGTATAATTTAAAAATTCACCAATACATTAATTTCTTTTGGTATAGTATAAAGAGCATAGGATTTGAATTTAGAAGACCTTGGTTCAAGTTCTACTTCTGCCACTTAATAGTACTACGACCTTTCTGAGACTGTGTTTCCATTTGCATTCCCCATCTTGATTGAGGCTTGCGAGCTTCAAATGAGGTCATGTATTTAAAAGCATTTTGTGAATCATAAACTGCCACACAAATGTTGATTATTGTTATTATTTTAAATTTACTTTTGCGGTTATAATAAAACATTAGTTATAAATGTCCCATGAATTGTCTTAATCCTAGAGAAGACATATGAACTAATATACCCAACTTGGGTCATCAATAGGCATATTTATATAAGGACTACTGCTAAGCAGTGACAATCATGAGTGTGCTAAGTTCATATTGGGAACTGCAAGCAGCCTTAGGTGGAGACAGGAGGAGGCACAGAACAGAGATAAATAAAGGCTTAGCTTCTACATGGCCTTGTGAAAGGGTTTTAGGGTTGATAGTGTTTTATAATATATATTGTTGATTAAACAGTAACATTTATCAGGCTGGGCGTGGTGGCTCAAGCCTGTAATCTCAGCACTTTGGGAGGCTGAGGCAGGCGTATCATGAGGTCAAGAGATTGAGACCATCCTGGCCAACAAGGTGAAACCCCATCTCTACTAAAAATACAAAAATTAGCTGGGCATGGTGGGCGTTTGCCTGTAGTCCCAGCTACTCGGGAGGCTGAGGCAGGAGAATTGCCTGAACCCAGGAGGCAGAGGTTGCAGTGAGCTGAGATTGTGCCACTGTACTCCAGCCTGGTGCCTGGCAGCAAAGTGAGACTCTGTCTCAAAAAAAAAAAAAAAAAAAGAGTAACATTTATCAATTTTTAAAAGATTAGTTTTATGAGTTACCGAATATATAAATATGATCAAATGTGTATTCCATACTTTTCAGTGAAATTATCTAGCTCTTCTGGTAAAAGTGAGTCCTTTGCTTACACAGTCAACAGCATAGGGAAAGAGATACAGTTTTCCTATGGCAAGTTTCACATCCTGGAAAATGTTTTCTCAGTTGGACACTGGGGCTGTCTCTGGGTTAGAAAGTGTCAGAGGAAGTGGCTCAGGCTCGGGAACGGGCAGGTTCTGTGCTTCCCAGTTTTGAGAAGCATTTCTGGTGATGAGTTGGGACTTGGTTTTCATTCTTCTGGCCTTGTAGATGAGTGGCCAGTTTCATTTCATTGCTTGACTCCATCTTCAGTTTATGTGCTTGCTGTTTCCACTGGAAACTCCTTTAACTCTTCTGCTGAAAATGGTCTCTAGGGTTCAACTTTAGAGAAATCTTCAAACATTTTATTTATCGGTCTAGCTGTCAGGTTTATTTTCATGAGATCTTTTCTGAAGCAGGACATCTAACACATCTAGGTGTTCATAATGTGAACATCATTTGTATTTTCAGAGAAAAGTTTTATCTTGAGTTTGAATGAACTGTTGAATTAGCTGAGTTAAGAGACTCTCATTTTTGCTATCCATGAGGCAGAAAAGTGGTGTGAAGGATATATGACTTCAGCCAAGTGGCTACTGACCAGTCTTTCTATTGTTTATGGCATAGGAAATAGGGCATTTGGAGACAGGTGCTAAGGAAATGAATAGCACTTTCTTTTTTGTGTGTGGTTGTGGGAACCACTGTACACCCTAGGGCACTTTATTAAGACCTCATTACTTATGTAGTTGAAGAGACATTGATTGAACTACAGGTACCTGGTCAGATATTGATTGAGAGACCTGTACCTGGTCTCAGATTGCTCTGTGTAGAGCTTGTCCAGGCTGTTGGGAGCTGGGAGACTGCTTGGCCTGGACAGGACCCAGAGTAAGAAACAAAGTACCTCCTATAAGCCTTAGAGTGGGCTGTGGGCTTAAGTCAGGGCCCAGGACCAACATTCCCTGAGATGAGTCAAGCCCCAGCCTTCTCTGGAGTTTGCAGAGAACAAAGGCTAGGTGTAGGGAGCCAGCACTCTTGAGAGGGTGTGGGGCATGTGTCTAGGCATTGCTGGAACTGGGGGAGATCGTGGAAGCGGCAGGGGTAATGGTTGTACAATCTATGGCAGTTGGGTCTTCCTGCATGACAGTGGGAGGTTTGAGTATCCCTTATGGGAGAGTCATGCACCATGGCTGGGCTGGAGCAGCCAGCACCAGGCTTGGGGACAGTGGCTCTGCTGGGGTGACCAAAGTAGGCCAGGAAAGCCACTTGTTGCCCATACCCTGTTTTGATCAACTGCTTTCATCCAGGATGAGGCAGGGATAGGAACATTTCTCAGGCCCAGGTATTGATGTTACCTTAATTCTTTAGTCTTGAAGAACTGGATGAGAGGGCAGGAAGATGAGAACGTCCTTAATCAAACCCATTCTTCATGTCTCCTAGGACTGCCCCTTCATCCATCCATCTCCAGAGAATAACCTGACTTCTCTTACTTCTCCAGCTTTTCTCACAAGGCAGTTGTTACTGGGCTGCTGAGGGAACTGGAGGGAAGGTCTAGGAGGGGACTCTGATGGTGGCACCCAATCTACAGGGTCTGGAGCCAGGGTGGAGGTGGTCAGGGACTAATGGCTGCCATAGTATGGGCACACAGCCAGGCTGATGATGAGCAGTGTGGCCAGGAAGAAGGTGGCTGAGCTGCAGCTGCAGCAGGACTGCTGAGAGCACGGTATTGACCACCAGTGAGCAGGACACAACCAAGAAGCATGTGATGCTGCTGCTGTGCTTCCTGACAGCAGACATGAGCAGTCTGTTTAGCGCTGGTTCAGCACCACAAGTTCTGCCCATGCTGAGAAGCCTTCCAGGAGGCCTGGGCTGGGGCCACCAGCGGCACGCAGCTCTAGATTCAGGAGCACACTGAGGGTGTAGAGAAAGACATTCTAAAGTGCCAGGGGCAGCTGCTGTCTTCTCATGACCAGCTTTGCAGTGACGACAGGCCTGAGATGAGGAAGTCCAAGATGAGGAGGAGCAGGCCCAGCTGAGACATGCGTAGGGGCATAGGGCTAGCAGCAGCTGCTGGAGGGGGCCAGGAAGGGTGCATCAAGGTCTTAAAGGCCATCCGATGGGCAACAGGCCCCACAGCCAGCAGCAGCAGCAGTGCTAACCCCTGAGAGGCAGAGAAGCAGTGCTGGAGGCAGACACTGGAGCAGGGCCCTACTTCCAATTGCTCAGCACCTGGTAGGTGCTGAGGTCCATGTCACGCTGAAGATAAATCACTAGCTGTTGTTAGTGCCATAGAGCAGGGCTGATAGTGAAGGGAGCAGCTTGGTGTCAGAGTGGAGCCCCCTAGGGCCATGTTTTCCGGCCCACTAGAAGGGAGAAGGTACCTAACAGTAGCTTGGTCTACTCAGCTCCACAGCTGAGGAGGGCTGGACGGGCACCTGGCTGTCCACATGGCACAGTGCCAGCATGTGGCATGGGCATGAGTAGCATCAAGGCCTACTGCCTTCATACCCATGCCAGACTTTGGGTGGCCTGTGTAGTTAGCAAGGGGCAGTGGGGATTGTAACATATTTGGGGAAATCAAGTTATGGAGCCAGCTCCCGGTAGGAGCTGTGGAACACTGCCAGAGGGGATACTGAGGATCAGAATCATCTGCCAACTGCGTAGACAGGGCTTGAAGAGTAAGGGGCTGGTGGCCCTTGAAGCCACAGTCTTGGGGCCAGTCTGATGGAGTTGGGAGAGGGAAGAAGGAATCCAGGGTGCAGGCTGACAAGCCACTGTACAGTCTGCAGAAAGGGAGGCAAGGATAAAGTTGGCGTGAAAGTTGTAGGAAAAATGGATGACAGCCAGAGAAGCCAGACAGTGTCTCTACCTGCAGGCCCCAGATCATTATTCTGCCTCCTCTATAGCGTCTAGAGCTAGTTGGGCCCCTTGCATAGTGACTGCAAATAGTCTTTCAATGCCATCTCCACATTGGGCACAGCATAGCCTAAGCTGTATAGATGACAGCACAGGTGCCCACGACAAAGCCCAATAGTGCTGATGCCCTCAGAGTGGCCACCACAGCTAGCCAGGAATTCCTTGAGGAATGGGGAGATCAACAGCGAGCCATCCTGTTCCGCCCTGCTGTTGACTTCATCTTCCACGTGCCACTGCAGATTCTCCAGCTGGTTCTTGAGAATTGCCAGGTCCTTAATCTTAGGCAGGGAATCTTTGTCATCTGTCATCTTCCCCGCCAAACTTCTGAAGAATACTTTATGTGAGTCAAAAGTAAGACAGTCTTAGTTTTGTTCTCCATATTTGATGTTTGGTGCATTGCAAATGATGGTATAGCTTAGTAGGATGTTATTTTATTTCAGTTGCAAAGTAGGAAGGACATTGATAATTGTAGAAATAGGGAGGAGGTACATATATGAGTTTGAGTCTGCATATTTAGTCTTCTGAGCTTTGGAAACAGATGATTTTCTTTTCAGTCTTAGCAAAGGAAGTATTTTAAAATTTCAGAAACAATCAGCTATTGACAAAGTATGTTTAAGTGGTAGAAAGAGCAATGCACTGAAAATAATGATTTTTAAAAAATCTTGATTCTACTAGTAACTTGTTGAACCTGGACATGTCCCTTAATGTCTCAGAACCTCTGTATTCTTGCTTCTAAAATAATACTTCTATATGACTTAAAAGATCCCTTCCAGACCTAAAATTCTGTGACTCTGATTTTTCTCTAGGGTCACAACAATTCTTTGCTTACTTCCACAGAGTATGAAGGTAACAGATACCCCTTATCAATGAAAATTACCTTTAAAAGTATAAGGCAACAAACTATGTTGCCAAGGGAATGGGTGGAAATGGGCTGTGAATCTTGAATCAAATGGGGTTGCCTGTAGCTCATTCTCTTTGCTGTGCACTACCTGCAGTGTTGACTCCTGGTGTGCTATGATTCTGGAAGACAGGCACTCGGTCTTGAATGTGTAGTTTTTGGCGGCCTGTTTCTGAATGGGACACATATATTTCAATGGTCACCTTCAAAGGCAATGATGCCCCAGCCTTCAGTGTGTGACTCTTAGGTGGCACTAGAATTGGCACTTGGCAACCATATGGGAAAAGAGGGTCATGTCATGTTAGGCCTACGTAGGGTATTTTGGGGATGGAAAACATCAAAATCTATAATCCACCCAAGGATAGATTTTGGTAAATGGATTTTAGACAGGTTGTTTTTCAAGCTCCATTATGTTTTCTTAGATTTTTTCACTTTTTTAGTAATCACTTTTTTTTTTCTGATGTTTACAATACATTCTACTATAAATGAGGTTTTACCATCTGCCATTAAGGAAAGTATAAAAATCAGGCTGTGCCAGTCTTTTTCTCTCCTTAAAGTAATTTCTATCAGACCTCATCTTCCTCTGCTTTAATCTTTTCTGTAAATGTGATAGTGTTCTTAAGTCATACAGCTTGTAAGGTGAGACACAGCACAGTTTCAAATCTGAGGATTTAGCAGGGCAAGGGAGGGAGAGATAAACGGTAAGAAGGGAGGTGGAGGAGTTTATTGACTACTCATTTAGTGCTTCACTGTGAGTAAAGAAAAGCAGATTGGTCGTCGACAATAAAATGTATCCCAAGTGTCATTTGCACAGTTGTAAGATTTATTTCACAGTAAGTCAGTATGCCTGTTAGCATTTCACACATACCTCTGTCTCTCTGTCAAGGGTGTTTGCAGATTCTTTGTTGTTTCATGCTTAAAGGCACTTTTTATCTTCTGATGTCTTCCTGACGGACCGCCTCTTGAAAAACAACTCTTCCAGTCTACACAGATCAAACTATCTCTCCGTGACCACACTTTTTCAGTTTTTGATTAGCTCATTGAAAATCATAACTTCTGTTACAATTAGAGAAATAATAAGATGGGGTTCATAATTTAACTTTGTAATTCAGGATGAAAATTATAGGCTTTTGTGTGACTTTGAAGTTCTTGCTGCTCCTTTTAAACAGAATTGCAGCTATAGCATCCCAGATACGTGTTTTTCAAATCTATTTTTCTTCCCTGCCTCTTCTACTTCCCTGTCTTCTTCCCCTCTCTTCTTTTTTCTTTTTTTTTCCCTTTTCTTCCTCCCTCCGTCTGTCCTTCCTTCCTTCTCTGTACTTAGGTACTTCCAATAAAAGCACTGACACTTGGCTGCATTCAGATAGTTTCAGCAACATCTATTGAATACCTGCTATATTCTTGATTCTATGCTAGGCCTCTTCCTTTGGATTTTCTTATTTAATCCCTGTAACAATTCCTTGAAAAAGCTATTTCATTCCCATTCTATCAATGAAGAAACTTTGGCCTGATTCACAGAGCTAATATGTGGCAGAGGCTGAATGTGAAATTACATCTTCTAAATTCTTCCTTTACTGGGTAGAAACTCTGTTTCACATGGGAAGTTGTATTAGGGTTCTGCAGAGGAACAGAACCAAGAGAATATACGGAGATATACATGTATGTATGTATATTTATTATAGGAATTGGCTGTTGTGATTATGGAGGCTGAGAAGTCCCACAGTATGTGGTCTGCAATTTTAGATTGGGGAACGCCAGTGGTGTTACTCATTCTGAGTCCAAAAGCCTGAGAATTGGGGGGCCAATGGTCTAAGTCCTCGTCTGAGTCTGAAAGCCCAAGAACCAGGAGTGCTGGTGTTTGAGAGCAGAAGATGAATGCCCCATCTTAAACACAAAGCTGAATTCACCTTCCCTGCATCTTTTTGTTTGATTTTGTCCCACAGCAAACTCAAATGTTGATCTCTTTCAGAAAGAACCTCACAGACAAACCCAGAAATAATGTTTTGCCAGATATCTGGGCATTCCTCAGCCCAGTCAAGTTGACACATAAAATTAATCATCACAGAATTGCCATTATAAAAGGAACCATACCTTAGTGTGGAAGCAAGCCAGCTATGATTAAATGAGAACATGAGACCACATTACGGGTTCAGATTCTCAATGACTGATTCAGCCTTGGGCAAGGTTTTGACCTTTGTATTTTAGAGTCTCTACTGATTAAAAAGTGATAATAAAAGTTGTCTTAGGGCCGGGCATGGTGGCTCAAGCCTGTAATCCCAGCACTTTGGGAGGCCCAGGCGGGTGGATCACGAGCTCAAGAGATCGAGACCATTCTGGTCAACGAAATGAAACCCCGTCTCTACTAAAAATACAAAAAATTAGCTGGGCATGGTGGCGCATGCCTGTGATCCCAGCTACTCAGGAGGCTGAGGCAGGAGAATTGCCTGAGCCCAGGAGGCGGAGGTTGCGGTGAGCCGAGATCGCGCCATTGCACTCCAGCCTGGGTAACCAGCGAAACTCTGCCTCAAAAAAAAAAAAAAAAAAAAAGTTGTCTTAGAAGAGATTTAATCTATAGCTGTCTGTATTTACTGTGAAATCTTGGTTTTACAAAATTTTAATTTTGTGGACAACTTGGAACTCTTTAGTTGGGAAATAAATTCCAGCATAGTTGTTTTTATAGCACAGCAATTTATATAAGTTATATTATCTAAATAAATTGTTAACACATGTGCTCAATTACTGGGCAGAATCTTATTGGATGGAACTATCAATACATATTTGTTAAATACCTACTATGTGACCAACACTTTACATTTATAAGCTCATTTAACTCATATCATTTCTGGGAGTTCTTGTTTACTTACCTCAAAGATGGCAAAAATGAGGCTTAGAGGAGTTAAATAATTTTTCCAAGGTCACATAACTAGTAGGTGATGACGTTGGTATTTGGATCTTTGAGAGCACAAAAGTAACCCAGTTATTACTAGTGTGGGAATTTGAGTTAGATTTACATTCCAATTCTGTCTCTTACTAGCATTATAACCTTGAGCAAGTGACTTAATCTATCTAAACTTTCATTTTTAGATTTAGCAACTTAAGTGGTCTGTACCTTTCTAAAGATTCAATTGCAGGTACCCTTTTAGCATGGGCTGACACAGTAAGTGAGGTATGCAGTGGCCCCTGCTTATAAGGGTTTAACATCTTAAATAAGAGATGAAGCATACAGATGAAATATGAGCATTTTTTCATAACGTATGCTAAAATGTTAAATCATGCAGTTTTAGCAAAAGATACTAGTGTGATACATGTGATATATCAGACAGAACTTTGGAGTAGAACTGGGATATGCAAAATCTTTCCCCATCTTTACCACAAGCACACTGTGAATCTCAGAGTGTGTTATTTTCACTTCCACGTCCTCTATCTGTGTATCATCTGTTCATGCATTCATAAAGCATCTACAGAGACAGCAGTGTGCCCAGGCACACTTACAGGGAATCTAGGCACTGGAAAAGGAGCTAAGACATGGCGTCTGTTCCCATCATGGGCCATAGAACTTACAGCCTACTGGGAGGAGAGACAGACCCATGAAGACTTTATAATGCAGTGTGAAGAGTGGTATAATAGTGTTGGGAGTCAGGGGAGGCTTAATGGAAGAGTTGGCAATTGAAGAAGCAATGAAGATGAGAAGGGAATCTTGTCTTATTCATCTTTATGGTAATATTTCCCAAAGCATTGAGTGCAGTGCCCAACACATAGTAGGAACTTATTAGTGAATTAGATACTGATTTGCAAGCCTGACTTGTTTTCAGCATCCATTCCTTCCTATGTTTCTTGTCATAGCTCCTCTGTCTCTCTAGGGAGCTCCATAGGGATTCAGTTCAAGTCCCTAATTCTCTTAGTGACAGCACAGCATGGTTAAGAGCATAGGTTCTGAGGTCAGATTTCCTGGTTTCAGTTTCTGTCTCTGTAACTTATTAGCCATCTGACCTTGAGCAGTTACTTAGCTCTCTGTGCCTGTTTCCTTATTTATAAAATGGGATAATAATAATACCTAGCATTATTAAATGGAAAAAATTAAATGCAAAGAACTTAGAATGGGGACTAAGCACCAATAATAGTAATTGCTTAATTAATATTAGCAATTTTTATTTTTAATCTTGATACATTTTGCACTGAGTTCATTTATTAGAGTGCCACTTCACAAATACTCAGGTACCTGCAAAAGCAAAAAACAAAACAACAAAAAAGGAATTTTTCTGATTGTCAGTGGACAAAAAGAGAAGGTATCTTATTCTAGGAAGGATGTTGCTTTTTCTTCACCTGCTCTTGTTTTAAAGCATGGATCATAGGGTCCTGCTTAATGCTGCAAGGAGCTCACATGTATTTTGCTAGTTATAAGTCATGCTTCTCAGTGGCCCATTTAATTGTTAAAATGACCTCTAGATTCTGATTTTTCTTCACTCTGTATTTATTATTTACTTATTTAATTGCATTTTAGGTTTTGGAGTACATGTGAAAAACATGCAAGATTGTTGCATAGGCACACACATGGCAGTGTGATTTGCTGCCTTCCTCCCCATCACCTATGTCTGGCATTTCTTCCCATGCTATCTCTCCCAACTCCCCGCCCCGAGCTGTCCCTCCCCTGTTTCCCCTGACAGACCCCAGTGTGCGATGCTCCCCTCCCTGTGTCCATGTGTTCTCCTTGTTCAACACCTGCCTATGAGTGAAAACATGCAGTGTTTGATTTTCTGTTCTTCTGTCAATTTGCTGAGAATGATGGTTTCCGGGTTCATCCATGTCCCTGCAAAGGACATGAACTCATCGTTTTTGATGGCTTCATAGTATTCCATGGTGTATATGTGCCACATTTTCCCTGTCCAGTCTATCATCGATGGACATTTGGGTTGGTTCCAGGTCTTTGCTATTGTAGACTGTGCTGCAGTGAACATTCGTGTGCATGTGTCATTATAGTAGAATAATTTATAATCCTTTGGATATATACCCAGTAATGGGATTGCTGGGTCAAATGGAATTTCTATTTCTAAGTCCTTGAGGAATCGCCATAATGTCTTCCACAATGGTTGAACTAATTTACACTCCCACCAACAGTGTAAAAGTGTTCCTGTTTCTCCAATTCCTCTCCAGCATCTGTTGTCTCCAGATTTTTTTAAGGATTGCCATTCTAACTGGTGTGAGATGGTATCTCAATGTAGTTTTGATTTGCATTTCTCTAATGACCAGTGATGATGAGCATTTTTTCATATGTTTGTTGGCCTCATGTATGTCTTCTTTTGTAAAGTGTCTGTTCATATCGTTCACCCACTTTTGAATGGGCTTGTTTGTTTTTGTCTTGTAAATCTATTTTAGTTCTTTGTAGATTCTGGATATCAGTCCTTTGTCAGATGGGTAGATTGCAAAATTTTTTCCCATTCGGTTGGTTGACAATTCATTCTAATGACTGTTTCCTTTGCTGTGCAGAAGCTGTGGAGTTTGATTAGGTTCCATTTGTCTATTTTGGCTTTTGTTGCCAATGCTTTTGGTGTTTTGGTCAGGAAGTCCTTGCCTACGCCTATGTTCTGAATAGTTTTACCTGGATTTTCTTCAGAGTTTTTATGGTGTTAGTTCTTATGTTTAAGTCTTTAATCCATCTGGAGTTAATTGTAGTGTAAGGTGTCGGGTAGGGGTCCAGTTTCTGCTTTCTGCACATGGCTAGCCAGTTTTCCCAACACCACTTATTAAACAGGAAATCCTCTCCCCGTTGCTTGTTTTTGTCAGGTTTGTCAAAGATCAGATGGTTGTAGATGTGTGGTGTTGGCTCCAAGGCCTCTGTTCTGTTCCATTGGTCTATACCTCTGTTTTGATTCCAGTACCATGCTGTTTTGATTACTGTAGCCTTGTAGTATAGTTTGAAGTCAGGTAGTGTGATGCCTCTAGCTTTGTTCTTTTTGCTTAGAATTGACTTGACTATGCGGGCTCTCTTTTGGTTCCATATGAAGTTTAAGGTGGTTTTTTCCAGTTCTGTGAAGAAGATCATTGGTAGCTTGATGGGGATAGCATTGAATCTATAAATTACTTTGGGCAGTATGGCCATTTTCACGATATTGATTCTTCCCAACTGTGAGCATGGAATGTTTCTCCATCTGTTTGTGTCCTCTTTTATTTCGTTGAGCAGTGCTTTGTAGTTCTCCTTGAAGAGGTCCTTTACGTTCCTTGTTAGTTGTATTCCTAGGTATTTTATTCTCTTTGTAGCAATTGTGAATGGCAGTTCGTTCTTGATTTGGCTCTCTTTAAGTCTGTTATTGGTGTATAGGAATGCTTGTGATTTTTGCACATTGATTTTGTATCCTGAGACTTTGCTGAAGCTGCTTATCAGTTTCAGGAGATTTGGGGCTGAGATGATGGGGTCTTCTAGATATAGAATCATGTCATATGCAAATGGAGACAATTTGACTTCCTCCTTTCCTAATTGAATACCCTTTATTTCTTTTTCTTACCTGATTGCTCTGGCTAGAACTTCCAATACTATATTGAATAGGAGTAGTGAGAGAGGGCATCCTTGTCTAGTGCTAGATTTCAAAGGGAATGTTTCCAGTTTTTGCCCATTCAGTATGATATTGGCTGTTGGTTTTTTGTAAATAACTTTTATTATTTTGAGATACATTCCATCTGTACTTAGTTTATTGAGAGTTTTTAGCATAAAGGGCTATTGAATTTTGTCAAAGGCCTTCTCTGCATCAATTGAGATAATCATGTGGTTTTTGTCTTTGGTTCTGTTTATGTGGTGAATTATGTTTATACACTTGCGTATGTTGAACCAGCCTTGCATCCCTGGGATGAAGCCTACCTGATCATTGTGGATAAGCTTTTTGATGTGCTGTTGGAATTGGTTTGCCAGTATTTTATTGAAGATATTTGCATCTATGTTCATCATGGATATTGGCCTGAAGTTTTCTTTTCTTGCTGAGTCTCTGCTAGGTTTTGGAATCAGGATGATGTTGGTCTCATAAAATTATTTTGGAAGGATTCTCTCTTTTTGGATTGTTTGGAATAGTTTCAGAAGGAATGATACCAGCTCCTCTTTGTATGTCTGGTAGAATTCTGCTGTGAACCCATCTGGACCTGGGCTTTTTTTGGGTGGTATGCTCTTAATTGCTACCTCAACTTCTGCCCTTGTTATTGGTCTGTTCAGGGTTTTGACTTCTTCCGGGTTTAGGCTTGGGGGGGATGCAAATGTCCAGGAATTTATCCATTTCTTCCAGGTTTACTAGTTTATGTGCATAGAGTCATTTGTAATAATCTCTGATGATGGTTTGTAGTTGTGTGGAATCTGTGGTGATATTCCCTTTATCATTTTTTATTGCATCAATTTGGTTATTCTGTCTTTTTTATTAATGTGGCTAGTGGTCTGTCTATTTTGTTGATCTTTTCGAAAAACCAGCTCCTGGATTTATTGATTTTTTGAAGGGTTTTTTGTGTCTCTATCTCCTTCAGTTCTGCTCTGATCTTAGTTATTTCTTGTCTTCTGCTAGCTTTTGAGTTTTTTTTGATCTTCCTCCTCTAGCTCTTTCAATTTTGATGATAGGGTGTCGATTTTAGATTTTTCCTTTCTTCTCATGTGGGCATTTATTGCTATATATTTTCCTCTAGACACTGCTTTAAATGTGTCCCAGAGATTCTGGTATGTTGTGTCTTCATTCTCCTTATTTTTGAAGAACATCTTTATTTCTGCCTTCATTTCATTGTTTATCCAGTCAACATTCAAAAGCCAGTTGTTCAGTGTCCATGGAGCTGTGAGGTTCTGAGTTAGTTTCTCAATTCTGAGTTCTTAACTTGATTGCACTGTGGTCTGAGAGACTGTTTGTTATGATTTCTGTTCTTTTCCATTTGCTGAGGAGTGATTTACTTCCAAGTATGTGGTCAGTTTTAGAGTAGGTGTGATGTGGTGCTGAGGAGAATGTATATTCTGTGGATCTGGGGTGGAGAGTTCTGTAAATGTCTATTAGGTTTGCTTGGTTCAGGTCTGATTTCAAGTCCTGGATATCCTTGTTAATTTTATGTCTGGTTCATCTGTCTAATATTGACAATGGGATGTTAAAGTCTCCCACTATTATTGTGTGTGAGTCTATGTCTCTTCGTAACTCATTAAGAATTTGCTTTATGTATCTGGGTGCTCCTGTATTGGGTGCACATACATTTAGGATCGTTAGCTCTTCTTGTTGCATTGATCCTTTTACCGTTATATAATGTCTTCACTCTTTATTAATAGTTAACAAACTGTTTAATAAGCAGCAGGAAAACCAAGTAAGCCTGAAGCATTTAGAAAATGGCATGTGAATTAGTTGTAAACTGTTTCAGTAAACATTAAATGGATGGCAATTACTTAAAGTGATTGCCTAAGTTTCATTAAAGTACTTAAAAGAAATATACGTGCTTAATGCTGCCTTAATTATAAGGAGCTTATTAGAGTAACTTCCATCTAGGGTTTACCAAATTAGCCTAATTCATAACCTCACCCAGGGCATTTTATACACATGCATTTATACAGATTTCTTATTTCACCCCTCACCCCGTGCCTTACTGAGACTCAAACCTGGTAATCTGTGTTTTTAATTATTTCAGGTCAATCTGCTGATAAGACCTGGTGAGACAACACTGCTGAGGTGTTGTCTGGTTAAAAGCTTGCTATAGATTTTGCTTTCATCAGTAGGGAAAAGCTCTTAAAGATGCTTCAGTATGACTGGTTACCAAGGGTTAACAGTGAGGAATATAGGATGAGAGTAGCTGAGGAAATGGGAGCCTGTGATTTTTGATTGCCTTGTTAAATCGTCAACAGCAGCACCACCACCATCATTGATTGGGTTATGGCAGGAAATGCTATAGTTAGATTTGCTTCAAATTAGTTTAGATAGAGAGTATGGGTGAAAATAAGGTAATCTTATCAGATGTTGTCTGCTGTCATAGAAGCAATGCGTTTATGAGCAGAGTTGCAAAAGAAATGTTGAGTACACCTTTGAAACAAGGTTGCCTTCCATGGATTATAGGAAACAAACAAGTATTCTCAAGGTGTGTGGAACAAATAAAAACCAAAGGTGCCAAGATGCAAAGAACATTCAGCTTGTATAGGTGTCCACAACTACGAGTCATAACTTTATAGTTGTGAAAAGAACTGCTGAATACTCTCCCTCCTGCATGTCCCCCACTATGGCACTGCCCTAGATAGCCTTCTAAAACACACACCTGATTCTGCCACTCCTTGCTTGCAGCCCTCAATACTTTTCTATTTATGTGATAGGATAAAGTCTAAATGCCTTATCAAAGTATATAGGGCCATTCACGATTTGTCTACTATGTATTTTATATCTTCTTTCTCTTCTCTTGCCACACTTTTATCCTATATGCTCAAGCTAACTGGAGTCTATACATGTAGTCTTCCAAAGTGCTTTCAGAAAAAAAAATCACATACCACATTATTCTGTTATAGACCCTAACACAGTGCCTAGTAGGGGCTCAATACATAGTAGTTGTTTAATAAATGCTTATTGACAAATGAATAAATCAAAACACAATTACTGTAATGATCTCTTTACATGTGGATTTTTCCCTTTTGGGATATAAACCCATCCAGAGCACTATAGTGTGCACAGTTCCTGGTACATAATCGATAGTCATTAAGAGTTGGTGGGGATCTGGCAAAATGGCCGAACAGGAACAGTTCCATTCTGCAGCTCCCAACAAGACCAACACAGAAGGAAGATGATTTCTACATTCTCAACTGAGGTACCCGGTTCATCTCACTGGGACTGGTTAGACAGTGGATGAAGCCTGTGGAGGGCAAGGAGAAGCTGGATGGGTGTCACCTCACCTGGGAAGTGCAAGGCACTGGGGAACTCCCTCCCCTATCCAAGGGAAGCCCTGAGAGACTGTGCCATGAGGAATGGTGCATTCCGACCCAGAAGCTATGCTTCTCACATGGTTTTTGCAATCCACAGACTAGGAGATTCCCTCATGTGCCTATACTGCTAGGGCCCTGGGGTTCAAGCACCAAAATGTGTGGCTGTTTGGGCAGACCCCGATCTAGCTGTAAAAGTTTGTTTTATTCGTACTCCAGTGAGACAGAACCCTTGACTCCCCCAGAAAGGGGGCTGAAGCCAGGGAGCCAAGTGGTCTTGCTCAGCAGTCCCACTCCCTCAGAGCTCAGCAAGCTAAGAACCACTGGCTTGAAATTCTTGCTGCCAGCACAGCAGTCTGAAGTTGACCTGGGACGTTCGAGTTTGCTGGGGGCAGGGGTGTCCACCATTGCTGATGCTTGAATAGGCAGCTTTTCCCTGACTATGCTAAGAACTGGACGTAACTCAACACAGTATGGTAAAGTGGCTGTGGCCACACTGCCTCTCTAGATTTTTCTTCAGTGGGCAGGGCATCTCTGAAAGAAAGGCAACAGCCCCAGTCAGGGGCTTATAAACAAAACTCCCATCTCCCTGGGACAGAGCACCTGGGGGAATGGGTGGCTATGGACACAGCTTCAGCAGACTTAAATGTTCCTGCCTGTTGGCTCTAAAGAGAGCAGGATCCTGACAAAGAGGGTTCTCCCAGCGCAGTGCTTGAGCTCTGCTAAGGGACAGACTGCCTCTTCAAGTGGGTCCCTGACCCCCATGCCTCCTGACTGGGAGAGACCTCCCAACAGGGATTGGCAGACACCTCATACAGGAGAGCTCCAGTTCACACCAGGCCAGAGCCCCTCTAGGATGAAGCTTCCAGAGGAAGGAGCAGGCAGCAATCTTTGCTGTTCTGTAGCCTCAGCTGGTGATACCCAGGCAAATAGGGTCTGGAGTGGACCTCCAGCAAACTCCAGCAGACCTGCAGAAGAGAGGCCTAACTGTTAGAATAAAAACTAACAAATGGAAAGCAATAACAACATCAACAAAAGGGACCCTTACACACAGAAACCCCATCTAAAGGTCATTAGTCTGAAAGATCAAAGGTAGGTAAATCCGTGAAGATGAGGAAAAACCAGTGCAAAAATGCTGAAAATTCCAAAAATCAGAATGCCTCTTCTCCCAATGATCACAAAAAAACTGGACAGAATGAGTTTGACAAATGGAAAGAAGTAGGCTTCAGAAGGCTTTAAACTAACAAAGATAAAAAAAGACAAAGAAAGGCATTACATAATGGTAAAAGGATCAATGCAACAAGAAGAGCTAACTATCCTAAATATAGGCACCTAATACAGGAGCACTCAGATTCATAAAACAAGTTCTTAGAGATCCCTACAAAGAGACTTTAACACTGCACTGTCAGTATTATACATATCAATGAGACAGAAAATTAAGGATATTCAGGACTGGAACTCGGCTCTGGACCAAGCAGACCTAATAAATATCTACAGAACTATCCACCCCAAATGCACAGAATATATATTCTTCTGAGCACCACATAGCATTACTTCAAAATTGACCACATATTTGGAAGTAAAACATTCCTCAGCAAATGCAAAAGAATGGAAATCATAACAAACAGCCTCTCAGACCACAGTGCAATCAAATTAGAACTCAGGATTGAGAAACTTACTCAAAACCACACAACTACATGGAAACTGAACAACCTGCTCCTGAATAACTACTGGGTAAATAACAAAAGTAAGGCAGAAATAAATTCTTTGAAACCAATGAGAATAAAGACACAATGCACCAGAATATCTGGGACACAGCTAAAGCAGTGTTTAGAGGGAAATTTATAGCACCAAATGTCCACAGAAGAAAATGGGAATGATCTAAAATCAACACCCTACCATCACAATTAAAAGAACTAGAGAAGCAAGAGCAAATTCAAAAGCTAGCAGAAGACAAGAAATTAAGATCAGAGCAATACGGAAGGAGATAGAGACACAAAAAACCCTTCAAAAAAATCAATGAATCCAGAAGGTGGTTTGTTGAAAAGATTAACAAAATAGATAAACCACTAGCCAGACTAATAAAGAAGGAAAGAAAGAAGAATCAAATAGACACAATAAAAAATAATAAAGGGATATTACCACTAACCCTGCAGAAACAAACTACCCTCAGAGAATATAGTAAACACCTCTATGCAAATAAACTAGAAAATCTAGAAGAAATGGATGAATTCCGGGACACATACACCCTCCCAAGACTAAACCAGGAGAAGTTGAATCCCTGAATAAATCAATAACAGGTTTTGAAATGGAGGCAGTAGTTAATAGCCTACCAACCAAAAAAAGCCCAGGACCAGATGGATTCACAGCTGAATTCTACCAGAGGTACAAAGAGGAGCTGCTACTATTCCGTCTGAAACGATTCCAAACAATATAAAAAGAGGACTCCTCCCTAACTCATTTTATGAGGACAGCATCATCCTGATACCAAAATCTGTCAGAGACACAACAACAAAGAGAATTGCAGGCCAGTATCTCTGATGAACATCAATGCAAAAATCCTCAATAAAATAATGGCAAACTGAATCCAGCAGCACATTAAAAAGCTTATCCACCACGATTAAGTCAACTTCATCCCTGGGATGCAAGGCTGGTTCAACATATGCATATCAATAGATGTAATCTATCACATATTAAACAGAACCACTGACAAAAACCACATGATTATCTCAATAGATGCAGAAAAGGCCTTTGATAAATTCAACACCTCTTCATGCTAAAAACTCTCAATAAATTAGATATTGATAGAACATATTTCAAAATTATAAAAGCTATTTATGATAAATCCATGGCCAATATCATACTGAATGGGCAAAGGCTGGAAGCCTTCCCTTTGAAAGTGGGCAGAAGACAAGGATACCCTCTCTTGCCACTTTTATTCAACGTAGTATTGGAAGTTCTGGCCAGAGCAATCAGGCAAGAGAAAGAAATAAAGGGTATTCCAGTAGGAAGAGAGGAATTCAAATTGCCTTTGTTTGCACACGACATGATTGTATATTTAGAAAACCCCATTGTCTCAGCCCAAAAACTCCTTAAGCTGATAAGCAACTTCAGGAAAGTCTCAGGATACAAAATCAATGTGCAAAAATCACAAGTATTCTTATACATCAATAGGAGACAAGCAGAGAACCAAATCATGAGTGAACTTCCATTCACAACTGCTCCAAAGAGAATAAAATACTTAGGAATACAACTTACAAGGGATGTGAAGGACCTCTTCAAGGAGAGCTACAAACCATCACTCAAGGAAATAAGAGAGGACACAAACAAATGGAAGAACATTCTATGCTCATGGATAGGAAGAATCAGTATTGTGAAAGTGATCATACTGCTCAAAGTGATTTATAGGTTCAGTGCTATTCATATCAAGTTGCCATTGACTTTCTTCACAGAATTAGAAAAAAAAAAACTACTTTAAATTTAATATGAAAGCAAAAAAGAAACTGTATAGCCAACACAATCCTAAGCAAAAAGAACAAAGCTGGAGACATCATGCTACCTGACTTCAAACTATGCTACAAGCCTACAGTAACAAAAACAGCATGGTACTGGTACCAAAATTGATATATAGACCAATGAAACACAATAGAGGCCTCAGAAATAATACCACACATCTACAACCATCTGATCTTTGACAAACCTGACAAAAACAAGAAATAAGGAAAGGATTCTTTGTTTAAGAAATCATGCTGGGAAAACTGGCTAGCCATATCCAGAAAACAGAAATTGCTACCCCTTCTTTACAACTTATATAAATATTAACTTAAGAAGGATTAAAGACTTAAAGTTAAAACCTAAAACAAGAAAAACCCTAGAAGAAAACTTAGGCAATACCATTCAGGACATAAGTATGGGCAAAGACTTCATGACTAAAACACCAAAAGCAATTGAAACAAAAGCAAAAATTGACAAATGGATCTAACTAAACTAGAGCTTCCATTCAGCAAAAGAAACTCTCACTAGAGTGAACAGGCAGCCTACAGATTGCTAGAAAATTTTTGCAACCTATTTATCTGACAAAGGGTTAATATCCAGATTCTACAAAGAAGTTAAACAAATTTACAAGATAAAACCCCATCAAATTGGGCATAGAATATGAACAGATATTTCTCAAAAGAAGACATTTATGTGGCCAAGAAACTTGAAAAAAAGCTCATCATCACTTGTCATTAGAGAAATGCAAATCAAAACCACAATAAGGTACCACCTAGAACTATTAATTTTAAATATAAAATTTGAAACTCTTTAAAGACAAAGAGACGTTGTCTTTAAAGAGTTTCACATTTTATATTTAAAATTATAAAATATTATTTTATAAATATAAATGGAGATTTACAGAAATATTTTGAGACTGGTGGATGCCTTAGTTATTCTGTCTGATTAAAGCGTTGAAGAACACACACATTATACTAAAGGACTGGTTTATAACATGGAAGATGTAATGACCATAGCATAGACATTAAGTCTTTGCTTTTGAGTTAATCACTGAGGGAAACCGAAGTTCCATTTCACCACTTCCTGGGTATAGTGACCGTGGTACAATCTTTAGCTTCGCTTGGTTGCATAAGAAACCAGTTAAGACCTAAAGCTGCAAAGAAAGATGCATTTTGGCCTTTAAGAACCAGTTTAAATCATGAACTGCTTTATTTAGAGCCAGTTGGAGGTAGCATACTGCTGGCAATTCCAAACCACTTAAAAAACAAAAGTTACGGTCATTAATTTTTGAAGCCACGGAAGCATGAATCAACATTATAGCAGTGTCAGTATCTCAGTAGGAACTAGTTTCAGCTGAACTGTGGCAACAAAATAAATGTTTGCAGATTGTTTTGACAAAATGTCATCCTCTGGGCTCAATTTATTTGCCAACAGCCTTACTTTTGAAAAAGGCTTGCCGCACGTGAAGTTTAGTAGAAAATCCTCCCTCTGAACATTCTGGACCTTAACAAATAACTCTATCTGTAAGCATTTGTAATGTAGATCTGCAAATGTTTTAATAGGAATGGAATATGTTGCTAAGAGAATGTGTCTATAAACATCAGTTTGACATATTTCACCACAGTGGAGATTAGGGAAATGGGTTTTTTTGTTTTGTTTTGTTTTGTTTTGGAGACGGAGTTTCGTTCTTGTTACCCAGGCTGGAGTGCAATGGCGCGATCTCGGCTCACCGCAACCTCCGCCTCCTGGGTTCAGGCAATTCTCCTGCCTCAGCCTCCTGAGTAGCTGGGATTACAGGCATGCGCCACCATGCCCAGCTAATTTTTTGTATTTTTAGTAGAGACGGGGTTTCACCATGTTGACCAGGTTGGTCTCGATCTCTTGACCTTGTGATCCGCCTGCCTCGGCCTCCCAAAGTGCTGGGATTACAGGCTTGAGCCACTGCGTCAGGCGGGAAATGGGTTTTTAAGGCAAAGTGGTCAGCTGGTACACCTGGTGGTATAGGCCGTATTTTTTTTTTAAATTGCATTTTAGGTTTTGGGGTACATGTGAAGAACATGCAAGATTGTTGCATAGGTACACACATGGCAGTGTGGTTTGCTGCCTTCCATCCCCTCTCCTGTATCTGTCATTTCTCCCCATGCTATCTCTTCCCACCTCCCCACCCCCCCGTCCCTCCCCATTTTCCCCCAATGGACCCCAGTGTGTAGTGCTCCCCTCCCTGTGTCCATGTGTTCTCATTGTTCAACACCCGCCTATGAGTAAGAATATGCGGTGTTTGATTTTCTGCTCTTGTGTCAGTTTGCTGAGAATGATGGTTTCCAGGTTCATCCATGTCCCTACAAAGGACGTGAACTCATCGTTTTTGATGGCTATGTAATATTCCATGGTGTATAACAACAGATGCTGGAGAGGATGTGGAGAAATAGGAATACTTTTACACTGTTGGTGGGAATGTAAATTAATTCAACCATTGTGGAAGACAGTGTGGCGATTCCTCAATGACCTAAAAATAGAAATCCCATTTGACCCAGCAATCCCATTCCTGGTTATATATCCAAAGGATTATAAATCATTCTACTATAAGGACACATGCACACGAATGTTCATTGCAGCACTGTTTACAATAGCATAGGCTGTATTTTTTAAAACATAATTCACATGTAGTTTTTGAAAATTATTTTGATTTTTAAAAATTTAATTTTAAGTTCTAGAAACATGTGCAGAATGCACAGGTTTGTTACATAGGTAAATGTGTGCCATGGCAGCTTATTGCACCTCGTACCCATCACCTAGGTATTAAGCCCTGCTTGTATTAGCTATTTATCCTAATGATCTGCCTTCCCCCATTTCCCACAGACCTCAGTGTGTGTTGTTCCCCTGCCTGTGTTTCATGTATTCTCATTATTCAGCTCCTTCTTGTAAGTGAGAACATGCAGTGTTTGGTTTTCTGTTCCTGTGTTAGTTTGCTGGGGATAATGGCTTCGAGCTCCATCCATGTCCCTGCAAAGGGCATGATCTCATTCTATGATTTTTTTTTTTTTTTGAAATGGAGTCTTGTTCGTGTTGCCCAGGCTAGAGTGAAATGGCACAATCTCAGCTCACTGCAACCTCCGCCTCCCAGGTTCAAGCGATTCTTTGCCTCAGCCTCCTGAGTAGCTAGCATTACAAGTGCCTGCTACCACACCAGGCTAATTTTTGTATTTTTAGTAGCGATGGGGTTTCGCCATGTTGTCTAGGGTGGTCTTGAACTCTTTACCTCGTTATCCACCCACCTTGGCTTCCCAAATTGCTGGGATTACAGGCATGAACCACCTCGCCCAGTCTGATTTTTTTTTTTTTAAAGACATAGAATCTTGCTGTATTGCCCAGGCTGGACTTGAACTCCTGGGCTCAAGCAATCCTTCGGCCTCAGACACTCAAGTAAGTGAGACTACAGTTTTGCACCACTATGTATGGCTCATGTGTGTTTATAAAGTTCTCTAGACCAAGGCTGTAACAGGGTGGTGTGTGTGTGTGTGTGTGTGTGTGTGTGTGTGTGTGTGTGTGTGTGTTGTGTGCTGTGTGTGTGTGCTGTCAGATGATTTTATTCCTATTTTTCTAGTGTACACCCAATATTTGAAGCTTAGCCATATGCAACTCTAGGAGGTGAGTTTATTCCCTGGAATGAGTATCTTTTTTGAAAGTTGCTTGACAAGTGCGAAGAAAATCATTTTCCAAAGCAATAACATCCATTTTATACAAAATTCTGCCTGTGTGTGTTTATATGCATTTCATCTGACTCTTAAACAGATGTATAACTCCCAAAGTTAGAACTGACAAGTTTATAGGCTAAGTTGTTTGAGCTCTGGAATGAATTTAGACGATTCTTAAAGCCATTTAAAATCAGAGGAAAATAAATTAAAAGGAATAGAAAGGATGGCTTGTTAAAAAGTAAAGGAATAATGGCTCAATTCCAAGCTTAGTCTAGGAAAAGTTTAACATTCATTGCAAAGTATTTGGTAATATATAGTCCTTGGATAGTTTAAAGAGAAAAACAAACACTATTGTTATCAAGATTTTAACATGCCTCATTTTCAAAGCGTTCAAGCCAGTGGCTAGATATATTTTTGAAATCTCCTGTTTGATAGTGGGATGTATAAGGGTGCCCTATGTTCACAAATACAGTAGAAATAGAAATGAATAGGGAAGCTCTCTATAGCAGGAAGACTATGGACTTTATGGTCAGACAAAGCTACGTAACTGCTAACTCTAGAGCTCCCCATTACTAGATGTCATCTGGGTAATGTATGCAATCATCTCATTGAATACGTATCATATATGAATATAGAAATAATACTTAGGTTATGGCAATGTTCTGAGGATTAAAGGAGATATGTTCATAATAATGGCTATTTACCAATAGATGTTCTTATTAAGTACTATTTCTAATCTAGATTCTACTTAATAAACCTCATGACTGTCTTTTGAAGAAGCTTGCAAGTGGTGATGAATTAAAAGAAGAAAAATAAAACTTGTGATAATGGAAAATAGAAGTGTAAGTTTGGGAAGAAAAGACTGCAGTGTATGTGTAGCTATGTGCAGTTCAGTTTGTACATACCCCAAATAATATTGTAAAGCCAAGTTATTGTTCTGAAAGTCTTTGATCATTTTAAATAGTAATTGATTCAAGATACAGGAGAAACTCATTTCTGAAGTGAGCTTGATTTCAGCATGTGAAAGGATACATTCTTTTGACTCAGCTCAGAACATGCTAATTTTATAGGCAAATTAACCAATTTTCATTCATGGCAGGACATACCATGCAGACATTTCAGAACAATTTTAATTGCAGTTGACATTTTTGAAATGAATTCTTGGACATAAACATCTATATGATAACCAAAGAATAAATTGTAATATTTAGGCGTATTTTACATTAGCAACCAAAAAAAAAAAAAAAACCCAATTAGAAACTGACTTTCAGAATTCTGTTTAGGGAATTCATTTAGCTGACATCACAAGTAACACTTAAATAGCACCTTTGGTGTATTTTAAAGTAGGATTAGATGAATATAACATTACAAAAACTAGGCATTGGCCAGTTTTTCTTTGAGTATACAAGACATAAGTTTAGCATTTACTTAATTAACCATAATTTATTTTTATGTAAACCAATAATGAAATCTGTAAAACTATTTAGGTTCTTGTTCTGAAAATTTAAGATTATTTTTAAGAAACATGGTTAGTGGCTGATTTACATGTGTTATTTTAATATGAGTTTTGTTCTATTACAGTAGAGAATGACACTTCCTAACATCTCCACTATGAAAGAATATAGAGTGGCTGGACATATCTTATGCTATAACAATCTTAATATGTGTGTGTTTTGGGTGCAGCTCAGAAATAATCAATGTTTAATATTCATTGCTATCTCTTGGATTACTGATTCTGTATTTGTTTTTAAGTCAAATTACTACTTAAAGAGGAAACCTTAAATGATTGTCAGTAGGAACTGTGAATCAAAACTTGTTTTGTACATAAAATATCCAGATTAATTTCAGTAAATCACCCTTGTGTATGGCTTAGTTCCTTTCACCACATATTCTTTTTATCTGTGAACCATCATGCAGACTTTTCCCTTCTGTCTTTGGAAATCCTCATCCTATTCACGTGCTTTATTTTTCCATTAGATTTTCAGGTTTACTTAAGTCTCTGGAGTTGGTTATATGCCTTTACCTCTTTAGGTCACTTTCAGTGAAGTTTATTTATCTTGGTCACAATTGATGGGACATTCACTGAAAAATTCATTCATTTTGCAATTCCTTTATGTAGTTGATATTTAAATACTGTTAGTGCTCACTGTACATCTTGGACTAAATAATGAGGTAAATAAAGAGTGAGAATATTGCTTAGCATTGTTTTTTCCCTCTAGGACTGTCAGATTCAGTTTTTTCAATCTTTGTCTTGAAAATTTGTTGGTATTACTTCTCAAAAGAAAGATGAGATCAAAAGCACCAGAATAAATAATAATACATTGGTAGACTGCTTAATATAATAGCATTATCTTGTCTTTCTGAATAGAATTTTGTAAGCCAGAAGAGCAAAAATTGATTCATCCAGCCATGGATGTAGCTTTAGTAATCTCTTCACTCTTCCGTTATTATTATATCTCAAAAGTTGCAGGAAGGTGAGTTAGAGGAAGAAGCAGTGATTTGCTCAGTCAGAGTTGAAACTGAGCACCAGATTCTGGTCTTGTAATTCTGATCCCATCACTCCACCTCTGATTACTGTTGACTCAGGGCTGTATTATCTCATGAAGTGAATCCTCTGTGTTGTCACTAGATAGGAGTGCATTTGCAGAATCCCATCTTTTGAAATGAATGCTCCCTAAGCAATAAAGATTCATTTTCTCTGAGAATGTAGGATTCAGCTGCTGCAAACACTTCATTGATCACTTGGGGGAATTTTCCCAACATATTGGCAAAAATTGAAGGGTCCTTAGTGTCTTATGTGAATTCTCCTAAAACTTACTGGAAACAGTCCCTCTCCCGTCCACACCACTTCCAAGCAACAACACTTCTTTAATTCATTTTCATATTACTAGACAACTTAGGCATTAATATTTAACATCTGCCTTGAGCTTTAGGTTCTACTGACTCCTACATATCAACACTGAGTTGCTTTTGTCTCAGTTTACCCTAGCTTTTCAGTCTTAAATTGACAACTTGACCTTGAGTCTTCCTTCTAGTCCCTTCAGATTTGCTGTTTATATTTGCTGCTCTTGCATTTGCTCTGTGGCCTCCTTTTGTGGATTTTGGCTTACCTTATTCATCAGGCCCAGAATACCTTCCATTGCCTTCCTAGGAGTTTCCTGACTCACTCTTTATGCATTTCTATACCCGAATCTCAGACACCCCACTTTACTGAAGCTTTTTCCTGCCCCTCTCACAAAGGAGGGGTGGCAGAAGGATTTTTGACAATTTTCAGGTGAATGCCTAATCTCTACAAGGTTGCTAAAGCATCTTACCAGTGTAATTCTAAGAAAGATTTGAGCTTATGGAGGTCTTAAAGAGTGCCATAAATAGTCAAATGTATTTCCAAACAAGCTTATGCTGGTATTTGATGGATCTAAAGAAGGGGTTGTCTGAGAAGGCAAGGGAATGGTAAGTTTTTTGATCTATAATTAATTGGAAATTCTTCACCCAGTTAAGGAATAGCCAAGCTTTACATGTTACCACAAGTCTTAGAAGTGACTAACTACTTTCTTTAACTGTTCTGAACAGGTTGCTGTTAACAATCAATCTCTTTTGAAATGGCACTTACTTACCTCACCCCTGATAAACTGAGGTTATCTCTAGATGCCTTGAAGTGTTATATATAGGCTTCTAATATAAGGGATTAAGGAATGTTGTATAGAGGGATTATAGTGAAAACAGATGGTGTCAAAGGGGGTGAGTCATTTACTTTTGTCAATGCATGAGTTTTATTTGTAGCACACTTTAATAGAAAATTAAGACACTTAGCCAGCCCACATACCCACTCTAATCTAGGTTTTCCATTAGCTTCATGTAATTTAGTGATATGAATGACTTAGATGGAAGTTTATTTCTATAACATATTATGTACCTCTGCCCTAAAAGATGGTTCTAAAAACTTAAACTCATCCCATATTATTATTTACTGAGCATGGATTTTAGCATATCTCCATTGGTCATTTGGGAAGGTACTTAATGAAACAGCATCAACATTTACGTGTGTTTATATTTAGACTCTTGTCATTCATATGCCATTTCTCAAGTAGTTGAACTCAGTTTTTACAAGTGGTCTTTCAGTTTCTGGCCTGTTTTTTTTTTTTAATCTTTGCTCATCAGTAAACATAGATGCTGGTGTGCTTTTGTGTGCTGCTACCACAGAATACCACAGACTTGGTAATTTGTAAAGATTAGGCATTTATTGGCTCTTAGTTCTGGAGGGTGAGAAGTCCTCCATCAAGGTTCTGGCATCTGGGGAGGGCCTTCTTGATGTGTTATAATATGGCAGAATGCATCACAAAGCAGAGGGGTAAAGAAGGCAAAAGAGAGCACGCGGGGCTGAATCCATTCCCAAGATAATGGTATTAATCTATTTCTGGGGGCAGAACCCTCGCGACCTAAACACCTCTTCAAGGTTTGACCTCCCAATGCTGCCACAATGGCAATTAAATTTCCACATGAGCTTTGGATGGAAAAAACTTCTAAACCATAGCACAAGGCAAATGAAACATTATGTTGTCTGAGAACAGTGAAACTTATAGATGTCAAGTAGGAAGTGTTGGAGGATCTGTTATATTTATTTTTTCTTTGCTGAGAATATAATTAAACTTCACAAAAGTTGAGGATCACTGCCACTAATTTTGGACCCTCAACTCTGAACAGATCTAAATAAGACAGAAAAAGAAGAAAACCTTATTGTAGAATCTTGTTGACATTTCTATGTTACATTGAGTTCCAGCAAAATCTTTAGAGTGTTAATACATCTGTGAGGAATGTCACTTTTTTTCAAATAAGAAAGAACAGGCATCTATGTAATATTTCCTTGAGGCCTCCATTTCTCTCCCTGTTTTAAAAGTAATGGTATTTTTAAACCACATTTCTCAGTTTTGCTATCCAGGTAATACGGGTAAGAATTTTTTGGCAATGTGGGGATGAAGTCAGAAATCCTAAAGATTCTTTAAGGTTCAGTGCCTCTATATTCTTAGGCATTTTGACAGAGAGTCTACAGGAAGGAGAGAGAAGTCTTCTTTTGTATATGGAAGCATCTAATGGCATCATTTGTTTGGCGCTTGTGACACTAATATGGAGCTATATATTTAGCTACTCTGTATAGAAAATAGCTGCACTCGAGCAAATCTGTAGAGTTTATTTTGGGAATCTTGAAGATTTCCTAATGTTGATGAGAATTGAGTCTGACTTTAGAAACCTCAGGGTATAAATTGTGCTGATAATGGGTCTGAGTTGAACCTGGAGAAAATGCTGATGTGTTACTCTTAAGCAGAGTGATTCATCATGTAAACCTTATCATGGGCAGCTCTGGCAGAGGAGAAAGAAGTGATGTAGGGAGTGAGAAATTAAAAGTAAATGGAAGTGGTGTTTACAGCATGCACAAGAAACTTTTAAGTCCTTCAGGAAAAGGTTGCTGGGCAGCCATATGCCTTACCATTTCAGTTAGTAAGTGTTTTCTGTTCTGTTTACAGAAAGTGTCCTTTCCAGGCAACTTGCATGAAATTCCCCTCACCTTTAGCCCCATTGTTCTGTGACTATGGGATTTTTTTAGGCTTTTGTGGCTTCTTAGTTAAGTAGCTTTCAGAACCATGGGCAGTCTTGGTTCAGAATTGGCTATTCACAGTAGTAAAGGCAAGTGCTGTAAGATTATGTTTGTGCTGGACATTTTTTTTGAGAAAGATGATTGAGATTCTGCATTTTCAAATATTGTAAGGAAATGTGTGGCACTAATTTGACATGACTATTCTCAATTTAGCAACTGAAAAAACCTTAATTGGCTTGTTTTCCTTATAAATATGATATTAATACTAATTTTAGAAAATTTAGAACTTGCCCAGAAGGGAAAAAAGGAAATTAAGAATCCTCAGTAGTTCTATTACTTAAGAATAATAATTGTTAACATTTAGTGTATGTCCTGGTGTTTTTTTTTCCTATACATATTATATAAATTAATCAGCCTATTGTTGCAAGTGCAAGAAACTCGTTTATAACTGGAATAAACAAATAACAAAAACAATTGTTTTTTTTAATTCACTAATGGAAGGACCTGCGTATAGCTGGGTCTTTGGGGAAAGTAATTTAATCTCAGCAAAAGACTACAAGAAGCCAAACACGAGTAGAAGTAATAATTATTTAGATACTTAAGGCATTGAGTACCTTGTAGCTTTAAGAAGGCAGATATGCCCTGGTGGTTAAATGCGGGTGAACGGATGTGGTTGTATGAATTCCTCCTTTTTACTTGAGTCTTCACTTAACTTTTCTTCTGGAAATTCTCTGGCACGTGATATGTGTCAAAAGATATAATTGAGATCTGAATCAGGGTCAGAATGATGTTCTGAGCTCTGTACTTAGCCCCAAAATTCCTGTTATCCACTATGTCCATCTAGACTTCCTTGTCTCCTGCTTTTGATTTCACTACTGTGTTGTTTTGGCATCTCAAGTACTACCTCCTTGGGAACGTTGGGAGTTGACATCCTTGGCAGCATATTGAGAATGCCATGCTTGACTCTGATGATGGTGTCTGTAATGTGGTACGCCTTCCAGGTGTTGTTTTGCAGATGGAGGGCATTGGCAGAGGGCTGGAGCCAAAATAATCAATATATGTGAAGCACTGCTTAAGGACCCAGCACATTCTTGGGACGTTAATTTATTAGGGAGAATGCAGTCTTACAATATGAAGATGGAGCAATTGGGTGATTATTGTTTCTGTGAACCCATTTCTTCTCAAAGCCTCATGAATACCATGCAAACTTGTACTTTGTGCAAGTTTGGATTAAGTAAGGAAAATGATATCATGGAAAGTGAAATTTGGAAAAAAATGTCAAAATGTTTAGTTTTATCATTAGTTACTTAGTTTTAGGTCATCACTGAGGCTGCTAAAAACCAAATGACTGATTTGAATTTTACTTTTCTCTCTGATAAAGATTATTGAAATATTGAAATAATATTAATAATATACTTAATATAATGACAATTAATATAATTGGGATAATTAATAAAAGAAGCAGCAGACCAAAAAGGCTATGGGCCAGTACTTTTTTTAAACATGGAATTTCATGGACCAAACTTACTTTACTGCTGTGCCATCATTGAGACTACCCCTTTGAGAATGGCTTCGCAGCATTTTAAAAAGAAAAATACATATTTATATCACTGAGAGAGATCCTGGTTTTAATTTTTTAACCCACTGCTGTGACAGAGTTTGGAAAGGAACTATACAGAATAAGTTATAGAATATGAGGAGTGCCACCTTTATATTCTAAAGAATTCTGAGTATCTTATAGGCATGACCTGAGTTCGTGTAACGTTTGTGTAATGTAAACACCAGGTAAATTATTTTTCTACATTTTTAAGATAAAAAGCAACAGTACAGATATTTCTTAAAAAATCTGAGTAAACTCTAGTTTTTTATCACTGCTTGCTAGCTGAAATTGAACTGACTGTACTCCTAACTAAATGTACTTTGATAATATTATGAAACTCGGGCTCTTAGTGCTGTTGACTCTTTACAGCTGAATAATAATGTCATGCCATATTAAGGATAATTTGTGATAATTGACAGCTTTTCTTGAGTGGGAGCTTATTAATACATGGATACCTAAATATGTTTAAAATTATCTATGTTAATGAATACTATTTGACTGTTCCAGTGTTTTGGCTAATTTGAAATAGAAAAAATATCTGTCTAATTTACTTGTCTGTGGCTTGCTAACATGTAAATTGATGGTGATTTTCTGGATTGGTTGGGGTAAAGGTATGTTAAGGCATGAAGAAAATCTAGGTGACTTGTACACATCTCTCCAAAACTAGGATTTCATTAAAAAAGGTTGTTTAATGCAATTAATTTAATGATACACTTAACACGTGGAAATTAGCTGTACTTTAACCAGTTACAATAATAGGAGGGTATATCAGGACTCTTGGTTTCAAATGACAAAAAAATCCGCTCAGATTGCCTTAAAACATTTTTTGCTTTTAATTTAATTGTAATTGTTAAATATGATTGAAAAATAACTGACTTCAGGCATGGGTGGATCTAGGCATTAGAAACCTACCCCTGCCTTGCTTCTGAGTTTATTATTAGGTAGACTTTTCCCTTAGGGTTGTAAGATGGCCATCTGTACATCATAGGTTTTGTTGCCATTTTTGCCTCTCAGCATAATGATTTATTTCCTAGTAGTTCTAGCAAAAGGCTGAAATTTATTTACTCTGTTTTGCCTTTATTAGGTAAACTGTCCATTCAAAAGTGAATTGCTGTGGCAAGAAGTTGTGATAATCTCATTGCTCAGACCTAGGTCATAGGGTGTGGATTGAACGAAATGGTTATACAAGTATAAAGATGGTTCTCTAGAAGAAAATGGGATGCCATCATTAGAAAAAGAGCTTAAAGGTGGTTACTAACAGATGGTGGCCACTGCAGTGTCTGTTTGTGTGTGTGTGTGTGTGTGTGTGTGTGTGTGTGTGTGTGTGTTTGTGTGTGTGTGGTTTAAACATTTATATGTTTATAAAACTTTATTCATTTATTCTCATGTGTTTTATTTTTAAAGGTGGACATGAAGTTTGAGGATTTTATATATATATCTAAGTGTGTTTTTAGAGTGCTGCAGTGGTCTGGTAATTATTATTAATAAGAATTCAGTACCTTGTAGCTACTTAACCTCCCTTCATGCCCCATGCCCCTTCTTCCCTTACTTGTGATATCCTGGAATTGCCCTCCCAAGAAAGCATTAGCACATAAGCTTTGCCTAAATTTCTACTTTCTGGGGAATATGAATGGAAAATGGTATCTATCAGATTCACTTAGGGGGCTGTTTCAAATGATAAATATACCACCGTGATAGTTCTTTGACACATGGTATGCTTCAAGTTTATAAGGATGAGAAAAGGTCTAACACCACCACATTAAACTTAGAAATAGTTGACCTACATTTGATCCTGACTCTGCTACTTACTGTATGACACTGAGTAATTTGCTGAACCTCTCTGAGCCTCATTCCTCAATCTGGTCAACAAAGGCTCAGCATGATAATAAGGGTTCTCAGGGAAGACTGCTTGGGGTGCCTGTGAATCATTAGGCAGTTTACAGGCATCTCCAAGCCTCAGTTTCCTTATGTGTAAAATGGAGATAGTAATATAATCTACCTCACAGGTTTGTTGTGAGGATTAGATGAGATCATCATTCAGGTAAGGCATTTGTAAAGTGCCTTATCTATAATCACCTCTAAAAAGGAGTAAAAAGCTGCCCCTTTGAAAGGTTGTGAAGATTAGCTGCCTTCTCCAGGCAGCCGTTGGAACCATTTGGGTTAGGTCTGGGCTCCTGAGCTATTGTAAAACATGACATAACTATAAAATGATGGATTTTTCTAGGGGAAATAAACTACGGTGATATACTTAATACATAAATTGTGGAAGTTTTAACAACTGTGATATCTACCTACAAACATTTGTCCAGAATGAAGGATAAAAATGAATACTTAAAATGATAACTATGTAAACCAGTTGATAATAGCACATTACTAACTTAAAAATAGTTGTTTCTTTTTATACTTTGGGTTAAAAGCTGGGATTGAACCAAATTGTAGACTCCGTTAAGAAGAAAATGCAAAGTCCAGAAGTCCTCATTTAACTTGTTTAGAGGAATTTATATGTAGACTTGTCATGCTCAGCAGGAATTCTTCATTGTGATCACAATTTCTATTAAAACAATTTTTCTGGTAGCCTGCAGGGTGGCCACAGCGGGATGCTTGCTAGACCAAAACCAAAAGGGTGCATTCACAAAGTGCCTTTTGGTCAATAATGAACCAGATGTTCATTTTACTTTCTGATTATTTCATAAATAATCAGATTATTTCAAATCACCATTGTGATTTCTGTGTCTTCTGAAATCCAGTATGTTTACTGCCTGTGTTGTTCATATAGCAGTATGATTGTGTTTTTCTTTTAATTCTTTTTAAATATGAGATTAACTATTAGAATGTGGTAACTAAGAAGTGAGCTTGGAAATAACACAAATGGATTTGAAGTCATATCACTTAGTAGTTGTGTGATCTTGAGGAAGTCCCTTACTCTCTTAGGATGCATTTTTCCCTATATATAAGATTAATGTAGGAGAATAATAAAAGTAGCTATTTCATAGGCTTGTGTAAAATTAATGATATAACAAATGGAAAACATTTAACATACTGCCTGGGGTAGTGTAACCATTAAAAAATATTAGTTATTGCTTATTCTAGTTTTATCCATAGCATTTCCCCTTCTATGTATTATCTTTTCTTCTTTTAAAAAAAATTTTGTGGGTACATAATTGGTATATATATTTATGGGTTACATGAGATATTTTGATATAGGCATACAGTGCATAATAATCGCATCAAGGTAAATGGGGTATCCATCACTTCAAGCATTTATTATTTCTTTGCGTTGTAAATTCCGATTATACTCTTTTAGTTATATTAAAATATACAATAAATTATTATTGTAGTCACCCTGTTGTGCTATCAAATACGAGATCTTATTTATTCTAACTATACTTTTGTACCCGTTAAGCATTCCTCACCCCACCTGCTCCCACCAACTACCCTTTTCAGCCTCTGATAACCAACCTTGTACTCTGTATCTCCATGCGTTCAATTGTTTTAATTTTTTTTTTTTTTTTTTGAGACGGAGTTTCGCTCTTGTTACCCAGGCTGGAGTGCAATGGGGCGATATCGGCTCACCGCAACCTCCGCCTCCTGGGTTCAGGCAATTCTCCTGCTTCAGCCTCCTGAGTAGCTGGGATTACAGGCACGTGCCACCATGCCCAGCTAATTTTTTGTATTTTTAGTAGAGACGGGGTTTCACCATGTTGACCAGGATGGTCTCGATCTCTCGACCTCGTGATCCACCCGCCTCGGCCTCCCAAAGTGCTGGGATTACAGGCTTGAGCCACCGCGCCCGGCCCACAATTGTTTTAATTTTTATTTCCCACAAATAAGTGAGGACATGCAAAATTTGTCTTTTTGTCCCTGGGTTATTTCACTTAAAATGTCCTCCAGTTTTATCCATCTTATTGCAAATGACTGGATCTCATTCTTCTTGTTTACGGCTGAATAGTCCTCCATTGTATATACATACCACCTTTTAAAAATCCATTCATATGGCTGAAAAGTACTCCGTTGTGTATACATACCACCTTTTAAAAATCCATTCATTTGTTGATGCACACTTAGGTTGTTTCAGAATCTTGGCTAATATGAAAAATGCTTCAGTAAACATGGGAGTACAGATATCTCTTCAATATACTGATTTCTTTTCTTTTGAGCATATACCTAGCAGTGGGGTTGCTGGATCTTATGGTAGTCTTGTTTTTAGTTTTTTGAGAAACCTCCATGCTGTTCTCCACTGTGGCTATACACTCCCCTCATTGACAGTGTATGAGGGTTCCCTTTTCCCCACATCTTTGCCAGCATTCATTATTGTCTGTTTTTGGATAAAAGCCATTTTCACTGAATGATATGATATCTCATTGTAGTTTTGATTTGCATTTCTCTGATGATCAGTGATGGTGAGCACCTTTTCATGCACCCATTTCTTATTTCTATGTCTTATTTTAAGAAATATCTATGCAAATCTTTTGCCCATTTTAAACTGGATTATTAGATTTTTCCTATTGAGTTTTTTTTTTTAACTCCCTATATATTCTAGTTATTAATTCCTTGTCAGATGGATAGTTTACTGATATTTCCTCCCATTCTTCAGGTTGTCTCTTCATTATGTTGATTGTTTTCTTTGCTGTGCAGAAGCTTTTTAACTTGATATGATCCCATTTCTCCATTTTTGCTTTGGTTGCTTGTGCTTCGGTATTACTCAAGGAAACTTTGCCCAGTCGAAAGCCCTGGAGTTTCCCCTGTGTTTTCTTGTAGCAGTTTCATAGTTTGAAGTCTTAAATTTAAGTCTTTAATCCATTTTGATTTGCTTTTTGTATATGGTGAGAGATAAGGGTCTAGTTTTATTTTTCTGCATATTATTACCAGTTCTCCCCACAGCATTTATTGAAGAAACTGTTCATTCCTCCTTGTATATGTTCTTGGCACCTGTATGAAAAATGAGCTCACTGTAGATGTATGAGTTTGTTTCTTCTGAGTTCTTTATTTATTCTGTTCCATTGGTCTGTGTGTCATTTTTATGGCAGTACTGTGTTGTTTTGGTTATCATAGGTCTATAGTATAATTTGAAGTCACATAATGTGATTCCTCCAGTTTCGTTCTTTGAGCTAAGGATGATTTTGGGTATTCTGGGTCTTTTGTAGTTTCACATAAATTTTAGGATTTTTTTTTTTTTTATTTCTGTGAAGAATGTCATTGGTGTTTTGATAGGGATTGCATTAAATCTGTAGATTGGTTTGGGTAGTACAGACATTTTAACAATATTGATTCTTCTAATTTATGAACATGGAATATCTTTCCATTCTGTTATGTCTTCAGTTTCATGCATCAGTGTTTTATAGTTTTCATTGTAGAGATCTTTCACTTTCTTGGCTAAGTCTGTTCTTAAGTATCTTATTTTATTTATAACAATTATACATGGGGCTACTTTCTTGATTTCTTTTTCAGATTGTTCACTGCTGGGATATAGAAATGCTACTGATTTTTGTACAGTTGATATAGTATCATGCAACTTTACTGAATTTATTAGCTCTAACAGTTTTTTGGTTGAATCTTTAGGTTTTTCCAAATATAAGATTATATTATTTGCACACTAGGTTAATTTGAGTTCATCCTTTCCAATTCAAATGCCCTTTTTTGTCTCTCTTGTTTGATTGCTCTTGCTAAGACTTCTAGTACTATGTTGAATAACTGATGAAAGTGGGCATCCTTGTCTTGTTTTAGATCTTAGAGGAAAGGCTTTAATTTTTTTTTTTTTTTTTTTTTTTTTTTGCTGTTCAGCATGATACTAACTGTAGGTCTGCTCTACTATTAATATTATATTGAGGTATGTTCCTTCTGTAACCAGTTTTTAGAGGGTTTTTTTAGGAAAGAATGTTGATTTTTACCAAATGCTTTTTCAGCATCAACTGAAATGATTATGGTTTTTGTCCTGCATTCTGTTGATATGATGTATCATGTTAATTGATTTGCATATATTGAATTATTCTTGCATCCCTGGATAAATTTTACTTGGTCATGATGAATGATCTTTTTAACGTGTGTTGAATGTGGTTTGCTAGTATTTTGTTGAGAATTTTTGCATTGATGTTCATCAGGGATATTGGCCTGTAGTTTTCTTTTTTTGTTTTATCTTTGTCTGGTTTTGGTATCAGGGTAATATTAGCCTCATAGAATGAGTTTGGAAGTAGTCTCTCTATTTTTAGAAATGGTTTGGATAGGATTGGCATTAGTTCTTTAAATTCAGCAGTGAAACCACTAGTCCCGGACTTTTCTTTCCTAGGTGACCTATTATTATTGTTTTAATTTCATTACTTGTTATTGGTCTATTCAGGTTTACATTCTTTTCTTGGTTCAGTCTTGGTAAGTTGCATGTGTCTAAAATTTGTCCATTTCTTCTAAGTTTCTCAATTTATTGGCATATAGTTGCTCACAGTAGTCTGTAATGAACCTTTGAATTTCTTCTTTTTTGTTGTTGTTTTTTGTTTTTTGATATGGAGTCTCACTCTGTTACTCAGGCTGGAGTGCAGTGCCTCCACCTCCTGGGTTCAAGTGATTCTCCAATCTCAGCCTCCTGAGTAGATGGGATTACAGGTGCTCATCACCACTCCCAGCTAATTATTGTATTTTTAGTAGAGATGGGGCTTCACTATGTTGGTCAGGCTGGTCTTGTACTCCTGACCTTGTGATCTGCCTGCTTCCGCCTCCCAAAGTGCTAGGATTATAGGCGTAAGCCACCATGCCCCGCCTGATCCTTTGAATTTCTGTGGTATCAGTTGTAATGTCTTTCCCATTAATCTCTGATTTCATTAATGTGGGTTTTCTCTCTTTTTCTCTTAGGCTAAAGGTTTGTCATTTTGTTTATCTTTTCAAACAACCAGCTTTTTGTTTCATTGATATTTTGTATTGCTTTCTTTGTTTTAATTTCATTTATTTGTGCTTTGATCTTTATTATTTTTCTTCCTCTACTAATTTTGTTTTGTTTTGTTTTTCTATAACAGTTCTTTAAGATACGTTGTTAGGTTTTTTTAATTTGAATTTTTTCTATTTTTTGAAGATAGAGTGTAGCTCTGTTGCCCAGGCTGGAGTGCAGTGGCATGATCTCTGCTCACTGCAATGTCTGCCTTCTGGGTTCAAGTGATTCTCCTGCCTCAGCCTCCTGAGTAGCTGGGACTATAGGTGTGTACCATTATATCCAGATAATTTTTGTATTTTTAGTAGAGAAGGAGATTTACCATTTTGGTCAGGCTGGTCTCAAATTCCTGATCTCGTGATCTGCCTGCCTTGGCCTCCAAAAGTGCAGGGATTAGAGGTGTGAGCCACCATGCCCAGCCAAAATTTTTCTACTTTTAAAATTATCCCTTTGAATAAACTTTCTACTCCAACCAATCTTTCTCTCCCTCGTCTTTATGCCGGTAACCCTTAGATTTGCCCTTTTGAGGCTGTTTTCTAGATTTCATAGGTGTGTTTCATTCTTTTTTCGTGTCCTCTAATTGTGTATTTTCAAATAGCCTGTCTGCAGGCACACTAATTCTGCTTGATTAAATCTGCTGTTGAGAGACTCTGTTGCATCCTTCGATATGTCAATTGAGTTTTTCAGCTCCAAAATTTCCACTTGATTAAAAAAAAAATGCAATCGCTTTGTTAAAGTTATCTGATAAGATTCTGAATTCCTTCACTGTGTTATCTTGAATTTCATTGAGCTTCTGCAAAATAGCTATTTGGAATGCTCTGTCTGAAAGGTCATATATCTCTGTCACTTAGGATTGGTCATTGGTACCTGATTTAGTTTGTTTGGTGAGGTCATGTTTTCCTGGATAGTCTTGATGCTTGTAGATATTTGTCAATGTCTGAACATTGAAGAGCTAGGTATTTATTATAGTGTTTACAGTCGGGGCTTGTTTGTGGCTGTCTTGGGAAGGCTTTCCAAGCATTCAAAGGGAATTGATTGTTGTGATCTATGACTTTGGTCACTGCAGCTGTACGTGCGTTGGGCAGCACCATAAGCCCAGTAATGCTGTCACTTACAGACTTGTAGTTGTACCACCTTTGTGGTTGTGATAACATCGGAGAGAATTCCCTGGATTACCATGCAGAGACTCTTGTTCTCTTCTCTTACTTTTCTCCAAAGAGAAGGCGTCTCTCTCTCCATTTGAACTACCTGGAGCTGGGGGAGATGAGGCACAAGTACTCCTGTGGTTATTACTACTGGGATTGCACTGGGTCAGACCTGAAGTCAGCATAGCATTGGGTCTCACCCAGGCCCACAGTGCCCACTGCCTGGCCACCACCAATGTTCACACAAGGTCCAGGAGCTCTTCAGTCAGCATATGGTGAATCCAGCCAGGTTTGTGTCCTTTCTTTCAGGGCAGTGAACTGAGGGCAGGTACAGAAATGCCATGCAGGAACCAGGGCTTGGAATTGGGAACTTTAGGAATCTGTTTGGTGCTCTATTCTACTGCTGCTGAGCAGGCACCCAAGCTGCAAAGCAAAGTCCTTTCTACTCTTCCTTCCCCTTTCCTGATGCAGAAGGAGTCTCTCTGCATGGCTGCCACTGCCCCATAACTGGCTACTGCTGCTGTTCAGTCAAGGCCCAAGTTGGCTATTCAGTCAGATTATGGTGAATGCCGCCAGGCCTGAGTTTCAACCTTCAGGGAAGTAGGCTCTTCTCTGGCCCAGGGCAGGTCTAGAAGTGCTGTCCAATAGCGAAGGTCTAGAACTGAGGACCCTCGGAGACTGATTGGTGCTCTGATCCACTGTGGCTGAGCTGGTGCCCAAACTGAAAGACAAAGTTGGCTTCATTCTTCCCTCTCCTTTCATCCAGCAGGCATTGCTCCCCATAGCCACAACAGCTGGGAATGTACTGGGTCACACCTGAAGCCAGTATAGCTCTGGATCTCACTCAAGATCCGTGGCAAGTACTGCCTGAGTACCCCTGATGATTATTCAAGGCCGAAGGGCTCCTTAGGCAGCAGGTGATGAATCTTGCCAAGACTGGGTCCTTCCTTTCAAAACAGGAGGTTCCCTCTGGCCCAGGATATGTCTAAAAATTTCATATGGGAGCTAGAGCCTGGAACCGGGGCCTTAAGACTCTGCCTAGTATCCTATCCTACTGTGGCTAAGCTGGTATCCAAGTTGCAGGACAAAGTCCTCTTTACTCTTGCCTCTGCTCTCCTCAAGCAGAAGGAAGGAGTTTCTCCCAGAGCTGTACTGCTTAGGGTTGGGGGAGGGATGGTGCAAGCACTTTCTTGGCTGCTCCAGCTGGTGTCTCACTAAGTCATATGCACCCCAAGTCTGCTGGCTCTGAGCTCAGTACAGCATCAGTAGAAACTTCCTGGAGTTGTGAACTAGTTTATGACACATAATTTTGTAATTTTAATCCCAAAAGAATTGATATACTGGTTGCTCAGATGCCTACATGTAATAAATAAGGCAACCTGTGAAAGAGATTTGGCATGATGCCTAGAGGAAGACCTAGAGGTAGCGTGACATCCTTCTTCCATTCCATTTTGCAGAAGTCACCACTGAGTGGTGACTAATCTAATGATAAGTGATTCGTGTTTTGCTAAATCAAGAATGCCGGACCACAGAGTAATGCTCTGTCGAGTAGAGCTGAGCAGGGATATGTACTGTCTATGCAGAAAAGCCTGTTTTTTAGGCATTAGACGAATTTATCTTTTTCTGTTAGAGGTGGGGACAAACCTACATCAAATCTTTAGGAATAGACAAAAGGTTGATTATCTAACTTGAAACTTCTCCCTTCTAAAAGCTAGTTCTATATAGTACGCATGAACACAAAGAAGGGAACAGACACAGGGGCCTACTTGAAGGTGGAGGGAGGGAGGAAGGTGAGGATCGAAAAACTACCTATTGGGTACTGTTCTTACTACCTAGGTGACAGATAATCTGTACCTGTGATAATCAAACTCCTGTGACACACAATTTAACTATATAGCAGACCTACACATGCACCCCTTAATATAAAAGTTAAAAAAAATTAAAGCTAGTTCTGATTTAGAGATCTTTGATGTTGAATGTTGATGGAAAGTGATTCTTATTTGTGATTGCTAGTTTCAGAACCACTATGATGAAATAAGTGACTAAACTTTTGGTAGTATGAACACTACCTTAGAAGTATTGTCCAGACTCCAAATTCTGTCTATCATTTCTTCATTTTCATGCCCTCCTGATCCCCTAAAATAATTAGACTTCCCATTTTATGATTGAAAAGGCATTGCAAATATTTTTACAATGAAGTCCTGGAACTTTAGATTATTATCTACCAGAGATATTAGGAAATTTCAAAGCCATCTTTTCTAATCACAAAAGTAAAACATATTCACTGTACCCTGTATGAGTATGTACTCAATTATCTTATTTTAATGTTCTATATACACTTATATTTAGCAGATTTTTTTCTGGTATTGATTTATATACTAATTACTTATTTATTTAAAGAATGGATTACTTAGTTAATATTTTCCTTACATGCATGTAAACTCTATAAGGTCAGAGATCTTTTTGTCAGAGGCTGAAGTTAAAGCCTATTAAGCTAATTAAGAGCATAGACGGTACTCAACAAATATTTGCTGAATGGAATACTTGAATGAATTGTAAATACTTTGGAATGTACAGAAAAGTGGACACAAGAAAACGGAAGCCCTAGAAATAAACCATGTAACATTGAAAATGTACCTGTGTATTTAAATATCCCTGGATATACAGACGTCCTTGCTTTGTACAGTAGTGCAAGACTATAAAAATGACTTTGCAAACTGAAATTATGCAAAGCAACCCTAATAATCAATGATAAAAATTATTATTGCTCTTTGACCTTAAAAACATTGTCAAATCACTAAAATCTGTCTTGTTGTTAGCTATAAAGGTATAGGGAAATGAAAAAAGGTAAAACCAATACTCAGTAAGCAGTAATTTAAAACATTAGAAACATTGGTATTAAAGTCATTTCATTGTACAGTCTCATCAGGAGTAGTTTGAATAGTGCTTGCCCTCTTCCTACTATATAACTTATGATATGGAGCCTGCATTTTTTTTCAATGCCTAGGCAAACTGTCATGCTCTCTAAATGTGGATCAGCTTACATTTTATCTCTGTGTTTTCCATGTCAAGAAATGTCTCCTAAAATTCTTTGAATGTGAAGTTTTTAGCCAGTATCATTTCTCTAGGACATCATCATCCTTTCATCACAACCACTTTTCTTGTTTATGTTGATTAATTTGCCTTCACTAAGTTCCTCTGACTGCATATACAGAGTCTCTCAATGGTGAATGGCAGCATCATTAACATTCCATGATTAGCTACGTCTTCTCTATTTATGTTTGATACAAATTTTACTTGCAATGGTATTAATTTTTGTTTCTCTGCTGCGCTTTCATTCTTGCTGGCCAATTCCCTCTTTGTCACATGCATTTATGTTTGGGAGACAAGAAGGCAGCACATCTACACACTTTGCTGTCTGTGTGTGAACCGAATAACAAACATGCAGTGATCCATCACTGACGTATTTTAAAGAAGCACTCTATGATTGGTCAATGATCCTTATGCACGTATGTTAGTTATGTAGTATTTATGGACTGAAGAGTTAGCAGCAAAGTTTGTACTTTATGAAATTACTATTAGTATATCATGTTAACTGAAGTTTGAACTGTATTGTTAGGGACTGGTGTTGTTTAACTAAATTGTGGTAACTAAAATGCACATATATTAGACTAGGCACAGTGAAGACTGCCTCAATTCCTAGCTTTACTTTATAGAAATACATATTTATTCTTTCTTTACTAAAATGAGATCATTTCATGCCTTTTTTTTCTTTTTTCTTTTTGAGATGGAGTCTTGCTCTGTCGTCCAGGCTGGAGTGCAGTGGCATGATCTTGGCTCACTGCAACCTCCGCCTACCAGGTTCAAACAATTCTCCTGCCTCAGTCTTCTGAGTAGCTGGGATTATAGGCATGCACCACCATGTTAGGCTTTTTTTTTGTATTTTTAGTAGAGATGAGGTTTCACGGTATTGGGCAAGCTGGTCTCAAACTCCTGACCTTGTGATCTGCCCGCCTCGGCCTCCTAAAGTGCTGGGACCACAGGCGTGAGCCACCACGCCTGGCTGATTTTTATTTTTTTAATTTAATTTTATGTAGCATACATGTCAAAAAAGGCCGGCTATTTTGACTTCACGTTTTATGATTGCATGGTATTGTGTAGTTGTACCTACACATTATTTAACCAATCTTACTTCATGGATGTTTAGGATTTTTCTGTTTTCTCAGTTATAAACAATGCTAGATTGATCACCTCTGTCACTAAACATTTGAGATAACTCTTATTTATTTAGAATGAATGTATTTTCAGTGGAAGAATTGTTGGTTCACAGGATATATACACTATTTAAAAATTTTCATGTTCTTCCAGAAATTTTCATGTCCTTCAAATATCTCCCTTTAGAGAGATGTTTCCATTAAGGCTCCTACCAATAACATAAATCAAGACATACTGGGTGCATGATTCCCAAACCCTTGCGCATGTTGGGATTATCATTATTTTTTTCATTTTTTGACATTTTATCTTATTTATTTATTTTGAGGTGAAGTCTTGCTCTGTCACCCAGGCTGGAGTGCAGTGGCATAATCTCAGCTCACTACAACCTCTGTCTCCCAGGTTCAATCAATTTTCCTGCCTCAGCCTCCTGAGTAGCTGGGATTACAGGTGCTTGCCACCATGCCAGCTAATTTCTTTTTTTTTTTTTTGGTAGAAATGGGAGTTCATCATATTGGCAAGGCTGGTCTTGAACTCCAGACCTCAGGTGATCCGCCTGCCTCAGCGTCCAAAAGTACTGGGATTATAGGCATGAGTCATGGCACCCAGCCTTTTTTTTTTTCCTTTGAAATTTTAATAGGTACAACACATTTTATTTTAATGATTAGTTTTAATTTTTAATTAGGTTGAATATTTTTCATGGGTTTATTTGTACTAAATAAATTTTGATCTATAGAATTTTATTCTATCCTTTATTATAAAGTTTTCAGATGGTAGGGATTTTCTGGTTTTATTGGGTTGTTTGTGTACATATATTTCTACAAATTTATATATGCACATGTATGTGCGTGTTTATGTGTGTATCTGTCTATCCATAATAAATATGCTTGTGTATACTTGAACTGCATTCACATGTATTTACTATTGTTGGTTTTATCCAGGGATTTTGAGGAGTATTTGTGGGCCTTAATTTTGTAACATGGCTATCAATTTCCAGCTGCTTCTCTCTCTCTCTCTCTCTCTCTCTCTCTCTCTCTCTCTCTCTCTCTTCTTCTTCTTCTTCTTCTTCTTCTTTATTTTTGAAAGGGAGTAACCCATGACCTGGGGGAAATTCTAGTTAATTTTTCGTTACATGATTTTCAGGAGATAGGGTCAAAAGGAGCTAGTAGGGCATTCAATTATGTGCTTGAGTATGTTGGAAAATGTTTCTTTTGTTTCCTCCCCCTCAAGTGTACAATATTTTACTTGGGCTTGTTTTTCAAGTGCATTGACGTGTGACTAAACATTTTTGGGTACTACCATTCTGTAAAGAAGGGGGCTCATCTTGTTAAATATTCCTTCATCAGCTTTGCAGTTAGCCAGTTTTTGGCAGGAGATGAGCTTTAGGCATTGGATGACCTGCGAGGACATGAGCTTTAGGCAGTGGACAGAGGGAGGGTGGGTGGGAGGTGGGGACTTGGGGAAACTTAGGATTGGGGTGCTTTGTTGCCCCTCCCACTGCTGTATGAAAAAGTGATTGGCTCAAGCTGGCTTTTGTCTAATAATTTTGGGTGGGTCATAAGTGGGGAGGGAGGGGGAGTGAGTGGTTGGACCTCAGCTCATCTGAGGGCTAAAGGTTCTTTGTGACACATCACACAGACTTGGAGTGCTGTCCTTCTGGAGAGTGGCGGAGAACTAAGATATACAGTTCAGAACCAAAGGAATAGAGAAGGGCTTTGATTTCTTTTTGGCTTTAGATTGGGGATTTGGGAGGCTCAGCAAGAAAGATGTCCACTGAAAATGTGGAAGGGAAGCCCAGTAACCTTGGGGAGAGAGGAAGAACCCGGAGCTCCACTTTCCTCAGGGTTGTCCAGCCAATGTTTAACCACAGTATTTTCACTTCTGCAGTCTCTCCTGCTGCAGAACGCATCCGATTCATCTTGGGAGAGGAGGATGACAGCCCAGCTCCCCCTCAGCTCTTCACGGAACTGGATGAGCTGCTGGCCGTGGATGGGCAGGAGATGGAGTGGAAGGAAACAGCCAGGTGAGGCATGGCTGACTGTATGCAGCACTGACCCAGGGAAACAAGGGCAGGGCAAGATGCTTTGATCCTGGAGTTCCGTTCTTGAGCCTTAGCACTTTGAATGGCCAATGGGCATGATGTTGGCTGGGATGATAAGGAATAAATAATTCTATTTTTTCTTTCTTTTTTTTTTTACATGAATGCAGGGAACCTCTTATTTCACTATTGGGCCATTATTTCATTGATCCATGTTGCTATAATTTTGGCTTTTATAAGGAATTAGAAATACAGCTCAATTTATATACTATTTAATAGTAAAATATTTTAGGGAGATAATAAACTCATGTACCCAACAATAATAGCCAAGAGATATGTTTCCAAATTGTCCACATGCCAAGATCTCTTGTGAGATTTTGTGAGACTAATTACTCATTCTCTGTCAAGAGGGAGGCTTTGGCTAGGTGCAGTGGCTTGTGCCTGTGATTGCAGAAATTTAGAAGGCTGAGGCAGGTAGATTGCCTGAGCCTAGAGGTTCAAGACGAGCCTGGGCAACAAAATGGGACCCTATCTCTACCAAAAAAAAAAAAAAAAAAAAAAAAAAAAAAGAAAAAATCAGCTGGGTGTCGTGGCACATGACTGGTTCCAGCTACTCAGGAGGCTGAGGTAGAATGCTCCGTTGAACCTGTGAGGTCAAGGCGCCAGTGATCTCTGATCACATTACTGCACTTCAGCCTGGGTGACAGATCGAAACCCTGCCTCAAAAACATAAAATAAAATAAAATAATAAGAAAGAGAGTACTAGAACAATGAGGATTAACACAAAGTTGCTCTTATGGTAGTCCCCCCAGGTTATCCAGAGTTTAGCTTTTTAGGTTTCAGTTACTCACTGTACAGTACAGTAAGACATTTTGAGAGAGTCATCACACTTATATAACTGTTATTATAGTATATTATTATATTTATTCTATTTTATTTTTAGTTATGGTTGTTAGTCTCTTACTGTGCCTAATTTATAAATTAAACTTTATTAGGGATTACATATAGAAAAAAATATACATAGGGTTTAGTACTATCCATGCCTTCAGGCATTCACTGGGGGTCTGGATATTTAAAAGATTACAGGTTTATACTTGAAATACAGTAGTTCCCCTTATTCACAGGGGAACTACTGTATTTCAAGTATAAACCTGTAATCTTTCAAATATCCAGCTGAAAGTAGAAGGTTCTTCTGAGTTTGGAGTTTAGAGGCCCGAGTTTATTTTGACTCTGTTGCCTCTTAGCTACAAGACACTCAGTTTCTTAGAAACTTGGTTTCATTATCAATAAAGAGTGGATAATAATGCCTATTACACACACACACACACACACACACACACACACACACACACCCATATATGTATGGTATATAAAACATATGCAAATATAGTATACAATTTATATAATGTTACATATATTCATATACATACACATGTGTACGTTTTTATATGAAAATGCTTTGTAAATTGTCAAGCATTACACAAATGCCTTGGGTTTCATTAATCTCATAACAGAGCTTTTCTTTTATGTACAGATTCAGAGATATACTCCAGGGTAATCACCATCTGTGATATAAGGCAATTATGTAATACAAATACTTTGATTATAATGCAGTTATTGGTCTCTCATTGTCATCATTATGTGCTGATTCCAATGTATTCCACTTTCACAAACAAGATAATGTTAAGATAAACATTTTATAGTCTATAATTTAATTCAAATTGATTCAACTCAACCAATATTATTTGAATGAATAGTTTATGTCAAGCACTGTTTTAGGTACCATGAATATAGCAGTGAGCAAATGAGGCTGTTATGTAGATCCCTGTATCTTATTAAAAAGTTTGAATTAAGTTTAATATAGTATCTTACAATATGAGAATAAGGAAAACCAAATCATTATCCCAGCTTTGAGTGTAAGAAAAGCAAAGCAAAGATAGATGAATGTCTTCTTCTGTGGTTATAGATGGAAAAAGGATTTACGGCTGCTATTTTTTTCTACATAGAGTTAGAAAGAAATTCTAGTCAGAAAGAAAATATTTTTAAAAATCACTTTAACCAATTAGAGCAGATGAGCTATAAAGAAGCAATAAGCCAATAGCCTTTCCCTTTATGGATGAAGATTCTTTGAAGAGTTAAAGGAAGAATTTTTATTTTCTGAGGCATGTTTTAAAATTTCATACCTCATATCACTTGTAATCAAGTCTTTATGAATTTAATTGGATTTTTTTGTAGTTTAGTTACTTAGGCTTATGTTTTATAGGCGTATGGATTTATTTTTATTTCTAAAACTTTAAGTAATGTTTAATGTCTTTAGCCCTTTGGGATTTTTAATACTGGAGAAGCTTCATAAATTAATTTATTTGATAATGGCAGAGAAGTTTTTATTCCTTACCAAGAGTTTCTAGGTAGCTTAGACTTGCAGAAACACCTGCTTTAAAAACTTTTAAAACTGATGGAGAATTTCTTATCTTTCATAACTTAAGCAATAGTCAGAAAAAAAGTAATTTTGTTTTACTCCTGGCTCCAACAGTAGTATTAAGGAAAGAGACCTAACTTTTAAATACTTTATTTTCCATTTACTGGGTAATTCTCTTTCTAACAGATAGCTACAGTGGTTGTGATTGTTTAACTCTTCTGTTTGATAGCTACTTAATATTTTCTTCTTCTAATTAGAAACACTTTCATGGCACATTTCTTCTCCCCACCTCTAATACTTTCTCTTGAAGGTCTTCATTCTTTGCTCTGCTGGGGCTTCTTTCAAGGATACAGCAACTATTTCTTGTTCCCCTCTCTGAGAACCAATAAACTGTATAGAAAAAAAATCCTCTGTTAAGTACAATTTTAGTTCCTAAAACATCCTCCAAAAGAAGGCTTCCAAAGCAAAACTTTTACTAGTGAATCTGTTTCTTTTCCTTCTTTCTGGTAGAAAAATACAGTGAGAATTGTCCTGGTGCAGCCTGAATTAAGTGTTGGGAGATTTTGGTCTAGTCTTGGCTTTGCTGCTCACTAGCTGTTGAACTTTAAGCAAGTCTTATAGTCTTTTTGAGCTTGAATTTCTGTTCTATCAGATGAAGGACATAAGAGTTGCATCTTCGCTAACATTATACATATTTCATAGCTCTAAAATTTCTTTCCTTTGTGTATACTGGTATACTCAGCTATGACTCTAAGAGCTGCTTTGACTTTCTTATTTTCATCTTGAAGTTCTTTGTGAGTTGTTATCATAGAGTAGAATTCAGATGTAGTTTTCTATTTCAGTCAGATGCAGACCATACCTTATTGTACATAATCCCTGGTCCCAGAAAGGTAGAGAGATTATAGTTCATTGTATAGGTAATTCAACATTGAATGATATGAAGTATTTTTACTTAGATTTTTAAAGACTAAGATGGTTTTGAATACTTTACCATCCTTAGAGACGTTATTTCCTTGGGAGCACATGTGCCATTTTGCTGATATAGTCTGTCTTCAACACATCCTACTGCTGGAGAGGAAGAGTGTTAGGAGTGTACTGTGTGTCAAGTTCACACTGTATAGCTTCTCTTTATAGGGTTTACTACAATTACTGTCGATCAATTTATTATATATGGTTTTCATATGGTCTCCCTCATTGCATTAATTTATCTGAAGACACAGACTACCATGTCTGTCTGTTTACTGTTATATTTCTAGTGCCTGGAAGTGTCTGATTCATAATAGGTTCTCAATAAACATTTATTTAATGTGTGATTGGTTGAGAACTAATTGCTTTTGACATAACTGCTCTGAATATAATACTTTCTTAGAAATATTAATTGACCAAATTAAGGTTCTGTATAATTCTTCTCTTTCTGACTAGTAAACAACCTTGGAATGACAGACCCAAGGTACTCAGCAAGCCATTGATAAAGCATAGAAGAGGACCTATGTTTAAAGTTTCAAACTATTTCATTAATATACTGATGACATCTGCATTTATCAAAGCATAGATATAATTCCTTATTTAGTTGGAATGAAATAATTGGACAGCTAATAGGAGACTCAAAATTGGCATGTCTAAAACTGAACTTCAGATCTGGTCTTCCTACAGGTTTCCTCATCTCAGTAAACAGTTCCATTCTTTTAGTTTCTGAGCCAGAAACATTGGAGTCTTCCTAGATTTCTGTCTTTCTCTACACTCAATAACTGACCAACTGGCAAATTCTGTTTTCCCCTAAAGATATTCACATATTCAGAGATCTCACTGTGTCTGACATTCAGTACTGTTACGACTCTACTTCATCCCACCATTTCTCACTGAGATTCCTGCAGATGCCTCCTAATTAGTTGATCTCTTTGCACCTGCTCTTTCTTCTCTTATGAACTGTCTGCCATGATCTCTTTGATTTTTGTCTTCATTTTCATTTCCTCTGCTTCGCTTTGTGTGAGCCTTACCGGCCAGTCACGCTAACCTGTGAGGAATTTTGCACTTGTTCCCTCTGTCTGAAATGTTCTCTTTTCCCAGAACCCCCTGCATGGCCCATTCCCTCATCTCCTTCAGGTCTTTATTCAAATATTACCTGCTTAGTGGTTATCCTGTCTATCATTGAAAGCTTCCTGCAATACTTCCTATCCCTCATCCTTCATTATTTTTGTCCTTAGCACCTGTCATCATTTAGCATATCATATATTTGTTATTATCTCTTCCCAACAGAATTAAAGCTCTGTGAGGGCAGAAATTTTCAGTTGTTTTGGCACACAGTACCTAGTGCCTAAAACTACCTGGCACACAGTTCATGCTCAATAAAGACTCGCTAATAGAATCAATGGATAGAGAAATATAACCTTGATTCTTTTTTTTTTTTAATTATACTTTAAGTTCTGGGGTACATGTGCAAATCTTGCAGGATTGTTACATAGGTATACACATACCATGGTGGTTTGCTGCCTCCATCCCCTGTCACCTACGTTAGGTATTTCTCCTAATGTTATCCCTCCCCAATCTCCCCAACCCTGCAATCCCTCCCCTAGGCCCCCACCCCACAACAGACACCGGTGTGTGATGTTCCCCTCCCTGTGTCTATGTGGGACCTTGATTCTTAGTTTGCTACTCTAGTTTAATTCTCTGGAGAGGCTTGGAGGTGAATATGCCTCTGGAAATATTCAGCTTTTCAGTAACCTTTACTACGTGGGACATACCCTGTTTTCAGAATGTTTTTGCAGTAATTTCTGACTTCCACATATGATGTCCAATTTCCAGACATGGTAGATTTCCCCCCCCCCATTAAAAGCTCTCAAACCTACGAGACTAATGAAAATTTAATGTGTAGAAGGAATCCATTTTATATATGAAGATGTGACATGAATCTTCTTCTGGCCAACTTATAAATTTGATTTTTTGTGAAAACTGCAATTGATAGCCTATTTTATTCCATAGAGAGCTAACTCTCTGGACTTCTCCAGCTTTATGTAGTTTCTATTATAGGTCTACACCACACAGGACTCAGTATCAGCCTTCTTTCTCTTTTTAGGCTCTCTGCTTTTCAGTTGGCTAATAATTTGATTTCACCAAGAACATCCTACACTGAGCATCAGCATTACTGTGGCTTCAGACATTTCAGGCCGGCCCTGTGCCTGAAAAAATGAGAATTGTTTCAATAATAGGGGGAGTTGTCCCCTTTTAAGTCATGGAAAGTACCGTAGTTATACTGTGAACAAGATTAAGTATTTACAAGAAGTTTAAAGTAACAATCAACTCTATCACCATCCTTTTTATATTTTCACCTGTTCTTTTTCATAAAAGTTAGAACTTTGAATTTTCATTGGTTCTTCCAAAAGAGAGTACAAGTTAAATACTGTGTAAAAGGTAGTCTTATCAGACCTGCAAAATCATTTGGAATTGGTCAAGAAGCCTGTGCTCCCATTCAGAATGTCTAGGTGACTAGGTGTCAGCTAATGGGTTAATTAAACAAACTGGTAAAAGAATAACTCATGATCCAACTTTGATGATGGCCCAAAGTCAGGAGAAAGGGACCTTTTTTTCCCTGCCCAAATTCTTTATTCATTTGAGTAGGGATATCTCTACAAAAATGATTATTAGCTGTCTGTTTCTCTTCAGTGAATTTTCAAATGGACAGTGCTGGACTTAACCACTGTTATATGAATGTTTTTAAAGATAATATCCCCATACCAGGCATGGTGGCTCACACTTGTAATCTCAGCACTTTGGGAGGCCAAGGCGGGTGGATCACAAGGTCAAGAGTTTGAGACCAGCCTGGCTAACATGGTGAAACCCTGTCTCTACTAAAAATACAAAAATTAGTTGGGTGTGGTGGGCGGTGCCTTAGGAGGCTGAGGCTGGAGAATAGCTTGAACTCAGGAGGTGGAGGATGCAGTAAGCCAGGATTGCACTATTGCACTCCAGCCTGGAAGAGAGTGAGACTCCATCTCAAAAAAAAAAAAAAAAAAAAAAAAAAGATAACTTCCTCAGCATAATTCAAACTGTGTTGCTAAACCTCCTGAGTATAAAGGAAAGTCATCACAAGTTTCAACAAACACAAGCCAACAAAGGAAAAGGGTCTTGATGTTTTACTTCCAAATGGACACCGCAAATATACACCCATGTGTGTTTCTACTTAGCAGATTGACCTGAACCACCTCTGAAGAACCTGATTTAAGGGCATGGCCATTAAATACCAACATGTGCACGTATACTGTGGGTTTGGGCAAAGACTGCTGTCTCCCAGTCTACACTGATTTTTCTGTCTTTTCTCTACTGAATTACTTTGGAGAAATTTTATTTCAGACCAAGTTTATTTTTCTGTAAGAAAAAGCCTCAAGGAATTTAATCATCTGTGTAATCATATGTAGTTGTGTATGTAGTTATATACAATAACTTTAATGGTTGACTAGAATATTAAGAATTCTCCTTAAAAACCTCATTTCTTCCAGGTACACACTAGCATTGGCGTCTTTTATGTGTGATAAGGCACTTGTTAGTTAGCAAGAAATTTATTATTGTTTCAATAGTTGTGCTCAGTTGAATTTTATTTAGTGTAAAGGTCATGTCTGGTTTCCACCATATAACTGGTATGTTTTTAAGTTAGAGGTCTTGTTTTTTTCTTAGTTATATTTAATCATATGATTGGAAAGTTGCAAAATTCGGTGATTCCCAGTGGGTCTTTTTTTTTTTCTTCAACAAACAAGTGAAATGCTGTTTGTCTGGCAGTCACTGAAAATGTCTTAAACTGCAAAGTATTTTATCATTATTCTTCTAAGACCTTGGAATAAATAAACTTCACCTAATAAACCCCTCCTGTAAGGTTAAAACAGTTTTGTAATTGCAAGCATTTAAAAAGCCTATTTTTGAAACACGTTTTTCTGTAACAAGTCAAGTACTGAAACAAAGAGGAAGTAGGGAACTTATTAAAAATATGTAATTATTCATAGTTATTATAAAGGAGAGATAGTGGCTTTTAGTATGCCCTACAGTAAAAATGTCCGTTTTTAAAAAAATTGTAATTATATGGTTCTAAAGCACCTTTGCAGATTCACTGGCACTTGGAGAGGGTGAACTTTGGTACTTTTGCCTTAGCCTTTTCTTTAATGGGCTCTGATTTGATCTGAGTAGTTTTCAGGTTTTTTTTTTTTTTTCAAAATCCAAATTTGTCCTTGATATGCAAGGAGGCTAGACAGAGCATGTGCGGTTTCTGGAATGAAACTATCTGCAAATGATCTATTTAATTAGAAAAGCCAGTATTCGGTCCAAATGCATTTGTTGGAAGTATAATCAGTTCCTTTAACAATTAGAGCAATACATTTTGAAGGAATTTAATAGGCATTTTTCCAGAGTTCCCTTGTGCTATAAGCTGTGCTGTAATATGACATCATCACAATATTCAATATTTACTGAACTTAAAGTAAAATAGATGCTAAACTGAGCTATGAGATAATATTTATCCCTTATAGATATAAATTTTAAAGAACTGGCTCATTTTGGGAATTTATATTTTCATTCCTTTATGGTTAAATCTTGACCTAAAGAGCTGGTGTAATCCAGAAGGGTGAGTAATACTATTTCATAAATCCACCCTTGTTTGGATTTATGTTTTCCAAATGCATTTTTTCAATGTATTCAAAGTTATATTTAAGTCTAACCAGGTTGCCTGCAATATAAACTATGGAGAGGAATAAATAAACGATGGACTACAAAGAACTGCAATGGTTTTCTTGTTTTTCTTTTTAAATTAAATCTTATTAAACTGATATTGTTTGGACAGTTGAGAATTATCTCAGCCTATTTAGGCTGCTATAACAAAATACCATAGACTGGGTAGATTACAGACAACAGAAATTTGGTTCTTACAGTTCTGCAGGGTGGGAAGTCCAAGATCAGGACACTGTCAGATTCAGTGTCTGGTGAGAGCCTGCTTTCTCACAAATGGCACTGTATCATTGTGTCTTCACATGGTGGAAGGGGCTAGAGAGCTGTCTGGGGTTTCTTTTATAAAGACGTTAGTCCATCTAATCACCTCTCAAAGGGCCCATTTCTTTGTACCATTACCTTGGGGGATAGGATGTCAATATATGAATTTTGTGGGGACATAAGACATTCAGACCATAGAGAGTATAATGGCAGAAAAGAGCTACTGTATATAAGTGAGGCTTAGTTTTTTTTTTTTTTTTTAAGGAGTAGATCTGGCAGTACAACCTCTTGTCAACTGATAGAAGTGGGGCTCATTTAGGAAAGGTAAGAGGGAAGTAAAGGCCTTGTAAAACATTCCCCTTTATAGGACTTCTAGCTACTCCGTGTTGTTCATCTTGGGCTTAAATTCTATGACCAAACATTCTATCCCTGAGAAAATAAGCATACTCTTAGGAATTCGAGAGTAATCAAGAATTGTAGATGACATAATTCTAGGTGACTTTGACTTGATTTCATATGTGATGGTATCTTCCCTTTTCTGGAGTCTTATCTTGAGCAATAAATTATAGCATCATATGTAAATATTATTCATATGCCAATTATCAACAAACATGCTTAGAAATTCTATGAGCAAGCATGAAAAGATGATGTACCTGAAGTTAACCAGCGTGATATTCTCCATCAGAAATGGATTATTCTCAAAATAACTCCAATCATCTTATTACCTTTTATAGTTTTGGTTAAACCCATAGAATTCTTTGAGTGTAATATAAAATTGTGTCATTTTTCTCCCAGTTCCTTCTATTTCTCTGGCTCTAACTTGAACAAAAGTGAAGAAATAATAGTTTAGTCACACACACACACACACACACACACACACACACACACACAAAAGATTTCTTTCATTCTGTTTTGGAATGTGTCACAACTGCTTTTGTAGAAATAAATCAAGTCCAGTTCTGAAGTTTTAGAACTTCTTTGGTGATATCGTGGACTTTTTAATTCATGAGGTAAACATGTAAAAATCTCCACCTACTTCATTTTTTGGGAGGATACAGGGAAAAGGAAGAAAGTCTTAGAATTGTGGGTAAGGTTGATATAAGATTACCATTGACACTGGAATTGCCTGGGTGTGAGAGGCTTCCTGGGAGGAGCATGGGGGGAGAGTCTTCAGTTATGGCTAAAATACTTCTGAAACGTATGGGTGTTGGCTTTGATTAAAATTCTAAATTTTCTTTGACATTGTGGGCTGATCTCTTGATCTATTTTCATTCCTGGTTCTACTAATGTGTGTTTTTTTTTTTTCCCTCTTCTGGGGATGGTAAGAGTTCTATAAATAATACCCTATGTAGAGCTTCCTCTGATCTCTGCCCTTTGTTCTCATCTTCAGTGAGTTAGGTGAGCGTTTAGCTTTCTCTAGGAAAACATTTTTCAATCATTAAACCTTTGGGTGAAGAATGTAGAAAACAATTTTAATTCCTTCTTTATCTCTTTCAATATCTCTCAGAAGGTTTAAAGTGAAAGAAAGAAACCTTTTTGTTTGTGTCATGATGAACAGCAAAACGATGATCCTTTCCCGTTTTCCTTTAGCAGTGTAGGGAGTGTCTGTTTGTGTAATATGGGGGATATAAAGTCTGTCAAATGTATTTTGTTCTCATTTCCATTAAGGTTTTTTATTGCTATATATTGCTAAGTTATCAAAATGTCTAGGAGTCTTAGAAAGCAGAAGCTAGAAAAGAGGATTGTTACATCCCTAAGGTTAATAGGAGATCTCCTATTATCAGAATAATCTATTGTTCACTAAGCTTGTGTATATTTAGACACATATAGAGCCAGACATGAGGGGTAAAGTTTTTAAAATCATAATAAAAGGGGAACATGCATCTGCTGAGCTATGTATATTAAAGGAAGACACAACAAAACATGCTGGTCAAGCATCAATAAAATGAAATTTTACGTTCATCTTGCCACTTCACACATCATGCTTTTTATGTCTGAGATAAATATTGGTTCATCACTGATATTTCACCTTATTTAAACTTGCCTCGTGAAATCACAACAGAATCCTCACAGTGGTGGTTATTTTTATACACTGTAGGCTGTACCCACATAGAGAATTTTGAAATGCATATTTTTCTACCTTATTAAAAATTTAGTTAAATAATTGTTCTTAAGCACCTCATGGTTACATATAGGCAGATATAAAACCAAGGATGCTTTGGCTTCTCTTGATTTGCTTTTATCCTCTGGAACTTCAGGGGAGCAGTCTAGTGCTTCTCTTTGAGTGTGTTTATGAAGATTATGTAATTAATGATATAATAAGCTATTAATACTCCACAAAAAGAGACATTTTGGAAGTGGTGGAAGGGGTGGTGGTGGAAGGTTGAGACTGCTATTTCTAGAAGACATTAGAACACTTTTAATTGTTCTTTACTAATCTCATTTTCCTAGATGGATCAAGTTTGAAGAAAAAGTGGAACAGGGCGGGGAAAGATGGAGCAAGCCCCATGTGGCCACATTGTCCCTTCATAGTTTATTTGAGCTGAGGACGTGTATGGAGAAGGGATCCATCATGCTTGACCGGGAGGCTTCTTCTCTCCCACAGTTGGTGGGTAAGTATGCTGTTTGAACCTTTTATTATTTTTGTTGGCTTTACCTATCCATAGTTCACCAAGGCAGATGACTAGTAGTATAAGCAGAGTTAAATATTGTATAACATTTATTCTCTCTTTTTGTATTATAATATTAGTATGATTTATTGCAAGAAAATTTGAAAAATAACACAAATATTAGGAAAATAGGAAACTATCTTCCATAACATCTTCCTCTGGTCATTGTTGGCATTTTGGAATATTCCTTCTAGCTTTGCTTCTGAATCCTTTCCCTTATGCTGTTCTTTTATGCTGTTCTTTTTTTTTTTTTTCTGAGACAGAGTGTTACTCTGTTGCCCAGACTGGAGTGCAGTGGTGTGATCTCAGCTCACTGCAACTTCCGCCTCCTGGCTTCAAGCGATTCTCCTGCCTCAGCCTCCTGAATAGCTGGGATTACAGGTGTCTGCCACCATGCCTGGCTAATTTTTGTATCTTTAATTGAGGCAGGGGGTTTAGCCATTTGGCCAGGCTGGTCTGAAACTCCTGACCTCAAATGATCCACCCACCTCAGCCTCCCAAAGTACTAGGATTACAGGTGTGAGCCACCATGTCCTGCCATGCTTTTCATTTTTAGTTATTTTTCATTTTATATGCACAGTTTTATATTCACTTCCTTCACTTATTAGCATAAGATTAATATTATAAATAGAGTCTCTTTATTCACCAAAATCCTTGGTTATATTGGACTGGAAGTCCAGACACTAGATTTCTAGAACTCTTAGATCTTAGAGATCTTACACTTGCACTTAACTTCTCTGGACCTCAGTTTCATCATCTGTAAAACAGGACTTAAATCATCTGTAAGAAGGGAAATAATCTAGCTCCTGGGTTAGGGTTGATCGTAGGCAGAAGTCAAGCCCCTTTAGCTACATGTGGCTAAAGGCTGGGTGGGACAGGGATCCAGCAGGACGTTACAGGTGACTGCATAAGGTCACACTGGTGGCAAGTGTCATTTGTATCACTACCATTAAAGTCATTGAAACTCATGGTGCAGGGCAGCTTTGGCATCCTTTGTTGTGTTTTGTGCGCTGAATGTTAACTCATCATGCTGAACACCTTGAGTACACATCACTGCATTCCAAACTGGAGCCATTGTTTTCATTTTTTTTATCAGTGGCTTGGCCCTAAAACTGCCATATTACCCTTCAGATCTAGGTGTGCCAGAGATCGTGTTTTTAAAAAATTTCTAATTTTTTTTAAAGAAGTACAGGGACTCCACTTCTTATTCCTAGGAAAATTTCATAATCAGGTGAGCACTGGATCTGTAGGGATGTGACTGGATTTTTCCAAGGGGTCTGCAGTATGCCCACCCAGGGATTGTGGGAAAGAAGATGTGGATCAAAGACCTGAAGAAGGTGATCAGTGTACATTCTTATATGATTTCAGACTTACTGCAGTTTCTTTGCATATCTGTAGACAAAAGGCTTGTCTATGACATCTGTGTCTTTATATTATAGGTAATACGAATGCTGCAGCATTTGTGTTGGAAGTAAAGATTAGATGTCAAATGAGGCATATGTCTGGCTGACGTATATATACTTGGTTCTTTTTCAGAGAGCTTGTTAGTTAGATTTGCAAAGAAGACCCATGCTTTTCATGCCTGAAGTACATAAGGTACAAGTGTGGAAGGGAGAGGACTTATGTGAAGATGCTGGATGGACAGAAACAATTATTTAATACACGTATTCTGCAGTAGTACATGGGCTTTTATAATGTGTCAAACACTGTTTTAGGCTTTGGTAAAATTAGGGTTTGCAAATCTACCACTAGGTAAATGAGACAAGGTATGTCAACATAGGTGCAAATCTGTATATGTAGTTAGAAGATAATGGAGGAAACACAGTTTTACATAGTGTTTTTCATATTGAACAAGGCAGGTGAGGCTGAAAATGGAAATCTGATAGATGAGGAGAGATCTTGGATTAGGGTACCCAGGGAGAGTGGAACACATCTACAGAGACAGAAGCAAAGAGAAAGAATGATTTCCTGGGGCATCTCTTCCATTGTCTTTTTTATTTATTAAAAGCTGCAAGAGAGATTGTTATCCAGAAAAGTATAATGATTGGCAAAAATCAATCCAGTTTTTGAATGAAAATTGTAATTCTCAGACTTAAAGAACTAACCTGGAGCAAAGATGTCAAAAATTACACAAGTTGAAAATAAGTCAAATGTGCATAAATATAGGGCAAACTGGAGAAGAAACTCGTGTCTTGGTAGTGTATAGGCAGTCTAGGAGGAAAATAAGGGTCACCAGGAAGATTCCCATTAAAAACAAACAACAGTTTTTACCATAGATGATCATTACTGCCTAAAGTTTCCCCACTTAGGGATTCATGCCACTGTGCTCAGTGTTTGTCCCCTGTTAAAATATACATACTATATGGGAAGATGTCGTTTATTAATTCCCATGAGATACAGAGTGATGTAGAAGAAGGAATGCTGGATTTAATGTTGGGAGCTTGTAATTAAAGTCTAGCTCTACTAGCATGTATGACCATGGGCAAGGCCAGTTACTTAAATATTTTGGAGGTCTCATTCCCTCATCTATAAAAGGAAGATGAAGGTGGACCTTTTAAGGTTGTTGTGAACATTAAATAAGATCATCAGATGTATTTGCTGTCTACGTGTATGTCTATCCCAGTATAAATAGTTTATCCAGATCTTTCTGCATGTCACCTAGCAGATTGAAGATGGATTGAGTCAGATAGAGAGACACTCAGTGACTTCATGAACAGGTGACAAGATTCAAAATGGTGTGGTAGATAGAGCTGGAAACAGTGGAACAATGTAGCATCTCTGCTGTACTTGGAGCTGATCTGCAAGGGTGATGAAAGTTAAAAGTTGAATTACATACTTCGATGTTTCTGTAAAACTGTCTTTGGGACCTTCATCACCAGGAAGAGTCATTTTAAGGAGTTTCTGTTCTTCAGCAACTAACTGGCCCTTTTCATGTTGTAGAAGAGAAAGTACCACATTATACTGGAACCCTTTTAGCCAATGGCCGAAGAGAGAAGGTTTTGGTATTTAGTAAGAGAGGTTAATCAAGTATTATATGGTCTCCTTTCAGGTTTTCATTATTTTTTATTATCAGTTATGAACTTTTTCTCTAACCTCCATGCATTTACTTTAAAAATTGTCATAAGATGTTAAAATTAGACACTACTAGGTCACTTTGAGGTATCATCACTCACTAATATGTTTGCTCTGCAACCCCTGGGGTAAGCAGGCAGCGAGCCAGTGCTGTCATTCTGGAGCTGTTAATACGGAAAAATGGTTCAGGGGCAAATAACACAAGCAAAATAAAGGGGAGGAAAAGGGCCAGATTTCCAGAAGTGGGGAGAAGAGCATGTTTGAAAGAGTGTCACTAGCTAAAAAATTCTTAATCCTCTGAAAGAATCAAAACTTAACACTGGGTAAAACATGAAGGCAACAGAGCCCTTTTTCATCTAAATGACAGAAGATGGCATAGTAACTTGAGGAGTTATAGTCATTATTTGGTTATTTAAAAAATCCTTTTGTAGCAGAGGGTGAGGTGGAGTTGTTTTGTGCAAAATCATGCTGATACTTCTGAGTTGAGAATTATGCACAGCTAATTCTTAAGATGCATCTCCCCGCACACCCCCATTTTATATCAACAAATGAGAAGGAAAAGAAATAATAGCAAGCGTGATTATATCAAACAAACAATAGCTGCTTTTCATTTTCCTTTGCAGTCCACCTGCTACCCCTCACTAGCCTGCCTCTGAGAGGCATCTCACTCTGCAGGCTCAAAGACAGCACCACACCACGTGAGGGCCCTGCACCACAGTGGGCGACTGTTTAAGCAGGTGTTACTTCTCACACTTACATAAAAAATTCTGCCTATTTTTTATTCGTCTCAGGACCTCTACTTGATTTTTTTCATGAAGAACCTCTTCTGAATCTTAATAGAAAAATTTATCTTTAAAGTATTACAAAGGATAAAACATCATTTTCACATTATTTAATAGCGTTATTATTAGTATCCTCATTGTAATTCTACATTTAAAGAGTGTCATTCACGTATGAAGCCGAGTCTATGGGAATTTTCCTGCCCTCTTAAGTTAAAAAAATTATAAGCCATTTCAGGTATTTTATTATGATGGGAAATGGATTGGGAAAATGTAGCTCTATTTTTGGAGTCTCATTTTTATATTTAAAGGCATTCCCGAGCTGTGCATGTTGGCAGATAGGTTGGTCCTATTGTTTCTTAGTTTTTATACCTTTTATATTTTTAAAATGGCATTAACTTTTTTTGTAGTCACAAAACCAATGCATGGTCATTTTTAAATAATCTGGAAAACTGTAACATGTAAAATTAAAAAAACTCACTAATCTAATCTCTCAGAGCTGTCCTCTCCTCTCAGCATTTTTTTTCTGTAAAACTCTGTTGACACATATATAATTGATTTTACAAAATGGAACCACACTACATCATTTTAGTATTTTTTTTTTTTAAAACGTAAGAACTTTTTAATGTCATTAAATAGAAATATGAACATTACTATAGTAGCTGCAAAATATTCAATAAACTATTCTTGGGCATTTAGATTGCCTTTAAGTTTTAATTATAAGAAAAGAAGTGAACATCTTTGTTATATTGTTGTGAAATGATTTCTTTAGGATATGTAACGGTAGACTATTCAAAAGGTGTAAATGTATTACAAAGCTTTTGTACGTCCTAGTCAATACTGCACTGTTGTCATCAGAAATGGAATTGCCCATTGAATACCTTTCACATCATGGGGGTTGATTCAACTTTTAATTTTTATTTCTTTGACAAATGAAAAAAATTCTCACAATTGGTCATATTTGTACACTTATTTAAATTATCTTAGTTAATCTTGAAGTCAAATATGTATTTATGTATTTTTGGCCCTTTGTGTTTCTTTTAAGAATGTTTGTGATCTTTGTCCATTCTTCTGTCACACAGCCATCATTCTTTTGGTCTGCAAAAACTCTGCACATATCAATTTTCTTTTCTCTAGAGCTTTTTAAATAAAGAAAAATATTGTGTGACATGGAGAAAGATCTAAACTTTGAGTCAGAAAACCTGGTTTTATATGGGAGTTTCGCCTCTATTCAGTGTATGTCTTCGGGCAAGTCACTCTGTGGCCCTGTGTTCTCATCTGCATAACAAGAGATTGAACTTGATGCTCTAGGAGGTTCCTTTCAGCTCTGCTATCATCTAGAGTTGGCACATTCTCTCCCAAGTGGTAGCGCCTGTGGGATTTTGAACATTGAAGGCTTAATTTCAGTGTAGCTGTGAAATATTACTGCCCCCACTTTCCTTGGAATGATTTTGTAGTTTATGCTTAAAGAGATCCCTATAATGTTGGCCATTTTAATGGAAACTTAATAAAGGGCGTAAAGCTACACAGATGTTTTAACCTGTTCTAATGGGTGATTTCCAGGCATTGGCAACAGAGGAGTAGCTGTGCATACATAAAGATTGGTTTGAGATTTCAAGGGAGGGCAAGAATAGAGGGAGGCTCTACCAGGAAGAGTAGATCAGAAACAGTTTAATCTGCAACCCTGAAATTAAGTAGGAGTTTGATAGCACTCATAGCAGATATGGTGGGTCTGTTTGTTTGTTTTTCTGGTTCTTCTGTAAAATGGACTTTCCACTTTAAAAGGACTTAAAGGGAAAGTAGAAGGGTTGTGTTTTGTAGGCACCTAATTATTTACTGTGGAACAGAAGTTTAATTGTAATTACAGGATCAATTCTGATAGTTTTACTGTGTGGGGTTTGTGTAGTTAAAATTACTCAGAGCTAAAAGCCACTCTCAAACCAAAACATTCCTATGGGAGAAACTTTTCCTGCCTTGCCCAGCCTCGCTACCAAGTGGTCCCATGTTATATAACATTTATGGCATCTCTGTGAGGCACGTGATGAAAAATACTGGATTCAGCCTCTGCTTGGCTTCCAAATAGTTGACAGCACACTGTGTAAATTGCCAGGTTCTAGCTACAGGCTGTGAGGCCAATTCTGTGAGTGCTTAGAAGATGGACTTTTGAGAAGTTCAGTCATACTCAAGCAAAACCCCTTGAACATCTGTAACTTCTCTTTACAAAGAAGTGAGAATCCTTGAGAGATACTGTTATCCTATCAGTACTCACTGATTTTCTTGACAGTCTTTTGGAAAAGAATAGCTATTGTTCATTTCTCTAAATTTATATACTAAAGTTTGCCTAAGAGGAAAATATGAATGTATGTGCTAGATGCATCCATACACCAGAAAGGGAGGCATGGGATCCATTACTCTCGTTCTGTGCAGAGGACTAAAGTTCTACTTGCATACATTGAGATAGACTCCTACCAATGCATATCTTCACGGATTCTGTAATGTTTTGTCCTCAGCCCCATCCTGGCTGGAGATAAATGTTGGCCTGTCATGTAGATGTAGAGTAGAATGCACCAGGCTTCATTTATGCCATACTGCTTACATGTTGACTTGTGAGAAAGAGAGTTTCTTATTTTCTGTTGGAATAAGAACTTACCTTCCAGCAGAATGACCTATGAGCAATTTCTGTGAAACAGTATCATCTTTCTGGTTAAAATCACACTAAAAAAAGAGTAATAGAAACTTAAATTTTTTTTGTTAGTAAGACTAAGGTATTACAATTTCATAAAAAAATTCTGGTCACTTTATACTTTAAAGTGTCCAATGGAAATACATTGGAAAGTCTCTAGTTGGATCTAAACAAGGAGAGTAAGCTTCTTTTCTTAGAAAAGACTGCAGCATAATTTTGTAGTTTAATCTTTCTTTCACTGGATTAATTCAGATGACTTGATATTGGGTATTGTTTTCCTTTACTGTATTCTATTATTAAGTATATATAACATTACAGAAGAATTTGGGAAAATAGATTTTAGAAATCAACAATCTCATTAAATTTTCTAGACTCTCTAAGTTTTTGTATATCATTTACATTTCTGATATACATTTGCTATGAGTACATGAACTTTCTGAATCTTACTTTTTTAAATTGAAATACAAATTACTGACTTACTGTGTTACAGAAGAATCTAACTTATGTGAATACACCATAACTGGGATTGAAAAAAACATAAAATGAATACTCTAATATTTGTAACTCTCATTAATGCCAGTATCTGTGTACACATTATCTTTATCTTTTACATGAACTGGGAAATTGGAAATTTGGAAAATAATGTATTGATATTGAATTTGAGGGTGACATCCATAAAGTTAGAGTAAGAAAATAACTTCGTGATTTCATGACTGAGTTTTGTTTTTTGCTTTTGTTTTGCTTTGCTTTTGTATTAGAAATGATTGTTGACCATCAGATTGAGACAGGCCTGTTGAAAGCTGAACTTAAGGATAAGGTGACCTATACTTTGCTCCGGAAGCACCGGCATCAAACCAAGAAATCCAACCTTCGGTCCCTGGCTGACATTGGGAAGACAGTCTCCAGTGCAAGTAGGATGTTTACCAACCCTGATAATGGTAATGCAGAGACCAGCTGGCTGCTGCTTTCTCTTGTCTCACTCACCTTTACACCATCTCCTGTCATCTTTGTTTTAACCCTTCTCCATATTTCTTCTTTTCTTGAGTTCATATGCCATAGTCATTTCATGATGATATTTTCAATTCAGTTGGGCAGGTTTGCAGTCCTGCTGGAAAGATTTCTGCAGTTGTTGTAGGCTGCTACTGCCATGTGCCTTGCTTACTCCAGAGGTGGTTCTGTAGTAACTCTGTGATGAAACAATGGAATATTATATGAGTCAGCAAATTCTCAGATGATTGAGTACCTCTGTGAATATGTTTTCAACATGATCGTTTGCCACAGTTAGGAGAATAGTAAGATATGATAAATACCTTGAAATCTCCTATCATTGTTTGCTTAGTATGTGAAATGGTGTTCAGCTTATATAAATGATTACTTCATCAAAGTTAGACTCAATATTATTTTTTACCTCTAATAAAGCCAATCCACTTTTTTGATATGTGATAATGATAGATCCAAGAATAATTATTTGAGATGGGCTATTAACCTGATTATTTAATGATAAGGAAGACACTATATTCTATCCATAGTTTATTGATTTACCAGAGGTTCCTGTAGAATGTCTATCTTTTGTATCATTGCCTTTGTTTCAAATACATTTCGTGATTGGGAGCAATCTGAGAAGGGAGAAGTTGGTTTCTGTGAGGTATGGAAAATGAAGGTATGGTGGAAAGAATTACTAAGCATTGGGCTGATAGAGTTAGGTCTATCCTCCCATCCCACCCCATCTTTTTTAGTATTAAGAGAGACGAGGCCAGGCACAGTGGCTCATGCCTGAAAATCCCAGCAGTTTTGTAGGCTGAAGCAGGTGGAGCATGAAGTCAGGAGATTGAGACCATCCTGGCTAATGAAAATGGTGAAACCTCAGCTCTACTAAAAAAATACAAAAAATTAGCTAGATATGGTAGCACATGCCTGTAGTCCCAGCCACTTGGGAGGCTGAGGCAGGAGGGAGATGGAGGTTACAGTGAGCTGAGATTATACCACTTCATTCCAGCCTGGGTGACAGAACGAGATTCTGTCTCAGAGAGAGAGAGAGAGAGAGAGAGAGAGAGAGAGAGAGAGAGAGAGGGAGAGAGAGAGAGAGAGAGGCAGAGAGAGAGAGTCAGAGAGAGAGAGAGAGAGAGAGAGAGAGAGAGAGAGAGAGAAGGAAGATTCTAATTCATTGCCCTCAGCTGCATTTTCAGAATAACATAAAACTGGTTTTCATGGAAAAAGGTGGAGTAAGCGAATTGTATCAAGTGAACTGCAACTCAGCTATGCCATTTCTGGAAATGGGTTTTCTCTTCTTAGTATAAAGGTAACAGTTGGCTGGAAGAAAGCTACTAGCAGATTTTCTGTGCTATATTTTTTTAGGCCCAACTGGTTATAGGGAAATAATTAAAATAAAATGCTTTTTATAAAAAAATTCACAAAAGAGAATGGAATCTGCAGTATTTCTCCTACAGTTTGATGGTTCTACTGTTACTTACAATATTTCTGCAGATGGGAAATATTTTGGTTTTTGTGTCACCCCTGGCTTTTCTGTTTTGTTTTGTTTTAATTGTGGTTTGGGGGAGAGAGGTTACTTAACGGTTAGAAAGTTATAGGATGAGTAGTTTATTGTATCTGATGTCACAAATATTTTATTTCACAATTTATATTTTTGAAATTATGACAATTAAAATTGAAGTTACTCTTTTCTTTTTTAATAAGAAATAAATTTTCATTTTATTTTTTCATGTAAAATGAAATCCCAATATTTGATGATTGAATTAGTTTAGCATGGGGTTGGGGGAAGTATAAAGAAGTGAATGAGTGCATTGTTTTCAAATATGGATGTGTTTTCAAAAAGAAGAGGAATGAATATGGCATGCGGGAGTCTTTCTACCAATATGGTGAACTTCATTTCCATGAAACTGCAGGCAGAGTAGAAATTAGGAACAGATGGATCTTGGCGGCCAGAATCCTGTGCTTTAGGAGAAAGTGGATGTGGAATACAATTAAGGAGTTGATATCCCTCGCCATTCAATCTTTCATCCTATCTGTAGATCTCTGTACTTCAGAGAAAAGTTGAAATGCCTTGAAATGTTATCTATGCTGGGCAGAAAGCAGATAGGAAGGGCAGGCAGTTCTTTTCTAGCTCTTCAGCTGATCAGCTTACACTCTGAGGCGTGGAATGTGATTAGACCTTTTAAAACATGTTGTTATTGGCCTTAATGCTACCTAACTTCTTTTAAATATCCAGAGGCAAGATTTGGCTTTGAGAGATCCTTTAGCAATGAATTTTGTACGCCTTCAAGGTACATTCTTATAAATTATCAAATGGCAATCTTTGCTTGAGTCTTTGTATCTGTTATAGTTAGAGCTGGATTCCAGTATCTCCATGTAAAACCTAGATAAATTTGTATACCTTTGCCTTCTACATAGGCTACAAAATAGATTCAGCGACATTGCCAGCTTTAATTATAGCTAGCAACAATGTAATAAATAACTGAAATTTATAGATAACTTCAGAGTTGTGAATTTTTTTATTTCCCAATGGTATGCTGCAGCCAGGTCTAATCTACTCAGGAAAGCCAGTTGTTATCAGGGATTTGCAAGCTAGTTGTTAAATACAGTTATCAGGGATTTGCAAGCTGGTCGTTTAATTTTTACTATTAAAAATTAAATTATATAAACTTACAATAAATTATATTAAAGCAAAGATAATGAATACTGAAAATTTATTGCTTTCTCCCTGTTCACTGCGTTTTACTGTAGTCTGTGCTCTTAAAATTTTTACTCTTATTAATATTTTTTGAGATGGAGTCTTGCTCTGTCACCAGGCTGGAATGCAGTGGCAAGATCTTGGCTCACTACAACCTGGACTCCCTGGTTCAAACAATTCTTCTGCCTCAGCTTCCCAAGTAGTTGGGATTATAGGCACGTGCCACCACACCCAGCTAATTTTTTGTATTTTTAGTAGACAGAGGGTTTCACATGTTGGCTAGGATAGTCTAGATCTCCTGACCTAGTGATCTGCCCGCCTTGGCCTCCCAAAGTGCTAGGATTGCGGGTGTGAGCCATGGCTCCTGGCTGGTTATTTTTATCTATTGTGTCTGTACGGTGGTAGAAATGCTATAAAATAGTGTGCCATTGGGCGTCTCTTTTCAGCTCTGCATTCAGTGACTATATTGGTAGCTTGAAATGGGCTGTTATGGTAGTATTTACCCCAGAGAAACCAGCAAATGCTACAAATCAGGGCTTGAGGTTTTTTTTTTTTTTGGTCATTTGTCTCTAGGCTTAAAGAAGTGATGGGAAAAAATGCTAATAATGTAGATTAAATTTAAAAGTGCAAAGTGTCTATAGCTGCCAAAATGAATGACATAAATAAATTGAAGGACATTTTTTTCAGTAATCAAAAACTATTATCTAGGAATAGATTTAGGAAAACAGTCACCCACATCATTGACAAATGGATGAAGTCTGATATATTCCTTCATTGTTTCACTTTTGCCTTACTGGTTAACATACATAATAATATTAATCAACAAATGTCACAAGTATTTGTTGGATATCTGATGGATATTGGAAGTATACTACTTACTCATTTGCCAGTTGCAACCATGTTAGCTGCTGATGCAAGAGTTTGGCCAAAATCAACTAAAGTATTGTATGATAATCAACTATTTGCAATTTACAATAGAGTATTGTATATTTTATTATTATTTATATAATGTGTGCTACATATTGTTGTTGGACTTTTGCTTAGTTCTGCCAAAGATGAGGTCCTTGTCACACGATCATGAAAAATTCGGCTTGCAGACAATTTGAAGAGTGAGAAAAATGGAATTTATTGGGCAAAAAGGAAAAATAGGGAAACAAGAACTTTCAGGAGAGCAAGAGTCCTGGTAATGCAGGCTTCCTGCCTCATAGATTGAATGCCAGGTACCACCCAGGAAGAGGAGAGACCAGGCTTCTCCTCCCTGCAAATAGTGCAAACTTCCCAAGGCTCTACCCCAGTGTACACTCCTCCCAGTGCATAGGCCAGTCAGAGTTTCTTCAGGAAACCCTTTATACTTGGTTGTCACAATATCCTTTTTATCAGTAAAATTCACCACATACACATACACACATGTATCCATATACAAATAAGTTTTTTTCCCTGGAAACTGGTTTTCAAACATTTACTGAAACATCCATTACCAGCACACTACTGCCTTTATTAGCAGCTAAAGACTCACTCTCATCTTTTAGCATTCTGGGATGGCTTAGGGTTCAAGATGATTTTACGGTTTTAAAAAGGAACAAAAAACATTTCTTATCTGTAATAAATCAGGGAATAATGAGGTGAGCTTTCAAAATGCTAATTATTGTGAAATTCCTACTTGTCTCAGACATGTGTAAAGTCTATGGGCATATCTGCCAGATACTAAATTTCAGGCAAGTGCTATAATTTCTCAATATATTAGTTGAGCCATTTCTATAATGTTACATGAATAAATTAATGAGGTTTTAGGTTACTCTGGTGTTGGATTTTTCTTTACCTATTTTTTTATTTCTCACTATTGTTATAGGTTGAATTATATGAAATTTGCCATTTTTGTGGGTAAAATTAAGGTGTCAGCAGTTTCATATGATTCTACCTAATAATTTGGTCTGAGATACTTAGCTAACAGTTCTGTATTATTTTAGTGTATTATGAAAAAATAATGTTTAAGCCTGGAAACATTGCTTGATAGTATTTTAAAAATAAAGATGCATTTAGTTTGCTTTTTATTAGAAAGTAAAAGTAAAGTTTATTCTTAATTGGTATTCATTCAATAAATATTTAGTGAGATGTTTATGACAAGGTTAACAACTGCATTTTAAGAAGCCATAGTTTATAAGAGGATCTGATTTTTTAAAATATATCATTTAAATGGATACTTTTTGTATCTATTGTTTAATCCCAAAGCTTGCAAAACATGATTGAGACCTGACTTTAAGGACCAAAACCAATGAGGAGCCTAAATTTGAGTATTCACCTTTTCCTCCCTTTGTAGAAATTTGGATAAAGCCATCATTGACCTGTCCCTGATTTTTTCCTGACTTCTTCATTTTTTCCCCCTAGATTACCATAAAGATCAGTTCCTTGCCTTCCAAAGTCTAGGAGTATAGATGTCCTTTATTGAGAATTGGCTTTAGTAATCTAATTGCATCTAGACTATGGATTTCATTTTTTCTTAATCTAATTTTATGACCTCACTTCGTATTAGTGAAAAGTTTTTCTTTTTTCAATAAACAATTGAAAAGATAATTTAGTACTTGATTTTGATGTTTGTAAAAGAGAGATAATGAAAATTAAATAAAAAATATAAAATGTTTAGAGTGGTAACTGGCACATAGTCATCACTCCACAAATGTTAGTAAATTATATACAATATGTTTAAGCACAATTAGAGAAGAAAAAAATCTTATATTGAGTAGGAGTGGTTTCTGAAATGATGCTTGCTCTGCAGCTTACTGTTTGAAATGGAACTTGCAGATATAGTGCTGATTTATTTTCTCTGCCCTTTGGTAAGTGATACCAAGTCTTTCATTAGCAATGGGAGGTGACTAAGACTTTTCTCATCATAGCCTTCTTACAGAATGGTTTGTTCCCTTCATTGGTTTTATCTTTTGCTAAACGGGTGTCAGGGGAGCCCTAAATCACACTGGAAATCCGAGACTTGTTAACGTTGTAGTATGAGGCAGATCAGGAGTTGGAGACAGTGGCAGCTCCAAGAAGAATGCTGGCTCCTATGCATCTTGCTGCTTCCCCTATACCTTCCCCTATGCCTGTGGCCTCCTGCATATTTGTAGGCACCCTGTAGCTGCTCCTGATGGAACCTTTGGGTCTTATCTTCAGTTTACCACCATTTTCTTCAAATATGAGAAATGCAATCCACTTGCTCCCATTATGGGTTGCCACTACATTCCTGAACCTGGACTCCTCTGTTTAATGTCATCTACCAGGTGGGATGCCACTCCCTAGCTGTCTCCCACATTGCTGGTTTGATATAAGCATACACACCTTTAGGTATTTTTAAAAGTATAGTCTATTGCTGTTACCTACAGTGGTTTACAGTGCAGAACAAACAATAGAAAGAAATCAATTTTTATGTTATTAGTAATTTTAGGCTCCAGTGAAATGAAAGTGATATTAGTTGGGCTCTTGTTGCATTGGATCTGATTTGAGATTAGGCCCATTCAAACTATTTCATTTGATATTAGATTCAGCTGCCTTGACACTGGCATGTATTTGATCTGGCTGGGACTACCACCAGATATGGGAGCTTTCTCATTCCCTTTAGAAATTCTTCGCTTTTTGCCTGCACTTGGGATTCCAGCTTGCCCATTTGTCTCAGGCTGGGTTGTTCTTCTTTCCAGGCCATCTCCTGCAACTGCCCCAAACCCTTGAATTCAGACATGGTCCCTGAATCAATATGTAAGGCTGATATTTTCCTAACCTGTATCTGAAGCTGGCCATCATGCTTCTCTAGTTCTCAGATAGGTCAGTTGACATCTTGCAATTCTCAGGCCCACATCTCCTTAAGATTAGAATCCTCTTCCAATGCACCTTTCTGCATACAATTAACCTTTTCCCAAAAGCAGCAGCATACATTCACCTGTTTTGTTCAGGACTCTCATTTTGCATTCATTTTCATAGCACAGATGAATATTCTGACCAGTACCCAAACAACTGTGGAGCTCTTTCCCACCTGAGGATAAATGAACCAGTCTATGGAAAGTTGCTATCAAAGTGCCTCAGTGAAGTCCCATTCCTTAATAACAGTAGCTATTATGGCTATTGTTATTATTGCATTTCTAATTGATCCATCAGGCACCATTCTTATTTTCTTATTTTTCTTTTCTTTCTCTAGGCAGACAACTGATTTTCCAAATGTATAATGTTCAGATCTTTAAAAACCACATTTTTCTCCAAGGGTCATTCCCTTTCAGTATTTGCTAACCTATTCCACTCTTTATAGCAATGAGGATTCGGGCTTAAGAGATGTAACACAAGTAGATATTTAGTTGTTTGACATTAAAGGCCAACTTTATAATCTTCTTGAAGACATGCACTGTCATTTCCAGAGGTTTCATTCAATTCTTGGGCTAAGGTTTAGTAGCAGTGTGATAATGAGCAATTTACATAATCTCCTTGAGCCTCAGTTTTTGTATCTGTAAAATAAGGGTAGTCATGTCTTATTCTGTGCATATAAGCAAGAATAAGTGAGACATTTCTGTGAAAATTATTAAATAAGCAAAATGTGAGATACCGTTGTGCCTTAGTGCATTCATACTGCTTTAACAAAATACTTAAATTGGGTAATTTATAAACAGTAAAAATTTACTGCTCACATTTCTGGAGGCTGGCAAGTCCAAGATCAAGGTGCCAGCAGATTTGGTGCCTGGTGAGGGCCCTTTCCTCATAGATGGTACCTTCTATGTGTCCTTACAACGTGGAAGGGCAAACAGATTCCTTCAAGCCTTTCATGAGAGCATGAATCCCATTCCTGAGGGTGGAAGTCTCCTACCTAATCAGTTTACAAAGCCTTCACCTTTTAATGCTATTGCACTGGAGGTTAGCTTCAACCTAAGAATTTTGGGGAGACAAAAACATTCAGATCATAGCACACCATAAGAAACAGCTATTATTCAGAAATATTTTAAGGGGAAAATTTAATGACTTTCAGCTTTAAAACTGAGGACAGAACTTCAATTCATTACCATTATTTTGCACTTTATTTAATTTTCTATGTCTCTCCATTTTTTTGCCTACGACTTCATTTATATGAAAATATTCTTGGAGTTTTATTTTTAAAATAGTGCTACTTTCATTATCAACTTTGCAGATGCCAAATAATACATAATGAGTTGTCACTCATGGGCTTTCTAGTATTTTTAAATTTAGAGTATAAAGATTGATCATTATGTCTAAGTAATGACAGTTTTAGCTATCAAGAAATAATACGTGTACAGCAAGATGTTACCATGTAATAAACATATTTTTAAATTTTACTAGTTGTCAGTCTGTTTTATACAGCTAGGGTCTGTGAGAGAGTAAAGGAACTGAAATGATTCTCTTTGCCTTTATCCTACCACATGTGAGTACTCTCTTCTTCATTTTCCTTTCCTGGAGAAGTCATGTATTTCAAGGACACTGAACTGATTTGCTGCTGTCAACCCTGAGTAAATCTCCTTCCAAGGCTTGGTTTCTTTAGCAGGGCCACCCTTGCAAAGCTTTTGTATTCCCAAGTTCCATGTTGCTCTGGGAGCAATAGAAGTGTAGATGCGGATCTGGGACCACATCCTGCTCCCTGTGAAAGAGAAATAGGAGAGAGAAAAACAGGGAAAAGCAAAGGAGAGAAGGGTAAGGAAGACAGAGGCATAAAATGCGAGAACTGTGGACTCATTTAAGGAGGGGGATAAATTAAAGTCTTCCAAGATTGACTAAGCCTCATTCTACTCAACTCCTGTATCGATAGAAATACAGAGGACAAATCTTTCTAGGTTTGTGAACCTAATTTCTTAAAAATCACACTTTGAAATTAAAGTAGGCCAGTATTTGTGTCTTTAATGTTTTCCAACACTCTTCAAGATGTTGAACAAAGGAAAGGTCATTCCATTAATGATATGAGTAGTAGCCTCACATTATTTCAGCACTTGTTATGCATCAGGCATTATTCTTTATGGTGGCTCCAGTGTATATATCATTTCAGATGAAAAACCTGAAAGTCAGAAATATAAATAACTTGTCTAAGCATAGCAAATGAAGGAACCCATTGTGCTTAATAACCGTATGCTGATTCAACTACAAGAGGATGAGCTTCTCAGGCATAATTTCTTTCCCACGCATCACTCAGTCCAGGTCTCATATGTAATAATGTGGTGGTGAAGGGCTCTAGAGGCCATTCTTCATCTTTGCAGGAAAACACACCAAACATGGCGGACAGTTGAATGTCTTTATTGGCTTTTCAAATGGAGATTCCTGGGCAACATGTTTCATGCGTTTAAGTGAAATGCTGATATACTCTTGGGTTAAATTTTTTGACTAAATAGCAGTGCAGAATGCATAGGAAGTGTTCAATGACTATTTGAACATATTTCATTGCAATCCCAAAAGAGTCTTACAACTTTACCAGGAATAAAATTTATTTTCTTCTTAATAGGATTGTTCAAAAAAAGCATTTTTCTGGAGACGTTTTTTCCTTTTCCTTTTTTTTTTTTTTTTGGTGGGAGGGTATCTATTTGCTTGATTCAAGTAGAGACACCCTCCTCACCTGAACAGATTTAGGATTGATGGTTTTGGACAGGTTGATTCTAAAGGCGAACATACATCATGTAAAAAAAATATTCCAACATCTTTTTCTGTAGTCTAGATATTGGATACCATCACTCAAAAGCCTTTGGAGCTATATCTTTCCTTATCAAGTTGTGGTAATATAATCAATTTCTGCATTGTTTATACCTGAAGTCAGGCACAAGTGATTTAAAAAAGAATATATAAGATAATAGCAAGTCTAAGCTGTTTATTTTGTAGCTCAAGTGTAAAAGAGGTACAATGAAAGCATTATGTAGACAAGGCATACATAATAAATCATTACCATGGTATAATTACAAAAGTTCTGTTCTAGCTTTGGGAACGACTTCTCAAAATTTGATATTTGGAGTTAATTTGTGAAGATAAAAAAAGCAACATGAAAGGGTTACAGAGTTTATATCCCTCCTGCACTGAAGTACACAGAGGGTCCAACAATTCAAAATGTAGACATTTGCCAATATAAGGTAATGAATGCTGTGCCAGTCCCAGCTTTCATGAGGGTAAGCTGCCAGATGGCTCCAGTCAGGCTTTGCTAAAACACAGGTGCCGAGTCTCTCTGGGCAGTTCCATTTTCATGCCTGTCTTTGGAGCCAGGTTCTTTGCTGGCAAGTGCCAGGCTCTATTCCTCTGTCCCCTTGATGGTGAGGCTCAGCCTCAATGGAGGCTGTATATGCAAAAAGAAATTCCCAGCTTTAGTTCCCAACAGGACACTGACAGAAGTAGAGGAGAGAAGCTGCTGGGGAACATTAGTTATCAGCATTGGAGTTTAGAAGAAGCTGCTGACTTTCTGTACTCATGTTAGAAGCAAGCCATGGTATCAGTGATAAAATTTGGGTACCTACATACTGATGAGAAGCCAAAGGAATGTGAATTCCCATTCTAAAAAATTAGAAGCTAAAGAGCATGTCTTCTTTTGCAGAAGTTTCCTTTGCATTATCAGCCTCTGTCAGTTTTCACTGATCTGGCATTACAATGGGTCCTTGCTTGAGCCTGTATAAATGTTTGCCAGTTGTTTAGTCTAATTCATTTCATTTAGCTATTGCAGGAATATTGGGTCTTTAAGCAGATCACTTAGTTGTCAAAGGAAATAGGAGGTGAAACTTGGTCAGTATGATAATATACATTTCTAAATGTCTCCCTCTTAACAAAAGCAATTTTGGAATAATCTCAACCCGTTCATTTCCCTTTTTCTTTTTTCTTAGTGCAATAAAAACTTGCAAAGAACTTCAATTATGGGAAACAATTAAAAATTCAGATTGCAAAGAGAAGACATCAGATTTGCCTCAAACAGGTGCTGGCACAGATGGCCCACTCACAAGTCCTGGCTTTATTTACAGCTTTTAAACACAGACAGATAAATTGACAAAAATGTTTCTGGATTTTATAATGTGCTGAATCCCCAAATTTGGCTATAAACTTATATTAATTTGTAAATGGTTCACTTTAAACCTTGACCTCCCAAGGCATCAGTAGCCTTGAAAAGACCATTTGTCTCCCCTATTGTTTGCATACTTATGTGAATAGATTATCTAATATTTGCTGTTGGTTGGATATGCTTTGTTTACTGCCTTGATCATTTAATGATTTTTAAGGGAAAAAAGCATTATTAAGTCAAATTGCATGTAGTCTACTGGCTAGGTATTTCCAACCTCATTGTGGTTCCTTGAAGGATGATTATGCTGTCTATACCTTACTAGTCTTGGAGCATGGCATTTAATAGGAATAGTAAAATAAATGACATGGAGCCCCATTGAAACTGCCTTCAGGAGGAAGTTGATGGTGTTGTTTCATCCAGGTGATGAAATGTATCTGGAGGAACCATACTGTATGTATAGCCTGCAACATTATTTAATCTTTGCTGTGGTCTAAGATTTGGCATAGGTGCACCAAAGGTTAAAATGTTAAAATTAAAGTATTAAAGGGCACCAGAAAATGAAGGACTAACATGCATTCTTAAATTGGCTTATATTAAGGTATTAATTTATCCGTACCCCAGTCTCATGTTTCTGAAGGGCTGAAAAACAGAGGAAATTGAGATCCAACTCTGTATTCATCAAGAAAAACATTTCAGAAGTGAAAGTATGAAATGTTGCTTTCTGCATTTGTGTGCAAGATCCACAGACGGGTCTGTTGAGTAGATAATAAGAAAGCTGCTTACTAATAGGACACCCTGCCTCCTGTGCTTTAGAAAGCTGTGTGCAACTTCCCTCTGTGTGTGCTTATGTGGTGCAGAATTATTAACAATCTTGATCTTATATTTTGAGATTAGTGTTTATTATGTAACTCTTTCTTCTTCTTAATATGATTTACGTTTTGTGTATTAGAACTGCAGGGTAGATCATCGTTGGTATTTGGGGAACTACAATGATTGAATGTAACTTTTTAGACTTTTTCATTCTTTGTTGGGATTTGTTTCATCTAAGGGTGCAGGGTCATGGGAGGGGGTGTGTGTCATTGTAATATGTCATTGTTCTCCTTTAACCCGCTTGTGTGATTTGCTTTAGTATTTTTTCTTCTTAATTAATGCTTCTATCCTCATCCTTGCTGTGGCTGCTCATGTGTCCTCCTCCTCCTCCTCCTGTCTTCTGCTTCTGACTCTAAAGCCCGCAGCCCGCTTGAGAACTCAGTGCCCTGCCTAGCAACCCGCACCTTGGATGATGACCCCCGAGTGCGGCGCACTCCCAGCGTGGGATGGCTAAGTAAGTCAATGGCTGGGGAGAGGGCAAGGAAGGTGGCGGTGGTGGGGTGAGGGAGGACAGGAAGATTGGGCTCATGGTTACTGAGTGGAGGGCAACCTCAAGAATGCTGGAAGTGTAAGATGTAAAGATTCCTAAAGTCATAATTGATGGTTTATTTCTTCTACTATCAAGGAGGGCAGTCATAAAGAACTTCCTAGGTAATCTGCTGTCCTGAATCCAACTTGAGGACCTTGTAAGGCAGTGGGAAGATTGTGAGACTAAAGGGTGAGGCTGGCACTGGCAGCCCTCCCTCCGTGGGACACTTCTCTGAACCTCAGTTTCCTCGTGGTGATGTGATGCTCAACCTTCTTACTTCAGAGGACTGGGAGGAAGGTCACTGGAGATGAGGCCTCTGAAGGTGGTTAGAAAGCATTCAAGTGCTAAGTAAGAGGAAGAGCTTACTAAGTTAACGATTTTAAATACCTCAAATACCTGTTACATGCCAGAAAGACAGAATGTGCTATGGACAACAAGAAAGGAAGGTAAGATAGAATCTTTACTTTTTAAAAAGTTAGAGCTTGGTAAAGAGACGAGGTTTATGTACCTAAAACCAAAAGAGAACATGCACATGAAGCTACATGCACTTTCCCAAGGATTTCTAAATTGATAATATGTGATACAGTTTTTAAATGTAGAGTATTAAGAGATGAATAAGGTGAGTCTCTACCCTCAGGGGGTTTTCTTTTTAATGAAGGAGACAGGACATAAATAGATAACAATTTTATAAAATGATAAGTGAAATGAATGAAAATACACACACACACAGACACACAAACACACACACACGCACACAATTTGTGGGAACATACACTTGGCCTGGGAGTGGCAATAATGGCTTTTAGAGAAGGTGTTTTTTGGGGCTAAATCTTAAAGGAAAAGTATGAGCTTGATACATCCATAAAGTAGAAACGTAATCATTTTCCTTGAACAATAAAAGTTGCAAATGTTAATTTACTACTTTTCAGGTATAATCACTGAGCTAAATACTTCATGTGATGCTATCTAATTTTCTGAAGAATCTTGTGAAGTGGCTATTGTTATTACCCACATTGGGCAGATGAAGAAATTGGACTTAGAAAGGTTAAGTAACTTCCCCAAATCACACAGGTCATAAGTGTGTAGGGCAGGACTTGAGCTTCGTATGGTAGTTTCAGCAATAATATTAGGGGTGATGCCTTATTGAAGTTACAGTGCAGAAAATTTACATGGTCAGATTGCCCAACAGCTCTGCTGATCCCACAGTGACGCTCTAACACTCACATGATTTTCTCAGCAAAAATAAAGCATTTCTACTAATAAATTCTTTTATTACTTAATGATGCCCCTTGGGGGGAAAAAAAAATTCAGTTAAGAAGTTTGGGCCTTTGAGTATGAAGTCAGGCAGGAATGAGTCTGAATCCTGGATTTGCCACTCCTGGCTTCCTGACTTTGGGCAAATCACTCTTTTACTGTAAACCTGGATGTTTCAACTGTAATACGGAATTAATCTTACCAACATAGGATTGTTGTGAGAATTAGATTAGAAATATGTAAAGTATCTGGCATAGTGCTCAACACTTAGTTAATCCAGTATTACTGCTGTTAGCAAAGTGCTTATTTATAGGAATTGCTCAAGAAATTGTAGCTGTTTTTATTTTTTTTAAGTTTTATTTATTCCTTGTCAGACATCCAGACATTGAAGTATTTTTGTAGATTGAGTACCAAGGAAATTGACCAAAGTGGTTCAGTTTGCAGATGTTGCAGGAAATATCACAAGTATTTGGAAATCAACCTGAGACCACATCCTGGACCAATCCTTCTAGGAAACGCATTTTAGTAATGAGAGAGGATTCTTCTCATTGTCTCTTATGTGATATATTCTTTCCCTAAATGATCAGGTTTGGTATATAATCACCTTCCCCAGGGTTTATATGACTTACTGTATCCATTCAGTAAATAAAATAGACACCTATTGAATAATTAAGGTGTGCAAGGTAGTGTTAAATACTGCTGGTTCTAACTACCTATTCAACCTCATTTTTGTCTCTTCTTAATATAAACTCTGATCGGCTTATCTCTTTTCTTTTGTCCTATATTGTGGAAAATCCTTCCTCCTGTCCTTTCAGGAATTTTCTCTGTCTCTCTCTCTCTCTCTCTCTCTTTCTCTGACAGAGTCTTGCTCTGTCGCCCAGGCTGGAGTGCAATGGTGCGATCTCTGCTAACTACAACCTCCGCCTCCCAGGTTCAAACACTTGTCCTGCCTCAGCCTTCTGAGTAGCTGGGATTACAGGCACCCACCACCATGCCCAGCTAATTTTCATATTTTTAGAAGAGACAGGGTTTTGCCATGTTGGCCAGGCTGGCTTCAAACTCCTGACCTCAGGTGATCCACCCACCTTGGCTTCCCAAAATGCTGGCATTACAGGCATGAGCCATCACAACTGGTCCAGGAATGCATTTTCAAGTATGCCTATCCAAAACTATTCAGTAGGAACTCAATGAAGTTCCATCTCCTTTGTAAAATAGTTCTTTAAACACAGATCTTTTCAAGTTTTAAAAATTCCATAACTCCCCTTTTCTGTGCCTCACAATGGAAGAAGATTTGCCACCTGTTGTTTTATGTTGTGATCTGATGTTTCATTGTCTTTATTTTTTCATTTCAACTATCTACATTAAAAAAAGCCTTCTTTAAGGGCTGTATCTCATGCTTTCGTGTCTCCTCTAATGCAGGTACTTGAAGCAAGGGTGTTGTACAATGTATGTTTGTTGACCCTTGATACTCTTTCATTTCATTAAAAGCAACCAACAGTTGTTGGGTAGAGAGGTCTAGTTCTGCATACGTGTTAGACCTAGTTAGTTTATAAACTCTTAAGTCCTCTATTTCTTTCTCGATCATTTGTCTAGATGTTCAGTCCATTATTGAAGTGGAGTGTTGAAGTCTTCAAAACCCTATTGGAAGAAAAAGAGGAATTACAAACCAAAAATACAATAATATTAGCTTTATTTATCTATGTATTTATCTTTATCAGATCTTTATTTCTTTTTTTTTTTTTGAGCTTTTCTAGAACTTTATCCTGCATCCAAGGCACATCGGCCTTTAAGTTTAAAAGTAGCAAATACTGATAGTCGTTAAAATCTAGCATAGCTATGAATATTCCTTTTTCTATCATTAAATCAGTGCCTTGAATAAAATTGTTTTCTGGTGTGTTAGCAGCATCTGATGAGGCCTCTGCTGCTCATGCATGCATATTTAATGTAGGCCAAGGTCAAGCTGCAGCAGCCTGCATGAGACCACCTGCACATGCCAGTGCCTTTGTTGATGCCAGCACCACTAGAGGAGCCTGTTAAGCCTCACCGTGGGCTGGCATCTGGTGAGGACATTCACGAGGCCAGTGTTTGAGTGAGCCCCACTTCCACATTCTGTCTTTGCTGAAGCCAGTGTGTCTCCATTCCCCTGACTCAAATTCTGCTTCATTGAGGCCTGCACAGATGTGCTTAAAGCCTTGTATTACACTGTCTCTATAGAAATTACCAATTTCTCTGGACAAAGATACCCTAAACTTGTAGGTCAAAATCCCATGTGCCTTAAGTCTTTTTTTTTTTTTTTTTTTTTTTTTTTGAAAGAAAGAGAGAACGAGAAAGAGGGAGAGAGAACTGGAGTCTTGCTCTATTGCCCAGGCTGGAATGAAATCTAAAAATAGGTATTAAAAACTTCTTTTATGCCAATAATTGTGCTTAACAGTGGAAATGGGAAGGAATAAGGGAAGAAAATAGTAAAGAAACAGCCAACCAATATTTCATTTAAGTCTGTGAAATGCTATGCAAATGCTGAAGAGTGATTTACTTCCAATTATGTGGTCACTTTCAAAATAGTTGTAATATGATACTGAGAAAAATGTATGTTCTGTGGACCCGGGGTGAATTCTATAAATATTCACTGAGTTTACTTGTTCCAGGTCTGAGTTCAAATCATAGATATCCCTGTTAATTTTCTATCTTGTTGATCCGTCGAATATTAACGATGTGGTGTCAAAGTCTCCTGCTATTATTGTGCGGGATTCCAGGTCTCTTTATAAGTCATTAAGAACTTGTCTTAGGTATCTGAGCATTCCTATATTGGGTGCATATATATTTATGATCATTGACTCCTGTTGTTGCATTGATCCTTTTACCATTATGTAATGTCCTTCTTTGTTTCTTTTAGTCTTTGTTACTTTTAAAGTCTATTTTGTCAGAGACAAAAGTTACAACTCCTGTTTTCTTTTTTTTTGCTCTCCATTTGTTTGGTAAGTCTTCCACCAACCCTTTGTTCTGAGTCTTTGTGTGTCCTTGTTTATGAGATGGATCTGGATACAGCGAACCGATGGGTTTTGACTTTTTATTCAATTTGCCTGTCTGTGTCTTTGATTGGGGGCATTTCATCCATTTAAATTTAGGATTAATATTGATATTTGTGGGTTTAATATTGTCATTTAATGCTAGCTGGCTATTTTACCCATTAGTTGATATAGATGCTTCATTATGGAGATACTCTTTACCTTTTGGTAAGTTTTTGGGATGACTGATACTGGTTGTTCCTCTCTGTGTATAGTGCTTCTTTCAGAGGCTCTTATAAAGCAGGCCTGGTGGTAATGAAATCTCTGAGTGCTTGCTTGTTCATGAAAAAATTTATTTTTCCTTCATTTATGAAGCTTAATTTGGCTGGATATGAGATTCTGGGTTGAAAGTTCTTTTCTTTGAGGATATTGAATATTGACCACCACTCTCTTCTAGTTTGTAGGGTTTCAGCTGAGAGATCTGCTGTGAGTCTGATAGGCTTCCCTTTATGGGTAACCTGACCTTTCTCTCTAGCTGCCCTTAGAATTTTCTCCTTTATTTCAACCCTGGTGAATCTAACGATTATGTGTCTTGGGGTTGCACTACTTGAGGAATATCTTTGTGGTGTTCTCTGTATTACCTGAAGTTGAGTATTTTCCTGCCTTACTAGGTTAGGAAAGTTTTCCTGAAGAATATTTTCCAGCTTGGATTCATTCTCTTCATGACATTCAGGTACGCCCATCAAACGTAAATTAGGTCTTTTCACATAGTCCCATATTTCTTGGAGACTTTGCTCGTTCCTTTTTACTCTTTCTTCTCTAATCTTGTCTTCTCGTTTCATTTCATTAAGTTGGTCTTTGACCTCTGATATCCTTTCTTCTGCTTGATCAATTTGACTGTTAAAACCTGTGCATACTTTGGGGCATTCTCGTATTATATTCTTCAATTCCATTAATTCACTTACATTCCTCTCTAGATTGTCTGTTCTCGTTAGGATTTCATCAAACCTTTTTTCAAAATTCTTAGTTTCTTTACATTGGGCTAGAACATGTTCTTTTAACTCACAGAAGTTTATTATTCACCTTCTGAAGTGTAAATCTGTTAATGGAATGCACTCGTTCTCCATCAGGCCTTGTTCCTTGTTGATGAGGAACTCTGATCCCCTGTAGAGGGAGAGGCATTCTGATTTTGGGTATTCTCAGCTTTTTTATGCTGGTTTCTTCCCATCTTGTAATTTATCCTCCTGTCATCTTTGTAATTACCAACTTTCAAATTAGGTCTCTGACGTCCAAATTAGGACGTCCAACTTGTTGATTCCCAGTGCCCGAATCTGAGCAACCCACTGCACCTGCCAAAACAGCCACGTTAAGATACGTGGTGCTTTTCTGCCCGGGAATCTCTGGTCTGGCTTCCTTCTTGAGTCCCTTTTTCAATCAGCTGAATAGGCGAATCTGCCTTCCTGGAGCTCCAAACGTCAACCAAAAAGGGACCCAGTCCCGTTTACTCTGCACCAAGAACCACCGTGCTGGGGTGCTGGCAAAACTGCCCCACCGGCCACAAGAGTCATGCTGGCGACCCGTGGGGCTCCTCCACTGGGAATCTCCTGGTCCGTGAGCAACAAAAATTCCTCTGAAAGTGTGGCATTTTCTTGTTCTCTGTGCTTTCACTGGGAGCTACAATCCTGAGCCGCTAGTAATCAGCCATCTTGGATCTCTCCAGATCTTTATTTCTTTATGACATGAGTTACTCTAGTGACCTTTCATTTCAACCTGTGAGACTACTTCTAGCTTTTGTTACAGAGCAGGCCTACTAGCCATAAACAACTTTAGTTTTGTTTACCTGTCTTAGTTTCTCCTTTTTAAAAAATTTCTAAAATTGACAAGAATTACATATATTTTTATATAATTTTATTTACATGATGTTTCAAAAAGTGTATACCTATGTAATACCTAAATAAAACTAATTAATATATGCAAAAACATAAAAAAAATTAAAAGCAACCAACAGCTCAGTTTTCATTAGGGCCCATCTTGGTCACCAGCAACTGTTAACCAGAAGTGAATACTGTTTACTTGTAAAACTGTTTTCTCATATTTCTGCATGTCCTGGTCTGATAAATTTTATTATTATTTTTTCCTAAGTTAATATGGACTTTAAAAACTGCCAGACTATGAGCTAAAAACAAATTCATAACAAGGTTTTTAAATGTTTATCTTTAAATATTTTAACAAGATATTTTCAGGCCTAATGTAACTAGAAGTAACTACCTTTAAAAAAATTCCTTTAAAGTTGCTTTTAGGGAGTAAGCTCTCATCGTTTTTACATTGTGTGCTTCTTATCTTCCTTGTCACCTGAGGCAGATGTGAGCTTAGAGCTCTTATCCATTTCAAATGCTGCCAAGGTATTGAATTGGAATTTGGAACAAAACCAAAAATGATTTCCTCTTACAGATCTCACCAGCAGGTCTGAAACCAGCCTGGGCCAGGGAAATCAAAAGAGAAGATACTTTTCAGGACAAGTTAATACCTAGCTAAATGCTTTGCCATTATTAGAGCATAAGAACATACCCTATCTTGTTAGATCCAGAATGGATTTTCACTCCGAGTGCTTATCTGTGAATTCAGTTTGACATCTAGCAGCCAGCATCATCTGAGCCCTTAGAAAACACCTGTGTCTCTTTGCATTTACTGGGAGTCTAAATCAGCTGCTTCAGACTGTCAGATCTGAACTTCAAAGAAGAAAAGGAGGTTCAGAGTTTTTTAGATAATCTTATGCACATTCCTGGCATCTGCCTTCACCTTGCTTTGTGTTGTATCTGTCTAGTTGGTCAGTCTGCTGCGCAAGGACCTGGTCCAGTTCAATGTTTTGCTTTGCAGATACTTACCCAGTGTTTAATGTTGTTATTATCACAAGTATTGTTAGTAGTAATAGTAGTAATATTGTTTGCTATTTTTTATTATTTAATGAAACCACAGTGTTATAGCTATTGATTTTTGTTTCATTCTACCATCAGGCGACACAGTTAACATTAGAATTTAAAGAACTGAATTGTAATTGGAACTTTTTTTGCTTTTAGAAAAAAACTTTAAAAATTTTGCTTTGAGCATTTCTGGAATTAAGCAGTTCAAAATCAAGGCAACTATGTTGTTGAGAATGGATAAATAAGAGTTTGTATGAGGCAGAGTGTGTTGATACATTAAATTAGCAGGGAGGTCATGAGAACAAGATGTGTGGAGCTAGGGTGGCAAAATAATTGGGCCATTTTGTGGAAGGTCCATGAAAGTTTTTAGCATGGCAATAGCATGGTTAGAACCTTATATTAGGGAAATTAACCTGCCAATCATTCTTTTAATGGGAGACAGGACATGATTTTAGTAGACCAAAGACAGTGCTGGAAAAAGGATTTAAGGTAGGATTGTGACTGTGGAAGTGGAAAGTTTCCTCCTGAAACTTTCTGTTAAAATTTTGACCATCCTTCCAGGCCCACATTCTCCTTGAAGTCTCTTCTTAACTTGAGGTACTTTCTACTGACCTTGAACTCTGAACCTCTTCTGAGACTCCTCACATGACATTTATCTCATTCTACTTTGCACTATAATGTGAGTACATGTCTCATTGCCTTTACTAGCTATCAATTTCTTAAGGGTAGGAACATGTCTGATTCACTTAGGTATCCTCTGTTGCAGGGATGGACAGACTGTGGGCTGTGTACAAAATCCAGCTTGCCACCTTGTTTTGTAAATAAAGTTTTGTTGGAATAAAGCCATGCTCATTAGTTTATATTGTCTGTAGCTGCTTTCATGCTGCAGTGGCAGAGTCATGCAGTTGTGACAGACTACATGACCCTTACGCTATAGTCCTTGTTCCCAAAGTGGGAACTAAAGAGCCTTAAGTATGCCTGAGACCCTTTCAAAGAGATGAGAAGTCCTAGGATTTTCTTGATATAATTCAACCAAAACAATATATTTTCACAGGTTGAACACAGAAGCAGACAGGCAAATCCAATTGTATTTCATTTAGTCATGTATATATATGTTAAAATATATATATATGTGTGTTTAATATATATGTATATTTAAATTTATTTTATTTATTTATTTTTGAGATGACATCCCACTCACTCTGTTGCCCAGGCTGGAGTGCAGTGGTGCAATCTTGGCTCACTGCAACCTCAACCTCCCAGGTTGAAGCAATTCTCCTGCTTCAAGGTCTCTTGAGTAGCTAGGACTACAGATGTGTGCCACCATGCCTGGCTAATTTTTGTGTTTTTAATAGAGACAGGGTTTTGCCATGTTGCCAAGGCTGGTCTCGAACTCCTGGCCTCAAATTATCCACCTGCCTCGGCTTCCCAAATTGCTGAGATTGAGTGTAAACTACCTCCCCTAGCCTCATTTAGTCATATATTTAAAAATGTGAAACAGTGACTTTCTTTTTCTTAAATGTTTTGTTTCTGAAGGTATAGTTGTTTTTCATAAGATACATGACTAATGTTAACACACAGTGGTTTGTTGTTAAAGTGAATTAATAAATATTAAAAACTTTTTAGTTTTAATTCCTCATGTAATACATACTGATGGAAATGACCTGAATAAACAGTCCCTCTTAATATTTAAGTGCGTAAACATGATCTGAGACCAAAAAGTTTGTTAACTGCTACTTTTTTTTGTGTCTGGTAGAATTCCTTATATATAGCAGTAAATCAATAGATGCTGAATGAACGAATGAACAATTGAAATAGATGCTTCAAATGAGAAATTAAAGTATAGTAGTAATAATTGAAAGTATTGAAAGGGAAGGTTAAGAGGCATTGAGAAATGGTATTTACTATGCGTTTGTGATTTTGATCCCCTCAGTGTTCCCAGAGAACACTGATGAGGGATAGTGGAGTAGGAATGGTTTTTTGGGGGTGAGAGGAAGAGCAGGGCTTCCTGACTCCCTGTTTTTGCTGCTTTCATAAGAGCTAATAGTCATGAAGAATCAGCTAGATTTTGCCATAGTGTCAGCTAGCCCCAAACATCTGTGTTGCAACACAGAAGTTTCTTTCTTACTCATGCTACTATATGCGTAATGTGGATCTTCAGGGGTCTCTGCTCATCATTGTTAGTTAGGATCAGGCTAACAGAAGCCTTCTCTCATCAGTGCTTCCAAAGTCATTGTAGCAGTAAGCAAGGGTCATAGTGACTCACAAGCTGCCTCGTAAAGTTGTGCCCAGAAATAATACATCATGGTCGTGTATATTTCATTTGACATAGTGAGTCATGTGTTGTGTTAGTCAATTTTCATGCTGCTGGTAATGACATACCCTAGACTGGGAAGAAGAAGAGGTTTAATAGACTTACAGTTTCACGTGGCTGGGGAGGCTTCAGAATCTTGGCTGGAGGTGAAAGACACTTCTTACATGGTGGTGGCAAGAGATAATGAGAAAGAAGCAAATGATAAACCCATCAGATCTTGTGAGACTTGTTCACTATCACAAGCATAGCACAGGAAAGACCGGCCCCAATGATTCAATTACCTCTCCCTGTCTACCTCCCATAACACATGGGAATCCTGGGAGATACAATTCAAGCTGATATTTGGGTGGGGACACAGCCAAATCATATCATGAGTCCATATCTAACTTCAAAGAATGATTATGCAACCATATGCCCAGAAGGTGATTCAGAAATATTTTGTGTACAGCACTAATGACTATTAGCCAGTCACAACAGGGATTATAACTTGACTTTGGAGTGTGCTCTTCTTGGCAAGGCTGAGAGCAGTGTGAAGTTATGGAAGGCCACTGTGCAGAAAATCTCTTCCTGCATATTCTTACAATGGAGGCTGAGGGCTTTTCTCATAATGAGGGAGGGTTACCAGTTCAAGGTCTACTGAAGAACTGGTGAGAGTGTGGTTTTCCAGGAGACTTCTGTAGTAGACTACATTAATTTGAAACTAATGGACAGTCTTTCATGCAAATATACAGTAAAGCACTCTTATTAGTCAAAACAATGTCTGGATTTAATGATTGGAGACAATGCAAGCTCTAAATACTTGAATTAGTCTGTGCACATATGAGTGAGATAGACAGAAGGAAAAGCAAATGCAATATTCTAGCTACAGATATCAATTTCAAAGTTAATAACAAAATTTCTTTTTGGCAGCAAACAGTAGAATTTTACTTTGAAGAACATTGCTGGCAAAATCTTCAGAAACAAGGCTTTTATTTCCATGGTAAGCTGAATGTTTATTATGTTTAGACTTGTCCTGGTAATTCAGATCTGAGTTCTACTCCTTTTAACGTATCCTCCACCTCAGTCGATCCTCGTTTATCCCTTTGCCAGGCCAGAAAGTCCCTATCATCATAGACTCCTTCTTCTCCTTCACCTTCTATACCCTTCAGTAACTATACTCTTCTATCATTTTACTTCTGATTTATTCCCACCCTTCCCTGACTATTACAACTGCGCTAATTCAGGTCTTCATCATCGTCTCTTGTGGGACCATTTGAATATCATCTTGTTTTCCAAGGCTTCACTCTGACTTCTTAAAATCCATCTTTCACAACTGCCGAAAGAACATCAGCCACAAATGTAACCCATCACTCCCTCTGCTAAAAAACCTTTAGTGATGACTCTGTATCACTTTTAAACTCAAGCTCATGCTCCCTAGCCTGGCTAATACTTATAGGATCTCAAGCCTGCGTTCTCTAGCATGCGGAATGTTTTTTGACTTGCTCTCTGTCTAACCCCCAATCCTCTCTTGCCATTCCCTCTCCTGCACTACAAGCTCTTGTAATTTAGATTTTTGTATACTTAGATTCCATGCCTTTTGATCTCTCTACCATCTGTTCATGCTGTTCCAATTGCCCCCACTTGATGTAACTAACTTTAACCTAACCTTAAAGTTCTCATGTCCCCCAGGAGACTTTTTTTGTATTGCTCATTATCTGCTCCTCCTCCCATTTCACTGTAGTGCCTCTCCCTTATTTATGCTTTCATAGCCCTGACCCCCTTCCCTCATTGACTTATTATACAACAGTACAAATATGTTTCCTTCTTCGTTGGCAAAGTATCTAAAGAGCTTGAGCACAACCTATTCATTTTTGTATTCCCAGTGCCAAGCATAATGCCGCATATTTAGTAGATGTTCAGTAAATATTGGACTTGACAGGTTTATCTACCTCTTTCTCGCCATGGCTAAATTATCTGTTAACTATACGGTGTCAGTCACACCTGTATCTCTTTTGTTCCCACGCAGTTGGTATGGAGAGAATGTGTTCTGATCGTCTTTAAGAGCTTAGTAAATTGGAAAATGAAAAGGAGATAGAATATGTAGTATCCACTTAACCAGAATGTGTAATATCCATTAGCCTGAGACAAACATTCTGAACAATAAGATAGTTCCAGTTTTGTATTTGACTATTGGACAAAACAGAGTTTGGAGGGAATGATGACAAATTTCTGAAATTCATCTAGATTTCTTTATTTGTGCGCATCAGTTTTCTTTTATTGGGTGGTGGTGATGGTGGTATGGGAAGCTGTCATTGAGTCACAAATTGTGATTCCTCTTGCATAGATTGGGGCTTTTTTTTTTTTTTTGGAAGAAACTGATTTATTCCTCATCCAGGGTCTAACATAGGGCCTGACACACAGATACTTCATACATATTTGTTGATTAAATGGACACTTAACCTGAAAGGGAGAAAAAAGATGAGGTAACATGTAAATCAAGAGCAGGAATGATTTTTCTAAATTGACCAGATTGTAGTCTTCACATCACCCAAAAAACTGACTGGACTTAGTGGCCTGAGGGAAGCTCTGCTGCTTTTCCGTGGCTGCTGATAGTAGTAGAATTTGAGAATTAGATTCTTTGGTCAGGGCCTCCATTTCTTGCTGACTAGATCATTCTATCTATGACTGAGATATCACAATGAGGGCAACTATTACTACTCCAGCTATCATTGGTTAAACCAGCCCCCCTGAAATATTTCTCTAAAGTAAGCATCACTCACTCTTTATGACAGATGAAGGAACTGAGGCTCAGTGAAGTTAAGTATTGACAGTAGTCATTAGGGACATTCACCAGTATTCCAGGTCTGTCTCTGTCTGGGCCCATATGAGGACCCTACTTCTTCAACCCACGTGAAGTTAAATGTGAGCTCATGACTTGCTTTGGCCAAGGGATTGTGAGCAGGAGGGATGGAGGCCATTTCCCAGGAAAACTTCAAGAGAATGGCTGCTCCATGCATCTGGGTCCTGGTCTGAGGACAAAAATACTGAACCAACCCCAGCCAATCCACAGTAGTTATGATCTTGAGTAAGAAATAAATCACTGGTGTTTTAAGCCTTGAGAATCAAATATTATTCTACTGTAATCTTGCCTATCTGATAGGGATTATTTGAGGTCACTCAGTTAGTTGGGGGGACCAGGGTTTGAAGACTCCAGATGGCACATTTCCTTGCCATTCCTCTCTCTGCTTCTTGTTCTCTCTACTCTCAGGTTTCCTTACTTCCAGACACAGGTGCTGCTCTTGTCTGCTAATAAGAAGTGTGAACACTGATGACTCTGTTTTTTACTGTTTCAAGTCAGAAAATGAAATGCCTAATGTTTCTCAATGAAGGGCAACGAGTCAGAATTCTGAAGTATAATTTTCTGCAATAGTTCTGTTTTCTGAGACCCATTCTTATCAACCCCAGGAAACAGCTGGAGCACACAAACTATTATGGGCTGTGATCAGCTCTTGCCTCAGAAAGAGCTCTTCACTGTGATGCAAACAGTAACCATGGTTACAAATCGAAGTGCAGTCTTATTAGGTGAATGTAGCAGAGATACTAATATCAGCATCCTTTTTGAAGATGAAGAACAGGATAAATTGAATTACAATGACAAGCTTTTCCCTCTGTAAATATCTTACTTTAAAAATCGATTCTTCTAGCACACATTTAAGCTGGGGTCTTGATTTTGGGAATTGCTGTAGGTTTCAAGGTTGAATTATTCTCCATTTTCCAGAGAACATCTTTAGATAATTTTTGTCTGGGTTTCTAGGGGAGTGTCTAGAGCCTGTAAGAAAGTGGCACTTTGTCTTACTTAGCTAGTGGCTCAGGTTGTATAGCTTGTTATTATTATAATAATGACTGAGATAGTTGTGACTGTTGTCTTCAGTAGCAGAGATTATCATAACCTCAGACTGGGAAGGTTCCTTCTCCCTTTAGTGGCAATAATTTTATTATATCCAGTTATAGGGGTAGAGTTTTGGGATGTATACTAATTCATTCAGCCCCTCCATTCATTCATTCATTTAAATATTTTTGAGTACTATTCTTCTTTGCTCACTACTCAGCTAGGTGCTGGGAATTACAATGATTAAAGCAGACACAGTCCCTATCTTAGAGAGCTAAAAGTTAGACCTTTTTGTTTATTTGTTTGTTTTTTGAGACACCATCTTGCTGTGTCACCCAGGCTGGAGTGCAGTGGCGTGGTCTTGGCTCAATAGACTTTTTTTCTTTTAACCAAGGAAGGAGTGATGTTTTTGATAACTGGACTAGTTGACTGGGTGAAGCTGAGCTTATCCTGAACAGAGTGAGAAGTGCTTGTAGAGAGAGTGATTTACGTCTGAAGGAGGAGAATGAGAGCGTGGAGACCATGGAGGAGGAGGTTAGGTAGTGAGAGATCTAGGTATGGCCATAGTAGTGTTAGTTAAAGGGATTGGAGAAAAGGCAGCTAAGTGAGTTCACGAGAGCTCACTCAATACAAGTATATAGAGGGAAGCAGACTTTGTTGTTTCAGAGAATAGGCTCTATGGGTGATCATTGTAGTGAAGAAGATAGTTTAGTGAAACTCCTGATGTTTTCGGATAAGGAGTGAATATAATTTTTATAGTCCGCCGGGCGCGGTGGCTCAAGCCTGTAATCCCAGCACTTTGGGAGGCCGAGGCGGGTGGATCATGAGGTCAAGAGATCGAGACCATCCTGGTCAACCTGGTGAAACCCCGTCTCTACTAAAGATACAAAAAATTAGCTGGGCATGGTGGCACGTGCCTGTAATCCCAGCTACTCAGGAGGCTGAGGCAGGAGAATTGCCTGAACCCAGGAGGCGGAGGTTGCGGTGAGCCAAGATGGCGCCATTGCACTCCAGCCTGGGTAACAAGAGCGAAACTCCGTCTCAAAAAAAAAAAAAAAAAAAAAAAAAAAAAAAGAAAAAAACAATGACCTGATTGAAATTTTAGTTTTCCTAGATTCAGGCTGGCAAAGGCCTATTGGTGAGGATATAATTCTCTTACATAAGGAAGCTGGTTTTTTTTTTTTTTTTTTTTTTTTTTTCCTACAAGGGACCTTTGTACACTAGTTTTTTTGAGAGGGATGAGGACTGCAGGGACCAACTTTCCAGTGCTAGAGAACTGTAAAAGATAAAGCAAGGGCTTCTGTTTATGAACATCTGAGTTAAGCCTGGGAACATATGAAGACATCATTATGTCTAAGGCAACTAGTAGGAGCTGTACATATTTAAGTGAAAACCAGCTTTTTCTGAGTATCTGTATACTTGGGTTGGCACTCTGAACACAGTCCTCACGCTTTTTCTTGGTCTGTGCAAATGCTACTGCTTACCTGGGATATTGAAGCAGTTTACCACATGTAAGAATGAGCTCTATTATGGTGAAATGGATCACTTCATTAAACAGCAAGCTCCCTGTCACTGAGAGTATGTAAATGGATGTTATGAGACTGACTATGTATAATGTAGGAGAGAAACTGCTTGGATAAGAAGTTGCTCAGATGAGTTTGCCCTTTATCTCTGGGATTCTATGAGCCACGTCTATAGTAACATACCCAGCCTCTGGAGAACCCACCCTGGTGGGGGTATCTAAACTCACTGTTCCCACTGTATTGTGTTCCTGGTCCAGAGATAATACCAAACTGTGAGAAAGTTCTAGTAGTGCTGTGCTGGAGGAATTTCTGAAACCAAAGTTTTGATACCGATTGTGATGTGAATTTCTTTCTCATTCTCTGATTTTCTCTTGACGTTGGTTCAGCAGAAAATGGATTTTTAAAAATGCACCTTTGTCCACTGACTTAAGCAATCTTTAACCAGTATAACTAGGCTCAGTGAAGCATTCCGAGAGCTGTTTTTTGTATGGTGATGCATATATTTTACCACTTGCTCTCTTTTCCTACCCACTTCATTCTCCACACGGCTTTAGTAGTACATAGAGGAAAGTATATATTGTCTTCAAATCAGAATGACAGATAATAGAATGGGCTAAGACCATACTTTCTTCAAGAGAACATTAGAAATTACCATTAAAGAACTTTCTGTACCTGTGATGTATATACATAAGTAAGTGAGGTACTTATTGCATAGGTTTCTCAAGTAAAAATTTACTAATGAGCTATGTACTCAGTAAGACATCTAACATTTTTCCTAGAAGCTCTCTTGTATTGGTTTGCCTAAAGTAATCACATACCCTTTGTGTGATGAGTAACAGCTACATTTAGGTCTCAGTCCTCATTTCTTAAGTCAGCTCATGATTTCAACCCCCACCTCGGGATATGAGTTAGAACTGCAACCTCTCAATTCTCTGAACTCATTTTCTTAGACTAGAAAATTACAAATGGTGAGTATATGGTATCCTATTATGGAAAATATAGTTTACTGTTTCCTAAGGATGTTGAGTTCAGAGGGGATTTATGCACAGGATTGCAGGGCAAAGGGAAAGACACAACTAACATCTGTTGAAGAGCTGAGCAAGACACTTTCAGATGTGTTTTCTTGCTTAATCCTTACAATGTCCTGATGAGAGATTTTTAGTCCCATTTTGCTACCTTTTCTTACTTTGTCTTTTTTCTATGATAATAATAACATATTGGCAATCATTATTCTTATATATGTCTTTATGGACTCATTAGGCCCATCCAGAAAGCAGAAGTGTGAGCCACCACACTGTCTTCTCCTCTGCTGTCCCCACTCTGCCACCTTCCAGTCAGAAACATAATGCCTGCTGCAGCAGATAATGTTAGGCAGGTCTGTGCTGCAGAGCCAAATATTCTCACCAGTGGGATTGCTTAGAACTAGATAACGTGATGCCATTTAGGATTAGACAATATCAACCAAGAACTGCAAGCATCTCAGTTCAGCTTGGGCTTTTCAATAGAAGGAAATCCTGTGCCTGTCATAGCTCTGAACAGAATTTTCCAGGGTAACTCTAGGATCACTAGGTGTCCTGAAGCTATCATATCATTTGGACCCTAGATGTCACTTTGGCTGAATTGCATAATTTATCTCTCTAAGGGGGAGAAAATGAGTGTATGAGCAAGTGCACAATGGGACAGGTTGTATCCTACCTTTCTTCTCTTTCAGACTTATAGCACTTTGGTCTACAGTGTCTTCAGGGCCACTTGGGTGAAAGAAGCATCATGTGTCCAGAGGTGTTTGTGCCTTTCTTTCCTGAAGGCTACTCCTATGTGGGTGTCCTATAGTCATCGATTGCTAAGAGTGTATCAGTTAAATGAATGTACAATCAGCAAGACCTGAGGAGTTTATTGCATGAGGAAGCCAATTGAATGGACTTTTCCCAAGTCATGTTTTGTGAGCTAGAAATCTAGAAGAGTGAGGAGGTAGACTTGAACCTGGGAGGTTGCCGTGAGCCCAGATCACGCCATTGCACTCAAGCCTATATGACAGAATGAGACTCTGTCCTTTCCCCACAAAAAGAAAAAAGTACCTCATTTGTACATCTTTTTCTTTCAAATACTTCTGTATTATCATTTCTAGTTCATTATTAATTACATTTGTAATTTTAAGTAGTAAACCTATGCTTTTATTTCTTTTTGTAGCAAATTTTGACAGAGTCTTTTGATATCTTACCTTGTAAAACACAGATGTTAACATCTCTACCCTCTGCTGGCCCTTTTTTGGCTGCTTACCTTCTAGATTTCTGTCATTGGTGCTTGTACTTTTTATTTTCAATTTAGATTATAAATATTATTTAATTATTATTATTATTATTTTTTTTTTTTTGAGACCGAGTTTCGCTCTGGTTCGCCAGGCTGGAGTGCAATGGTGCGATCTTGGCCCACTGCAACCTCCGCCTCCCAGGTTCAAGCAATTCAGCCTCCTGCCTCAGCCTCCTAAGTAGCTGTGATTACAGCATGTGCCACCACACCCAGCTAATTTTATATTTTTAGTAGAGACAGGATTTCTCCATGTTGGTGAGGCTGGTCTCGAACTTCTGACCTCAGGTGGTCTGCCTGCCTTGGCCTCCTAAAGTGCTGGGATTACAGGCGTGAGCCACCATGCCTAGTCTTTAGATTTATATTTTTGTCTTTATCTGTAAATTCTATGCTTTTTCTATCAGTTTGTGCTAATGTTAGAAATTATATCATTATGACTATGAATATGGTTTACTCTAAAGCTGTGTAATGAACTCTAAGTACATTTTCTTTTGCATAGTTTTTCTTAAATGTGGAGTTTTAGGTTGCATATAAAAAATTGCCTATTGTTACTACATTCCTAAGCTCTTCCAATATCTCAAAGATACTAATACACCTTTAGAATCCCTTGATATCTCCTTGCAGATCTGCCCCTCCTGTTAGCTCCTTTCTTCCCTACATGGCCCTCCTACTTTACGAGATGGGTTGCTTTCCAGACCACTGCACAATGGACATTCTAGCATTCATTGTCATCCTGAGTTGGAGACCATATATTTCTATTTCTTAGTTCATTCCCTCATTTTGCTTGTTACACTGTCAATAACTTTGTATAAAAGGAAAAATTAAGGTTAACATTTTTTAGAGTTTTTTTTTTTTGACCCCAGCTTTTCTATATTATTTTTATCACACTCAATTCATGATTTGGAAGCATATAGAATTCTTGATTGAAGATAATTTTCTTCCAGTACTTTGAAATCAGGGTCCCATTGTCTTCTACCATTCTGTGTTGCTTAAGAGAATTCCAAAATCTAAGTCTTATACCTTTTCCTTTCTAGATAGAACATTTTTGGAGTTTTTCATTCTTAGTGTTATAAAGTTTCACAATGATTCATTTACATACAGAACTTTTAAAAATTATTTTTTGGGCTTTATTTTATTTTTCCCTAGGCATCTTTGCGATCTGAAGACATATGTCCTTTATCTGTGGGTTCTTGAATTCTCTTTGATAATGTTCTGGGATATTATATTCTTTTTGATGATGTTCTGTCCACAGTTTTCCTTGTTCTTGCTTAGCAGGACTCCTAATAATCAAGTATTGGTATTCCTGGATTGATCCTCTTACCTCTTATCTATTCTCTTATGTTTTCTGGCTCTTTGTCCCCCTCTTCCCTTGCTCTTTGGAAGATTCTTGTTCAAATATTTTCTAATGGTTGTACTGGTTTTTTTTTTTTTGTATGTGCATAATCTCATACATAAAGGTTTTAAGGTAATTAATGGTCCATTCTAAAACATTTTCCTTGTTCTGTTTTTCATAGCAATCTGTCTATGTTTTGTGGATACAGTATCTTCTCAAATCTCTAAAAACTAATTAGAATCTTTATTTCAACTTTCTAAATGATATTTCTTTTTGGAATTATTTTGCCTGTTTTTTTTTTCTTTCAGGTATGGGTTTTAGTCTTTGGCTTCCTCTCTTAAACCTCTGATGGTGCTCTATTGCACATTTGTATTTAAGAAACAGTATTGCTTTAGTGTGAGCAGGAGGCATAATCCTGAGGGACGCTCTAAGCTCAAGAATTCAGAAGACTTTGCTGTGAGATACAAACACCTGTGCTAATTGCCCTGGTCTTTTCTGAATACATCTTTAGCAGAGCCCTGCCATGTAAATGCTTTGGCTTCTGGGTATTCTGCCCAATGGGGTGGTGGTATACTTCCTTGAACCTATCCCTTTCCTTGAATTCATCCTTTTTAGACTTTCCCTTCCTTCTGCCTCCATTGGACTTGACAGTTTCCAATGTGCAGCTTCTTCAGAGTTTTGCCAGGAAGATATTCTCTTTTTTAACTCCATGTCTCTCTGCATGGAATTTTACACTGAAATTTCTAAATAGGATAAATGGTGTCATATTCTACTATTTTATCTGCTCTTCTTCTTTCAGAAAGTTTTCAGAGTCTTTCGTCTATGTTGGTCTTCTATCTGTTCTTTTCATTGGTGTGGCTTTATACTTTTGTAAAAAAGTTTTTTTTTTTTTTTTTTTTTTTTTTTTATATGAATCTATCATTTAAAAAGTATCTGGGAAGGTTGAGGAGATAAATCCAGTTACTAAGTCATGCACTAAGCTTACCATTTTGAGTTGGTAGCCTACTTAAAGTATTTTTAATTTGGATGCTTCATCAAATCAGAGAATTCTTCCACTCTTCTAAATCAGTGAAATTTTACTTTGTCTTGGATCTGATGTCTACATATATATATACGAGAGAATAGACCAAACATATCTGAATCAGACACCATATGTGTCCTTGTAATGATGTGGCTGCAGGAACCTGCTTCATTCCAAACAGGCACTGACCCAGAGTGATTTTCACTAAAATCACTCTTCTATTTTCACTAACATCACTCTGGGTCAGTGCCTGTTTGGAATAAAGGCAGTGGGATATTCATTTACTTCTGTTACTTTCCATCGTTGATAGGTTTTCGCACTTAACCTTTAGCTAGCATAGACTTGCTGAATATACTGTTCTTTTCTCTTTCTGCTTTTGTGAGATAAGAAGGTCACAAGTTATTTTATATGTTTTTATCACATTATGGGGAGGGAATAATATTTTCTTTATAAATTTATGTTGTATATGTACATGCATGGGTGTGCATCTGTGGATATGTATGTGCTCATGTATGTGTTTGTGCATATGGAGAAATATAATTATCCAATCACAAATACTATAATCACAGAGACCACAGATTCCTTGAAGTATACTACAGGGACTTTTTTATTTAGTAAATTTTCCAGGTTGTATTTGTCTTTTGAATCCTTTCTCAGTTGAGTGGAGATTTTGTATTCCTTATTAATGTATGTGTGTTTGAGAAAGAGAGTGAAATATTTTTTTAAAGAAATTAAGCATTCTATTCTATCCTGTTCTGTTCTATTCTGTTCTATCCTGTTCTGTTCTATTCTATTCTATTTATTTAAGTTGAGATCTTGCTCTGTTGCCCAGGCTGGAGTGCAGTGATGTGACCATAGCCAATTGTGGCCTTTAACTCCTGGGCTCAAGCAGTCCTCTCCCCACCCACACCTGCCTCTTTAGTAGCTGGAACTGCTGGTGTATACCACCATCCCCAGCTAACTTTAAAAATTTTTTTAAAGAGGTGGGCTCTCATTGTGTGGCATGGGGTGGTCTTGAACTCCTGGATTCCAGTGATTCTCCTATGTCGGCCTCCCAAACTGTTGGGATTACGGGAATGAGCCACCATGCCTGGCCTAAGCTACCTATTTTGGATCACAATAAAAATTAAATTTCCAGTGCAATATTGTTAGAATAAGACTCATAGTGAATTAGAGCATTTTGCTTTTGCTGGCTGAAATTTGAAAGAATTAGAAGAGGTGAAACTTTTGTACTTGATATTGAGATGTATGAGACCTAACACTGAACTATGCGAAATGCCTGCAGAGTAGTAAGAAAATTAAAGAAAAACAGGAGTGAACAGCATCAAGAAAGTTGAGGTTAAATGATTATCAAGGGGACTATAGATAGCAAAGTTCCCAAAGGACAGGAAATAGCTATTAAAATAAGAGAGTAGTATTTATGAAGCCTCATTGATGCAGGTATCTGTGATTTGACCTTTGCACTTCTACCTCTTCATATAAGGATGTCCTCTCTATTATCTTTGTCCCATATGTTAGGAATGACATCAGCTTTTGGCTTCAACTTTACTCACATATTTTGATAGTTATCTGGGTCTTTTGATGTCTTCTTTTCTCCACAGTTGCTCCACTTTTCAAGACAATTATATGCTTCGAGTTATTTTAGTTTCCCCCAGCTTTTTTCTACCCCAGGCTCTCCTTTCATTTAGCTGAGATCCTGACACTCTGCCTTATTTCTCCTCCATCCTCATATCCTCATTCCTCCTTTGCAGGGAATTTCTCTTTTCCCTCTTTATTGCTGCTGCTTTTCCCCTTGCTGAACAGCAGGCTTTGGGCCAGTTTGGCAGAGTCTTTCAGTTCTGTTAGTTCTGGGCCAGCTACAAACTTCTTACTTATTTACTCTAAGGGTATCCAAGTCTGAAGGCTCTTGGCGTGTGCACACAGCATCACCCTCCATAGGAAATGGACTTTGTGCAGTGGTGTTTATAGTAGTAACTCCAAATGGAGGTAAAATGATACCCCATCACTATTATTCATTCACAAAGTATTAAGTGCCACTAATGCCAAGGTCTGAGGCTATAGCTGCGAACAGGACAAACCAAGGGCCTTGGCTATGGCTCTTGCAGTTTATATTACATAAAATAAAAACAAACATTAAAAGTATTTTAAACAAAAAAATCATAAAGGAAACAAGCAAAAATGCCCAAACTGATTTTTTCTTCTTAGGAAATGTCTTCAAATGGCACCTTCTGACTGATGATGTTTACAGTAACTTTCCTTAGTCTAATATTTTAAATATTTTTATATTTTATTTAGGGTATGGAGGATGGAAATGGGTTGGGGACCATAATGACATGTTTATTATTTTTAGAGGGGATAGCTCTTAATAACCTGTTGCTATCTAAAACTAGGAAACAGGTCTGATAGAAATACAAACTCTTTAGCTTTCCTTCTAGATTTTGTCAGTCAAACTCATTGTAAGTATTCTAGGTGATTTGTTCTCTTTGTCCCATTTTATTCCTGTTTTTAGTGAGCAAACTGGAAATAAATTAGAACTGAAATAACTTGAAATATGTAAAAGTAACATAGAAATGATGGAGAATAGGCTGTAGGTATATTGTGGAATTTTACGAACATTTGGCTCTGGCTGTAAATTAAGACATTGAGAAGCATGTGGTGTAATTGTTTTATAATTATATTGCTACTGTCCTTAGCATCCTTCTTTGTCACAGAGCTGTGGTTTGGGACAACTATTTAATTAGAATGGTAAACACAGTGGCTGAATTCAATATTTCCCCCTTCTTTTCTTTATGAAAATGAGAAAGTAGAGTAATACCATCTCCATCTTTGGAACTACTAAGGTGGAAACTAAGAACATAACTGTCTTAAACATCTGTAGTGATGTTATCCGGCACATAATTGGCATGAAAATAGAACATATTCTTTGTGGTTGTACATTACATTTTCTCTTTATTAGCCAAGATGAAGTTTATGTGTTTATGTAAATAATACAGGGAGAAAAAGGTTTTTTCTCAGAGGCGGTGGGATTAGTATTAAGAGATCCAGGTTTATATTATGGTTTTACCACTTGCTGTGTGACCATGAACTTAACCTCCTTGAATATAATTTGTTTATTATCAAGTGGTGGTAATAATACCAACCTTACAGTGTTGATAAGAGGACTATGTAAGATAATGTGAGTTCAGGTACCTAGTACTCAAAAAGATTAGTTGACCATTACTCTTGACTATAGGCATCTTCTAGTAGATTTGTTATGCCAACAAAGGGAGAAGAAAGAACATCAATGAGTCACTGTGGGTACAGAACACATTAACATCCATTATTCTGAAACAACATTTATTGCTAGTTTTGGGTCCCAAGCTGTGAAAATCAGATCCATACCTCTAAATATTCTGACAGGAACATGCAGATTCTCTTGTATGTCTATTGCATGTGAGTTATCTTAGTTATTTTTTGTGCTACAAATATTTTATTATTGAGAATAAAAAAGATTCAATTTATTTCATAGGTCACGGGATCTTTGGTTTGGCTTGTCCCTGGGTTCTCTATTGGCTCATTATGGAGGTATGAGGTGAGGGGGGAGTTTTTGTGTCATTGTATTACATTAATAGGTACACATTCAAATATCTTCTTTCTTCTTTCTGTGCCGTAGCTTCTCTTCACCCCTTTTTATTGTATCTAATAGTTATAATTGCAAAGGACTTTATGAATTGCTACATGTGTGCTAAAGAATAACGATAATTTTCAAAATTAGTACAGAATGTAATTAATTTTTATAGCAACAGGATGTACCTGCCAAGTGGGTACTTTGAAAATGAAATTGTTTTTGATTGTGTGAAACTGCTTGAAAATGTGATTCTCAAAGCTTTCTTTTTCTTATGGCCAGAAAACAGTGATATGGAAATTAATTATGATTATGTACTTGAGACTGGTTCTTCTTCTACTTTGTTTTTTTTTAAGTGAATCTTAAAAAACACAAAGTTTCTTTGGACCAAGAACAAGCATAAGACATTTTTATGCCCTGGATTTTAGGTGGGAAGGGCCTACTGGTTGTAGCTTTGAGTGAATGAATCACCGCTTGCCCGAGAAGCAGCATACTTTAGGGTACACTTGCATTTTTCCTTTTTGGTGCAAGGTGACATTTTTCTCTAGCATCCCCACTTGCTCAGGATTGCAGTATAATGTATTTACATTATAGGACAAAAATCTAAATAGAAAATATTTATTCTGACAATATGTCTTATGAAATGTCAGGTATAAAATATTCACAAGAATGTTGTTAGGTACTTGTTTTTTAACACCTTCCCAGGTTAACAAAAATGCCACACACAAATTTTTTATACCCTTATATAACCTGGTTGATAATCTCTTTTGGCCCTCATCTTTTTCTTACTGGATTTGGGTGATATGTTTCTGGAAAAGATTGATTAAACAGTGAGTTTCCAAAACAAAATTATTTATTTATTTGGTTATATAGGCGAGGATTCAGAGGAAATGTCAGGTAACCTCTTTGTGTGTTTATATGGCATGTGTGATAAGCTAATGATTGCTTGAGATATGATAGTTTAGAGCAGTAGCTTGGAGGAGGGCAAGGTTATCAGAATTACCTGTCTGGCGATACTCCTCCAATGTATATGCTTCTTTCAACTCAGATTCTGATTAGTATAGATACTGTTAAGATAACTGGTTCTCAATCTTCAGCATGATTCACAATCACTTTGAGGGCTTGTTAAAATGCACATTGGTGTCCACCCTCCCGCCTCATACCCAGAGTGTTGATAGAATTGGTCAGGTGTTTTCAAAGAAGAATTGATACCAATCCTTTTGACACTATTCCACAAGGTAGAGAAAGAAGGAACCTTCCCTAATTCATTCTATGAAGCCAGCATCACCCTAATACCAAAACCAGGAAAGGACATAACCAAAAAAGAAAACCACAGACCGATATCCTTGATGAACATAGATGCTAAAATCCTTAACAAAATACTAGCTAACCAATATGGATTTGGTTAGCTAGTATTTTGTTAAGGATTTTAGCATCTATGTTAAAATAAAAAGATATGATTTTTGATTTTAAGATATCAAAAAGATAATTCACCAGGATCAAGTGGGTTTCATACCAGGGATGCGGGGATGCTTTAACATACACAAGTCAATAAATATGACACATCACATAAACAGAATTACAAACAAAAATCACATGATTATCTCAATAAATGCAGAAAAAGCATTTGACAAAATCCAGCACCCCTCTCAGCAAAATTAGTATACAAGGGACATACCTCAATGTAATAAAAGCCATCTATGACAAACCCACATCCAGCATAATACTGAATGGGGAAAAGTTGAAAGCATTCCCTCTGAGACCTGGAACAAGACAAGGATGCCCTCTCTCACCTCTCCTCTTCAACATAGTACTGGAAGTCCTAGCCAGAGCAATCAGACAAGAAAAAGCTATAAAGGGCATCCAAATTGGTAAAGAGGAAGTCCAAGTGTCACTGTTGGCTGATGATATGATTGTTTACCTTGCAAACCCTAAAGACTCCTCCAGAAAGCTCCTAGAACTGACAAAATAATTCAGCAAAGTTTCCAGATACAAGATTAATGTACACAAATCAGTAGCTCTTCTATACACCAACAGTGACCCAGCAGAGAATCACATCAAGAACACAACCCTTTTTACAATAGCTGCAAAATAAATAAAATACTTAGGAATATATCCAACCAAGGAGGTGACAGACATCTACAAGGAAAACTGTAAAACACTGCTGAAAGAAATCATGGATGACATAAACAAATGGAAACCCATCCCATACTCATGGATGGGTAGAACCAATATTGTGAAAATAACCATACTGCCAGAAGCTATCTATAAATTTAACACACTCTCTATCAAAATACCACCATCCTTCACAGAATTAGAAAAAGCAATTCTAAAATTCATATGGGACCAAAAAAAGAGCCTACATAGCCAAAGCAAGACTAAGCAAAAAGAACAAATCTGGAAGTATCACACTACCTGATTTCAAACTATACTATAAGATCATAGTCACCAAAACAGCATGGTACCGGTATAAAAATAGGCATATACACCAATGAAACAGAATAGAGAACCCAGAAATAAACCCAAATACTTACAGCCAACTGATATTTAACAAAGTAAACAATATCATAAAGTGGGGAAAGGATACACTTTTCAAGAAATGGTGCTGGGATAATTGGCTAGCCACATGTAGGAGAATGAAACTGGATTCTCATCTCTCATCTTATACAAAAATCAACTCAAGATAGATTAAGAACTTAAATCAAAGACCTGAAACTATAAAAATTCTAGAAGATAACATTGGAAAAATCCTTATAAATGTTGACTTAAGAATTTCGTGACCCAAAACCCAAAAGCAAATACAATAAAAAACAAAGATAAATAGTTGGGACTTAATTAAACTAAAGAGCTTTTGCACAGCAAAAGGAACAGTCAGCAGAGTAAACAGACAACCCACAGAGTGGGAGAAAATCTTCACAATCTATACATCTGACAGAGGAGTAATATCCAGAATATACAACAAACTCAACTCAGTAAGAAAAGAAATCTCATCAAAAAGTGGGCTAAGGACATGAATAGACAATTCTGAAAAGAAGATAAACAAATGGCCAACAAACATGGAAAAAATGCTCAACATTACCAATGATCAGGGAAATGCAAATCAAAACCACAGTGTAACATAACCTTACTCCTGCAAGAATGGCTGTGATCAAAAAACAGTAGATGTTAGTGTAGATGCAGTGATCAGGGAACCCTTCTGTACTGCAGAGGGGAATGCAAACAGGTACAGCAGCTATGGAAAACAGTGTAGAGATTCCTTAAAGAACTAAAAGTAGAATTACTCTAGCTCCACAATTCACAATTGCAGAATTGTAGAACCAACTCAAATGTCCATCAATCGATAAGTGGATAAAGAAACTGTGGTATATTTATATTATGGAATACTACTCGTCCATAAAAAGGAATTAATTAACGGCATTTGCAGTGATCTGGATGAGATTAGAGACTGTTTTTCTAAGTGAACTAACTCAGAAATGTAAAATCAAACATCATATGTTCTCACTGATATGTGGGAGCTAAACTATGTGGACACAAACGTATAAGAATGAGACAATCGATTTTGGGGACTTGAGGGGAAGGATAGGAGGGGGTGAGGTATAAAAGACAACAAATAGGGTCCAGTATGTACTGCTTGGGTGATGGATGCACCAAAATCTCACAGATCACCACTAAAGAACTTACTCACGTAATTGAATACGTGAATTGAATACCACCTGTTCCCATCTGTTTAGTGGACACTAGAAATCTAACTTATGGAAAAAAAGAAAAAAAAAAAAAAGAATTGGCGTGGCGTGAGTGTCAATAACCTGCCTTTCTATTAAGTGTCCTGCAAGATGTGGATATTGCTGGTCTAGGGATCTCACTTTAGAAACCACTGATTTAGAGCATTGGGGAGGACTTGTCTCTGCTTCAAGGTCTTAGGAAGTCGGGATGGGGCGTTTGGTAGGGAGGGGGATGGAAGAAGATTGAAGAATGCTGATCATCTTGCTTAGTTACTGGAAGTGTTGACTAGCAAACTCTTGCAGTGTTAAACATTAGTAAAGCTGTTAATATTAGTTACTTTTATTAATGAGAATCAGAGAAAGTTAGGAGAGGAAACAGATTTGATTATTTCTTAATACTAGTCTTCTCTTCCTCTTCTGTTTCCTGCATTTATCTTGGACGTGTACCTTTCTCTTGCTCCTCATATAGCATAAATATAGATAGCCATGCTATCATTGTCTTTCAGAAATACAAAGAATGATGAGATGGTTTCTAAGGTTTCATGAAAAAGTTGTTACACCAATCAAGATTACCAATACAAAGAAAACCTCATTAATTTGGCTTCTACCTATTCAGATTTTGCAGCAGTTAGGAAGGACAGTGCTTAGGCTGAAATGTGCCTTTGCAGTATTTATACAGTGCGCCTAAAGCAAATCAATGACTTTAGGCTATTGCCTTGGAAATTTAAATTACTGTATGGAAACCTGCTTTAAATTTATTTCAGTACTGCTACTTACATATAAATGATTTCATGAGTAGAAATTTGTCTTATTTATTTATATAAGCGATTTTTAACTTATGATTAGTATTGCTAAGGCTTTATTGTTTTAGGATTGTATAATTCAGATTTCTTCACTTATTCGGGCAGAACTTTTACCCAGTTAGTCCAAATATCTGGTTTTGTTTTTAAATGTAAAGTGCAAAATTATCTGTACTCATCATTTTCTATTAGCTTCATTCACAGCATTATTTGGGAGGCATTGAAGATTGTCCCTGGTATCTTTTGTATTGAGTGGACACTAGAAATCTAATACGTGGCTCAAAGAAGAAAATGTGTTCTTCAAAGAGTTTCTTTTAATTTTGCACATAAAGCACATTTTCAAATGTTATTTTCCTTTGAATAATGCCCTGAGCTCAAATTTTCCTAGAATAAAACGCCCAACCAGGTAAAAGATTTAAGAGATCTAGGCCATGCTTACTCGATGAAATGCAGCAGAGTGGAAAATATCCTGTCTTGCCGGTTCAAGGATATTATAATTTTTCTGACCTGGTAGTTAAAAGGAATGAAATTATTTAAAGAACTGCTGTTATATAGGCATTAGCTTATTAGGAGTGGATTTTAATCGTTTGTGAAATTATATGTTAAAGTTTCTATCTGAAGGAATTAAAGTCTGTGATCTAAAGAATTATTGGGAAGCAAATGAGAAGCTATGTTAGAACTTCATTGTTTCTTTTCAACCCTTGTCCTCTTGCTGTGAAGACCAGCCTGAGTCAGATCATTGAGGATTAAGGATGAATGCATTATTCAGCACCCTGCAGCAGTTGGGTCAAACATCTTGGCTTTGAAAAGTTAGTCTTTTTGCTTAGTAAGCCTAGAAATTTCAGGTACAACTGCAGAATAAAAGTTCAGTATTCTGTTGATTAACGTGGTCTACTTGAAAACAGTCTGTGGCTCTTCTACATGTTTTTCCTCTCTATTCACGTATGATAGTGTCTTAAACCATTGCATGGGTTATCAGTGAACCATATTGACAGCTGCCATATGGTCAGGGAGATTGGTTCCCATGTAGTGTTCGGATGACCTCCATCCTTTCACTTGAAGAAGAGTTTTAACATGTTAAGGGGAAAAGAGGATATGTTTATTTTATTCTGGCAAATGGGAGTGTGGAGAAGTAAGGGAGCCTGTGATGACTCTATTGAGGCATAGAGTGAGGATTCTAGATCACATGCCCACTGAGGAGAAATATTCTTAATCCAGGTGTTAGCCAGAGAAGGAAACACTTTGACCAAGTCTTTTCAGGTTGATCTGAGTGAGTGGTGGTCTAGGAAGGGCTGCCAAGGCCTGGTGGAGAGGAGGCCTGGGCCTGATATCCAGGGGTCAGCTCTGCTGAAGATGAGGAAACAGCTGGTTTCTGCAGGCAACAGGAAAAGGAAAGAAAACCAGGTATATTCACAAGTATGTAAAAGGCAATGACAGAGTAACCAAACCTGGAGCAAAGTTATTTTTATACTTATTGTCTTAGAAATTTCTTTCAAAGGTTAGCTTATCTTCAAATTGAACCAGGCAATAAGTCCTAAACCAGGTATTTGGGATTTTACATACTTTGCATTTAACTATGTTTGTACTCCAACCTGGCCTCTGGAAAACTCTTCAGAAGAATCCTAGAGTGGTTAAAACTATCATTTCCATTTCCATCATCATCTACTACTGTTTATTAATTAGCCAAAGTCTTTGTGCTCTTGAAAACAAGTCTTTAATTAGCATTTACTTGTGTTTTTCCAGGTAGCCCAGCCATGACCCACAGGAATCTGACTTCTTCCAGTCTGAATGACATTTCTGATAAACCAGAGAAGGATCAGGTAAGCAAAATATTCTTGCTGCTTTGAAATGTAAGACAACATATGTCTAAAAGATGCTGAGAAAGGATTACGGGTGATGGTTGCCTCACTTAAAATGGACCTTTATGTGCAGACAACAGTTTGCACTTTTCCTGGGAGAAGGAGAAGCAGTGTATGAAGGAAGCTGGAATCAGAAGGAAAGAATTTGAGTCTACTTCAGCTGTTGCAGATGCATTCACTTGAGCTATTTAAGTTTTAAGAGTAATTGTTGTCTCAGCTTTAAAAAATAGTAGTAATCTCTGCCTTCTGTTTATTCTAGGGATTAAGTGAGATAATTTATGAAAAAAATATTTTGGTAAATTATGAAGAAATACTGGCCAGGCACAGTGGCTTATGCCTGTAATCCCAGCACTTCGGGAGGCTGAGGTGGGCGGATCAGTTGAGGCTGGGTTTTGGAGGCCAGTCTGGTCAACGTGGTGAAACCCTGTCTCTACTAAAAACACAAAAATTAGCCAGCTACAGTGCGCAGGCCTGTAATCCCAGCTACTCAGGAGACTGAAGCATGAGAATTGCTTGAACCTGGGAGGCAGAGGTTGCAGTGAGCTGAGATGACACCACGGAGCTCCAGCATGGGTGACAGAGGGAGATTTGTCTCTAGGAAAAAAAAAATGCCAAGAAATGCTGACATTGTTAACTTTTGGGGGATACTGTAGGGAAATATAATGACAGTTGTCTCGCTAGCTAAATATTTGTCTTTTAAAACGTATAGTTGAATGAAGAGCAATCAGGTTTTGAATATCTGTTTGCTTTCTTTTGAAGAGAATATGGTATGAACCGGGCCATCATTTTCCAGCTGGGTAAATATCTGTGCAAGAAAGTTATATTTTAAGAATATATAGTTTTTAAAATTATATTTTAAGAATATATTGAAAAATGGTTCCTAATTAAAATATTTCAAAGTTTTGAAGAAATGAAAGCAGCATATTTAAAAAATCATAGAAATCCTAGACCCTTTCCCTAGGGTTGGAGGGGAAGTAGCATATATTGGAAAGAAGGAAGGTGAAGCAAGAAAATTTGGTCTTGCTACTTATTCCAAAACTGGCTAGTTGTGTAATGATGGACAGCAGTTTTGTTCTATGCTAAATGGAAACTATAATACGTAACTCACCTCAGAAAATCAAATATCTGATTCTTGCTCTTTTACCATTTTGTCTTTTGATATAGTAGAGTGTGATTCCATTTGGCATCATGCTTGATATGCTGATTGTACAGTTTGCCCTCCATATCCATGGTTCTGCATCCATGGATTCAACCAACCATGGACAAAATGAAAATAAAATTGTGTCTGTGCTGAACATGTACAGACTTATTTTTCTTGCTGTTAGTCTCTAGTATATCATAACCACTGTTTATATGGCATTTATATTGTATTAGGTATTATAAGTAATCTAGAGCAATTTAAAGTGTTTAAGAGGATGTGTGTAGGTTATGTGCAAATAGTATGCCATTTTATATCAGGGACTTGAGCATTCTCCAGTTTTGTTACCTGAGAGGTCATGGAAGCAATGCCCCACAGGTACTGAGGCATGACTTGTTCTTTCTCTTTCTGTCTTTTAAGTAGGTGAGTTTGAAGATTCCTGTTTTCACAATTTTCTGTTTTTAGTTTTTTTATATTTTTTTCCCAAAAACCCGTATTCATGATGGTGTTCTTCTTTAACTGACAGCACTTGTAGTAGTGATGGAGGTTTATAGGCCTTGGTGAATTCTAAAAAGTACGGGAAGGGTGTACATTTCATTCCATCCAGACTCCTCCCCTCCCCTCCACCCCCACTTCACCCCCTCCCCTCCACCCCTTCCTTCCCTCCCTCCCTCCCTTCCTTGTAGTATCGTCATCTCAGATCTGAATTGCTAGAAAAGCTGTTGGAATCATTTCTTGTCCTCATTTTCTCTCAATTCAATATGTTTTTTACATTGTTGCCCTCATTTTTCTACTCTAGATTAAAAACAAATAATGGCTTCCCACCGTTTTAAGTTCAGGACTTCTTGATGACCTTTATGATGCTCTGAAATCTGATGTTATCTTCCTTATTTTCATTTATTCATTTGTGTTCCCCAGAAGAGGAACAGGTTTAGGTCAGGACTAATTACTTTCCTCCCTCTTCACATTGAGATACATTCTTGACTCCTTGAGCTGCTCCTCCTTCAGATGCTAATGTGAATTGTCACCTCCCTTACATCTGTCTACCTCTTGGAATGATCAGGAAGAAGAGAATTTAAATATGGGTACATTGGTAGATACCTACCTGTAGTGGAAAATGGAGAACCCAGGCCACTAGAAGTTTCCTTAAATCAATTTCATATACTTTGTCTCCATTCATTGTTTATCAACCATGCTGATTATTTGTAAGGCTTGCTATGGGTCTTAATACTGGATAAGGCAGTGTAGTAATTAGGCTTAGGAATAGCTTGTTGATGGAGCTTTTGAGGAAGGCTTCTTTTATTAAGGGCAGCTCTCCTCTTGCCAGGAATTTGACAAGAAGCAGCTGGTAAATGCTGACAGAGAAATTTACTAACTTACTGGGTCTTTTCATATCTGGACATATGTGGAAGAAATTTGATGGCTTAAGATGCACGTTACATCAAATTTTGATTCCAGTAGTAGAAGAAATATGTGGAACATTTTTTGTGGGTATTGATTTTGTTATAAGCCCCTAAGAATGGAGTCTTTAAAACCAGAATCCTCAGCGTATATCTCTAACATCTCATAGTCATCAAGGTTCATGTTAAGATGAAGCCAGGAGAATTTAATTTAGGAATGTTGTTCCTTTTTTTGTCAAAGCCAGCAAAGGAAGGTTGATGAATAAATAATTATAAGAGCAACTATTAATCTAATTTGTATCTTATGACAGTAGCTATAGTTAATCCAAAGAGTTCTTCAAAAGAGGAAGAAACTCCATTCTTTCTTCCTACCAGAGTTTGAAGAGAAGCTTTGTAACTAATCCATAATCTCTTCTACAACCAAAGGTTGAGGCACAGAAATCAAACTAACATTTTCAGTTTTTACACCTCCTATTTTGGTAAATTCAAAAATAAAAACTCCTGAATCATTTTAGGGTAATAAAAAGGAAAGTGGATTTGCAAGTAAGATGAAGCTGTGGTAAACCCTGGCTTTTACTTTTTTTTAACTTGTTTTTTCTCTGTTTGGACAGGAAAAAAAAAAAAAAAGGTTTCCAGGCTTATATTTGTTTTGAGAAAGTTTTCATAATTAATTAGCCAGTGTCCTGGAAGTGATCCTGGCAGGAAACTCAAATTTGTCTTGTGTGTTTGTCCAAGTTGGCCCCAAAAACTCCTATCCAAAAAATTTCAGTTTTCCCCAAAAACTGAAATTTTGGATTGACTGATTATTCTGCCTGGATACAATTTGAATAGTTGTGATGGTGCCTTGCAACCTACTGGAGCGATCTAACTTCTTAGTAGCACAAGGAATGGGCTTAATGTTCAGAGTTATGAAGAGGAACAGAATTGCTCTTTCTGACAGCTACATAGTGACAGAATTTTAGGGCATATTTTTTATGAGATTCTGTTTTGGGAAAACAGAAGAAACAAATCTGTGGGATGCATTTTTTCTTTCTGGCTTTGCCAAGCCTATGTACTTATGATTTCAGTAGCGGCTGCTTTATTGAAAAGTAGCTTAAAATAGTTAACAGCAGAAGAGCATAGCCAGAATTTAGGTGATTCAATGCTTCAACCATATTCCAACTTGGATGTTATATTTATTAAGCAGAAAAACACCTGTGGAGAAGTAGATTTAAAAAATACATCTGGAGTTCATCTAGTTGTAAATCTACATAAATAATCTCTTCTATTTTGTTGCTATGGAGTGGTTTTTTTTTACATTATCTAATTATCTTTCTTGATTATCTTTGATTTGTTTTTCCATTTCTTCTTATTCTTTTTCTGTTCTTTTAAAAATTTACATACATATGAGGTGCATGCTTATCAAATACATTGGTTTTAGTTACAGTTTTCATGTGAACATGGGTTCAGCTATGAGGATAAGAAAGAGCTTTTTCATCATTTTACCTCTTAGCTTTAACTCTTGTAGAAATACGTTGCTTAGTGTGCAACGACTTTAAAAAGGTTGACTTTTTCCAAGTTTATTAATAATACAATAACATCTCACAATTGCATGTCCAACCTGAAGTGAAATTGTAGTCTGTTAACTACAGTGGATACATTATGTAGAAATATCCTGCAGATTCTCAGGGGTACGCTTGAGGTCCATATAACCTTGTAACTGCTTATCTGGTTATTACTTCTGTGATATTCATTATTTAGCTAGCTAATCTGAGAATCTATTCCATAGATCTCATGGTGGAGTTTTACCTCAGGTTAATTTCTAAAGTATATTATAATTTTTAGTACTGTCTATTGCTTATTATGTTTAAATATATTTGGCTGCCTTGATTCCTATGTTTTAAGTCTTGGTCTTTTAAGAAATAGATGTGAATTTAAATATTTTGTCAGAAAGTAAGAGGATGAAACCATTAAACCATGTATAAGTTTAAAGTTGCTAAGCCACAACTATCTTAAAATGAAATGTAGAAGGAAACATCCTATGATTGAACAACCCCTAATCCTTTTCTTGCATATACATGATAGTCAACCCAGTCCACTGAGATGACTTCTTCTCATGGTTTTGAACATATAGTTCCATCACAGGGCTCACATAAAGCTTCTCTTAGCATTAATAGTTATTTCATGCTTATAGTGAAGGAAAAGTACAAAACCACCTCCTTTTCCTTTCCATGGCTCAGTCAAAAAAAACCTGCAGTTCACACTGAATAGGAGTGGTCTTACTTCACCTCTCAGAGGAGGTACAATGGCTAAGAAAGGTTCATGTTTTCTGAGGTTATAATAATTGTCTTAAGCATGTTTTCAGGGACCAGTGAGACATTGCTATGTCAGAGGAGCTCCAGACAGAATCACATCTGTGAAAACCTAAGAACAAAGGAGTGTTGTGAAAAGGTAGTTATGGTCTTTAGAGGTCCTTAGTCACTACAGTTTTGGTGACTTTGGTGAGCATCTCTCTGGCTCAGCAGCTACAGCTTTCCTTCAGCAAGGTGTCCCTGAGGGGAACTTGTATGGTTTTGATTATCTTTGGGCCCCTTTCACAGGGGCACAGCTTGTGCTTAGATAATTAGCAAAATATGTTTGTCATTATCTTTTCCCTCTCTACAAGAAATTTGGGTTAAGATAGCTTCCTTTTTCCATTCTTTGCTTCTCCCGTAATCTTAAAGCTTAAACAGTTGACAGTTATTGGTAGGGTTTGAGAAGCATTGGTATTAATACTGATTTAAAGAAAGTATGTGTTTTAAAATTGGGACTGTTGCATCTCTGCATTTGTTAAATACTTTTTTAAACAGTATTTGTCTGGAACATTAAACTAGTACTCGTTTAAGGCCAGGTTTTGTGTCAGCTTTAAAATGAAGCAGATGAGTGTATATAAAGTAAACTGAAGTCTGTCTTGTGTATTCATTTAGGACAAAAGGAGCGTTTTGTGAAATTTAGAGCTTTGGTTTTAAGTGACTGAAGCTACAATAAATTTGAATTCCTAAATCACCCATCACTGCATGTAGCTGTGATTTGAATTCATTCATTCATTCACTCAAAATGTATATTCTGTGCTAGAAAATGTTCTTAGTTGTGGGTTCCGTAAGTGAATGAAACAGATACATCTTTTGACTCAAGGAACTTCCATACTTTTGGGAAGAGACAGACAGTAAACAAGAAAAACAAGTAAATATGTAGGATAATTTTACATAATGAAAACTGCTATCTTGAAAATAAAGCAGGGCAATGTGGAGAGGTACAGGAAAACTATTGTAAGTAAGAGGGTTAGCTAGTGAGGAGAGGATCTGGAGAGAGAGGTTTCAAGGCTGAGCAAAAAGCAAGCGTAGAGGCCTAAGGCAAAAACGAAGATGGTGTATTCAAGAAACAGGAAAAAAATGTCATAAGTGGCTGGAGCAAATGTAGCAGGTGTGCAGCAGTAGATAAGGTCAGGAAAATATGCAGGAGGACCTTTTTATTTTATTCTAAGTACAGTGAGATACTCTTTTAGGATTTTTACCTAGAGAGTTGCATGCTCTGATTTGCATTTTAAAAAGCTCACTGGAAATGCAATGTGATAGGATGGAGGAATTTGCCAATGTTTTGGATCATCTGGTGTTATTCCTATATTAAGTACTGTATGAGTACCCTGGTGCATTAAAATGAGAGCTCACAGACCCATAGGAGCCCATTTCTTAATGTGTTAGCCATAGCTATTAAGACCTTATTACTATCAGCACAGGAAGTTCTTCTGTGCCATAGAAATATTGTAAGAAAGAAAAAGAGTTTCATAGTTAAAAGGTCATCCATGTACTGTTAATTATATTACATTATTAATTAGTGAATATTATTGAAATATTTAATGTACTAGAAGTGGGTGTAGGCCACCAAGAATAGCGAGATTGAATTTTTGAGTAATTATATCTGCACCTGTGGTCCTTTTGATGTTACTGTTGGCTAACATCAGGCATGCCACCTGGCTAATGACACATGACTCATGAAACCTTCACTGGGGGCCTCGCTAGAGGAATGGTGACAGGAAACCTTCTTCGTTTTTATGGTTCAGAAAGGAGCATCAGGATTTGTAGGAACAGGACAGCACAGCCAGAAAAGGGGTTCTGTGCCACATTCTCACCTGCGCCTATGAAAGAACTGAACTCCACTAGCACTGCATCCCTGTATTCGACATTTAACAAAGAAATTGTAGCTATTATGTATCTTAATAAACGGGCAATTTTACATTTGGTCACTTTTTTTCTCTTTTCAGTATGTATCATTCTGCCAGTATGCCAATACCAGGAATACATTTAGAATATATTTCAGAGAACAGTAGCATGCTGTCAATAATCTGCGATGGAGGTATACTCTCACATCACAAGTTACATACGTCTGACAAAGTCTTCATAAAAGAAATGAGTATTTCTTTTTGGAAGTGACAAATTGTTACAAAACCAGAAAACAGCAGTACCTTGTGATAAACACTCTTAAGAGTACAGTTTTAAAAACTTTATAGTAATTGTAAATATATACATGAATCATTCTTTATTTTTTTTCTCTTTGAGACAGAGTCTCACTCTTTTGGCCAGGCTGGAGTACAGTGGCATAATCTTGGCTCACTGCAGCCTCCACATCCTGGGCCTAAGATATCTTCTCATCTCAGCCTCCCTAGTAGTAGGGACTATAGGTGTGTATCACCTGCCCAGCTAATGTGTGTGTGTGTGTGTGTGTGTGTGTCTGGGTGTGTCTGTGTATACATTTATATATATATATATATAATTTTTTTTGGAAAGATGTACTTTTGCCATGTTGCTCAGGGTGGTCTTGAATTCCTGGGCTCAAGCAATCCGCCCGTGAGCCACTATGCCTAGCCGATGGAATCATTCTTTACTTACTATAGTAACATGTTATTATCCACAATATTTTTTAAAACTTTAGAATTTTCTGATTCAAAATACACAACAGTGCTGTCAAATTTAAACAAAGCAAAAATGAACAACGTAAAAAGTAGAAATTCTTAAATTTGAATCCTTCAAAGTAACTGCCATTAGCAGTTTGATGTTGAGTCTAATGAACTTTTCTGATACATGAATACTTATATATTTATATGTAAATAATAAAAAATGGGATTGTATTGTTCTAAAATTTGATTTTTTTTAACCTAACAATATAATGGATACCTACCTCATTCTTAAAGGCCATATAGTATATCATATTTTACTGAAAGTCTTCTGTGACTAGATAGGAGTTATTTTTAATTCTCTGCTGCACAAATAAGCCTTTAAGAAGTACCCTTATTGTAATTTTTCTCCATTGTTTCAGGAGTATTTCTGGAGGAGAAATTTTTATAAGTGGAATTGCTGGATTTCTGTGTATTGCAAATTTAATTACCTTCCCAAAAGATTGTAGGAGTTGTGTCCTAGATCTCTTAAACACTTTATTAAATTCTCCTCCACTGCTAAGATACTATTTGTCGGTCAGATTTGAGTTTATTCTTTGTGTTTCACTTCACTAAAAGCTTAGCGACTCAAAGTGAAAAGAATCTCAGTATCTAGTGTTTGCCTCCCAACTCATTTTGGGGGTTTATGTCAGAAGCTTAAAGTATAGAAATAAAAACCAGGCTTATTTTCCTGGTCTAATTTGATGTCTGAGCTAGCTAATCACTCATAGTCTGAAGTAAGGAGGTGAAAAGTGCAGTGGCTGTAGACTTGGCCACCTGTCTGTTTCTTCTTGCTTTGACTGAAGATGTTGCTGTTTCCATCTCTGAGAGGGCTTTTCAGGCTCTGTGAGAATTTCCTTGGCAACCAAAAAATGGCTTCATCTCAAGAGCCCTTCTTGGTGGTCAGCATTTGGAATCAAAAGAAAAATTGCAAAAGGAGTTGGACAAGTGTTCCCTTTGAACATTATTCAACACATTTGCAGCTTGGAGCTACATTTCCTTCCTTTTCTTCCCCCAACCCCCAAGAAAATTTTAAGTGAACATACATCTAGACTGCACAGTTAGTTAAATAAAAAGCTTATATCTTATCTGGAGTGCTAGATTAGGAGCTTTGAAGGAGTGTTGTTAACTGAAACGGCTAATAAAAAGATCAGCCAACAATTTTTTTTTTTTTAACATGTTGGGCCATATTTGCAGATTCTACCACTCCCCAATTTCCCTCTCAGTAGGGAATCTCTGCAGAGTAAATTTATGAAGAGGTCACACCATGGGAGAAAGCTTTTCCTGTTCTTTAGAAAGAGAAGAGCTTCTCACTGTTTCCAGCTCACTTGTCTGATTGATCTGGTAGCTAGTTGATTTTGTGTGCCTCAGCAGAATCTCATGACCTTATCAGTCACCAGCAGAGCTTCCTGATTTCTCCATGTGTTACCTACCAATGGGCTGGTTTCACTCCTTAGAACTGAACTGAAATGAAAATAACAATTCTTCTTCTTCTTTTTTTCTTTTTTTGCCAGCATGTTAAAAGGGCAGCAGTAATGTTTCCTACAGTCTGAAAGCCAGTGATTAATCATGCCAAGATGACATTCCTGCCTAATCAATGTTCCATGCATACACATATAAGAGGGTAGGAAGTAACTGAGTCATCGCATAGGGAGTGATTGTAAGCTTTGTACCTCAAAATTATCTGTACTGTTGATCACTAGGTAGCTCAATCTGATAGTATTGAGTCTATTTCTATGTAAGCAATAATTAACAGCTAGTATAGTTTGGACACCTACTTACAACTAATGCTTTGGGGTTGGTGATGGGAACTCTGTTTTACATATTTGGCAAACTTGAGGCATGAAGGGATTAAGTAATTTCCCTAGAGTTAAATAGCATTTAAGTGGTAGAGCTGCATTCTGATCCTAGCGCCTCTGCTCTTAGTGCGTATAATGAGTTCTGCCTAGTTGGATTAGGGTCTTTTTAGGTCCCTGAAAGCTACAATGGAATGGACAGATGTTCAATCAATATTTCTGGCCTTTGGTTTGTCTTTGAGGGACACATCATGCTGAATAGGCTAATTACCAGAGTTACTATTAAGAAATGAGTAATTAAAGAAATTTTAAAGGTCTTATGGTGACTGCATGGATATTTCTGTTGCCACAGTGATTAAAATACTCAATGTTACGTGCTGACACTGTAGATGTGATTGGTGAAAGTCAGTGAAAAAAGACTGATGTAATAAAAAAAAGTATAATATATGATCTCAGATTGTGAGTTTATATCTTAGCTGATTATTCACACCAAATAAACCGTGGTGCTGATAGTAAAGTGCAACTAGAGTTCAGTGAAAGACAACTCTGTGGGCCAAAGCCATCAATCAAAGAGAAACCAGGGACTTTAAAAGCATCTTTCCATTCTGGAGAACAACAACAACAACAAAAAACCAGAAGAAAAGAGTTTTAACCAAATTAAACATTCTTCCTTGGATAAAAGGCTAGGTAAGAGATGAGAGAAATAAATTGGAATGCAGCTGTCTAGACTTTAACAATACAAGTAAAAGGCTTAGTTCATCTAATAAATGGAAAATATTAAAACTTTTAGAATTATTTGAAATAATAGTCTAAAACTTTCCAAATTAGAGGAAATACAACATTTGAATGTTATTTTTTTTGTAGTTAGTATCATGTGTATAATTAGTAAAAGTAGATGAGCTAGTTGACTTGTCCACAGACCACAGTGAATAGAAAGTTACAACACACTTGATTTACAGATCTTCACTTGTGCTTTGCTAAAGCCCAAGGTTCCTTGACTTCAGGGCTGCTAAGCATTCATTTTCACTATAGAGTCAACTCTAGTTCATTTAGTCTGATAAATACACATCATTATAACCTTAAGATTTTTTTCTGGTAAGATGAAAAAATGGTTATTATTCAACCTTTTTATTAGTCTGATCATAGGAACAGCTTTGAAGACTTACTCATGTTAAACCTTCACTCTTTTGAACTTCAGTTTTCTGATTCATAATACAGATATTATACTTCAGTCTGAACTGCTTTTTCTACTGAGTTGTTTTGTGAAAAGGAAAATACTTAATACACTTCAAAATGTTATACAAATCTTTGTCGTCAATGCCATTTTCATTATTTAAATGGGCTACTGCTTTTTTATTTTTGATTTTGTTTTGCAGTAAGATTTGGTGGGATGAAAGTCCATTTCATTTAGATATCATTCCTTATTTTTAAAATTTGCATTGTTAATTTGGCTATTTGGAGTTCATGCTCTTAACTTCTGCACTATACGGCTCTATCCACACTCTAATGAAATGTATGTCTGGTTGTTATTCCATGAATGTTATTGCATTCACATTACTGTTGGACCCAAATTTCTCTTTTTCTCTCTACTTTTCCAAGTCTTACCTTTACTACAAAACTTGCCAACTGGTGCTTTTCCTTATATCCATCCTTGACTATTCCAGCTGATGTTAATTACTCTTGTCTTGAATTTCTGATACTATCTAGTACTTATTATTTTCATCACTGATATGGTTTGGCTGTGTCCTCACCCAAATCTCAACTTGCATTGTATCTCCCAGAATTTCCACATGTTAGAGAGAGACCCTGATAGAGGTAATTGAATCATGGGGCCAGTCTTTCCCTTGCTAGTCTCATGATAATGAATAAGTCTCACAAGAGCTGATGGGTTTATCAGGGGTGTCTGCTTTTGCTTCTCCCTCATTTCCTTTTGCTGCCACCATGTAAGAAGTGCATTTTGCCTCCTGTCATGATTCTGAGGCCTCCCAGCTATGTGGAACTGTAAGTCCAATTAAATCTCTTTTTCTTCCCAGTCTTGGGTGTGTCTTTACAGCAGCGTGAAAATGAACTAATATAATAAACTGATACCAGAAGTGGGGTGTTGCTGAAAAGATAGTAACAGGCAGAGGTTGGAACAGTTTGGAGGTCTCAGGAGAAGACAGGAAAATGTGGGAAAGTTTGGGACCTTATAGGGACTTGTGGAATGGCATTGACAAAAATGCTGACAGTGATATGAACAATAAGGTCCAGGCTGAGGTGGTCTCAGTTGAAGATGTGTAACTTGTTAGGAACTGGAGCAAAGGTGACTCTTGTTACATTTTAGCAAAAAGACTGGAGGCATTTTGCCCCTGCCCTAGAAATTTGTGGAACTTTGAACTTGAGAGAGGTGATTTAGGGTATCTGGCAGAAAAAATTTCTAAGCAGCAAAGCATTCAAAAGCTGACTTGGGTGCTGTTAAAAGCATTCCATTTTTAAAGGGAAACAGAGCATAAATGGTCAGAAAATTTGCAGCCTGACAATGAAGTAGAAAAGAAAAACCCAGTTTTTGAGAAGACATTCAAGCCAGCTGCAGAAATTTGTATGAGTAGCAAGGAGCCTAATGTTAATCCCAAAGACCATGGGAAAATGTCTCTAGACCATGTCAGAAACCTTCACGGTAGCCCCTCCCATCACAGGCCCAGAGGCCCCATAGGAAAAAGTGGTTTTATGGGCCAGGCTCAGGGTCCCCATGCTGTGTGTGCCCTAGGGACTTGGTGCCTTGTGTCCCAGATGCTTCAGCTGTGGCTGAAAGGGGCTAACTTAGAGCTCAGGCTGGCTTCAGAGGGTGGAAGCCCAAGCCTTGTCAGCTTCCACATGGTGTTGAGCCTGCAGGTACACAGAAGTCAAGAATTAAAGTTTGGGAACCTCTGCCTAGCTGTCAGATGTATGGAAATGCCTGGTTGCCCAGGAAAGTTTGCAGTAGGGTGGGGCCCTCATGCAGAACCTCTGCTAGGGCAGTGCAGAAGGGAAATGTGGGATTGGAGCCCCCACACTGAGTCTCTACTGCAGCACTGCCTATTGGAGCTGTGAGAAGGGGGCCACCATCCTCCAGACCCCAGAATGGTAGATCCACTGGCAGCTTGTACTGTGTGTCTGGAAAAGCTGCAGACACTCAGCACCAGCCCATGAAAGCAGCCAGGAGGGAGGCTGTACCCTGCAGAGCCACAGGGGTGGAGCTGCTGAAGACCATGGGAACCCACCTTTTGCATCAGTATGACCTGGATGTGAAAACTGGAGTCAAAGGAGATAATTTTGGAGCTTTAAAATTGGACGGCCCCACTGGATTTTGGACTTGCACAGGCCCTGTAACTCCTTTGTTTTTGCCAGTTTCTTGTATCTAGGAAGTAACTAGCTTGCTTTTGATTTTACAGGCCCATAGGTGGAAGGGAATTGCCTTGTCTCAGATGAAATTTTGGACTGTGGACTTTTGGGTTAATGCTGAAATGAGTTAAGATTTTGCAGGACTGTTGGGAATACATTTTCAATATTGGAGAAGTTCAAGCGAAAGGCAGTTAGAAAATAGAACATTAGAATTTTTTTTTCTTTTCTTTTGGAATAGATCTGAATTTAGAATGACTCCCCATTAATTAGTTTCCTAATTTAGAGGCAAATTTTATATTGGTGGTATTCTCTTCCCCTCTCCTTTCTTGAAAATAACAAGCCACTAGCTGGCCTGTGGTAGTGCACTAATAATTTATACATTGATATAAACCTTTGTGATTTTTTAAAGTTGAGACCGTAGAAAGCTGACAAAGCACTGTGGGCACATAGAGCAAACGTAAGACAGGCTTTTGTGCTGAAGGAGTGTATGGGAAGTGTCACTCATGGCTTATAACCATTTGATGACTACCTGTTGCCTTTATGATACAGCCCAGAATCCTTGGCATGACCTTCTAAGACCCGCGTTATCCTGCCTGGTGTCCAAAGCTGATGTACCAAGTTTTCTCCCTTCTTGACTTTACTCCAACCAGTTTTACTAACATGTCAGTCTCCTTCCTGCCTTTGGGTTTTTGGACATGCTGCTTTTGTTCACTGAAATGCTCTTCTTTGTTGAGGCAACTGGTGTTTGCCCATTATTTCTCTGTAAATGTCACCTTTTCAGGGAAGTTTTCTGTGACACGCCCCCACCCCCAGTCTTGGCTAGGGGCTGCTGTTATAAGCTTTTACTGTACATTATGCTTTTCTACCATAACGCCTACCACAACTGTCATCAAATAGCTGCTTATTTTAATTTTTGGCTAAGTGTTTGTCTTCACAAATAGGCCATTTGCTTCAGAATTGGAGAAATGATGTCCAGCAATCTATAGTTCATGATGTTTGCCCATAAAGTCTAAAATATTTACTGTTTGGTCTTTCACAGAAAACGTTTGCCAGTCTGTGGTCTAAGTTGTTGCTATACATGTTGAGTAGAAGAATATAAGCGTATTTATTTATTTATTTATTTATTTATTTATTTTATTCTGACTTTATTATTATTTTTTTTATTTTTTTTTTTATTGCATTTTAGGTTTTGGGGTACATGTGATGAACATGCAAGATTGTTGCATAGGTACACACATGGCAGTGTGCTTTGCTGCCTTCCGTCCCCTCACCTGTATCTGTCATTTCTCCCCATGCTATCTCTTCCCACCTTCCCACCCCCCGCCCCTCCCCCATTTCCCCCCAACAGACCCCAGTGTGTAGTGCTCCCCTCCCTGTGTCCATGTGTTCTCATTGTTCAACACCCGCCTATGAGCGAGAATATACGGTGTTTGATTTTCTGCTCTTGTGTCAGTTTGCTGAGAATGATGGTTTCCAGGTTCATCCATGTCCCTATAAAGGACGTGAACTCATCGTTTTTGATGGCTGCATAATATTCCATGGTGTATATGTACCACATTTTCCCTATCCAGTCTATCATCGTTGGGCATTTGGGTTGGTTCCAGGTCTTTGCTATTGTAAACAGTGCTGCAATGAACATTCGTGTGCACGTGTCCTTGTAGTAGAATGATTTATAATCCTTTGGATATATACCCAGTAATGGGATTGCTGGGTCAAATGGGATTTCTATTTTTAGGTCCTTGAGGAATCGCCACACTGTCTTCCACAATGGTTGAATTAATTTACATTCCCACCAACAGTGTAAAAGTGTTCCTATTTCTCCACATCCTCTCCAGCATCTGTTGTTTCCAGATTTTTTAATGATCGCCATTCTAACTGGTGTGAGATGGTATCTCAATGTGGTTTTGATTTGCATTTCTCTGATGACCAGTGATGATGAGCATTTTTTCATATGTTTGTTGGCCTCCTGTATGTCTTCTTTTGTAAAGTATCTGTTCATATCCTTTGCCCATTTTTGAATGGGCTTGTTTGTTTTTTTCTTGTAGATCTGCTTTAGTTCTTTGTAAATTCTGGATATCAGCCCCTTGTCAGATGGGTAGACTGCAAAAATTTTTTCCCATTCTGTTGGTTGCCGATTCACTCTACTGACTGTTTCTTTTGCCGTGCAGAAGCTGTGGAGTTTGATTAGGTCCCATTTGTCTATTTTGGCTTTTGTTGCCATTGCTTTTGGAGTTTGGGTCATGAAGTCCTTGCCTACACCTATGTCCTGGATGGTTTTGCCTAGATTTTCTTCTAAGGTTTTTATGGTATTAGGTCTGATGTTTAAGTCTTTAATCCATCTGGAGTTAATTTTGGTGTAAGGTGTCAGGAAGGGGTCCTGTTTCTGCTTTCTGCACATGGCTAGCCAGTTTTCCCAACACCATTGATTAAACAGGGAATCCTTTCCCCATTGCTTGTTTTTGTCAGGTTTGTCGAAGATCAGATGGTTGTGGGTATGTTGTATTTCCTGTGAGGCCTCTGTTCTGTTCCATTGGTCTATATCTCTGTTTTGGTACCAGTACCATGATGTTTTGATTACTGTAGCCTTGTAGTATAGTTTGAAGTCCGGTAGTGTGATGCCTCCCGCTTTGTTCTTTTTGCTTAGAATTGACTTGGCTATGCGGGCTCTCTTTTGGTTCCATATGAAGTTTAAGGTGTTTTTTTCCAGTTCTGTGAAGAAGGTCATTGGTAGCTTGATGGGAATAGCGTTGAATCTGTAAATTACTTTGGGCAGTATGGCCATTTTCACGATGTTGATTCTTCCTAACCATGAACATGGAATGTTTCTCCATCTGTTTGTATCCTCTCTTATTTCATTGAGCAATGGCTTGTAGTTCTCCTTGAAGAGGTCCTTTATGTTCCTTGTTAGTTGTATTCCTAGGTACTTTATTCTCTTTGTAGCAATTGTGAATGGCAGTTCGTTCTTGATTTGGCTCTCTTGAAGTCTATTACTGGTGTATAGGAATGCTTGTGATTTTTGCACGTTGATTTTGTATCCTGAGACTTTGCTGAAGTTGTTTATCAGTTTCAGGAGATTTTGGGCTGAGATGATGGGGTCTTCCAGATATACAATCATGTCATCTGCAAATAGAGACAATTTGATTTCCTCCTTTCCAATTTGGATACCCTTTATTTCTTTTTCTTGCCTGATTGCTCTGGCTAGAACTTCCAGTACTATATTGAATAGGAGTGGTGAGAGAGGGCATCCTTGTCTAGTGCCAGATTTCAAAGGGAATGCTTCCAGTTTTTGCCCATTCAGTATGATATTGGCTGTTGGTTTGTCGTAAATAGCTTTTATTGTTTTGAGATACGTTCCGTCAATACCTAGTTTATTGAGGGTTTTTAGCATAAAGGGTTGTTGAATTTTGTCAAAAGCCTTCTCTGCATCAATCGAGATAATCATGTGGTTTTTGTCTTTGGTTCTGTTTATGTGGTGAATTACGTTTATGGACTTGCGTATGTTGAACCAGCCTTGCATCCCCGGGATGAATCCTACTTGATCGTGGTGGATGAGCTTTTTGGTATGCTGTTGCAATCGGTTTGCCAGTATTTTATTGAAGATTTTTGCATCTATGTTCATCATGGATATTGGCCTGAAATTTTCTTTTCTTGTTGAGTCTCTGCCGGGTTTTGGTATCAGGATGATGTTTGTCTCGTAAAATGATTTGGGAAGGATTCCCTCTTTTTGGATTGTCTGGAATAGTTTCAGAAGGAATGGTATCAGCTCCTCCTTGTATGTCTGGTAGAATTCAGCTGTGAACCCATCTGGACCTGGGCTTTTTTTGGGTGGTAGGCTCTTTATTGCTGCCTCGACTTCAGACCATGTTATTGGTCTATTCAGGGTTTCGGCTTCTTCCAGGTTTAGGCTTGGGAGGTTGCAGGTGTCCAGGAATTTATCCATTTCTTCCAGGTTTACTAGTTTATGTGCATAGAGTTGTTTGTAATAATCTCTGATGATGGTTTGGATTTCTGTGGAATCTGTGGTGATATCCCCTTTATCGTTTTTTATTGCATCAATTTGGTTATTCTCTCTTTTCTTTTTTATTAATCTGGCTAGTGGTCTGTCTATTTTGTTGATCTTTTCAAAAAACCAGCTCCTGGATTTATTGATTTTTTGAAGAGTTTTTTGTGTCTCTATTTCCTTCAGTTCTGCTCTGATCTTAGTTATTTCCTGTCTTCTGCTAGGTTTTGAGTTTTTTTGATCTTGCTCCTCTAGCTCTTTCAATTTTGATGATAGGGTGTCAATTTTAGATCTCTCCTTTCTTCTCATGTGGGCACTCATTGCTATATATTTTCCTCTAGAGACTGCTTTAAATGTGTCCCAGAGATTCTGGTATGTTGTGTCTTCGTTCTCATTGGTTTCGAAGAACATCTTTATTTCTGCCTTCATTTCATTGTTTATCCAGTCAACATTCAAGAGCAAGTTGTTCAGTTTCCATGAAGCTGTGCGGTTCTGAGTTAGTTTCTGCATTCTGAGTTCTAACTCGATTGCACTGTGGTCTGAGAGACTGTTTGTTATGATTTCTGTTCTTTTGCATTTTCTGAGGAGTGATTTATTGCCAATTATGTGGTCAATTTTAGAGTAGGTGTGATGTGGTGCTGAGAAGAATGTATATTCTGTGGATTTGGGGTGGAGAGTTCTGTAAATGTCTATTAGGTTTGCTCGTTCCAGGTCTGTGTTCAGGTCCTGGATATCCTTGTTGATTTTCTGTCTGGTTGATCTGTCTAATATTGACAATGGGGTGTTAAAGTCTCCCACTATTATTGTGTGGGAGTCTAAGTCTCTTTGTAAGTTATTAAGAACTTGCCTTATGTATCTGGGTGCTCCTGTATTGGGTGCATATATATTTAGGATCGTTAGCTCTTCTTGTTGCAGTGATCCTTTTACCATTATGTAATGTCCTTCTTTGTCTCTTTTGATCTTTGTTGCTTTAAAGTCTATTTTATCAGAGATGAGAATTGCAACTCCTGCCTTTTTTTGCTCTCCATTTGCTTGGTAGATCTTCCTCCATCCCTTTATTTTGAGCCTTTGTGTATCCTTGCATGTAAGATGGGTTTCCTGGATACAGCACACTGATGGGTTTTGGCTTTTTATCCAATTTGCCAGTCTGTGTCTTTTGATTGGGGCATTTAGTCCATTGACATTTAGGGATAGTATTGTTATGTGTGAATTTGATGCTGTCATTTTGATGCTACCTGGCTGTTTTGTTGGTTAGTTGATGCAGATTCTTGATTGTGTTGCTGCTTTTTTACCATTTGGTGTGTTTTTGGAGTGGCTGGTACTGGTTGTTCCTTTATATGTGTAGAGCCTCTTTCAGGAGTTCTTGTAGAGCAGGTTTGGTGGTGATGAAATCTCTGAGTGCTTGCTTGTTCACAAAGGATTTTATTTTTCCTTCACTTATGAAGCTTAGTTTGGCTGGATAGGAGCTTCTGGGTTGAAAGTTCTTTTCTTTAAGGATGTTGAATATTGGCCCCCAATCTCTTCTGGCTTGTAGGGTTTCTGCTGAGAGATCTGCTGTGAGTCTAATGGGCTTCCCTTTGTGGGTAACCCGACCTTTCTCTCTGGCTGCCCTTAGCATTTTCTCTTTCATTTCAACCCTGGTGAATCTGACGATTATGTGCCTTGGGGTTGCTCTTCTTGAGGAATATCTCTGTGGTGTTCTCTGTATTTCCTGGATTTGAATATTGGTCTGCCTTGCTAGGTTGGGGAAGTTTTCCTGGATAATATCCTGAAGAGTATTTTCCAGCTTGGATTCATTCTCTTCATCACATTCAGGTACACCTATCAGACGTAGATTAGGTCTTTTCACATAGTCTCACATTTCTTGAAGATTTTGTTCATTCCTTTTTGCGCTTTTTTCTCTGTTCTTGCCTTCTCTTTTTATTTCATTGAGTTGGTCTTCGACCTCTGATATCCTTTCTTCTGCTTGGTCAATTCGGCTGTTGAAGCTTGTGCATGCTTCACGAAGTTCTCGTGTTGCGTTTTTCAGCTCCATCAATTCACTTATTCTCCTCTCTATGCTGTCCATTCTCGTCAGCAGTTCGTCCAATCTTTTTTCAAGGTTCCTATTTTCTTTGCGATGGGTTAGAACATGTTCTTTTAGCTCATTGTAGTTTCTTACTACCCATCTTCTGAAGTCTGATTCTGTCATTTCATCACCCTCCTTCTCCATCCGGTCTGGTTCCCTTGCTGGTGAGGAGTTGTGATCACTTTTAGGAGGAGAGGTGTTCTGGTTTCGGGAGTTTTCCTCCTTTTTACGCTGGTTTCTACCCATTTTTGTGGGTTTATCCACCTGTTGTCTGTCTCTGTCCCAGGGAGTTGGAGCTTTATGAGTTTCCGTTGCACTACTGCCTTTTTTGATTTTTTTTTTTTTTCAGGTCGGACCCGCCCAGCTAGCAGCACGCCTAGCCTCTGCCTGCCCGCAGGGGCTTTGCTGAGCTGCTGTGGGCTCCGCCCAGCTGCCCTGAGCTCTTCCCTGTAGTCCTTTTTATATGGGCGTAGTTAGAACTGTCTGGGCAATGGTGGCCCCGCCTCTGTTATGGCGGACTCTCTCTGTTGTGGCAGGTTGCCTCGGCAACGGCAGCCTGCCTCCGTAGCGGTGGAGAGTCTCAGTAATGGCGGAAGCCCCTCCCCCACGGAGCCGGACTGTCCCGGTTCAGCTGTGCTTGGTTTGAAGGGCTCAACCCAGAGGGTTTCCAATTACTGTTTTTGTTTTCGTTGTTGTTGAGGGTGGAAGGCTGGGACCAAGGGAGCCTGATCACCTGGCTCCCTGACTCAGAGTCTTTTCTTTTAAGTTGAACGACCCCGCGTTCCGGTCGCTTGTTGAAAAGGCGCCGGGATCTCCCGTGCTGTGACTCACGGAGTCGGCTCGAACCGCGGCGCCGGCTCCTGGCAGATTTTTTGCCTAGGAATCTCCTGGCCTGGCTCGCTATTTCAGATGAATGGGCTATTCTGCCGTCTCAGGGCTCTGCTCGCCAGCTAAGAGGGCTCCCAGACCAGTGGCTTTTGTACGGAGAACCGCAGCAACAGGGAGTGGTCACAGCAGCCGCGCGGGCGGAATCAGCCCCGCGGGGGCCAAAACAGCCGCACCGGCTGGGACTGCGACGCTGGCGACCCCTCTGCCTGGGTATCTCCTGGTCTGTGGGCAATAAGAGTTCGTCTGGAAATGCGGCGTCCACTCACCCTCTGCACTTTCACTGGGAGCTGAAGTCCTGAGCTGTTCTTAGGCGGCCATCTTGAAAGTCCAACCCTATAAGCATATTTATATACTATGTTTTCTTTTCTGAGCAGGGCACTTCATTGTAGCGTGGCATCTATAGGGCCTGGTGATGTTGCTGTGAGCTTTTTGACACTGAGAGCTGTATGAACATCAGAGGGTTCTTAGCTGGATAACAACTGTACTCAAAGTGTGTTGATTAAAAGCCAGTGTAAAAGTGGGAGAGGTTTCTAATGCCATGGCCCTTTTTAGCTTGTATTGCTCTGCTAAACAAATTTATTAGCAGTTTAGATTAAGATACAATACATTATTATGAGATTTTCAAATGACACAAAATGACAAAGTTAGCCATCTAAAAATTAAGTAATATAATTAAGATGAATTGTGATCTCAATAGGCTTAAAACAACAGGGATTTCACAAGAATAAGATAAACTATATAAGTTCTAAATATGAAATGAATGAGAACATGAAAAATTACTACTTTATTTGGACAGAGAGTTTATGACTTTCAATAGATTTAGACTCTTCGAAAGTGTCAATTATTTAGAAATAGTTGAGGAGATGTTGTTATGGTAACAGTGTAGTGAGACACCTGGACACTAACCTAAGAAGAATAATAGAAGTAACTCATCCAAAATTTTTAGAGACGAGAAGGCTTACAGGGTATAAAGCTCATGAAAGTTGCCTTCTAGTGAGAGAGAATAGATTTATTGTTTTTTCTCCAGATATAAAATTGCAATAACAGATGAATGTTTCATGGAAGCAGATTTGATTTCAATATAAGGATGAATTATATAGGAAATTGAGCTTTGTCACTAATGTATATATGTACTTTTTAAAGTCCTTCTTTGCAGTTAAATGCTATAGTAGGTATCAGGACTACAAAAATGAACAGCGCACAATCTCTGCTCTCTAGGAGGTCTCATTATAGACTGTGAGATGAATCGGTAAGTAACGTAGGATGTTAGATGTCCTAGCACAGAGAAGGAAGTATGAATTTTGTCAGGAACTGCGGAGCGGGCAGAGGTGACTTTGAACTTACTCTTGAGTTGATGCTCCTTTCACAATAGTGTTCCAGAAGAAACAAATGACTGTATGTTAGGAATATATTCATTGAGTGGGGTATCATAACTAGTCAGTCTTTAAATAATTTGAAGACTTCGTGATTTATTGAATGTCAAATGGCCCACAGCACCTAGGAATTCAAAAATAAGAAGCTGACTTTGGGCTAGAACTTAGAACAAAGGAGTGAAGGGATCTCAGGTCAATATGTCAGTTAAGTAACCATAACCTACTGGTTGCTCAGTCAGAAGCCCCCATATGCAGATGAAGAACCTCTCGGCCTTGTATAGTTGTTGCCTGCCTTTGTTTCAGAGCCTTACTTTCCTCTTGATTCCTTTTTTCTGTTTCTTCAGTATTTTTATTGTTCTAATTTGGTGCATATTCTGAGACCTCCGTGAAGGGTATGTTAAAAAAATCTGCTAAATAAATAATAGCGTGACTACTACAGATTTAATTATAGCTATACAGCTGCCTGTTTGAAGTGTTCTGCTGGGGCCATATGTTCTCTTGCGTATCTCAGCCCTGGAAGGACCTGGTTTAAATGTTTCCCAGCTGATCATATTGAATTCTCAAAGAACTGCTAGCAGTCATTTGGAAGTCAATAGATTGTGTGTTTTACCTCAACTGTCTTTCTGCAAATGGATGTTTTATTGACAATTTCATATTAGATCCCAAGTAATCAGATATTAAAGCACTCATCCAGACAGGTCTTAAGAATGATGTCTACTTGTCAGTTTTACAGGCTGATTTTTGTCATTGTATTTGATGTGCTAAGTGAAAAGTGCTTCTGCATTTAAGCACTCTCCCTCAATGGTTTTTTTGAGAAAAAGAAAAAAAAGAAAACTTTTTTAGTGGATGATTCTTTTTAATTGTTTTCTGTCCCAGTGGTATGGTGGTAGCAGAAATGGCGGAGGACTTGGGAAAGGGTGCTTGCTACTGTTCTCAGAGTATAACCTTGAACATGTATTTAGCTTCTCTGGTCCTCAGGAGGGCCAAGACTGAGCCCTTTGAGATCTCTTCCAGTTCCAAAATTCTGTGATTCAGAATTAGCTGGGGAACATGCTCTTGCCAGCAAAATGCATCTGGAGGAGCCGGGTGGTTGTTCCTTTTCCCACTGTGGTAGTCTATGTATCTCTTCCCTCTTGTGCTTAGCCCAAATTTCCCATTTCTTGAGCCACAAAATTCTTTCAATATGAACTCTGTTTAGAGGTCAAAGCCTCATAGAGTAACAGAGCTGTAGCCATTCTTAGGTACTTTTTCAGTGCATGGACTGTCTAATGCAGTGGTTCTTAAACTTTTCTCATGTCGAGGATCCACTTGAGCTTATGCTTTAACCGGAAAAATACACAATAAATATGGAGGACAAAAGGCTGCGTGTAATTTTCAGGTGCCCATGCACTTCCCGGATCCCCATCAGCCAACCTTAAGAACCATTGCTCTGTGCTTCTATAAGAGCCCTGGCCTTTTTTTTTTTTGTTGTTCTGAGTGAAGGGAACTACAGATGAGGTTGAGAACAGTGAAGTAGAGGGCCTAAGGCCTGAAGCACCAGCCTGAGCTTTAAATGGTGCCAAAAGCAGAGAGCTTTGTCGGGTTCATGAACTACACTGGGATGGAGCAAGGGTGGGAGAAGCAATGGAAAGTGTTTTTTTCAGTTTCTGCACAAGATAGGTGTTCTGCATAAGTGTTTGTCAATCCATTAACTTTTTATTTATTTATTATTTTCAAACTATTAACTTGTAACTCTTAGTTGCCTACATTACCTCTAATTATTCTACCCTTTACCATGCATGCCTTGAACTTTTTAAGCGAGAAGTCAATGTTTTCTTATTAGTTACCCCAACTGGGGTATGTGCAGAAGACAATGCACATGAAATGATTCCCTTTAAACTGTATTTTTATTTTTCTTGAAGACACTAGCCCCACAATGTTTTTTTTTTAATTTGTTTATTTATTTTGATTTCATATGGTTGTTCCTTCTATAACATTTCTTTCCTAACGGCAGCTGGAGTTTGTGGGGCAGGAAGAACAAAAGAAACCTTATGTTTAGGATCTTTCTTTCTGGGGTAGGAGAGGAAAGACTATTAACAGATAATGCTTTTTAGATAACAATAGGTAGGGCAAAAGTTAGAAATAAAGCATTTCATTTTAAAACAAAGTGTTCCTGCTGAAAATAGTCATTCAAGGACAAGAGTGTCATTCTGAGGGAATGCAGATAATTAAAATGGGTACAGTTATCCTGAGGAATTATATTTGTTTTACAGTGTAGTTGCACTGAACCACCCACGCTCACCTCAGCCTTCAGTTCATTTTGCAGCTTTAGCATGGGAGGCTCTCTGCAACCTTCCCAAGCTAAAATGCATGCATCTGTACACTTGGTAGAATGAACTTTCTTACGGAGGTACTTTATGGATAATACATTCTTAAGTCTATGATACAAACTGATAAAAGAAATTTCTTCTTAAAGTTCAAATGATTGCATATCTGAATTAAATGTGGTGGCAATGTAGCTGTATTTCACTTTATTCCCTTGGGAGAGAAAAATTTCATTTTTGCCAATCATCTCTTCCCCTCTTTCTAGGATTATATAAGAACTCTAATGTGATTATAATTATTGGTACCGTTTATTGACTATTTCAGGTACTGTGCTAGGAGCGTTTACCTGTATCATGTTGTATATTATCCTCAACCCTACTTTACAGATGAGTACGCTAAATGTAGAAGATAACTTCGTGATCTTTTCAGCAACTGTGGCATAGGTTAAACTTTAAAAAATTTAAGGCACAGATATTTTAATGCATAGCTGAATTTTCAATGCTATATCTGTGAATCACCAGTATTGGTGAAATAATGGCTTTTAATGCTGGAGAGCACTAAGCATTTGAATAAATCAAGTTTTGTGTTGTTTGTCATGCTGGATTCTTCCTACTTTGTCACTCACTTTATCTGGGCATTCAACAAGTCCCAAATATTTTGTCTTTTAATTTTTCTCAAATCTGTCTTCAACATTCAGTCCCATTTAGTGCTTTCTTGATTCAGGGCTCTGTAATGTTCCTCCATTTAACATATTTATTGAGAGGCCTATTACCTGCTCAGCATTGGGCATAAATACTTTCAAACATCACCTCATTTACTCTTAATGCCACAAAGTAGTCATATATTATTCTCATTATACAGATAAAGAAAGTCACTTTAAAGAAATGAAGTCATTTGTCCAATGTTCGTCTGCTAATAAATGGAAGAACTGAGATTGGCTTCCAGCTCTGTCTAATTTCAAAGCTCATTCTTTTTTTCTCTACTTGAATTTAGAACACTGGACAACAATTAGCAAGCTTAGCATGGTGAAGCTTGGACTCTGGAGACAGCCAGTCTTTGGTTTGAATCTTTGTTCTGCCTTTTCTAGTTTTGTGATGTTAGTTTTACCTAGCAGTTTCCTATTATTTGAGTGAGGCATGTTCCAAAACCCCCAGTGGATGTCTAAAACTGGACAGTACCAAACCTTACGTATACTGTCATTTTTCTTATTGATGCATACCTATGATAAAGTTTAATTTACAAATCAGGAACAGTATGAGAGTGACAACAATCATTACTAATAAGACAATTACAACAACATTCTGTAATAAACGTGATGTGAATGTGCGCTCACCCTTGCTCTCTCAAAAAACATCTTATTATACCATATGTATTTACCTATTTTCAGACCCTGGTTGACTATAAGTAACTGAAACTGCAAAAGTGAAACCTTAGATAAGGGGGAATTTCTAAATGTTACTTTCTTCTTGGGCATATGGAGACCATAGTAATAACTTACTTATAGAAATGTGTTGAGAATTTAATAAGATGATGCATACAAAGGTTTTGGTCCAGTGCCTGGCCAGAGATGATTGATTTAAAACATTTGGAATCATTATTATTTCACTAGTAGCAATTTTAGAATTATTATTGAAGTTCTTTTTGCATCTTGGTAATAATGGTTCCTTTAGAATTAAGTCTTACCAATATGAGTTTCAAAATCTTAAATTTGGAAGGAATTCACTGTACAGCTATTCTCCCAAAGAAAGACTCTTTTTCAAAATCTCACTGAGAAATCCTGGACAAGGGTAGGATTTTCAGCCACTTCAGCAAGGAATTTTTTTAACCAATGACTGGTAGGGACCTATGGTCATAGTTTTGGAACCCGTAAAGGCCCTTTGCTTCTTTGCAGAGACTTTTCTGAAGCTGACAACCACCAGATGGAGCACCTTTTTTTTTTTTTTTTTTTTTTTTTTTTTTTTTTTTTTTTTTGAGATAAAGTCTCTCTGTCACCCAGTCTGGAGTGCAGTGGCACAATCTCGGCTCATTGCAACCTCTGCCTCCAGGGTTTAAGTGATTCTCCTGCTTCAGCCTCCCGAGTAGCTGGGATTATAGGTGCACACCACCACACCTGTCTAATTTTTAATATTTGTAGATGAGATAGGGTTTCACCATGTTGGCAAGACTGGTCCCAACCTCGTGAACTGCCCACCTCATCCTCCCGAAGCATGGGGATTACAGGTGTAAGCCACTGCATCTGGCCAAGACGGAGCACCTTTAGTGGAGGCATCAGTGTCCCTGCTTGTTTCTGTGCATGATATAAAGACACCAAAACACAGGTGGGAGCACGTGGATTTCATGTGTTTAACAGACATTTATGGAACGCTTACTGCAAGGCCATTGCTTTGTAAGGCAATGAGGAAATAAAGTTGAATAATACGTGGTTTCTTTTCATAGGGTACTTTAGACCTGTCTTTAAAGTATTTGTCTAGTAAGAGTCACAGCCAAGTCAATCAATGAATGCCTGGTGATAAGCACAATTTCAGAGGTAAGGCTAGGGAAAGTTAGGGAAGGTGGGGGTAGTCAGGGAAGTTAGCCTTTTTGAAGGCCTGGCTAAAGATCAGAGGCATATGTGGAATTTGGCATCTAAAAGGGCCAGGTAGGAAGGGAGGGGGATGCAGGTAGAGGGACTTTGCATCTCAGATACATGAATGAGTATTTCAAGTCTCTTCCTTCAGGCACGGAGCAAGTGACCATGGAACAAGTGACAGCGGAGTTCATGACACAGCAATGAAAGAGGAAAAGAACTTATTATAAAAGAAAAATTACATAACTTAGCTAGCATCTAGAATCTGCACTTCTTGTTTTTCTTTAAATCCTTTTTAAAGTGCTGTTGTCTTTATTTGCTCTTCTCCTTTCCCTGTCTCTGTCCCATTTTATTTTATGCAGTTAAATATTATTAAATACTTTAAAATGGACTCATTAAAAATTTTCAAGGTTATCTTTACACAGAATAAACAATAACACTGTTTATTTGTATAAAAGACTCAGATATTTCAGGACAATAGCTTCTAAATTTTAGGTAGTGAAATCTATTCCTCAGACATGTAAGGGATTCACAGTATAGTGAACATTCAAGTCATGGCCTGGCCGTTTTAGCAGTATGAGTTTGGTGAAGACCCTTAAGCTTTCTGAGACTAAATTTCCCTCATTTGTAAATTGGTATTGTAATACATTTTTTACAAGCTTGCTGTAAGAATTCCAGTAACATAGTACATACGAAAGTGTTTTAAAAACTGTAAGTAGCTATATGCATATTGACCATTTTTAAAAAAGATAATGTGAGACATTAAGAAAATGTGACTTGGAGATTTTAACAAGTGGATTTTTAAACTAGAGCAGTACTTGAAATTTCATCCTGTTTAGGAAATTAGAACTAATGGATTGTACTTAATGTTATATTTAGTTTAATAGCCATTTGTAAATGTGTTGCTTTGCAGAATCATTTGCATTAATGGTGGTGAGATGTCTATATTTGGAAGGAAAAATTAGGAAATCAAATTTTTACACTCAGGATTATTTTCATTTTCAAGTAGTGTTTTTAAGAAATGGAATAAACACAAGTAGAAGAGTATTCAAAAAGTAAAATAATGTAGCCAGAGCCTTTTGGCATCTTGTCTTATTTAATGATTTTTATCTGCACTCTTTCATACTTTATACACGCTGGAAATCTCAGACTGCATCATAAACATTAAGTTCCAAAAACATCAAAAGTGATTGTCTAAATTTTGGATTCTCTGGGCTATCAAGCAATGGTTCTTTTTAGGCCTTTTGGATATTAGGCCAATGGTATGTAAATTTAGCCCTTGGAAATATTCTTCTAAATTATACCTTTAAGAGCCTGATGGGCAATCAGCATTTCCGTTAACAACAAAACAAAAATATGTTCTAATAATTATTCCAATGGTTTTCTTTTATCACACCATAGTTATCCTATTCCATAAATTAGCCTAATGAACACGTAAATAATACCCTTATTTAACAGAAAAAATTTTAAGATAATTTTTCCTGCATAGACTTAGAATAAAAGGCAATGCCTTATTAAGTTCAGAGAACACTGATTCTTATCCTTTTTCTTCTTCTGCTATTCCTAGTTGGGCAACCATGCAAAGAAGCGAGATTAGAAATGGAATGTTGAGGTGTGTTTAAGATGGTATTTGTCCAGGCTGTTCAGGAACACCCAAGCCCTGTCCTCAGCCTAGCAGTCTCTCCAGAAGATATCAGGGAAATGTGTACACAGAGAAACAAAGGCCAAGGAACCCTTTCTTGTTGACTGAAGCTTTGTCTTCAAACCCAGAAGCATAACACTGACAAACTATGCAGAGCCTTCTGTTTCATCTTTCTAGCTGTGAAGAATCTCACAGCAGAGCAGACTGGTTATACTAGGCCTGCTCTTTGTACTTGGAACCCAGATCTGAATTATGGGTCTTCCTTCTCTTCTACAATGAAAGGCCAGAATATAGCTTTCAGTGAGAAAAACTGCTGCTCCTGTAAACCAAAAAGTATCTAAGACAAGTCTCATTCAATTTAGAAGTTTATTTTGCCAAGATTGAGGATATGCCCATGACAGCCTGAGGAGGTCTTGACAACATGTGCCCCAGGTGGTTGGCTACAGCTTGGTTTTATACATTTTAGGGGAGACATAAGACATCAATCAATAGATTTAAGATGTACATTGGTTCAGTCCAGAAAGGTGGGACTACTCAAAGTGGGGGTGGGGGAGTGGGGTTGGGAGACAGTCTTTCAGGTCCTAGATGGATTCCAAGATTTTCAGATTGGCAGTTGGTGGAAAGAGTTTATCTAAACACCTAGAATCCATAGGAGGGAGTATTCGGATTAAAATAAAGGGTTGTGGAGACCAAGTTTCTTCTTACGCAGATAAAGCCTCCAGGTAGTAGGCTTCCGAGAAAATAGATTATAAATGTTTCTTATTGGACTTAAAAAGGTGCCAGAGGATCAGGGAAAAGACCTGGAAAGGGAAAGGGATTCTCTATGAAATGTTGATTTTCCCCACAAGAGACAGCTTTGTAGGACCATTTCAAAATACGTCAAAGAAATTATTTCAGGGTAAAATACTTCAATTTCTTTCAGGGCGTGCTTTGTACTATGTGATGCTATACTATAGTAAGGCTGGAATTTTTTTATTGCTAGAATAAAACTTTTTTCTTGCTACGGAAAGTCTTAAGATCTCTGTTTCAATGTTAAGGCTGGTCACTTGTATCTGAATTCCAAGAGGAGGAGGGTTTAGAGAGGCTCTCTTACCCCAGGCTTCCCAGCATGGCCTGAACTAGCTTTTCAGGTTTACTTTGGAATGCTCTTGGCTGAGAGGGAGGGGTCCATTTAGATGGCTGTGGGGCTTAGAATTTTTAGCTTACACTTGACACTTGAAGCCAAACTCTGGTGTAGGATAGTTGTCTTAGAATTTGAGAAGTTCAGATAAGCCCTCTATTTCCCCATGTATGGAATAAGAGGACTTTGAAGGTGTGGGAGGGTGAAGATAGGAACAGCCTTATCTGATTAACCAAAGAAGCCAATTGTAGGCAATGTACTGCTCTCTAGCCAGCATGCTTTCAGATTCCCAGAGTTTGAGACTGTGTGCTCCACGTAGATACATATAGTTCTTGGTAGGTGAAACCTATTTCAGAACTGCCCCAGTGATAAATTTTCACATGGATGTTTTTTTATGGCCTATTTATTCATCCCAGCCCTTGTTAAAGTCTAATTTTAACCTAAGAAAAATATAATTGCTAAGGTTATATTTTATTTATTTAGAGTAGTGGAATATTAGGATTTGATTACCATTAGAGGTTAAAGGCAGGAATATATCTCCTCGGACATAGCTTGGGTATGGTGTACACATTCATATAACTTCTAGTCTTTATAAAAATCTTTAATATATAAGTTATGGCTGTGAAATATTCTTATAGTTTTTCACTGGCTTTTATTTCATTTAAGGATTTTCTGCCAAGGGAATACTACATATATGCCATATTTGCAGTGAAATAACAATTTATTAAGAAATTTATTGTATTGCATTTTATTAAAGTAAAACACACATATGGGTGTGCATAGATAGATGCACAAATCATGTCTACTTGATTTTTCACAATGTGAATTACACCTATATAATTGTCACTCAAATTATGAAACAACATGAGCAGTGTTATATATTTGTTTTTAAATTCATTAATTTCTTCTCTAATTTTTATTATTTTTTTCCTTCTGCTTTCTTTGAACTTAATTCACTGTTTTCTTATTTTTTGAGATAATATATTTATATCATTAGACTTTAGCTTTTCTTTTTGTAGCATTGACAGTTAAGGGCATGAATTTTACTGAATGCACATTTTCAGCTGCATTCTTAAGTTTTGATATGTCATGTGTTGAATGAAAATACCGACTTTAACAAGTGAATGATACATGTTTTAATTTCTAGTACAACTATTTTGTTTTATAAATAGATTCCATTGAAATTCCCATCTTGAAATCAATATTTAAAAAATAGGAAGTTATTTCAAAACCTGTGTCTTATAACCACAGTATATATCTCTCCTTTCTTAATTTCTAATTTCTACTTTCCCCGCCTTGGGATTCCAGTCAATTGATCTTGTCTTCTGTTATGTCTAACAATTTCTGATTAAATGTCAGATATAAAATATCCATAGTGGAGATAATTTTTATACTCTAGATGATATTATCTTCTTTCAGAGATGATATCTTTTGTTTTTAGCTGGCATTTGGGTTAGGGGCAGGTCACCTTAATATCAGCCTGGAATTAAGCTGATTGAAAGCTGAATTTCAGTCTTAGTATAGTTCACCAAATGCATAGGCTCACAACCATCCACACAGAATCTAAATCTTGGCATTCACAGTCTCAGAGACACCCGCCATGTTAGAGAAATATAGCTGGGCCTATGAAGCAGACTCCGAGTCAACTTATATAACCAGCCATATAGATGATGTCAAGTCTCTTTTTTTTCTATTCAGCTGTCTTACTGTAAGAGAAAGAAGTCAACTTGCCTCCTGTCTTCAAGGTACTCTAATCTTCCCATTAGAAAGAAAGTCCCATTGAACTCTAATTCATCAGATTGGCCACTTTCCCTGAGGTACAGAGAAGAGGAATAAATAGGCAGAGGCAGACACCTGGTAAGGTGAGAGAACACTTTTCCCCTGCCTTAACAGTTAATATTGTAGTTTGCATATGCTAAATGAATAAATTCATACTCAGAGAGCATAAGTGACCTACTAAGATACTATTAGACCTGGGCTCTCCCTTACACTTTTGAATTTCTTGAATCTTAAGGTTCTGCAGTATGTAATTATTTTCTGACACTATTATTTGGCCTAAAAGCCAGTCTCAGTGAGATCAAAATGTAGGGTGACCATAATAATTTTTCTTTTAGACCAAGACATTTTTGAGAATGAAAGGAGGTACTACTAGTCATTATGCCAGGACAGCAGGGTAAACTGGGACTGTTATGGGCCAACCAGTAGATATGGTGATCTCACTTTGCTACTGCAGATATCTTCTGCAATGGAAGGACATGGAATTGGGTGACCTAAAATGATTTTGAGCTTACCATGTGAGTTTGTTTGAGAAAGAATAAGAGCTGAAAATACCCAAAGACAATGGAAGGGTGAGGGGCAGGGAAAAATTAGCAGAAAGAGGAGAACATAAGCTATGAAGAAGAAATGAAAAGAGGAAAGAACAGTAAGAATGCCAGAAGGAAGATCTTTGCCCAGGAAAACGATGAATGTTAGCATGTTGACATAAGGCAGGGTGAATAGAAAACAGGTACAGATTTGAAGATTAAAATCATTCTCATAGAGGGGAAAAGATAATGTATAGAATGGGGCAGTGGGTATAAGGTCTGTAAAAAGAATGAGAAAATACACTCAAGTTTAAATGATGTTAAAATATAATTTATAGCAAGGACATTGAAGAGCCTACAGGATAACATTCTAGTAAATCAGATTTAAAGGACAAATCGTGAGTATTCCTGGTTATAAATAGCACTTTATTATTGGTGCTCTTATTTTAACACATGCAGAAAAATGGCAGAGAAAAAAGGAGGTAGAGTTTAAATGTCCGCCTAGTGACTGGGTAATACTATAATATCCTGGACCTACAGGTGATGCTGCAGGACTGAGAGTGATGATGAGGAAGCTAGGGGTACATAATATTTTTTAAAATTTTTATTTATTTATTTATTTTTCTTTATCATTTAACTTGGAGTATATAATATTAATCATATGATTATCTACCCATATAGAAAACCTGAATTATGCTAACTGTTTTCATAGAAGACAGAAGAATCTAAGACCTAAGTGGAGTGTGAAAGACTAACCTTTAAAAATAGCTATATATGATGCAAATTACTTGTGTTTGAGTAAGTTTTCTATCATCACATACAACTGTCATCCCAAGTTGTGGCCTCTTATGCTAATACTGTGATAACTGGGTTGTTATTAGAAAACCACTCAGAAAGTAGGAAAGGTTAAAAAAATTATAAGATAAAATATTTATAGCAGAAAGTAAAATGTATACTTCTGAGTAACTATAGCATGACTTTACTCTGTAAGAAAGTATACAGGCTAGTATAAAAGGATTGTAGAGCGTAACATCTGGATTCACAGAGCTGGTGTTCATAGCCTGGTAAACACAAAAAGGGCACAAAATCAGTGTACTAGTCAAAGTATTTTTTAATAATTATAGTTCCACAAGGCAGCTATTTGAAATTCACTCCTCTGAAGCCTAGATTGGCTAAAGAAATTTTTGTTTTTTACTCTGTGTGTTCTTGGCCCTTTGTAAAATCCAGGCTGGTTATTTTAAGAAGCAACTTAGAATCTTTAAGAAAGGAATGTTCAACTTTATCTTTGAATTTCAATCTTGATTCATTTATTGAGTGATTTCAATCTGATATGAAAGCCATATATTCTATTTTTGTTTTATCTTTTATTATTTTTTATGTTTCCTGGTGTTGTTTACCTTTTGGTTAATCTTTACTTTTTTTCTAGTATTTTATTACAGTTTACAGTTTATTGTATAAGCCTAGAATTGGTTTTCATATGTTAGCCATTACTTTTTGCTTTGTCAGATGTTATTGGGTTACTTGGAAAAGATAGCATATGTGAATCAGTGTTTGATGAGCCAAAATTATGGGAGAGTTTTAAACTTGACTTAGGGAAGAACCGTCTTTGAACTCTGTTACTAGATGTGATTGGTGTGTTTTGTGACCTCCCATTGCATAGTGTACTTTTCATATAATATTTATGTTTCTTTATTTAAATGCAGAATTACAGGGTGTCTGTTCTCTAGCGTCTTCTTATTACCAGGCTTTGAACATTGTAGGCACCCATATAGTCTGAAGACAATTAAGTATAGTTGAGAGTAGGATTAGATGGAAGATGAGAAAATTTCTGTCCAAAGCAAAATTTGCTAATCTGATTCCATATCGTAAGGTGCCTTATCTATTTGCCAGTGGGAGATAAAGCATTCCTAGGTATACTAAAGTTTCCAAAAAAATCTGTAGTATAGAAAGTTGTTTAATTTATTTAAGGTGCTGTTCCTCACATTTATCTGACAAACACACTTTTGTATCTGGGCTCTACAGTAGACAGAAATGTACCTCAAATTAATTGAAGCCCAAAAGGGGATTTAGTGGCTTATGTAACTGGGAAGAATTCTTGGTGCGTTCATAGAACAGACAAGCTGCAGGATGTCACTGGGGACTCAAGAGCCTTTCTCTTCATCCATTTTCCTCTTTTGATTCTGATGGTTTCGTTTTGGGTGCTGACCTCACTCTTTCCTGGTGTGGACAGTCCTGTGCCCTTTCAACATGATAGGGAACAACCTCAGCTGAAAGGGAATGTGTTGATTTCTATACTTCTAAATATTAATTTTTCCCAAAGGTTTGGTTCCCTGTAATTGACTCCATTGTGTAGACCAATGACTCTTGTCAGGAGACGAGTTTACTAAGATTGGCTATATCTAGGTCTTTTGTCCATGTATTTGGCCTTGTTGGGATGTGTAGAACCTACTTCTTTAAGATAAGATATAGGAAAGATTGTTGGGAAGAGCAGAAATAATAACCACTCATCATTCAACAAATATTCATGAACGTTTCTCCTCAGCTCCTCAGGCACTCTTCAAGCTCTAGGGATATAACACTGAACAAACAAATGAATATTTCTGCCTTCAGGGAGCTTATATTGCAGTGTAATGAAAAGAAAACATTCCAACAAAAATGAATATAGTTGATAAGGAAAATAGTATGTTTGATTGCAGTAAGTACAAGGTAGATAAACAAAGCAGAAGAGTAAGAAGTATCTGTGGGGAGAAGGGAGTTAAAATTTAGTGTGTCCAGGGAAAGCCTCTCTGATGAGAAGGTAACTTAATTAAATATTGGAAGGAAGTGAAGGAGGGAGCCCTGCATACATCCCATTCAGAGGACACAGAAGGTGTGCAGGGTAAGTGTGCTTGGTGTATCTGAAGGAGGACATAGAGGGTATAGAATGTGGGCTTGGAGAAGAACATGGAGAACATGGAGGGAAGAGTGTAGGCAGTAGGTTTCAGATTTAACCTTTCAAATCCTAACTTTTGAGGGCATTTTATAGTCTTCTGGTCTGAGTTTTAGTGCTACAGAAACCAATCCTTCATAATATTTATTACAGCTGAATTATGTGCAAAGAATCTGTTCAGTAGGAAAGTAGTATGAAGCAAGGTCAGGGAGCTGATGGGCAGCTGATGTTTGTGGCTGTCATGAAGACCTTAGCTTCATTCTTACTGGAATGGAAGCCCATAGAGGGTTTTGGGCACAGGAGTGGCATGATCGAATTCCTAATTTGCCTGCTCTGCCAGCTTTGGTGACTAGACTTGGGGCAAGGGCAGCCACAGATAATCCAGCCAAGAGGCCAAGGCCATCATCCAGGAGAGAGGTAAATAGAACATGGAGAAGGGTGTTTCACTACTTTTAACAATGAAAGTGTTGAAAAATAGTCAGATTCTGGATATATTTTTGAATGTAAATCCAACAGGATTTGCTGATGGAATGGATATGGGAGTCTGAGAGAAAGAGACGAGGTGAATATGATAGCAAGGTTTGTGGCTTGAGCAGTGCTGGAATGGATTTGCTGTTAATCAGACAGGAAAGACTACAGGAAGAGCTGGTTGGGGGTGGGGTGGGCTAGTGAAAGGACTCAGTTTGGACACGCAAAGTTTGAAATGTATATTAGAAATCCCAGTGGAGATGTTATAGGTCTAGGAATTCAGGAAAGAGGTCCTGGCTGAAGATATAAATGTGTGACATCAGCATATAGATGGTATCTAAGGCATGAGACTTGATGAGATCACCCAGGTAAAGTGTGTTAGATAGAAAAGAGCCAACCAAGACTGAGTTCTAGGGGTGCTTCAGGGACCACATATTTTTTAGAATTGCTATTGATTTTTCTTAGCTATTGCCTTAAAATGTATATTCCTCAATTTTGAGTATGGGTATAGTGATTGCAGAACTGGTAAAATGATTTAGGGAAGAATATAATCAACTGTGGGATAATCTGCGTGCGTTGTGAGTTAGGTAGTTGCTGTGACAAATCCAGTTAGTAGGTTCCAGACTGAACCTTAAAATCCTCTCTCTTTTGGACATTTTATGGTCTTCTGGTCTGATTTTTAGTGCTACAGAGTCCATTCCTTTATAATATTTATTATAGCTGAATTATGTGCAAAGCAATTGTTTGGTACAATGGAGAATAAAGTGCTCTTACCCTTGTGAAACTTGGGGAAAAGACACTTTGGCAAAAATGTGATTCAGAAATGAGCACTTGTGAAGTTACCAAGGAATTGGACTGAGATGGTAGAAAGTCTTGTGCTGATATCTAAAGGCTGTTTAGAAAGGGCATACGTGAGGAAAAGGCCATTTTTGATAAGAAGCATAGGAGTGTAAGTCTATAAAACAGAAGAGGTTTATGGTCAGATCACCTGCCTAACTGGAGCAAGGAGTCTGCTGGAGAAAATGGGAAGTAAAATCAGATTATTAGAGAGCGCTGTGTTCTGTGTTAATAACAGGAACTCTTGCTGGAGAGAGTTTGAGGAAGATTATTCTAGAAATGTTATTTTGTATGGGTTTGGGCCACTTAGCCATATTCCACACTTTGCTCTGTGTTATAGTGGACAATTTATACTTGCAACTTCCTTAGGTAATAATGACAATTTTGGCAACTTGATGTTTTTTTTTTTTTAGAACTTTCACATGTCTGTTCTTTTCATATCTGTAAGATGTGAAAATAAATTTTTTAAATATTAGCATTTCTTGAAGGATTAATGGAAGAAACTTTGGAAAATTCCCTACTGCTTAGAAATGGTTTTGTTTGTAACATGTAAGATATATATACCTTGTCTTTGCTCTTTTTTTTTTCTTTTTCTTTTTCTTGGTTTGCACTAAATTCTTCACCCTAAGTTCCTTGATTTTTCGCCTCACAGCTTTCTTCTTATATGAAGTATCAAATTAAAAAAAATATCTATAGAAATCCTACAGAAAGTGATGGAGCTTAGGGATTAGATCTTATGCCACTTATTTTCTCTGATTAAGAACTCTGAAATGGAAGTTGAAATGTTGGTATAACCTTTTTATTAATGGGGAAATGGGATCATGCCTACCACCTCCATCTTCACAAAAATCCATTGTAGAAAATATTAAGTTCTCTGGTTCTTTTGATTTGTGGGGAGGGACATTTATATTGAATAAGTATGTATCAGAAGTCTGTATCTTTTGAATGGTCTTCCAAAATTCTCCATTTTTCCACAATTGTTGAAAAATTTTCCTTAAGCTGTACTGCAGAATAACACCTATAAACTTTCAAAGTGACTATGTTAAGCAGTCTTCATTCTCCAAGAAAACCATGTTGTGCCTTTTCTCAAAACGCCGCAGAAATTCTTCTTCTTCGGCATTAGAGCACTAGTGTTTCACTGCAGAAATAAATCCTAAGAAGCCTGCATTGTTATTCCACTAAATCTCCCAATCTCCCAATGAGTACTCCCATTAGTACCCATCTAGTCTGCTTTCCCTGGTTAGGATTGATAAACTCTGTGTTCCTGTCTAAAGCTAACTTTTCTACCTGTGATGTGAATAGTGTCTCTTTTCAATAGTTTAAAGATGCTTAAATCGCTTCTGCATTTATCCCCTATCTATCTTGCAGCATTAATCTGTCTCTACTAGACCATTCTCACTTACATTCCAAAAGTGCTGTAGTATCTCCCATTAAAAAAAAAAATCTGTAAATTTAAGTTCCTTGTAGATTCTGGATATTAGCCCTTTGTCAGATGGATAGATCGCAAAAATTTTCTCCCATTATGTAGATTGCCTATTCACGCTGATGATAGTTTCTTTTGCTGTGCAGAAGCTGTTTATTTTAATTAAATCTCATTAGTCAATTTTGGCTTTTGTTGTCATTGCTTTTGGTGTTTTAGTCATGAAGTCTTTAGCTGGGAGCCAGGAGGAACTTCTGTAAGACTCAGGAATTATACTTTTAGGTATACATATTAAATAAGCTTAAATATTGAGATCATAAGGAAAAAATTATGTGTATTGCAACACTGCAGAAATATTTATAACTGCCTAATATTGGGATGTATAAATTGTGATATTTTTATACAATGAAGTAGTATGCAGCCCTTCAAATGACTGTAGTAGAGCTACTTTTATCAATGTGGATTTCTCTCAAAAGCATGATGTTGAGTTAAAAAGCACAAGGTAAATGATATATTGAGTATGATACTATTTATAAAAAGCTTAAATACCTGAGAAACAATACTATATCACTTGTATGCCCATATACATGTATAATACATTTTACATGAGAATAATAAACACTGGTTTCAGAACCCTCGGGGAAAAGTGAAGGAAGTGGAGTTGGGATATACTCAACTGCAGTTGTGGGATTTTTCTTTAAAAATAAAGATTGAAACAAACATGACATAAGGGTAAAATCCGATAAAGTTGAGTGGTTGATAAACAGGAATTTGTTATTAAGTACTCTATTTTGCAGCTACTTTTGAAATTTTTCTCAGGGAGATGTATAAAACTAAAATAATACAATAATTTTAAAAATAAAATGATTGTTACCAAAAAACAGTAACAAAAAATCCTCATACTGGCAGCTTTAAACAACTTTAAAGCTTGAGCTCCTTTTAAATTTCCCAGAGCCTTTCAGCACTCTTTTTCAACTGGGTCTCCTCTTCAGGGGACAGCTTTATCTTTATAAGATCTGTAATGCCATGCTGTCCCAGTATACAAGGAATGCTGAGGAATACTTCTCCATTTATTCCATAAAAGCCCATAATTATGGTGGAAACTGGATGTACTCTCTTATGATTCTTCAAAATACTTTCTGTTAAATCAGCTACAGATAGGCCAATGGCCCAATTAGTGCAACCTTTCATTTTAACGATCTCATAGCCACAGGTAATCATTTCTTTGTGGACTTTTCCCCACTGCTCAGGGTCTTTATGAGTTCCTCTATCTGAGTTCAGATCCTCAAGAGGGACACCAGCATTCACCCCACTCCACACAGGAGCACTTGAGTCTCCATGCTCTTCGAGGATCCACCTGTGACAGCTTTCCGAGTGGATATCAAGCCTTTGCCCAAGGCAGAAATAGAAACGGGCAATGTCTGGATTACAGCCACTTCCAATAACATGGTTTTTGGGAAATGCACTCAATTTCCAGGATACTTAAGTTAAAATAGCCACTGGATTAGAAACTGCTATCAGTTTGTGGTTGTGATTGTATTGGGTAGTACTGTAAATCATTAATTTAAAAATGGACACATTTCACTGGACTGTATCAAGGTGTGTTTCTCCTTTTGCTGGATGTTCACCTGCTGCAATAATGACTAAGCTGGACTTTGCAGTGACACTGTAATCTTTGCTGGAAACAATGTTTGGCATTTTTATGAAAGGGCTGACATGTTGAAGATCCATTGTCTCACCCTTCAATTTGCCTTCGTCAACATCCATAAAGGCAAGTTCATCACCCAAACATTTTAATAAGATGCTGAGAGCACAGGCCATGCCAACTGATCCAGTTCCTATAACGGAGATCTTATTGGAGTGAGAGGCCTCCTCCAAAGTGAAATTCTTGGCAAGTTCACGCTTGACAGTCACCGTCTTGGAAATGGGAGTGAAGAGTCAGCTGGCCCTGAGTGGGATGCATGTGGCCCAGTGGGGACACAGAGCCAGCCCCCCGTGAAGGAAATGAGCTTTGCAGCACCTATTCTCTCGCTGGTGGGCAGGACTCCCACAGCCCAGCTCATGGTCGGTAGCTCATGCAAGAGGCAGATGGAGGAAAGCAGCGCCAGAAATCTCCTTGAGGTACAGAAGAATCCTTGACAGTTTGAAGGCCCCTCGCCCTGTGCTACTGCAGCTGTGCAAAGCCACTCCCATCTCATGCAGGGCTCACACAGACTTGGCCCCTTAATATGCTATTTTTGGTTTTACAAATATGTGATAGTTTTTATATCATTAAGACAGTTCTGAAAAAATGGATTGTGATCATGAAAGCTAAAAGTAATTTTAGCTTTGCTTTTCAAAGTGCCATATTTTGTTGCTTAGAGAAGTGCTGTACCTTTGCAATTATTTTTGTCACGGTGCTCAACATGCTGGAACTAAATATGATAGATGCAAAGAGAAAGAGATGAGAGTTTAATCTCCATTCTGCACTTGGATTTTGTGAGCTTCTTTTAAAAAGTTATTATTACAATGTGGTAATAGGACTTGTCCTAACGACAAGGTTGCTGTGAGAAAGCCATGGTGAAAAGTCTAGGGAACCTTTAAAAGAGTATTGCATAGAAAAGACCTGGAACCAACCCAAATGCCCATCAATGATAGATATATACATCGTAGAATACTATGCAGCCATAAAAAACAATGAGTTTGTGTCCTTTGTAAGGAAATGAATGAATCTGGAAACCATCATTCTCAGCAAACTGATACAAGAACAGAAAATCAAACACCACACGTTCTCACTCATAGGCAGGTGTTGAACAATGAGAACACATGGACACAGAGAGGGGAGCATCACACACTAGGGTCTGTTGTTGGAGGGTAGCTAGGGGAGGGACAGCGCGGGGTGGGAGGTTGGGGAGGGATAACATGGGGAGAAATGCCACATATATGTGACAGGGAGATGGAGGCAACAAACCACCTTGCTGTGTATGTACCTGTGCAACAACCCTGCATGAGAGAGATCCAAGATGGCTGATCACTGACAGCTCGGGATTGTAGCTCCCACTGAAAGCGCAAAGAATGAGAGGACGCCACACCTTCACATGAATTCTTGTTGCTCACGCACCAGGAGATTCCCAGCGGAGGAGCCCCACGGGTCGCCAGTGCGACTCTTGTGACCGGCGAGGCGGTTTTGCCGGCGCCTTGGAGCAACGGTTCTTGGTGCAGAGTCGAAAAAGCACCATCAATCTTAACGCCGCTGATTTGGTCGGTGCAGTGGGTTGCTCAGATTTCGGCGCTGAGAATCAGTAAGTTGGACGTCCACTCAGAAACCTAATTACAAAGACAGTGAATTCAAAGACCACAGATGGATAAATTTATAACGAAGGGAAGAAAACGGCCAAAAAAGGCTGAGAATGCCCAAGATCAGAACGCCTCTCCCTCAGCGGGGGATCACAGTTCCTCATCAGCAACGGAACAAGGCTTGATGGAGAACGAGTGTGTTCCAATTACAGAAGCAGGCTTCAAAATGTGGATAATGAGAAACTTCTGTGAATTAAAAGAACTTGTTTTAACCCAATCTAAAGCAACTAAGAACTTTGAAAAAAGATTTGACGAAGTGTTAACAAGAATACACAATTTAGAGAGGAATATAAGTGAATTGATGGAGCTGAAAAACACAATAGGAGAACTTCGTGAAGTATGCACAAGTTTTAACAGCCGAATTGATCAAGCAGAAGAAAGGATATCAGAGGTCGAAAACCAACTCAATGAAATAAAACAAGAAGACAAGATTAGAGAAAAAAGGATAAAAAGGAACGAGCAAAGTCTCCAAGAAATATGGGACTATGTGAAAAGACCTAATCTACGCTTGGTAGGTGTACCTGAATGTGACGAAGAGAATGAATCCAAGCTGGAAAATACGCTTCAGGACATTATTCAGGAAAATTTTCCCAACCTAGTAAGGCTGGATAATATTCAACTCCAGGTAATACAGAGAACACCACAGAGATACTCCTCAAGAAGAGCAACTCCAAGGCACATAATCGTCAGATTCACCAGGGTTGAAATGAAGGAGAAAATACTAAGGGCAGCCAGAGAGAAAGGTCAGGTTACCCACAAAGGGAAGCCTATCAGACTTACAGCAGATCTCTCAGCAGAAACCCTACAAGCCAGAAGAGAGTGGGGGCCAATATTCAACATCCTTAAAGAAAAGAACTTTCAACCCAGAATTTCACATCCAGCCAAACTAAGCTTCACAAGTGAAGGAAAAATAAAGTTTTTTGTGAATAAGCAAGCACTCAGAGATTTCATCACCACCAGGCCTGCTTTACAAGAGCTTCTGAAAGAACCACTACACATAGAAAGGAACAAACAGTATCAGCCTTTCTAAAAAAATTATCAAAAAGAGCATCAATATAATGAAGAATTTACATCAACTAATGGACAAAATAGTCAGCTAATGGCAGTATTAAACTCACATATATTATTATTAATTCTAAATTTAAATTGACTAAATCCCCCAATCCAAAGACAGGCAATTTGAATAAAAAACTAAAACCCATCAGTATGCTGCATCCAGATCCATCTCACATTCAAGGATACACAAAGACTCCAAACAAGGGATGGAGAAAGATTTACCAACCAAACAGAGAGCTAAAATAAATAAATAAAAAGCAGAAGTTACAATTAAGCAACAAAGATCAAAAGAAGCAAAGAAGGACATTATATAATGATAAAACGATCAATGCAACAACAAGAAGAGCTAAAGATCCTAAATATATACGCACCCAATACAGGAATACGCAGACATACAAGACTTATAAAGAGACTTAGACTCCCACATAATAATAGTGGGAGACTTCAACATTAATATTAGACAGATCAATGAGACAGAAAATTAACAACAATATTCAGGACTTGAACTCAGATCTGGAACAAGTAAATGTAATTAACATTTACAGAACTCTCCACTTTAAATATACAAAATATACACTCTTATCAGTACCACATCATATCAACTTAGAAGTTTAAAAGAAATCTTGGTTGGCTCCTTGTTTGTTATTCTCTTCCCTTATTTTCTTTTATATCTCCATTATTAAGGACAATTATAGGCATACCCATATTTAGACTGCATTCTAGCCCGGGCAATAAAGCAATGCCCCCATCCTCTCTCCCTCTTCCTCTTCCTCTTTCTTCCTCTTCTTTATTCTTTTTCCAAAAAAAAAAAAAAACAAAAACAAAAACAACAACAAAAAAAAGCCCTGCATGATCTGCACATGTACCCCAGAACCTAAAGTACAATTAAAAAAACGTATTGTAAGTATTTGACAAACTATGCCATTGAGTCAGTGGCAAAATCCAGTCTGATTTTTCCTTCTTCATGAAAATGATACACTAAAAATTAAAGAAATAAAATCATAGAAGTCCTCAATTATCTGCTTTTTTTGAAGGAAAGGTAGTCATAGGTAAATGAAATAAATTGTTAACTAGTAATGTTTAGATAATCTCAAGTCCTTCTACTCGAACTTTAATAATATTTATTCAAAATCAAATATTGGCCTCTTTTCTCTATCACCATCTCCTTTGTAATTAAAAAGTGGGGACAGCCGGGGGTGGGGAGGATCGGGAGGGATAACACGGGGAGAAATGCTTGCTATAGTATACACCTAAAGTAAAATTTTAAAAAAAGTGAGGACTATGAAATCAAAAAGGCTTAATCCATGAAGTAAAATGATATTTCTCTAATATACTGAAATTTTGCCTTACGACTGGTTTAACAACATTTTTTTTAAGTTGGTAGGTTTTAATATGTGTTTATTTATTTATATTATCCAAACAAGAAATTTGATGGAATCTTTTCACTTCTCAACCAATTCCTTAATATTTGCTATCAAGATACATTGTTTGTTTATACAATAGTTCTATTTAAAAAAAAAGAAAGAAATCTATTTTATTCCTTCCTCCCCTAGCTTTCCCATTTCTCAGCTTTTTTTTTGGTAGCAACATTTCTCAAAATAATTTTTACTCCCTGGTGTCCACTGTAACAGCTCTTGTCAAGATCCCCAGCACCTCCATCTTGCCAAATTCATTGGTCCATTCTTAGCTGCCATCTTACCTGAAACTTCAGCAGCCTGTGATTCAACTGATTTACTCTCCTTATTGAGCTGTTTTTTTTTCACCCGGCTCCTGGTGAAGCCCTGGTTTTCCTCTTCTTTTTGAGTGTTCTCTGCCTATCTCTTCTCTTATTCCTATAAAAGTTAGAGTGGTCCAGGACTTACCTCTTACCCCTCTGCTCTGTCTACACTCACACCCAGGATTGTGCCATCCTATCTTATGGTACCAAATACTGCTTATGTGGTGATGCCTCCCAAATTTATGTCTTCCTGCTCCGCTCTATCTTTCTACTTGGGCTTTTGGTAGGTAATTCCTGCCTGCAACTTCCAAAACTCCTTATTGTGGCCTATTATGCCCTACAATCTGGTTCACCCCTTACCTATGCAACTTCTTTGGCTACTGTTTTCTCTTCTTTGTTCCTTTAGTTTCTACCACACTTGGCTTCTTACTTTTCCTGTAACTGTCAAACAGCTTCTTGTCACAGAGTCTTTGCATTTACCATTCTTTTGGCCTAGAATATTCTTTGCTCTGATTTTTGCGTAGCTTGTATCTTTACTCCAGTGTCAAATGTATTTCTTCAGAGGCCTTCCCTGATCACCCTCTCTAAAATTGTATCTTTTTTTTTTAACCTGGTTTAACTTAGTGCTTATCAGCACTTTATATTTTATTTTTCCCCTGCAGGAATATGAGTCTAAGAGGGACATGTAATTAGTCTATCCATCCCAGTATCCCTAAGGCTTATAGTATTGCCTGGCTTATAGTAGATTTTCAACAAGTTTCTGTTGAGTGAATGAATATATAAATGAATGAAGTTGTATGATACATTGTTTTATATGTAAACCATGTGACTATTCCCCAATATTTTTGAATCCAAGTAAATGTTTACTATAATAGTATGTTTAAACATAATATAAAAGTGGCCAGCTAGAACATGTTGTATGTAGATTTGTTAAAAGGAATTTCCTGTGAGTGATACGTGGGATGTCCCTTTTTGTTCCCCTCTCTGGAACTAAATTGTGTTTTCTTGGTTCTTTTCATGCAGCTGAAGAATAAGTTCATGAAAAAATTGCCACGTGACGCAGAAGCTTCCAACGTGCTTGTTGGGGAGGTTGACTTTTTGGATAATCCTTTCATTGCCTTTGTTAGGCTACAGCAGGCTGTCATGCTGGGTGCCCTGACTGAAGTTCCTGTGCCCACAAGGTAAGCCGCTGTCCTACCTGCTGGGGTCTACAATGTGCTAATAGAGTTATCTCCTCCCTCTCAGGCTAGAGAATCAATAGAATGTGGAAATGTTGAGTGCAGACACATTGGAGAGGTTTAACTTGAAAAAATGACTGTTTGACTTTGATACTGTCAAATTTTTTGCCACTTATATAGTAATAACAATAGCAATTATAATGGTTTGTTGGTCAATGCACTAGGTTCTTCTTATGGATTATTCTACTTAATTCTTACAATAATATTTTAAGGGACAAACTATAGTTATCTGGTCTTTACAGATGAAAAGCGGTCTAAGAATTTAAGTAAGTTGTCCAAGGTCATATAGTTAGTAAATGGTTCAGAGGTCATAGTTGCTTTCATTTACTCTGTGTTTTATCAGAAAATTGGTGGCAGGTTTATGCACACATATTATATATGTTGAAATCATCAAGCTGTATACTTAAATTTGCATACTTTGCTGTTATGTCAAAAATTTTTGTTTTAAAATGAAGTATATTAATGTTATTATAATCACATACTCATTTCACTGCATAATACCTGAGAAGTCATCTTCATCTGCCTCTGAAACTGAGCTCCATAAAGTTGGGAAGCTTAACTTGGGAGTGCAACTAGTTGACTGAAGTTCATTTTTCACTTACATTTGTGTTGCAGAAGAGTTTAAAGAAAAATTGTAGTTTTTAGGTTGACAGAAAATTATCATATGAATAAAACTTTTTTGTGGGGTGGGAGGGGCAGTTGTTTCTGTGGGTTCCAGGGCAAGGACAGGTGAATTTTCTTTAGGTTTCCTCATGTGAGCAGGAAGGACCTTGAATCCTCCTCAGCTCAGATGGTCTGAGCATGATTAACCAACAGTGTAAAGAGGCTCAAGATTTCTTTAGAGCCACTTAGGAGGAAAATTAAGAGAAAATTTCCTCTAAGTCTCTCAATTCACACATCGAAGGACATTCTTCTTCACCATACAAGCATTTTTTTTTTTAACCCATTTTGATATTTCTTAGACACTTAAAATAGGAATGATACATAGGGCTGTTATTGGACAAACAGTAGCGGAAAGGAGATGACCATAGCTTATTTAGTTAATAGGATTATGATGATTTGTGTTTTCTGTAACATAGCATTTTGCTTGAAAACATTCCAGCTGAGCCTTGTGGTTCTATCTGTACAGTCACCTGGCGAACAGCTGACTCAGATAGTGGCTGACGTCCAGCTCTGTGCCCCTATGGCTTTATTTATGTCTCTCTGGCCTAACTTTACTGGGGCTTGAAAGAAAAAAAAAAACATGCTGAGAAGTGTTAAAGAAAATTGTTCTTGGCTTTTCATTTTTATTACCATTTTTCTTTAGAAGGTACAAATAAAAAATACTTTAAAAGGCTTTTTATTTAACAATAATATGCATGCATTGAGTAGCAAATCATGACCATTTTTGTGTCCTGCTTAGCATTTGCTCCTATCTGGCTCACTGACTTTTTTCTTTCATTCTGGAAGGTAGGGCTAATGTAAAGGTAAAATACAGCATCACTTAAATTAGCAAAAGGAGCCAAGCAATTCAAAACCATGCAATTCAATAATATTGTCAACTGTTTCAGGGCAATAATCTGAACAATATATCCTTGCATGTTATCATTTTTCATGGAAATAGTTTCAACCATTTGCTGTCCTCTGAACCAGTATAAGCTATAATCACTGAGTAGGGAGTATCATTAGGTTTTTTTGTGTAGGCAACTTAGAGCCATTTATAATGGCTGCATCCTGTGAAACCCAATAAAAGAAATCCCACAAGGAATGTGGTGGGCATTGTGAGGGACAGCGTCTGCATTTCACGATGTGCTTTCACGTGCATGCTACTCTGTTGTACTGAAAGAAAACTTGAAAAATCTGTGTTTGCACACATCTTTTTATGGTCATTTTTCCTTTTAAAGGTGGAGGAAGGTTGTGCTGCTGCTGTTATGATTATTTCTATTTCTAATAAACAGTATTACTACCATCCACCTTTTAGGAAGTATGGCTCTAGCAGCTCCCCTTTCTGGTGTAGAGTTCACAAATTTCACTAATTACTCTGTCACTTGCTTGATCTGTTTTAGGCCTCCACTTGCAGCTGATGACTATCAACTGGGCGGATGTCTGTCTGTGTAGGGGCCCCTCTTGACATTCATGTGAAAGCAAACAGACTGCCTTTTTTGATCTTTGGTGACGTGATAGGATATGTTTATTATTTTCCTACTATCTTGCAGGCACTTTGCTTGCTGTAATCTTATGTCTGTCCAGAGGCCACCACTTACTCTTACTCATATATATATATGAGTAAGATGGAGTCTTGTTCTGTCACCTAGACTGGAGTGCAGTGGCATGATCTTGGCTCACTGCAACCTCCGCCTCCCGGGTTCAAGCAATTCTCCTGCCTCAACCTCCTGAGCAGCTGGGATTACAGGTGCACGCCACCACACCCAGCTAATTTTTGTATTTTTGTGGGGATGGAGTTTCACCAGGCTGGTCTCAAACTCCTGACTTTAAGTAATCCACCCGTCCTAGCCTCCCAAAGTGCTGGGATTACAGGCATGAGTCACTGCACCCAGCCTTATTCATATTTTTTAGTTATATAGGGATGAATATTATTCTTCTTATGCCATTTTACAGTTGAGAGGTGAAGGCAAAGGGAAGATTCAGCATCAGTGCTGGGAATAGAACTTTAGTTAGATTTCTGAAACTGAGGCAAGAGTTTTAGGGAGAGCCTAGGGAGATTCTAGAATGGATTGGAATAAAATGTTTTAGGGTTCTCTCATAAAGAAGAATGAAACCCTACTTTGTACTTTTGTGATCTTTGATTTGCACATGTAATAAAGTCTAGAGTATTAAAAATTTAGAATATTTACTCTCTTAGTAGCACTGTAAGATAATATATATGTTACAAATAATTATTTATCTAAAAGTAGTAGTTTGTGGTTAATTGTCAAAAACATTAAGAAAACTATTAGAGGGGTTGGGATGGAGGTCCTGCTAGTTAAATTTTGTCACATCCACCAGTTTAATTGCTAGCTGCTATTAATATTTACTGTGTGTAATGCAGTTGGTTATGGTGGGTTTGTGGTCCTCATGAATCCATTATGGAAGCCACAGTTTAGCCACATTTTCCAGAGCTGATAAAGATGAATAATGGGTTATTGAATTCACTGTTGTTTTGAGAGAAGGATATAAAGGGTTGGTACATGCTGAGTTTATGCTGGAAATAACTGTGATGTATCAGGAAAGGGAGGTGTACATCTTTTCCAAAAACTTCTAATGTTTTAGGAAGGCTTGCTCCTTTTCTCATATTATGCTCCGTTTCTGCCTATAATTATTTTGTGAATGTGAGTATAGGCCATTGGTTCTGGACACAGATTGGTTAATACTTCCTTTTGTTGTTGAGAATGCTGGAGGCATCCTCCCCAGGTGTAATTAACTGTATGAAAAACACAAAAAAGTAGAAAAGGGCCTCATGAAGAGTCTTCAGATAACTAGATGCTATTAAAAATTGTAACTCTGACTTATTTCTGAGTGAATAAAAAAAACTTAGTAATATAATTTTTTCTTTTCTGAGCTGTAAACATAAGCTGTGCCCTTGCAGCCACACAAATGTGATGTTTACTCTAATTTGTTAATAAAGAAAAAAAGCTTCTGGATAAAAATAACATCTGTCCATTGAGAAAAATCAGCTTGGGTCATGAAAGGAATTTTCAGTACATTATAAAAACTGAGTTTGGCGGATGTACTTCAATCATAAAAGTTGTAACAGCTTTCACTTCTTTGAAGGTTAAAGGAGAGAAAACATATTTCAGGCAGAGGGAACTTCAACTTGTTAGATTGTTTTGTGTTCAGTTTTCTCAGATTTCTCATCCCGTTTCAGTAATGCAGTCCAGATTAGAAGCTTCTTAAGGGTCTCCATTCCTCCAGATGACATTTTTGGCTTCAAGTTATGTTTCTTGCTGCTTATGAATGCTTGGATTCTCTCTATGTATCATTTTAAGAAGGTAGATTTACTGTATTATTCCTGATTGGAGTAATGTGAAAATTTTAACTGGTATGTCCACCATAATGGTTTGGCCCTAGGTGTTATTCCATTAATGAAGAAATATGTTCTTTAAAAAATAAAAATTGCATTACCCAGGAAAGAGGAATACTACTTTTATATCTGGGTTACTGAACCAATATAATTCTCATATACTAGGTTTATTGCTATCGTTGTAGACAGCATTGATCTTCTGCTTTCTTTCATTCTTTAACTGGTACTATTTAGCAGTGAACAAAGAGTAATTAATTTATAGAAAATGTCTGTCCTTATCTCTTAGGATATAACTTGGAGGCTCAATTACTCTGTCAGCTATTGGAATACCCATTGGCTGTCAAAGTTTATGTTTGAAGACTACTAATGACTGAGAATGTTTCCTCACTAACAAGATAGTATTTTGGCTTTGTTGCCATATAGTCAATCTGATAATTCACTCATGTCAGTTGATAAATATATTTTCATAATACGTATTTGTAAGCTGTATTGATGGAAGTGCTAGAGAGAGGCAGGAAGAGATACAGAGTGGTTTTGGAAAAGTTTTGGATATGTGTTACTGAAAAGTTAATATTTAGATACATGAAGATAATGAAAAATGGAAGCAAAATAAATCCATTATTTAAAAATGTACTAAGTAAAGGATCCAGGTGTTAGATATTTTCCCTTGTGGCACACCATCTGCCCCTTTTCCCCTAAACCTACACCCTTATTGTCTTGAAAAATGGCCACTTGTAGTCAGGCAAAAGGAATTAAGAAATGTGACTAGTACTTGTGTTTCTTAATGGGATTAAAGAATTATTTTGCTTTAATCATTAAATATTTTTTTTTGTGTATGTTGCACTCAAATCAGTGATCAGTTCCTTTAGAAAAGTACATTTTATGGTCCTAAAGAAGCACTTTATAATCCTATACATAGTGGCATGTAATTAGGAGCCAGCTTCAAAGGAATGAAAGTTCTAGTGTCAATTGAACTTCAGTGTTCGAAGAGCTAAAATTCAATTCAAATAATGACTTCCTTCATACTTGAACAGCCTTTGGTGTCTGCTGATTGCTATCTACTATCGTAACACTTGTAAGTGAGTGTGCTGCTTTACTCCAGAACTGGTTTCTAAGCAAATAAGTGCTAAGTGGTTTTATGATTATTCTAGTATAAAACTTGGGTATTCATACTTTCAGACACCTTTTTACATTCTTTATTTCTGGGGTTTTACAATCCTGTTTGGGTTGAATTTTATAATTAAAAAAAGTAATTATACATTCAAGAGCATTTTGAAACAGACCCAAACATATTTTAAAGTATTTACTGTCAATTCTTTTTTATTTAAAGTGAAGTATATAGATAAGTAAGTTAAGAATAAAATTTGGCTAAGCAAAGTAGCAAGCCATTTCTGATACCATAAATATCTTACCTAAGATTTCTTGTCCCTAGCTAAGCATCCAGAAGTTCTTTCCCCAGGGTGACCTATAGAAGTCATTGTTGGACTTCTGTTAAATCACAAGCTTGGTTTATCAGTTGGGCAGATAATATTAGGCAGAAATATGTGGTGAAAAGAACAGGAGATAAGAATACCTATCTGTCTGCCCTTTATCATTTACTAGGCACAGATCTTGGGCTCTTCCCTTAACCTAATTCAGCCTCACTTTCCTCACCATTAAATGGAAATAGGATACCTTCTTTATTGCAGGGGGTCATATGGAAATGTAAATAAAGTGATGAATGTGAAATGCTTTGCAGGCTTTAAAAGCTGGGCAAGCATATGATGTTATCATTTTTATTGTACTCACTATCTCCCCGTTAGGTGATACATGATTAATATCAAGGTGGAATTTATCTGATGTCACCTTTGGTATATTTTTTATATCTTTTTTCCTACTCATTTACTTATCAGATTCCCTCATCCCCAGTGCCGACACGCTACAAGGGCAAAGGCCTTCTGTGATCAGTGAGGGATTTTTTTCCAACACGATTAGAGGTGAACCTAGGTGGGTTTAAGTTAGTTATTGCATGTTTGCTATGGAGCAAGGTTTTGTGCATTATGAAGAAAAAAATATTGGTAAAAGACAAGAGGACACCCACAAAAGAATTTTGACTGTCTGTGACTGATGCTTTATTTTGAATTTCTCTCATATTTCTCTTTCCTTACTTTGGCTGTCAGCATGTGGCTTACTTGTAGAGGACTTGGTTTTTGCTGAATCCCAGTCACTTCTGAGTAGAAATATTTCTTAAAAGTGTGAAGCCCTTCATCTGTCATTGACCATATTGGATAAGGAAAAGTCAGAGAAATGTAAAGATGTACTAAGTCTTTCCAGTTATTGTGCTTAATGGGTTTGCTTCAAAGATTCCGAAAGTCAGTAGAAATGGAGAGAGAAAAAAGGTTTAAAAAGGAAAGATTGAATGACTCCTCTAAAGTGCTTGAAATGCACCTTTCCTGCTCAGCGAAGAACCTTCTCAGATTTCTATGCTAGATTCTCATTTGCTGCCAAATAAACGATAAATAAATAAACAACTGTGTTTTGTGACAGTGCAAAAGAGTATCCTTCATATTACCAGGAATATTACCTTTGTTTTAAAGGTGAATTCTAAACCTAACCTTTTTATGAACTAAGTTAAACATTTCTCAGTTTTATGTATATTGAGTTTGATGAAATTTTTTCCTTTTCCGTTAGGTTCTTGTTCATCCTCTTAGGTCCTAAGGGGAAAGCCAAGTCCTACCATGAGATTGGCAGAGCCATTGCCACCTTGATGTCTGATGAGGTAGGAAATCAGGAAGATGGAGTTCTGTGAATGTCCTACTTGTGTTGTTTTCATACTGCGAATTGGCTGTCACAGTGTATTCAGTTAGAATTATGTGATTACTAGACTTCCTTGTAACATAAGGTACAGTCATTTGAGACAAATGAGCTGACTGCTATATGGTTTTCAAAAAGTAAGGCATGCATTTTGGTTTCGTAAGGGATTCTAAACTGTGTTGGAATAAAACATATTTTTCTTTGTTTTGCAAAACATTTTCATTTCTTAAAACTGATATATGTTAAATATTCTTTAAACAGTTCAAGGTCAGCCGGGCATGGTGGCTCACGCCTGTAATCCCAGCACTTTGGGAGGCTGAAGTGGGCAGATCACTTGAGGTCGGGAGTTTGAGACTAGCCCGGCCAACATGGTGAAACCTCGAGTCCACTAAAAATACAAAAATTAGCCAGGCATGGTGGCACATGCCTGTAATCCCAGCTATTCAGGAGGCTGAGGCAGGAGAATTGCTAGAACCTGGGATACTGAGATTTCAGTGAGCTGAGATCATGGTACTGCACTCCAGCCTGGGCAACAGAGCAAGACTCATTCTCAAAATAAAAAAGTTCAAGGCCATTGTATTGACCTAAACTTTATCTCTTGAAGTTTTTAATATACTAATTCTGTGAGTTCAAATGCTTATATACTATGTTTCAGAAATGATGGGTTCTATAAAATCATGTTTAATAAAATGGATAATGTATTTTTTCTTAGGTATCAGAAAGCACATGTTTTTATTGCTTTCTTATTTTGTGGGAAGGAATGATACACATCTAAAAATGCGTTAGCAACCATTATGGCAGAGTATCTATACAGGTACTTTGGAATTATGACCCTTTTACTTTCATAACAGCCTGGATGTTGTTACATATATTTTAAATATAATAAAACTCTGAACTATTCCCAGTAGCAGGAGAAATACTGTTAGAATAGAGGACCATTAGTTGCTGCTCCTGGGTCTTTCTGGCTTACTGTTTCCCCAAATGTGTTGCTTCTGCTTCATTGCTTGATTTGTCAATTTTTTCTGTGTTAAGTGGAGAATGGGGTACCTTTCCCCTTAGTTATAGAGGTTCCCTGTGGTAATTACTCAGGTAGCTACTTTATTCTGGAACCGAAAGCTTTATGGCTATGCTGCTTTTTCCCCTGAAGAGAACATCTATTTCACTCATCTCAGTGAATTCATTTTATTTTTTGCATTTTTGTAATTTATTTGTTTTTAAAAATACGTTCTCCTAAGATATTTCAATTAAGAATGCTTTAAATAATGAGATTTAGAGTGGCTTAAACAATTTGGGATTTTATTTGGAAATTTGGAGGTAGGTAGTTGCTGGGGTTATTTTAACATAACGGCTTAATGATAAATCAAGAGCTGAAGCTCTTGCTAAATTTATGGTCTTGAAATGGCATTTTTTTTCCTGTCAGTATGGTAAAACGACATTGCCTACCATCAACTCCAGTCATCTTATCTATATTCATCTTATCTGTATTAAAGGTAGGAAGGATGGTGTGGTAATGCTAGCTGCATCTCATCTTTTATCAGGTATTCTAAAGCTTTCCCAGACAGCCTTTTTCTTATATCTTATTGGTTGGAACTGTTCATCTTTATCTGCACAGTTGGCTGGGAAGTGAATCTGTGACTTTCCAGCCTCTATCATGGGAATTAGCAAGAGAAAATAAGGTTGAGGGTGGCTGTATCTGCCACAGATTATGTGCTGGCATTTTGTGTCACCCTCCCCTCAACCCCACAACCCCGAGACCATTAATGTTACTTAATTGATAGCTTAAAAAATTCTTTTCCAAGAGAAGTGATTTAGTCGCAATCTTTAAGAATAGGCAAGGGTATTGAACAGGGACCATCTTCTCTTCTGAAGACTGAAGAATTTGACATACGAAGTATGAAAGACTTAGGTTATGTATAAAGAGATTTCAGATCATCAGCTCTGTTAGAAAAATGGAACAATTGACAGGAAGGATTGTGTACATTTTGGAACCTCTTTCTTTGGAGATCTGTATAAAAGATATGAAGCACTTGCTGCACTGGATGGTTTTGTTGTTGCTTTGCTAAAGGATAGGCAGATGATCTGCTATTCAAGGCCCTTTGGCTAATGTGCTGCCAGTATAACCCAGATTTTTCTTTTGTAAATATCTCACATTATTTATATGTTTGAGAACTCAGTGTTTGGGTCTTAACCTAATCTTAACACTCAGCTTGAACTTTTTCTTCTTGAGTTATGAGCAATTTTTATCCCAGTAGTTTTTATTTCAGGAAATGACTCTTTAGTATGTTTCTCCAAACCATTTTAATCTGACTTCCATAGCAACTGTATCAGGAGTGGTACATGCCGGTGGGAGCGGAAAGGCAATTTTGTTTTACATTATTGGTAGGAAAGAAACCACATAAAGACAAAGCATTTTGTTCAAGCCTCTATCTCTATTCTTTGAAATCAGAATCCATATGCCTGTATTTTTTGGGAACAGGCTGAATCACAGGGACTATGAGAGCGTGGCTGGATTAATATTAATAGCACAGTTGTTATGGGTTGCATTCTTCAGGCTTGACATGGTGTGAAGCATGTGCAGGGTTCTCTTTTTGAATGAACACATCTTTTATTATTCTTTAGGTGTTTCATGACATTGCTTATAAAGCAAAAGACAGGCACGACCTGATTGCTGGTATTGATGAGTTCCTAGATGAAGTCATTGTCCTTCCACCTGGGGAATGGGATCCAGCAATTAGGATAGAGCCTCCTAAGAGTCTTCCATCCTCTGACAAAAGGTAAATTATAGACAGTTGATAGTTTTCAGTTGCTGGGATGACTTTGAGAAGGAGATCGTGTTTAAAAAAACAGTGAGGTCAACCTATTGCTCTAATATTTTCAGATTCCTGTTTAATTTGATGTATTTTCCCAAATGGATCACTTATATGCCTTGGCTTCATGTTTCCTTGACACTGTAAAATAAATGTTATGGGTATGATGTTCTTCAGTTATTATAAATTGGAGATCTCAGATACATAGGAATGCATCACAGACATTCTTTGGGGGATGTTTTGAGGACTCCCAGTATATCTGGAAACATGAGTTTGCTGAAGGTGAGTCCTTATAGATGTACACGGTTAAAAAAATGAGTAAAGTAGTTGAAGAGAAACAGTTTTCTGGAAATTAATTTTTTCCCAGATGAAACAGTTTCGCTCTTACAAGATATACAGTTCATTCAACTTTCCCACTCATTCAGTCATTCGTATTGGCTCTAAATGCAACACTTAAAAAATTGCCTATTAGGTAGCAGAAAGAAATAATGATCTTTTACCTTAAGGATTTTCACTTCATCTTTTTGTTAGCCAGTACATGATATAGCTAAGAAGCAAATGAATAAAATAAACTAATATGCTCTTGGTGTCTGTTGTCTTGCTTAGAAAGAATATGTACTCAGGTGGAGAGAATGTTCAGATGAATGGGGATACGCCCCATGATGGAGGACATGGAGGAGGAGGACATGGGGATTGTGAAGAATTGCAGCGAACTGGACGGTAAGTGACAGTTCCTTTTGCCATTCATGACAACATTCTCCTTAGGTGTAAATTTCCCTTCATCTTTCATTTTATTCATCAATTTGTTCATCTGTTCAGCCAACAAATATTTACAGTATAACAATTTGTCACAGGCATTGGGAATATAGCAGTCAATTAAATGATACTGTCTTCCCGTAGGGTCTTATATTATAGTGACAAGACATAAATAATAAGCAAATTAGTAAATGTGATGATGGTTTTATGAGGAAAATTAAGGCAGAAATAGGGACTTTGGGGATGGGAGTACTGTATTCCAGTTTTAGATAGAGTGTCCAGAGAAGGCCTTACAGAGAATGGCAACATTTGGGGAAAGTACTGCAGGAGATGGGAGACAGACCATGTGGGTGTGGTGGGTGTGGGGGTGGGGGTGGGACTGCAACAGAGTGCCTGGTGTGTGGCAGGGCTGGCACCAAAACCAGCAAGACTGAGGGGAATGACTGAGGGCATGTTAGGGTCAGAGAGATGGCAGAGAACTGACTGATGTACCAGCCTTCACCTCTTGGCTTTCATAATTACATTTCTCACCTGTATGTGTATTCAAAAGTGAGGAACATGATACAGGAATGAGTTCTCACTCTTCTGCCTCTTTACCTGAAGTTGAGAATTCAGCTTTCATAAATTGCTTCAGCTAATTTCTTTCCATGATAACTCTTCCTTTCCTACCATTAGATTCTTCCTTTTATTGGAGATTAAGTAAGATTTTAAGTGGGATACTTATTTTATAAAGATACAGTTTTTTAAAAACACTGCATGGGTTTTGAAAATGAAAAGGTATGTCATTATAATATGCAATTGAACCTGAATGAAATGAAGTTATTTCCTTCTCCTGATGACCCACTTGGATTTCTCTCCCAAACTGACAGGATATTATTCCCCTCTCCTTTATTCTCAAAAGATAGAGAACATAAAAATCTTCTCTCCTCTCCTCTCCCATCTTTTTTTGTAAACTATTTCCATTAGGAATATCCTTTTCTTTTTCTACAGATATGAGTTCTGGAATTCAATTTTTAATTTAATCAGAATCGATTTCATTCTTTTACATTTCACCTTTGCTAAATTCATTGATTGTCCGCAGTATGCCTGGTACCATGCACAGCCCTGTGAATACTAAGAAAACTGAAGCAGGGCACTGAGTCAGCTAAAATCCAGTAGGAGCACAGACAGAGAGATAGATAATCCTTATAAAGTATGATAGCCCAGAGTGGAAATATGAACCTTAAGTTCTAGGTCAAGACTTCGGAGAGCTGTTGAGCTTCATAATAGGGCATTCTAGGCAGAAGCCCTGGGGAAGGCTGAGGTTTGAAGTTTGGTTGGGAGGGTGAGTAGACCGATGTGAAAGTCACTCAGCTCACCTGCTGACACTTGTTATGGGGTTCAGCTGCATTTCCTCCCATCACACACTTGCATGCTTCCTCCCTTAGTTCCTTCAGCTCCTTACCTAAAGTCACCTTCTTGGAGGCCTCTTCTGGCCACTCTATCTAAAATCTCAACCACCTTTTCTCCAGTACTACATAATGTTCTTCCCCCTTTAATTTTTCTCTTGATTTTTATCACTATGTGTTGCATTTATTCGTTTATTATTATACATTTATTAAATGTAGAATAATTCATATATTCATTTATTATGCATTTATTGATTATTACTATTGTCAGCCTCCTTTTGATCCCCAGAGTAAACTCCATGAAAGCAGAGCTTTTTGACCCGTGTTGTTTACTGTTGTGTCTTCCGCACTCAGAAAAGGGCCCGAGTGTGGGCATATCACAGGTGCTCAATAGCGTTTATGGGATGAAAGGATGAATGATAAATAAACGAGTGAGTGAATGAATGAATGAGGGCAGAAGGATACGGTGGCAAGATGATGAAGGGCCTTATATGATATGCTCTCATATTTGGATGTTTTTCTCTAGGCAATGAAAAATTTTAATGTATTTACATAGTTCACTTTTATCTAAAGACCAACTGGCTGATCTTTAGGAAATGTGACACCTAATTGGGTGACCCAAAAATAAAGAGATAGAAGAAAATTGATTTCTTTATAGTTTTCTGGTTTCATCGCAAGTGGTTAAGTAGTATCTCATGACTAATTCAAGCATTTTAAATATGTTATGTTTGATTTAATGAGTTACCTCTTGATTCATTTGATAGTCATTTACTTTACATGTAGTAGATGTTTGCATTCTCTTTGCCCAGGTTCTGTGGTGGACTAATTAAAGACATAAAGAGGAAAGCACCATTTTTTGCCAGTGATTTTTATGATGCTTTAAATATTCAAGCTCTTTCGGCAATTCTCTTCATTTATCTGGCAACTGTAACTAATGCTATCACTTTTGGAGGACTGCTTGGGGATGCCACTGACAACATGCAGGTGGGTATGGTTTGGGGCGGACACAAATAGTACAGCCCAGATTGCCTTCCTCACCCCTACAGCTCAGTTAGAAGCAGATGGCCTTTCAGTTACTCAGCGTGATTTTCTTTCTTTTGCTGGATGCTGCATTTTACTTTGCTTCTGGCCTGCTGCTGTATTTCCAGCATTTTAGTAATTATAAAAATAGCTCGATGAAATCTGGCTTGAGTCACAAGTGGGGAAAGGAAGGGAAGGAAATGAGGATATACAATTCTATTTGGGCAAAAGCATATCAGCTGCTTTAATTTCGTACAGCGCACAAGGTTTAGATCTTCTACTACTTTGACTATGTGGAACATATTCTGTTAAGCTTGATGATTACACTTTCTTTAGGAATATGTGATTAGCCTAATTTTACACGTGAGCAAATACCATGAAACCATTGAGTGCTTTGCTCAAAGTTGGGTTTGCATGTTTACTGGTATAATTTGGTTTCAATGAATTCAAGCTAACAGCTGTATCTCCTGTAGGTGGACCTGATTCTCATTAAGCTGTAAAGACTCTGGCTTGCCTTATTTTATATGATTAATTGTAACTACAATTAGTTGGTTACTTCGAAGATAGCATCTGCCTTCCCTCTGTAACAATAATAGCTAAAGTTTTGATGATAGGAAAGATGTTTTTGATTCCCTCCATCAACAGAAAAATATGTCCAGAGCTACTTTTAGTTGATCCAGTCATTTGAAAAAAAGGTATTGTGCTAGGTGATGAATACAGAGTAATGAATGAAGTTATATTCCTGTGAAAAGGACCAGATTCAAGCCTTCCACTTTACTATTATTGTAAGACCTATGGGGCATTCATAAGTGGTGTCAGCCAACTTATTATGATTATTTTTAATGCAGCTGATTCCAGAGGATTGATTTTTTTTCTACTTTGATTTTCTTTCCTGGGCACATGTATGTTTAAGATTTTTGTCTAAATACAGAAATACTATGAAGATTATAACATCTATGTTGACCTAAGTAAAAAGGGAGAAATTATACAGTTGTATTTTATTTTGTTAAGTATACTTTTATCTTTTAGTTCTTATCTATTACTGCATAGCATGTTACCCCAAAACTCAGAGGCTTGAGACAACCATTTTATTAGTCTCTTTCATGGTTTTGGTGGTGGGTTGGCTCACCTGAGTGGTTCTCTCTTTGGTCCCTCATACACTTGCAGTCAGATGGCAGCAGACGTTGAGGTCACACAACAGCTTCTTTACTCATGTGTTGATGCCTAAGCTAGAATGTCCGGAATATTTGGGGTCTGGAAACTCTCTACGTGACTTCTCCATATAGCTAACTTGGGCTTTCTTACAGCAGGGGGACTGCGTGCCTTCTAAGAGCACATGCTGTATCAGACTCAGTTGCCACTCAGCTTTGTTTTTGCCCACATAAATGTGTACCCAGTATTGCTTCATTTTCTGATTTTCAAAGAGAGGCTGAAAATTCTAATTCTTAGTGAAACCAGTGATTTTAAGTTATTGGCAGCTGATTAACATTTTAGAAAATAACATCGTGCTGGTCAAAGAACACTTATCTCTGTGTTACCAGTGAGAGATCTGCAGCATGGTTTGTAAAAACCAACTCTAGTAGGACATAGAGTTGAAATATACAGAGAGTGTGTTTTTTCCTTTTCCCTCATTTGTAAGACAAGAATGAATAAATTAAACTGTAGTAGTGATGTCAGTAATAGAATTTTTATAAAATTTGATCTATATCCAAGTTGGGCAGCTATTCTTTATCTAAATGACAGCATAAGGATAACTGAAACAGATAGTTCGAGAAAGCAAATGGAGAAGATGGCACTGGGGAAACACCCTACAGCTAGCTTGAAAAAGATAACACAGGCAGCCACATGTTAATAGAAGAAAGCTGTGATTTTGAGAGGGCGGTAAGAACAAAACTCTTCTGTCTGTCAGAATGTATAGAGACTTTCTTGTGTTGTGCAGATAATTTTTACACTTTTTTTCTTGATGGACATTCTCATTGGGACGGGACATTGCAATAATGCCTATGTGTATTAGTTTATTGTCTTTTTTGAATTGTATTGTAATTCTTTGCAATCTTGTAAGACTTGGCTTTACAATGTTGCATCTGATTCTAGAGAAGAAGTCTGTTCAGGTTCGTTTTGATCCCTCCTAGGTATATGAACTTCTATATGAATAAGTTTTGGGAAAGTAGAGGACTCTATTATGTAACATACATAGTTAATCGGCATTTTTCTCCTCTGTGATATATGACCTGAAAAAGGCCTTGCTGGTGGAATTAGCTAATTTCTGGGTTCTAAAAATTTCAGGAGAAACGTAAATGCTTTTAGTGCTTTAGGATGTTAAATAGTCCACTAAAATAACCATTTGTTGGATGTGACTCCTAGGAGTTGACTTTCAAATTTATGGGGAAATTTTCCAGGTGTAATTTGATTATTTTATTAATAGATTTTTAAACCTCCATTGATAATTTCACTGAAACTGTAGATGGATTATTTTATAGGTTTCTGTGAATGAAAATACTGAAGAATGTATTTTTCACTCCCTTCTGAAGCTTTTTTCCTTTAAGAAACATGTTGGCAATGTCTTTCTTCTTGACTACAATTTGATACATCTAAAAGTCACAGTAGATGGCAGAAACATTGAAAAAAGTGGATAGAAAATTAATGACTGTTAATATAAATTAGTTGAACTGAAACTCAATAAATATTATTAGTTTTATCTATTTTAAGGACTGGGGAGTAAGGTGATTTAAAATGTGGAAGATAATCTCTTCATTGAAAGGGTGTGGACTTTGCCACTCAAAATTTTTTATTTTCTGGCAGGAGAAGTCTTCTTGACCTGGGACCAGGGTAAGAAAATATTTTATAGATTTGGTGGTCAGGCCCAGGTCATTTTACAGGTCTACGGCAGAAGTTGACATGTTTCTTTGCAAATATTTATGGAGTGTCTACTATGTGTTTGACACTGTTTTAAGTGCTGGAGATAAAGATAGATGAGCAAAATAGACAAGAATTCCAATTTTGAATCCCAATTATAGTGTAGAGTGTTGATGAAAACAGTCTTTTTCAGTTACCCCCAAGAGATATTAGTGGTATGTAGTGGGCTTATTTGGGGGATGAAATCCTCTGGCTTCACTTGCTTTTCTAAACACTAGACCAAGACTAAGCAGAAACGCATTGGCAGAGCCTGAAATAATCTGCAATTGTGTCACATGCCTTCTTAAATGTGGCAGTGGGTTATTCTCAAAAGCACAGGCAGCTCAAATGAGTCAACTGAGAAGTGTCCTTGCTTTTAAAGGCAGACAGCTCAGAGATGGTTCACATAGGGCCTTTATTGTCAGGCTACAAATAGACATGGGTGCTGGGTAGAAACGTGTTGTGAAAACACAGATGAGTCACTGCATGGCTGTTGTCTAAGCAAACTCTTCTGCCAGCTTCTGTTCAGAAGGTCTTGCCTGCTTGAAGCATTTATCTTAGAGCATATATATACACATATATAATTAGAAGCAGATTATTTTGGGAGCTATGTAGATTATTTCTCATGAAATTATGTTCAAAATAGAACAGTTTAGGCTACAGTGGCTCTAAGTAGAATCATAGAATTATAATGCTGACATAGATGATTGTATGAATTTCCCAGTTTGGGGTACACATTTTGCCCATTAGGCTGCTCTGAGAGAACTCTGGGACTTATGGGTATTCACAAATTTCTTGTTAAATGTAGCATAAAGTTTAGCTGGGGTTTCTTTGAGTAACTGAACAACTCAGCCAAGAGTTGACCTTTTATTTATCTTGGATGCAGCCCTGGCTTGTGACTATTTCCTTTCTTTTTCGTTGAGCAATGGAGGACTAGAACATAAGCTTTCTCAAGTCCAAGAATTGTAAGACACTCTTACTATCCTTTTCTTATAGTAAGTCCCACAGTAATGCTCTGGTCTCCTTGTCATATTTTCAGGCAAACAAATGCTTTTCAGCCTTACTGTCCTAAACAACACATCCTCCCCTTCACAATTAAACTCTCTGTAATCATGCGTGCCAACTCACTGCGTGATTACAGTCATTCCTCGATAATCAGCAGAGGATTGGTTCCAGAACCCCCTTTCCTCCTGTGGGTACTAAAGTTCATGGATGTGCAAATGGCTTTTACAAAACAAGGTACTGTTTGTGTCTTACCTTTGCACATCGATATATTTTCGATTATCTCTAGATTACTTATAATGCCTAATACAATGCAATACTATGAAACCTGTTATACAATATTTCAGATTTTGTATTGGTTTTTATTGTTGTTATTTTTTATTTTTATTTTTTCATGACTATTTTTGATCTGCGGTTGGTAGAATCCACTGATATGGAACCCACACATATGGATGGGCTGATTCATTTATATTCTTGCTTGCCAAACAAGTATACTGCTCGATTCATTTAGCTACTTCTAATTAAATTGTTATATGTCAGGGTATAAATGTATTTTGGTAGAATTTATTACTACTATGAGTTTTTCATTCTAAGTACTATCTGAATGGAACCTTAATGTGAACTAAATCAACATAAATTTATGGATTACTTTAGTCTATGGGCAAGAAACTTATACAAGGAATACTTTTTGATACCTTGTGACAGGTCTTACATTATTTAAAAAATTGTTCCTTTTAGTGTTATGAAATACAGAAAAGTATTTTAATTAAAATCTACATTGTTGATTGTGAATGAATAAGCATAGTCTAGAGTGAAGACTGAGTGAAGAATGTAATTTTAATTTTTTTCCAGGAGTAAATATAATCCTATTTTCATAAACCTTTTAGCAAGAGAATACAGTAAGATTTTTAGATTCTGTGAATTTTGTGATATTTATGGAGTTTAACAGAGCACATTTTAAGGGAACTTGTCTCATAATAAGGAACATTTATAGCTGGCATATCCAAATTTGAAACTTTATTTTAACATAAAGCCGTGCTGAGAATATTTAATCAATCTGCTTAAGTTGGAACTATATCATTCTTATTCACATGTGATGTTCCTTGATAAGGTAGACGCATCTTTACAAAGCCTATTATGTGTAATTTATAACAGCAAGATTAAAGCAAATTGGTAATTGCTTTACCATATTGAGAATTGTACAAGAATTTCAATTTAGCTGAGTGTTGTACTTTGGCACCAAAATGCATTTCCTCCTTGAAGTGAAAATATAAGGTGATGTTATTCCACACTATCAACATATTCCAGTTTCAAAGTTAGATAGAGATAGTTTGTTGGAATGACACAATTTTGATAGATAAAAATAAATAGACCTATTTAGTGATAAAATAAGGATTTTGCATTACTTTAAATCTGTATTAGCAATTTCTTTTTCCTGAAAGGAACTTTAGATAATGTACTCTGCTTCATGTGCAAGTTGTGAATTAAATCCTGTTTGATTGAGGTTAAGTAATGTGTATTTGGTGAGTTGTTTGATTTGAAAGACCTTTGTCACCCTATTTTCTTGGTGATCAGAAAATGATAGTGATTTAGTCAGGGTCATGGGAAGTCTCAGCTGATGCTAAATTCTAATTCTTATTTTGTGTTTGGCTTGCAACTGTTTTGATAATAAGATATAATTATGTATTGTAGAAAATTCCAAAAATCTAGAAAAATAATGTAGAAGAGAATTTTGCTCTTAAATCCATCACCCAGAATTTATCATCATTAACATTTTCCCATACATCTTAAAATTTATGTGTATACAGATATATAGGCTTTTATATAAATAAGATCCCATTCGTGCTGTTATATAACTTTAGTATTTCATGAATGTCTTTCCACAGTATGAATATTTAACATCATTTTTAATGACTATATATATTTATACCCATGATGCATGTGCCATAATTTACTGTAACAGAACCCCTTTTAGTAGACTTTTAGTTTTTCCCAGTTTTTTATAAACAAAAAAGTGTAGATGATTAGCTGCATTTTTATTCTTTGTGACTACCTTCTTAGGGGAAATTTCTAGCAGAATGATTGCAGGATATGCTCATTTTATTTTTGATATTTGTTTCAAATACACTACACAGGGTTAAACCAGTTCATACTTCTACCAATAATGGACACTTGCTCATACCCTTGTGAAAACAGAATTTTGTCCCATATTCTCATTTTTGTCATTCTGTAGATTGAAAACTGATGGTTCATTTTAATTTAACTTAAATTTCTTTGATTACTTAGTGAGGGTGAATCTGTCACATTTTTATTGATTATCTCTACTTATTTATACTTGGATCATTGGTATATTTTCCTTTTGGGGCAGTTAGGAGTTTTTTTCATTGACTTAGAAGAACACTTTGTGTATAATAAGGATATTTTCTCTTTGCTTTTCAGAAATATTACAAAATGTATATTTTTTAGAGCTACCATATGTCTTTTAACCTTATTTATGATTTCTTTTGCTGTATAGATTTTAATTTTTATATAGCCAAAATCATTATTTTTTAGTAGTTTCTTATTTTTATGATATAGAGAGGCTTTCCCTACCCCAAGATTAAAAAAAATTTACCACATATTTTAGTTCTTTTCTGTTTTTGTTTAAATTTTTTATCCATCTGGAATTGGTTTTTGTGTAAGGTTATACTGGCCTAATGTTTCTGATGATGTAGATGTATATTCACAGCTCTTCAAACAAACAAACAAAAAATTAGAAAGGTCTCCATGTCTTGCTCATCCAGTCTATTAGACTTGGAGCTGAAACTCTTGGTAAGATTTTAGGCTTGTACTTTTTTTCAAGCAGGAAGATAATTTGTCTTTCAAGTCTTGTTTTTTTTTTTTTTTTCACTTCCTGCTGGGCATTGTAAACAGAGATCCTGCTTATGACAACAAAGTACTTTCGGCAAAGTGGATGGCTATAAGGATCTGGCAGCTGTGATCTGTCAGGACAGAAGTCACTGATTTATAGGCTGTACCTACACAAGGAAAATAAAAAATGAGGGTTGTATATCCAGTCTCCTTCCCCAGTGTAGATGAATGGTCTGCGTGTCCAATTGTTACTGCTATTCTGAAGGACAAGGGGAGGTACATCTCACATTTAGGCCACATGGGAATCACTTGGGGAACGAAAGAAAATATTGATTTCCCTAGACATTATTTTCATTGATCCTGACTTGTTTAGAGTGGAAATAAAGAATCAGTATAAAAAAGCTTCTGAGGTAACTCTCATATGACCCAAATTTGCTTTAGATACTCGAATCATTTCTCCACTTATTTTTGATCATGTGGCTTGGCTTGTGCTGGTGATCTGACATCTAAACTCACAGAGGTAATTCAGCCCTGACTGCTTATCTCCAGTGGCATTGGGCTACCTCATAATTCTTGACTAAACTTTAGCTTCAGAGGCATATCTAGAGAAATTTAATTTTATTATTTATTATTCAATGGGCTGCAGATTTCCTTATGAACACCACCAAAAGGGCTAGCATTTCTTTGTACTCTTATAAACAAAAAAACTAATAAAGTCTGAAACATGAAAGTAACTCTGGTAAATACTTTACCATTTGATGCCACTTAAATACTTTATTTTCCATACTTTAGTGTGTTGAAAATTTTCAAAAGAAATAGAAAATTTTTTGTTTTCCTAGGCTGTTGTGCAACTTTTCTCCTTAGCCTTTTTTCCTCCTCTGTTATTGTGATTCATCTTCCCTAATCAGGGTTATAATTATTAATCCAAATAATAAAGTCCGTAATAAAAAGAACGTAAAACAACAAAAATCATTTTTTAGTGTTATATGAGGAAATCAAATTGCAGTAAAGTTAAAGTTGACAGCATTGATTTTAAATATTTAGTGTTTTATCATCTTGAATGTGCTTGCTTTGCATTAGCCATGACAGGTAACGGTGGCCCCAGCAGGCCTTGTCCCAAGTTGTTCAAAGACATAAAAGTCTGATATTACAAATTGTGATTGGCTTTTAATTTAGAGTCTTGCTCCTATGGTCTGATTTCTTTTAGTAAAATGTATGTTTTACTAAAACATAGTAAATTGGGACTTGTCCTAATTTCTTGACTTTTAAAAAACAAGGACTATCCATGTTTTAATTTTATACGCTAATACAAGCTGAAAAAGATTCACAATTTTTTTTGCATATGGATTTTGACTTCACTGCTGAAAAGTAAAACAAACTATTTTGTTTATTATCATTGACTTGCATGTGATGCAAAGGAATGAAAAGAAGCGGCCCTCAATGGCCATAGTGTTGCGTCTAAGACTTCTGTAGATTTAAAATTTGCTCTGGGAAATACTGTAGACCTAAAGAGGTTCTTTTCACCTGTTTCTTCTGAAGACTAATTTTTATCTTTTCACATCATTTCTTTTGTCTTTCTTTTTATCTCCTTTGTCTCTTGAAGGAAAGAGAAATAATAGAGAGAGACTAAAAAGAAAAATATGAAAAGCAGCCAAGGAAAAGAAATCAACATTAGACTCTATCTCTGCTGTATATGAGCCTCTGTCCTTGGCTCTTTTCATATTATTGTTTCATTTTATCCAAATAATTATCCTTGAAGTAGCTATTGACTTTACAGAAGAGAAGTAGGATTTAGAAATGTTACCCAGTTGGTCACTGGTAGAACTGAAATTTAAATTCAGATGTCCCTGACTCCAAGACATCCTCTTTGTGCTGAGCCACTTGGAAGAGACCTTAGAGATTATCCAGTCCAGCCTCCTCATCTTTGTTTTTTTTTTTTTTTTTTTTTTTTTTGGGAGATTGTCACCTGGGCTTGAGTGTAGCGGTGTGATCCCAGCTCACTGCAACCTCTACCTCCTGTGTTCAAGCAATTCTCCTGCCTCAGCCTCCTGAGTAGCTGGAACTACAGGCGTGCACCATCATGCCCAGCTAATTTTTGTGGTTTTAGTAGAGATAGAGTTTCCCCAGTTTGGCCAGGCTGGTCTCGAACTCTTGACCTCAGGTGATCTGTCCACCTCAGCCTCTCAAAGTGCTGGGATTACAGGCATAAGCCACCACTCCTGGCTGTCATCTAATATTTAAATAAGTACAGTACACATATGGTTGCCGTCTATCAAGAAGGTGTTTATCAGTCAGAGACTATGCTAAGCACTTTACATACATTATCTGATCTAATGTGCATACGAACCCCAGGTAGCATAGGTAGGTTAAATAACTTGTTTAAATTCATTGATCCAGGAAATAATATGGTATAGATGTCAATCTGAGATTGTCTGACTCCAGAGACCAGTGCTCTACTATTGTGTTTCAATTTTTTCTTCATAAAAATACTGCAATTGACTGAGGTGAAGTGACATTCCTAAGACCATCAGCTCCCTTTGGCAGAACAGAGCCTAGACGCCAGATTTCTGACTGCCAGTTGTCTGCTCTTTCTACTGTTCCACAGTGGTGTCACATGAGCAGAAGTAGAATAAAATGAAAGCCCAACCAGAACGGACTAGAGCACTTTGTGGGATATGATTGCTCCACACCTCGGAGCTCAGCTGTCTGCAGCATTATAAATTGCTAGGGAATTTGTTCCTCTGAGAAATCAGGTGTAGAAATGTCTTTATGAGTTATGGCTTTTAAAACTATACCTATCTACACATTATTTTCCTTTTTATATCAGTGAACACTGAATATAATAAATCAGAAAATAGGTTTCTGATAGTTCACCTTATAAATTGCTTTAAACTTGAGTTACAGTTAAACTAGAGTTATTCATTACATATTATTTTTAAAAGTTCTGTATTATAAAGAGGAAAATGTCAAATGGTTCTTTTCTCAGAAATGCTGGAAGCATCTCTAAGTTTAAGCAAGTTTCCAGTGCAGTGTGTATCATAAATCATCTGTCTCTGTTTCAAAATTGTCAGCAGCAGAATGGAAACTGTAGCACTTACCAAAGGATCAAGTACTGAAATAAAAATAATCTGCCTTTTAACAGTCACATGGCTTCCATAAATCACAGTGGTTTTCTGGAAGAAATTGGTTGTTATCTTTACTGAATGACCTTTGATAAGTGGAACCTAGAGTGTCATCTGGGCCTTGCTTCTTGGTTCCCTTAGCATTTGCTGAATGCCTGCAGAGCACATGTAGAGATGGTGGATAGCATGATGAGAGAAGGAGAAACATGGATGATGCCAGAAGACCCTATTCTTGTCCTCTCAGAGATTAATAGCTATGTCACATCAAGTAGAGAAAGTGAAATCTCTCCTTCTGTATTGTCCTTTCTCTTTTATATTCCCCCTTACACCCAGTCAGTGCTATGTTTTGACCCTATGGTAGTGATGAGAAATATTACTCCTTGCTTGATAAAGAATGATGCATTATATCTGCCTATCACATGCACCCAGAGTGTGGCTTGTCCTGCCACAAGAGACATTCAGGTTTCTACCTTTCATCTTATACATACGCTGGTGTAAGTCGTAAAAAAAGAAAAATAAATTATAAAGACATAGAAAACCTGATTTCTATGCACAAGGGTTGGAATCCCAGCCTATGGTACACCTTTCATCCTTGCCAGGGGTGAAGTGTGGTTGGGCAAGTACATACACCAAAGACCCAAAGACTTGTTGTGTCACAGTGAATGTGAATTTGTTCATATCACTTAACACCCCTGAATCTCAGTGTCTACATGTTTAAGAAATCAAGGCAAATGCTATTTGTTGGCATAGGAGAGCCCTTTTCTGTCTTCTCTGCATAACTGCATCTTAATTCTGCTGCCCTTCCGTGTTATTCTGGTTTCTGTCCCTGTGAGGAAGAATAAACAAGATACTCTCTCTACAGAACAGCTATAAATATTGAGATGGCACCATTCAGCTGTGCCCTGGACCTACATCCATGTAAATGGAAGTCCCTATGGGACCTTCCTACCAAACGTCAATCCTAGTTTCTGTATGAACTGGAATTGTTCTGGATTGTTTCAGAATGTGTTTATTTGCCATAGAAAAATAAACATAGTCTTACTACTTAATTGTCAACTCTTGTTTTTTTAATCCACCACCGTCCTAACTCCATTATTACCTAGTGCTGATCTAAAGGATTTTCATTTGTTTTCTGAAGTGAATTCTACCATAAAAAGAGGAAGATGGACTGTTGCTAATGTCAGTCTATGGAGAATCTTACTGTCTCGGAAGTAGTGTAAGAAGTATTTTGAATAATCATTGTAATAATGGTCTCCTAAGTTTGATGGAACTTACTGTGTTTAAGTTTTGTAAGTTGCTTAAAAAATTTCTTCATAATCATTTTATATATATTGTATTTTCTTTAAAGATGGTAAGTGAATGAGAAGTTGCTGGAGAACTTTTGGGGCAGTGGGAAGAGGTGGCCTAGTGAGGCTGACAGATGGAGAGGTCAACTTGGGGGTTGGGTTGAGGATCACAGGTAATGACTGAGGGGTGCTGCAGATTTCCCCAAAATCCACTCTGCTCCAGTCAGGGAGTGGTTTCAATTAAAAGGCTTATTTTATGTGGTGTAAATCATACATCTAAGAACAGGTAATTGGTTTAATTGAAGAGAGAACTCTTCCTATACCAACAGAGCTCACATGATTTTGTTTCACTGTGTAATCTACCAATGAATATGTTATTGTTTCCTTTAAAGCTACAGAGTTTCTTTACTCATTTGAAAATGTTTTATTTTGCATATTTTAATGTTTAGATTTATAGCTTCATGTGTTAAAGGCTCTCTGTCATCTTTTGATGTTTAAAAATCTTTATAAAATATTATTTTAAGTCTACAAAAGAACCTTCCTACAAATACACATGTGCTTGTCTATAGGTTGGTGCAAAAGTAATTGCATTTTTGGCTGCGATGACTAACAACTAATAACTAAGGTTCGAAATAATGAAAAATATAGGAAACAGGCTAGTTTGTCATCCTTGAAAGCATTGGTCCTGAGTGATGTGATTAGGAAAGTTAGGATAGTTTTGTAAGTCAGTGACCCTGGTTGACATGCCGTCTTTGTTTTTATTAAGCTAAAGGAAAATAATGGGTAGATTTCCACAGATGTAATTAAAAGGTAATGTGGTCATAAAAGACTACCTATTTATGTTCCGACACATAGATTTTCTTTAGAAATACCTAATTGAAGCTCATATATAAGTTTACGTTGGACAATGAAAATGTAATGAGAATGTCTTTTGAAATTGGTGTCTTAGAAATTGCAGAGTGGAGGACAAGTCACTTTTTTGGTTCTCTTTGTTTCCCTCTCTTCTTCAAAGGCATTTCTCTAGGAAAAAAAAAACCAGCTTTTGTGCATAAAATATAGCTACTTATAAGTGTCTACTATGTGCAAGGCGAAATCAGGCTAATGCACTGGGTTTTCATTCCCTAAAATCAGGGAACCACAAAGAGAAAAATGCCAGCAAAAATACCAACTCACTTCTAACCATTTGAATTTTATGTCTAGAAGCTTCAATTAGTATTTTAATAAGGATCAGAGTCACCTTTGCATTGTATCCGCCAGTCACTATAGTAATTATAGTGCTTTAGAGAAGGTTGACCCTTGAAGTAGGAAATAATAACTAAATGGCATGCAAGTGTAATAAATGGTGGCAATGTGCATGTTGGTCAGAGTCTTTGTTCTTCATTCTTGATACGTTTCCTAAGACCCTCCTAATAGTATATCAATGTGGCTTTATTTGCCTAGTGATATCACAAATGAGAAGAAAAAGAAGACATGTATCATTTAACATCTATATTTTCTTTCTTTTAGGGCGTGTTGGAGAGTTTCCTGGGCACTGCTGTCTCTGGAGCCATCTTTTGCCTTTTCGCTGGTCAACCACTCACTATTCTGAGCAGCACTGGACCTGTCCTAGTTTTTGAAAGGCTCCTATTTAATTTCAGCAAGTATGTATATACATATTTAATTACAAATTAGAATTGCTTAATTGTAGAACCTTTATAGCTTAGATAGAGCATAGAAGAGTGATTAGGCAGATGTAAGAATCACTCAGCCTACTGGAATGTTCAGATGGGAGAGGCGAAATGGCCTTAGCAATCAGGTAGCCACCACTTTGTTTCATATGTGAATGGACTGAGGCTCTTATGTGGTGTGCGTCCTTGCTCCCTCCCCACTTACTCTCTTTCCCGTTGTTCTGCCTTGTGCTCTAGGGGCTGATTGGACGGCAACAGCCACGCCCCTTTGCCTTCTGGCTTCCTCTTGGGTTTGGTTAATGGGGAGTACCAGCAGGGCAGGAAGAGAGAGAGACAGGTCTGAGTGTGTCTGCCTTTCCCCAGCTCACCGTCTTAGCTTTAGCACAGCAGTCTGGCAGTGCTTATCCCAGGGCACTGTAGCCCCTGTCAGCTGGCTTATCTACCTTGACTCTAGCCTTCTCCAGACTCTCGTAGCTCTGTTCCTTCACAGGCCTTTTCAAGCCCGAAGTTAGTAGTGGCTTCCTGCTGTTGGTGGTCCCTGAGTGCCTTGCCATTTGTTGTTACTTCAGAATGCCTTCTATTTCCTGCCATGATCCTGACTGATATGCCAGAGAAATTAAATGGATTAAGTTCACATCATTCAATAATGAAAGAGACTGGGTTTACTTGGTTCACTGCTCCTTACCCCAGTTTTGTGTTCTAAACTAAAGACAGCTTCCAAAACTCAGCTGAATAAATGCGTAATATATATTGAGAGCTGATCATGTACCAAAAATTATCCTAAGCACTTTACATGTACTAACTCATTTAATTCTTATAGCAATCCTGTGAGGTAGGGACCACATCCTGATTTATAGATGAAAAAGCAAATACAGGAAAAATAAGTACATTGCCTAATATTACTTCACAAATCATTGGTAGGGCTAGGATATGAATTCCTGCTTTCTGACTCCAGAATCCGTGTCTCTTCAGGGATCACTAGACATTTCAAACAGGCATCGCAATTATGATATCAGCGTTTTCTTTTAGAAATTGATGGATCATTTTAAGAAGGGGAAATGAGTTAAGTGAATTATCCAAGTGGCCACATTAATACACAAATAGATTCAAAATCAAATTGGGTATCCTGGCTTCATTCTAATGTAGTTGATACCTCTAAGAGAGAATTGCTTTTACTGGCAGATCTCAATTTTTAGGTAGATTGCAGAATGTCACACGGCTTGCTGGCACTCCTTGTTGCATTCACATAGGTCTTATATTGTTATACATTTTTAGGATTTTAATTTTAGAATTGTCATTACCTTCATAGTACATCATGGACTTAGGGACTCATATGTAGCCTTTGAAAGTGTGTGTGCTATCAAAAATAGTCCTAATGTGGAGGAGGCAATGAGGATTTCAAACCAGTTTGTTGAAAACAGGGTTGAGGATGTCAGCGAGAGTCTTTTGAGAATGTAAAGTTCCAAATTTTAAGTAATGTTGTGAATTTTCTGTAGGTAATTATTATTATAAATCCCTCCTCTATCATAATTCTCAGAAGAACTTTGGAAAGAATTTTATTCATGTCAGTTTATAGAAAGAGTCAAACAGTTTTTATATGTTTAAGGAAACATTGTGTGAGACAAGAAAGCCTTTGTGGAAAGATTAAACAAGGATGTACTATAAACAGGAACAAACATGAACAAACTTAGAAGAAAGATTTATTGGATGAAATGTGATCAGAGCCTTAATCTGCAGAAAATGTTTGCATCCCAGTTTGTTTTAAGTAATTGTGAGGTACAGATTATATCCTTTCACTAAGCAAGTTCTTTCTCATTCCCCCTTTTTTTCATAATAATTGGTAACATAACATAGTTCCAGGTGATTAATTTGAAAACAGTTTTAAATCAACAAGAAACATCTGAGAAGCCATGCTTTAAATCCATCACTGAGCAATATGTAACAAGCATTATTTTAATCACAATGCTGTATCATTTGTTTATGTTACTGCAGCAGCAGTGATAATATATAAGCTATATATTATCTAAGCTATATAAAAACTTCTAAGCTATATAAGAACTTCACAATTAAAAGTTGGATTTTAATTTGTACTATTATCATTTGGACATTCAGTATTTATTTTCCTATATTGTTTGAAGTATTTTTTTTCCTATATTCTTTAAAGCCTTCAAATTATTATTTCTTCCATGGTGTTACTGGATGTATTTTTTTAGGGAGTTTACTTGTTAGCGGCTGCACACCAATTTCTGTAGCATATTTCAGATGTGACTTTTTCAGTTTGTCTGTATCCTTGGTTTTATGTTACTGAGAAACTATGACTCCAAATATCTAGGAACACTGAGTGGTACCATAATGATATGAATCTATTTTCTCCTTCTAATTCACAATAATTTCTTCTTTGGTCTCTAATATCATTTCCTGTTGCTTTTTAGAACTTAACTGCTGTTTAAACTTGGCACCAATGGAACTTATTGGATGTGATAATACCGTTTTATTGTAGTCATTACTGATGATCAACTTACTTAAATTTTTCTCATCTCTTATTCTTCCTTCTGATCGCTCTACACATTTAACTTTCATAATGAAGTGCCATTGGTTTTATTGACTTTATTTGGGTCATTCTTGTTAAACTACTCTAGGATTGCATAAATCTGTTAAAGCATCTAGTTTAGAATATTGTTTAGGTTCTAAGGTTTAAGTTTATACATGCATCTTTTCCTTTGTACCCAATCTAATGTTGTTCCTAACCACTGGCTAGTTAATAGATTTGTTTCTCATCCTATCCTGTAAACATCAAATCTATAAACAACTACTAGCATTCTTAGAACAAATCAAGATTGCTCTTTCATCTACTTGCTATGGTAGCAAAACTAGGTAATTGTTTAAAATTTTTATTTTAAGGAAAAAGTATGTTGGTTCAGAAGTAACAAAATTGTGTTTATTAGTTGTTATTCTGACATTGACTCATTGTATGATCATGTAAATTATCTCAAATTTCTAGAACTCAGGTTTTTTTTTCCTATAGTTTACTTATCTCACATAGGCATGCATAGGGTTTAAACCGTGGGGTTCTGGATGTAAATTGAACTACAAACGAATGCAAAAGCTATCTTCAGAAGGATCCCGAAAAGTGTGTAGAAGATAACTATTTACTCCAGTGTTAATAATCTCCTTCTTTGGTAATGTATTTCCATTTGTGTGATTTGATGAGAAGAGAGAAACAAAGGACAGTGACTTTAATATTCACCCTATCTGGAGCTAAATACAAATCAGATGAGGAAGGATGCTATAATTTTTAAAGGGAACATCTAAGAATCAAGAGATTTGGTTTCTGGTCAAGCTCTGTCATTAAAACCTTGATGTTGGATAAATGATTTAACTTCCATTGGCCTTGATGTCCTTATCTATAAAATGAGACATAATTTGACAGATTGGTGTCTGTATTAGCCAGTGTTCTCCAGAGAAACAGAACTCATAAAATGTGAGTGTGTGTACAGATTTATTATAAAGAGTTGGCCCATGCAGTTACAGAGGCTGACAAGGCTGGCAGGCTGGAGACCCAGGGGAGCCAATGCTCCAGTTTGAGTCTAAAGGCTGTCTGCTGTAGAACCAGGAAGAGCTGATGTTGCAGAAGTTCAAAGGCAGTTGCTGGAGAATTCTCTGTTGCCCTGGGAAGGTCAGTCTTTTTTGTTTTATTCAGGCCTGCGACTGATGAGGCCCCCACTTATTATGGAGGGTGATCTGCTTTACTCAAAGATCACCAATTTATATGTTTATTTCTCCAAAAACACACTAACAGAAACACCCAGAGTAACGTTTGACCCAATGTCTGAGTACTTTGTAGCCTTGTTAGGACATAAAATTAATCATCACAGTACCTGAAGAACTTTTAATTCTAATGTTCTATAATTTTTAGCTATCACAGGAATAGTCATGTCTTGGTTTCATGTGATATAGTTCATAGGCCAGTGTCAGCAACTGCCTCAGTCAAGTCTTAAGTTACAGGCATGCATGTATTCACCCTGCAAGTCTTTGTTGGGTAATTTCTATGTGCCAGGCACTGTCCTAGGTAAAAAATTTGAATTTTATTCAAAGGGCAATGGGAGCTATTGAAAAATTTTTAACTGGGGTTTCTGACTTACATTAAACATGACAATTTTTGGCTGTGGTGTGGAAAATGGCTTTGAGTAAGGCAAATACAGATCTCAGTAAGGATATCAATGAGGAGGTTTGTATCAGAAAAAGACTTACCTATGAACCATGTTGGGTTGGTGCTGGCAAAGGTGGAGAGTTGATTACCTATGGGAAAGTTTTAAGATATATCATTAGCAATTATCAGAAAGTCATTGTCTAAAAGCAAGGCTATAGAGTGTCAAGCATGCACAACCCTTGACTTATTTCTTATTCTCTTGCAAATAATACTGTTACCTGCTTTATCATCACAGATAAATTGAGCATAAAAAATCATTGTAAAGCACTCTCCACATAATTTTAAAAGAATCAGTATAAAATGGTAACACATTAACACTTGACCCATCCTTTCAGATTTGTGAGTCTTGAACTATTAATAATTCAATTGTAAGAAATGGGAAAGTCCTCAAAAGACAGTGACCTCCTTAGAAGTGGCCTATTCCAAGTCTGCTGTGGGACAAACACAAAGAGCTGTTAGTCACCAGATGCTTCACACTGAGCTTCAGCAGGAGGATATCAGATCTGTGGACAAGCTTCATAAGAAGTGGTGGGGTCTGGAAGTAGCATGGGAAGATAGCCTGTCTTGATCTGATGCCAGCTCATATGTCTAATTCTATCTCATGTTGGTGGCACTCTGTCCACACACAGTGAGCATCTTATGCCACATATCTTTTTAACTACTTTTTTCTCTTCCTGGCCTTGCTCTCCCTGGCCTGTCCAGAAAGCTTCCACTACTTATCCTTGAATACCTTGAGTTTTTTTCTGCAACTTCATCTTTCCTTCCAGCCAGAAATAATTCCTCCTTCTGTAACATTATCACTTAGTATTTTAAAGTGTGATTACATTGATTGATTTGTTTCCCTCAGTAGATTGTGATGACATAGGGACAGAAAATATATTGCTCTTACTGTCTTTATAAACCCATAAAGCTCCTACTAACATTTATTGAACACATACTAGGTACCAGTGTTATGCTTGCAAATTATTTACTCTATAAATTCTATGAAGGTGAGGACCATATTTTTTGAATGAGAAAAATAATAAGTTTTTCACATATGAATGATAATTACTTTCAATGTGCTTTCCTTAAACTTCTGTTACTCTTTTAAAAATTGTATCATTAGACTAAATCCCTAAACTTAGTGCTTTCTAGTTAAAATTGAGTTTTATATTTAGTGGCTAAAAGTGATCTTGTATTTTTGTCAATCATTCTATAGACATTTGGTAGTTTTATATTATTCTTTATGTTCCAAGGAGGAGGAATCTAAACACCTTTCTTTCTTTTTTCCAGGGACCATAATTTTGATTATTTGGAGTTTCGCCTTTGGATTGGCCTGTGGTCTGCCTTCCTGTGTCTCATTTTGGTAGCCACTGATGCCAGCTTCTTGGTTCAGTACTTCACACGTTTCACAGAAGAGGGCTTTTCTTCTCTGATTAGCTTCATCTTTATCTATGATGCTTTCAAGAAGATGATCAAGCTTGCACATTACTACCCCATCAACTCCAACTTCAAAGTGGGCTACAACACTCTCTTTTCCTGTGCCTGTGTGCCACCTGACCCAGGTGAGGGCGTCACGCTTTGTGTTGGTCCTTGCTTTGTATTTGGAATAAGGTATAGGCTCCACGCTTGCCAATTTTCAGCATGCTGTTATGATCTTCAGGAATTAGTCTTATTTTATTTTCTCTGAAAAACTGTGCTACTGAATTTGAAGTCTCATTGCCTGAGATGTTTTAGCTGTATGATTCAACCAGGAAGTAAGACCAGGAGCTCTGGAATGTGAACATAACCAACTCAATATTTTGAAATTAACTCAAACTATAGGATTTGCAAGGAATTCATGTGTACATTATTTTTTATTTGATAAGTAGGGAAACCTGGATACATGTATTAACAGGCATAAATATGTGACAAACCTGTCCTCTGATACTTCTTTATTGGTGTAGGAATCTCTTCCTTGAAGTAAACCTTTAATAGATTATGTTAAATTTATAGAAGAAAAAAATACAAATCTACTTCGTATAATTTGAAGCATTAAATTAAAAAAGAGAAATTCAGATTGAAATTACCTAGTGGTAGAATTTTATGGTTTATCTCTATGAGACAAATAAGAAAAGAAAGGAAGAGAAAAGAAGAAACCAAAGAAGGAATGTGATGTTCTAGGAGTAGATTTATATTCTAGACTCAAGAAGAACGTAACAGCAAAAGTAATTTCTGGAAAGGAATGTGAGTCTATATATCTTAGCACTTTAAAATCTGTCATACCAAACATGAGTTGACATCAGAACTTTTTTACAAAAAAACGTTCAGCTTGGTCTTTGGAATTTTTTCTTGGAGTAATTCCATTATAAAATTCCATTTTATACTATGAAAACATTAGAAAAAATTATTTACTTGGAGGGAAGTTGTTTTAGATCTTCTCTTGTAGAAAAAGGGATAGTGACTGGGTGCAGTGTCTCATGCCTGCAATTTGAAATTAACTCAAGCTGCAGTATTTGCAAGGAATTAATGTTTTTATTATTATTTGTATAGTACTTTGAGAAGGTGAGGCAGGTGGACTGCTTGAGCCCAGGAGTTTGAGACCAGTCTGAGCAACATTATGAAACCCTGTCTCTACAAAAAGTAAAAAAATTAGCTCGGTGTGGTGGCATGTTCCTGTAGCTAGTCAAGTGGCTGAGAGGGGAGCAAGACCCTGTCTCAAAAAAAAAAAAAAAAAAAAAAAAAGAAAAGAAGGGATAGGCATTTGTGTCATACAATTAAATGTTAATAGTACTGGTGATCCTAAGTTATGCAATTAGCTACAGGTCTGTGTCCCTTAAAATAAAAATTGAGATATAGCCCATACTTTTTACTAAGGTCTTTTAGCACCGGAAGTATAGCAGTGTTCAAAGGGCTGGGACATAAATGTGGGGCACATTCATGCAATATCCACTATGTCTTATAGATTCTGAGGAAAAACCTCTTAATGATTACAGTAAAAGAAGCATGGTTATAGACAAGAATGCAGAATGCTTATGAATTTAAAGGATAAACAAGATACTACAAATTATTTGTATGCTGTGGGGTGCCATTTCAGATTACTCCTAGATATTTTGGTATGCAACACATTCTTCTCTGCCGTATTGGTGGAGAAGTCTTAGTAGACTGATATGTGTCTTGAATTGAAAGAAAAAGAGAACACTACTTCCCTCACAATGAGGCAGTCAGTAACACTGAGGATAAGCGAAGGCATTGTTGGGCCAAGTACTTAGGGATTCTTTTTGTGTTAAGATAAATCAACGCACATTAAAATGAAACCCACAGTTAAAAGCAATGCAGAAAGATATGCAAAGTAGAAATTTAAAGATTCAGACTAACAAGGATGTCGTATAGTTATAAAAGCAAACTAGTATTCAGCTATATGCTGATTTGAAATATTTGATAATTTAAAAAGTACTTGGAAACAAGTACAATATATATCAGTCAACTCATGATATATATTATTAATAGATCAATTAAATGTGCTCCCCAGAGAAACACAATTGTTACCGTTACACAACTGTATGGCACTCTTTCTAGGAGAGAAGGGGGATAAAACTCTCAATAACCATACAACCTGGACTTTCAGGGAAGTCCAGATGTTCAAAATAATGGCTTCACAAACATTTAATTGTGGGATTTTCAGCTTTCCTTTACATTTATTAAATTATATATAAATAAATGTATGTTTATTTAATAATTTATAACTTCTTAGGCAAGTTTGAGTAATCATACACCAAGATTTTCTAAAGGGAAAAAAAAACACTTTGAGGTATTCAAGAAGCCAGATGAGGGCTTTGCCAGCACACCTGTTCACATGGAAAAAAAAAAAAAATCTAGTGTCAACCCCATACCCACCTGGGGCAAATGGAAACTTGTGTTTGTTGTTTTATTATTTGGATGTTGGTAGAAGAGGTCACATGGAACCAAGGAAGACATATCTAAATGTGTTCAAATTGTAAAAAGTACAACAATGGTTTTACATGTAATCTCCCTTCCAAGAAAGATCTTTGTTTTTTGAAAAAGCGACATTGAGGCTTGAATCTATTTTACGTTTGCGTGGCAAGTGCTGGCATAAGTGGTGATAGCTTTTCCTTTGTCTTGTTTTTCCTAGATTGTGTAAAAAGTCAGCGCTGAGTGACTAGGAAGTTGTTCAGAAGGACTCCAACAATTCCTGCTCCCTTTAGTTGGTACCAATAAGGTAGTGTAGCAGGGCTTTGAAGTCAGAAGATCCTGTATCCAAGTCCTGGCTTGGCTAAGGTCAAATGTGTGACCTTCATCAAGTTCCTTTTCCCAAGGTAGTTTAGTCCCATCTTCCTAATCTGTAAACTAAGGTTAATAATAGTACCTACCTTATAGATTTGTTTTGAAGAAAAAAAAATAGAAGAACTATTACAGATAAAATACTTAGGATAGTTTCTAATATATAATAAGTAATCAGCTGTTAGCTACCATTATTGCTATTACCAATCCTTAATATTTAGAGTTAATATTTAGCCTTGAAGTGTAAATGATAGAATAAACAGTCCTGTCTTCATCATCCTTCCTTCTAGGCATACATTGTTGGGCAGTTGGCCCATTCTGCAACAAGACTGTTGGTTATACCTCTTATTGGTACTCATAAAAGTTATATATGTGAACATGAAGAATTACTTAAATCTATGGAGATGAAATCTATTTGTGGTTTGTAAAAAGGCAAATGGATAGTTATTTTCATTTTCATGACAATTTCATATTTAACAAAACCCCATAAGATTAATGATCGTGTATTTCCCACATAACCCTAGTACTTTTTGACAATGTTATTATTTCTCTATAACCTTAATGCTTTTTGGTAGCAAACTGCATCGACTCATCATAAATTTAGTATTTCCTGATAACAAACTGAAAGATTATAGTGAGAGAATAATACAGTTGCATATACAGCTCAAGTAAGTATTCTAAAAATAACAAAAGGCCGGCCTTTCATCACAACATGCACTCTTAGTAAAATAATTCAATGAGTCAATAATATTTAAACTGGCATATGACTTGTTTTTCAACGCTGGGACAGTATGTAACAGTGAACCAGCAATTGCACAGATGGATTCGTGATTCTGCAAACTGAGAATTGATTCTACAGGAATGGAAATAGGACCACTAATTGCTAAAGAAACCTCTCTTCATGGCCACAATATATTGTGGCTTTTTGTAGCATGTGCTTTGTTAAGACAACACTTCCTTTTGTCTTTTTTTCTTTCTTGTTCTTACTTGCTTCCGGAAAGCCTAATCACTTTCTATTTTTTTTCCCCAATGCATCTTTTTCTCCATCCGTTTTACTCCCAACTACTGCTTGGTAACTCGAGTCATATACATAGGTTTACTGAACAACTAAGGAAGCTCAGTTGCAAGTGCTAGTAGGAAAATCAGTCAGAAGGTTTGACATACTTGAGCGGATATATCCCATTCATGCGTGATTTTTGTGCTAAGATTTGCTTTTCTTAGAAATGGGGTAGCTATTAATTAGTAGAGGAAATGGATGTTAAATTTTCCACTGTACTTTGATGATTACATGGCAGAGTATGTAAGAAAGAAGATAATTTAGGTCAAAAGCCAAAAGGGGAAACCGAAAAATATCCAGTTGAAGAACAATAGACAATATCTAATTTCATCACCAACATCCCAATTTAGAAATGTTAATGTGATGAAGTGTAAACACTATGTGCTGTAGAGTAAACAAAACTGAGTGTGAATTTCAGCTCTGCTGCTAGCTAGCAGTGTGACCCTGAACTAGGCTAATTACTTAATCTCTTTGTTTGATAATCTCTGAACTGGGTTAGTAAATTGTGCCTATTCTTAGGGCTTACTATAAAGAGTAAATGAGGTAGCATATGCAAAATTGTTTGGTACCTAATGGACACTGAATAAAAATTTGTTCTTTTTCATATTTCTCACTATCTTACAAAAGATGCCCTAGTGAGTTTAATCTTATAATAGTTGTATTCTTTAAATATTGAAACCTTTAATTTTCCCATAAATTTTCCTAGAGAAAGATACTAACAAAGGCTTCTAATGCAAGTCTGCCTTCTCCCCCAAAATTAACAACTAGTGTGCTGTTGTAGATAAATATGAAACATTGAAGCTGTATTTACAAAGAAAAAAAATTTAAGGCTTCAGTGCATTGTAGTTAGAGTATTTAATAGTATTTCATTGAATCTCAAGACAAAAAAGTGTCGTATACTATACATAGTCATGCAAAAAAAGGCTTTAAAGTCCTAGAGGCAAGGTGTTCTATTTAATTCATTCAAAAACATAAATGCTAGAATTTTGGAAATAGGGGACAGACCATGGGCATCCCACCTTTCGCTTGTTTTCTCTTCTGTCCTCTGCCCTTTTTCACTCCTCATTCATTCATCAACAAAATTTTCTGAGGGTCTGTTTCACTGCTTTTTAAGAATTTTGCAGAATTTTTTTTGCAATCTATCCATCTGACAAAGGGCTAATATCCAGAATCTACAAGGAACTTACACAAATTTATAAGAAAAAACAACCCCATCAAAAAAGTGAGCAAAGAATATGAACAGACACTTCTCAAAGACATTTATATGGCCAAAAAACATATGAAAAAAAAAAAAAGCTCATCATCGCTGATCATTAGAGAAATCCAAATAAAAACCACAATGAGATACCATCTCATGCCAGTTAGAATGGCAGTCATTAAAATCAGGAAACAGCAGATGCTGGAGAGGATGTGGAGAACTAGGAACACTTTTACACTGGTGGTAGAATTATACATTAGTTCAACCATTGTGGAAGGCAATGTGGCGGTTCCTCAAGGATCTAGAACCAGAAATAACCATTTGACCCAGCAATCCCGTTACTGGGTATATGCCCAAAGGATTATAAATCATTCTATAAAGACACGTGTACACATATGTTTATTGCAGCACTATTCACAGTAGAAAAGACTTGGAGCCAACTCAAATGCCCATCAGTGATAGACTGGATAAAGAAAATGTGGCACTTATACACTGTGGAGTACTATACAGCCATAAAAAAGAATGAGTTCATGTCCTTTGCAGGGACATGGATGAAGCTAGAAAAACCATCATTCTCAGCAAACTAACACAGGAACAGAAAACCAAACACCGCATGTTCTCACTCGTATGTGGGAGGTGAACAATGAGAACATATGGGCAGAAGGAGGAGAACATGACACACCAGGGCCTGTCATGGGGTGGAAGGCTGGGGTTGGGATAGCATTAGGAAAAATACCTAATGTAGATAATGGATTAATGGGTGCAGCAAACCACCATATCACATGTATACCTATGAAACAAACCTGCGTATTCTGTACATGTACCCCAGAACTTAAAGTATAATAATAAAACAAAAGAATTGTGCTATTTGCAATGAAGTAGGATACATACATATACACACAAATTATAAAATGTGTTGTTTTTCTAAAATAGTATTAAATTGCTTTTTGAATGAACAAAAGTAAGGATTTCATTTAATCCAAACTTTAGAAATAAATTTCCACTCTACTATCTGTGTTCATTTGCCTAATGTGTAAACCTTACAGTGACTATGTACTCAAGGCACATTAATATTTTGAAAAGGGTCAAAGAAAATTTTCTGACCAGGTATCAGTTTTACTTCCAGAGGAAAAAGAAACTTCTCTAAAAATGATGAATTATAAAAGTAAGGAAAATAGCCTCAAAGGGATAGACATTGCATTGTTAACAAAAGGGATATATTTTATTGATTTATTGTTGACTGTTCCAGGAGAACAAGCTTAATAATAGATGCATGATTAAGGTGAGTAAATTCTTTCTCAGGCACTATGTGCGTCCTGTCTACATTATCTTAAAGTTGGCTTTTTTCCTGGTATGAAACTTTAAGACCAAGCCTAGTGAAGCCATACCTTTATGTCATTCACAGCATAAGGAGGCTTCTAGATGCTCTAAAATAGTTGTCACTAGAATTTTAACATCATTTCTTTCTCCATAATTTTTCTAATATTTTAATAAGTGCTATGCACTAATATAACCATTCAAAAGAATTTCTGGATTGCATCCCCTGTGGTCTCATATTATAGTCAATATGTTTCATAATTAGCCTATTAAAAGAAAAATAGAAAATAAAAGATCATTCTAACTTACCTTCCATGAACTATGTCATAATATATGCAATTTTATTTTTATTTGTGCCATTCCATCTGTATGAAGCAGGTTTAAACATAAACTAATGGTAAAACAAGGAAGTACAAGTTCTGCTGTAGCATCCCTCAGGCTTGCATTTGTGAGAATCCTTTTACAGCACAGTTGACATTTTATCACTATGGTAGTAGTGTTTTGGAAGCGACCCATCATTTTAGTTTTCTTTTATTGTCTTAACCTATATTTTAGCAGTTTCTGCATAATGCTTGCAAAAATCAGAAAATGAAATTGTCATCAGATCTGGAAAATTCTGTAGTTTTGGGTTTGTATAAAAACAGATTTGTAAAAGTTTCCTCATTGCAATGTCTATGACACATCCAAAATGTAATGATGGGTGGGTATGGAAGAGAAATTTTTGTGAAATTGGTGGCAAAATATACCCATCTTTTTTTTTCTTTTGAGATGGAGACTTGCTCTGTCACCCAAACTGTAAAGTAGTGGCACAATCATAGCTTAGTGCAGCTTCGAACTCCTGGGCTCAAGTGATCCACCCACCTCAGCCTCCTGAGTAGCTAGGACTACAAGCACGTGACACCATGCGCAGCTTAAATATATTGATCTTAATATCTTCACAGTGGCTTAGCTCTTTAACTTCCAGCTCAACATCGTAGGCGAACTTGTGAAAAGAGTGCCTGTAGATTAAAGAGTATACAATTTGAACTTTCCTAGTTGTGGTGAAAACTCAAGCATTAAGGCTTGGTGAAGATACTTAGGGAAACTAAAAGGATAATAAGAAAAAATAAAGAAAACCTACTACTAATTTTATGTGTTTTAAGATTTAAGGCTGAGAGAGTGGCAAACAATTTCCCTAGAAGCTACTTCTCCCAGTTTTCCTGATTTACTTTGTCTTCCCTCAAAAGCCATTTTTACCCTTTGTTGCCTTTATTCACCTAGAACTTAAAAGCATGCATATTTGACTTTATTAAGAGGCACTAGTGTGCTCAAGTTATCCAGAACCCTTAAATAAATCTGACATAACCATGTGGCAGAGTTTATTTAATTTTATCCTTTATCTATTTTCTAGTTACTTAATTCCCTTAAGATGTTTCTTAAATGTAATAAAATAAAACTTTGAAGTTTCATTATCATGGAAAATTGTCTTAAAGATTTTCTTGTACACGTATGGTTAATCAGTGCCACATTATTGTAATCCTAAGGAGCTACGTTGAGGGCACAGGTTCAGATTAGGCTAATATTTATTAAGCACCATCCAAATGCCAGACATTTAACTAGGGGATTTTAATAAACTATATTTTAGTAACATAATGTATGTATATTTAATTATTACATAAATCTGGAGAGATAGCTGACATTCATCCTAGGGACAGGGTCTGCTTTCTCCAGGGCACAGAGCTATGAGTAATCTTAGCTGCCATTTATTTAGATCTCCCCTGGTACTGGACACTATGTTTACAATTTTGCCTACATTGTGTTATTTAATCTGCACAGTAACCTTATGAGGTAGATGGTTTCAAATCTAGTTTTACATATGAGGGACATGTGATCAAGAGGTGTGAAGTAACTCCTCAAGATTATGCAGTGAGGGAGCTTAAGGGCACTGTGCTCAGAAGGTACTGGGTTCAGAATTCAAGCCCAGTTCAACTAGTACTCCTTTCTCCACATTGTATGCGGGGATACATAAAAGCAGACAGATCTGACCTTAGTGACCAGTTGTTGCTCACATTTGACCTCACAGTCTCAGATGAGTTTGTTCCTGTTCCTGATGGTACAATTCTAGCTAATATGTAGAGCACAGGAGCCACAGGGTAGTTCTTGGGGACAGGTCACTAGAAGATAAAGAGGGACAACCTTTGACAGTGCAACTGATTTTCCCCTATGCAAGGGGTTTACCAACACTGACACATAGATATTACCTCCTTTTTTCTTTTCATACCTCTTACAGCTTCAGCCATAGTTGATCCCCTTGTTCTTTCTCTAAATCTCTCATTAAACATAAGGAAGAAAATGTAGCTTAAATGCCTAGTGTTCCATTATTGGGATGCTAAGCTTGTGGGAGTTATTTATATCTTACTGCTCAAGGTCACTGCCAAGGTCTGATTTTTCACACAAAAAAATGTTGCGACCTCCGGCATAATTGGATTAAGAAGGAAAAGTCACAGACACATTTAAAAATTTCTATTACTTGCAATATTCATTCCCTCATTCCAGAAAATCAGCTAAAATTTGATGCACGGGAGGGAAGAACAAGATGTGAAAATCCACGTATGGAAAACGATCAACCTGTGGAAACTCCCTGAAAGCCAGTATGAAACAGAGATTGTCCCAGTGATAATCGGCTAAATCTAAATTAGCCAGACTCCTAGGGCAAATAATTTCTTTGCCTCATGAGCCAGGATGCTGAGTAAATGGGAGAGATGTGCAGAGTGTTTTGGCTTTTCCATTTGATTTTTCCAGAATCCTAATTAAGTAGATTGCAGATTCCATATAAATGGATTATTCTGCAATTGGTTGCCAAAATATCTGCACCTGGATCCAAATGGTAACCAATGGTTCTTGTAGACCAAGCTTCCAATTGGGATCGATCATTTTCTGTGAGCCTAAAGAAATTTATTTTTAATCTTGTTTATGGACTCTAACATACCCTGCCAATATGCATTTATGGAAGTACTTTTAAAATGTATTTATTTTCAAGTCTTTCGTCTGAAGCAGCTGCTTATTAAAATAAGTAGGGAAAGTGTTATATACGTTTTACTGTCCTTTTGATTCTAGTCTTTTGGGATTTTGAGAGCCAATGTGTTTTAATAGCTTGTCTTAGGGGAAGAAAATTAAAATTCTAAAGGAATTTAAATGAGCAGAATTGATGCTTATCCAAAACTTAAGAGCAGCTACTAAAAGTTCAGATTGCAATCCTATTTTAATACACCTCTGGCCTTTATTATCCATCATTCATCACATGAAGAAAGAGCCTTGAATATCTTTCCTCCTCAGTCTTTACTCCTTGCTTTATGAAGAAAAGTGGGGTTGCAAAAAGACTTTCGATCTCTTGAGAGAGGAAGCTGATAAAATTGCATTAAAGAATCTAGCTCAAGAAGGGCAGGTTTTCAACACCATCTAAATGGTACCTATGATTTTACATATGCAGCTTTTCCTCAAAAGCTTAGACAGATTAGACATTTCAGGTCACAATTGAGAGTCAGATCATCTAACATTGGCAGGTATTATCTCACCTTTCATTCCGTGGCCACATAAATCATCTGATTTTGATCATTAGAAATGCTGTGTAAGAGGAATGCTGAAAAAGGTCTTGCTACCAACTCTGCTTCTGATAAACTATAACCCTGGGCAAGTAACCTGGTATATCTTGCTTCAGAGTCCCATTCAATATGAAATGGGTATAAACATATACCCATTATATGACCTAGAATGTTTTAAAATGAAGAAATACAATGTAAAAAAAGCTATTTAAGCTTTGTATAACAATATGGTAATTTAAACCTAGATTTTGTTAATAATTATTTACAAATATTTTCTTCCTTTTGAGAATGCATTCATTTGGCTTTATTGTTTAGGTCAAACATCCTTTAGCCTGTTTTTGTTTTTTTAACTTTTATTTTAAGTTCAGGGTACATGTGCAGGTTTGTTAAATAGCTATATGTGTGTCATGGGGGTTTGTTTTAAAGATTATTTCATTACCCAGGTATTAAGCCAAGTACCCATTAGTTGCTTTTATGATACTCTACCTCCTCCCACTCTCCACCCTCTAATAGGCCCCAATGTGTGTTGTTCCCCTGTATATATCCATGTGATCTCATCATTTAGCTCCCATTCATAAGTGAGAACATGCATTAATTAGTTTTCTGTTCCTGCATTACTTTGCTAAGGATATTGACCTCCAGTTCCATCCATGTCTCTAAAAACGACATGATCTCATTCCTTTTCTGGCTGCATAGTATTCCATGGTAAATATATGCCACCTTTTCTTTATCCAGTCTATCACTGATAGGCAGTAAAATTGATTCCATGTTTTTGCTATTGTGAATAGTGCTACAATGAATATACATGTACATGTATCTTTATAATAGGATAATTTATATTCTGTTGGGTATATACCCAATAATGAGATTGCTGGGCCAACTGGTTTTTCTGTCTCTAGGTCTTTGAGGAATCACCACACTGTCTTCCACAGTGGTTGAATTAATTTACACTCCCACCAACAGTGTATAAGTGTTCCTATTTCTCTGCAACCTCACCAGCATCTGTTATTTTTTGACATTTTATGAATAGCCATTCTGACTGGTGTGAGATAGTATCTCATTGTGATTTCGATTTGTGTTTCTCTAATGATCATTGATGTTGAGCTTTTTTTCCCATATGATTATTGGCTACATATATGTCTTTTTTTTGAAAAGTGTCTGTTCATGTCCTGAGTCCACTTTTTAATGGGGCTGTTTATTTTTTTAATATATTTGTTAATTTCCTTATAGATACTTGATATTAGACCTTTGTCAGATGCATAGTTTGTAAAAATTTCCTTCTATTCTCTAGGTTGTTTACTCTGTTAATAGTCTCTTTTGCTATGCAGAAGCTCTCTAGTTTAGTTAGATTCGATTTGTCAATTTTTGTCTTTGTTGCAATTGCTTTTGGTGTCTTTGTCATGAAATCTTTTCCCATGCCTGTGTCCTGAATATGATTGCCTATGTTGTCTTCTAGAGTTTTACAGTCCTGGGTTTTACATTTAAGATTTAATCCATCTTGAGTTAATTTTTGTATATTGCATAAGGAAGAGGTCCAGTTTCAATTTACTGCTTATGACCAGCCAATTATCCAGCATTATTTATTGAATGGGAAATACCTTTCCCATTGCTTCTTTTTGTCAGGGTTGTCGAAGATCAGATCGTTGTAAATGTGCAGTCTTATTTCTGGATTCTCTATTCTGATTCATAGGTCTATGTGTCTGTTTTTGTACCAGTACTACTCTGTTTTGGTTACAATAGCCAGGTAGTATAGTTTGAAGCTGGGTGACAGGATGCCTCCAGCCTTGTTCTTTTTGCTTAGGTTTGCCTTGGCTATTCAGACTCTATTTTGGTTTCATGTAAATTTTAAAATAGTTTTTTTCTACTTCTGTGAAAAATCTCAATGGTGGTTCAATAGGAATAACATTGAATATATAAATTACTTTGAGTAGTGTAGCTGTTTAAACAATACTGAGTCTTCTTATCCATGAGCATAGAATGTTTTTCCATTGTTTATGTCATCTCTATTTTCTTTAGTAGTGGTTATGGTTCTCCTTGTAGAGATCTTTCACCTCCCTGGTTAGCTGTATTCCCTAGGCATTTATTCTTTCTGTGGCAGTTGTGAATGGGAGTTTGTTCCTGATTGTTTTTAGTATAGTAATGCTAGTGACTTTTGCACATTGATTTTGTATCCTGAAACTTTGCTGAAGTTATCAGCTTAAGCAGCTTTTGGGCTGAGACTGTGGGGTTCTCTGGATATAGGGTCGTGTTGTCTGCAAACAGGGATAGTTTGACTTCCTCTCTTCCTATTTGGATGCACTTTGTTTTTTTCTCTTGCCTGATTGCCCTGGCCAGAACTTCCAATACTATGTTGAATAGGAGTGGCGAGAGAGAGCATACCTGTCTTGTGCAGGTAATCAAGGGGAATGCTTCCCTTGAAGCATTTGATGTTGGCTGTGGGTTTGTTATATATGGCTCTTGCTATTTTGAGGTATGTTCCTTCAATACCTAGTTTGTTGAGAGTTTTTAACATGCATCGATGTTGAATTTTATCCAAAGCCTTTTCTACATCTATTGAGATAATCTTGTGTTTTTGTCTTTAGTTTTGCTTATGTGATGAATCACATTTATTGATTTGCATGTGTTGAACCAATCTTGCATCCCAGGGATAAAACCTGCTTGATCATCTTGGATTAGCTTTTTGATATCCATCAGCCTTTTAATTCCCTTCTGATCTGTAATAAAACAGAGAGAATAAGAAAACAGATAATATGCACAGGTACTTGCTTTACTGCTGAAATAGAGAAACTCAGGCAATAGCTAGCTTTAGCTTAATAGTTTTACAATCGACAGTCTTGAAAGATCAGAGTGAATTCCAAAATTGGCCAAAGGTAGGGCTCAAGCTAAATATTTTCTCTCTTTTAGTTTGTTTTTCTTATTTTTTTTTTCCATTTGTCTGCTCTCATTCATTTTTCGTCATGAAATGGCCTCTTTTCTAACTTCCTTTATTCACAGCAAATATTTCTGAGTTCCTGTTAAGAGCTACACTGGGGAAATTTTTGGGAAAAATAGTAGCAAGATAAGCTTCTTCTGTTCCTCCCTTATGGATTTCATATTCTAATGTCAGCTATCAAAACCTGTGTGTTTCTTCTTAAACGTTTAGATAGGCAGGACTTAAAGCATGCAAACTAAAAAGGCAAGCTAGTGGCTTAGAGGGATGGGAGTAGGGACCAAATAGTAACTAGCAATTCAGATGTTAAATAAACTATGTGATCTTAAACAAACAAACAAATAAAAACCCTGATGTGTTGTTTTATAATATTTTTATAGATTAGGAATATGCTCTATTAGTTTATTTTATAATACATAAAGCTTCACAAAATAGGAAAAAGGCTTATCTGATAAAAATGTTATACCTATAGAATACTTTTTAAATTCTGTGTTTTAATTTTCAGACACATGCAATTTAAAAAAAGGAACGAAACATTTCCAAGAGGAAGTTTGGGTTAATAAGTTAGGTTCTTCTTCAAGTGCCATTTTAAACCTATAAATGATGCCAAATTGTGTGAAAATAATTGTAAAAATTAGATTAAATATTCATCTCCATTAGTTTTATATTATTTATTTAGTGCTTTCTCTTGTTTTCACACATTTTGCAAAGATATCCTTTCTCATACACTGTCAAAATTTAGGTAAGTAACAAATTAGTTAATTCTTAATTAGTAAAGCTTCTATTTGGGAGATTTTCCTGTACATTCTGAAGCTAGTGATCAACTTATTCAATTATTAACAGCCTTTGTTCCGCAAGGCAAAATATATTGAGTACTTGTAGTATCACGGAAGTATTATTTTTTTTTTCAAACCTGAAACAAATTTTAATCCCATCTTCTTAAATATCCCTCATCATTTCTTATCAGATTAGAGCACAGCAGATGTGTCCAAATCTTTTTTTTTATCTAGGTGAAAAGTAAACACATTTATAATAAATAAAAATCATTGTTCCCTTATGTTTTCATTAAGGATCTTTTTTTAAAACTGTTTAGCCCTGCTTTTAAAAATACCTAATTATGCATTTAAGGTTTTATTCTATTTTACTTTTATAGTATAAAATAATTGTCTTTTGCTTACAGCTAATATCTCAATATCTAATGACACCTCACTGGCCCCAGACCATTGGCCAACTGTTTCTTCTACTGACATGGTAAGTGATTTACTATTTTAAATTACCTTCATACTGACTGTGTCTTGTATACCTGTTCATAATATTCATAATATATGATGTCTTCTATCATTCAGCAATTCTGGCATGAACACAAATGGAATAATCATTGACAGTGGAGGGACAGGAAGAAAAAAGCCACTTTCCTTTGCTCTTGCAGCACTTTTTTTTTTTTTTTTTTGCCTTGAAACAAAAAACTGAAGCCAGTATTTACTTCTATAACATGCTTTTAAAAACTTCTTAGGAATTCAGCTGCCACATCACATTAATTGTAACCTCGAAATATTTTCACAAGGGAAAATGTGAGAAGTTGGAAAATGGGAGCACAGTATCCTCTCTCTGTTTCTCATATGGTTAAGAATTCTCACTAACCAAATGGTGCTGTGTTTTCTTCACTAAGAGTGATTGTAGCAGGACCTTTCCCCTGTCACTTAGAAAGGACTGTGCCTCTGTCACATGATATCCTTTCCCATGGCTTGTAACCAAGGATCTTTAGGAGACTGGAACTAAGCTTTAAAAATGAGCTGTTTTGCATGGAAGGTCACACACTGGAAGGAGGCTTTTGTGTTGGAGAAAAAGGGGAAAGTGCTGTTTCAGACTTACAATTGTGCTCCTTCTATGCTGAATATGGAATCTTACCAAAGAATATCAATCTTTCAGTTATAAAGACAGAAGCCATAATACCTTGTATTGATAGAGTGCCCATCTCTCTGGAGACCCAAACATTTCTACAGATATTATGCAGTGAGTGCCCTAACATCCCTTTCAAAGATGATGTTTTCTATCTTTCCTGGGCAACTTTCATGTGACCTTCCTTTTCATTTTTATATTCTAGGACTCTCTTGACTACTTTTTTTGCTGTTAAAGCTTTCTCTGACTTTCCTCAAACCTTACCTCTCTATTTCTTTCATGTTTGATACTGTGTGTGTGAAAACATATTTGTAAATGTTTTACCACATGCATACAGAAAGGAGTTCAATTTCAGTCTTTCAGCTGATTACTGCCTGAAAAGTCTTGCCTAAGTACAGGAAAAACTACTTCCTTCTAGATTTGAAAAAGTTTTATTCAAATTCTTATAGTAAAAATATAATTAATAAACCATGATTTAATAGTATATATTTTATTAAAATATTGTTAATAAAATATAATTTATTAACTATAAAATATAGTTAATAAAATATAAAATATAAAAAATAAGTTGATTTTCAATAAATATTAATAAAACATCACTTCTGCTAACTTAAAAAAAGATTAATTTCTAACAATTCTTTTTGTAACTAATCAAGGAAAGCATTAAAATCAATGAACTTTTAAGTCCCACCTTTGGGCAAGTCCTGGAAGAGACTTCAGTAATTGATATGTATTAAAACAAGATGTCAATCAAGTTCATGGGAAAAAAATGGACGTTCTGATTGACTTGTAGCATGACTATGATAAAAACACAGAGGCATCATATCTAAGTATAGAGCACCTACTGGAGACCACATGTGTTATACATATTTTCATCATTATAGACTTTAATATGTGCAATAACTATGAATACAAACTACCAGGGTTAATTATTTCTATTTTATACATGAGAGAAACTGAAGCTCCAGAGGTTTAATAACCTTCTTGTTTTAGCCATATATTAGTAGAACAAAGATTTGAACTGAAGTCTGGGTGGTTCCCAGACTGGTGCCATTCCTAGTGTACCATGATGCTTCAGTGTATACAAGTGAAAATGTTTACCCTTTCGATTCCTACAGATGCGCTATATTCCAGGGCAGCAAACCCCTCATGTGTGCATCAATTGCATACCTTAATTAAAATGTAAGGTGTTATGTTCAGCACCTCTAGGGAAATAAGTTAGGGGGAAAAAATGTGTGTGTGTGTGTGTGTGTGTGTGTGTGTGTGGTCATGAAGGACAACTTTTAACCTTCATTTCTCCTTTTTCATTTATGTCAGTAACCATGTGTATACATTGTATATACACACACATATGTGCACACACATACAGTATAGGTAAATGACTCAAATGAGTTTTAAGAGGGAATATGATTTGTTATCATCAATAATAATTATCAATTATTGAGCATCTACTAGGGTACAGACTCTTCACAGTAATTGTCTGTAATTCTCACAACCACTTTATAAGTTATTAGATGTTACCTCTATTTTATAGATAAAACAGACACTTAGAAATGTTAGCTGACATTCCAAAGGCCATGTTGCAAGTATATGATAAAATGGGGATTTGAACTCAGGGTTTTCTGGCTCTAGAGTCTGCGTTATTTCTATTCTTTCAGGAAGCAGCATAGTGCTTCATGTAGAAGAACTTACAGACCGTGAGTTCTTGTGCCATACTGCCTGGTTTCAAATGCAGGGCTCTACTACTTAGCAGGCTGTGGAACCTTCTCACCCCATCTGCAACACTGGGATAGTCATAGTCATGATCTCAAAGGTACTATAAGTGCAACTTAATAGATAGGCAGGACTTAGCATAGTGGATAGCATATAGTCATCTCTCAGTCAGTGTTAGGTATTGTTACTGTTCTTTCTAGATATTAGCATTTGATTAGGTCATGCGCCTGCATAACTCAGAAGCTTAATGGAGAGAAGACATTGGGAACCCCACCTTCTGAGAGGCTACTGAGTCCTCTCTCTGCTTGGTCATGCAAGCTGGCTCTATTATCCTGAACCTTTCCTAGGACACACGGTCATCAAGACTTCAGGCATAATTAGATTGTGAGAGAAGGTACAGGAAAAGTGACATAAAGCCCCGGAGCCAGGAAGGCTTGCTCTCACAGGCCTGAGTACGTCCTGTCAGACAAAGGAAGGTCTTTTCCCTTCGGCTTCACTAGCATGAAGACAAGCTTGCTTTTTCATGGTGGTAGGGATGTGTTTTGGGGGAAAGAGCAGGAGAGAGGGATATTAAGCATTTAAACAGAGATTAGAACTCTAGGATAACTATATCTCAAGATAAAAAGGCACATTTTAAAATTACCGTTTGTTATTGGAATGGTGTCTTTATTTCTTCTTACTTTCTCTAATTTTTCTATAGATTTCTTGCTTGGTATATTCCTTCAACTTGCAAACCAAATTTCTTAAAAGATTCCTGTAAACCTCTAAGACTAGCCACAGCTTGCTCACACTGTATCTGGATAATGAGCATTAATACCTATTGGCTTCCAGTTTCCAACTCTCAGAGTGTGAGACACCAGATTTCAAAATCAAATGTCAGTTTCTTCTGAGGAAGTAATTGAAAAGATCAGTTGGTATTTTGTTTTTCACATCAGAGTCATTTTTTTAAAAATTGAGACATACTTTAAAACACATAGTTCTGAAGTATTCATTGAAATGAGTTTCGATGGTTGTATACTCCAGGTAACCACCAAACAAGATATAGAACATTTCCATCATCCCAGAAGGTCCCATGGAATGCTGTATTTTGTTTGATACCCCAGGTTTCTCCTTGGGGGATCTTTCTTTGCCCAAATACTCTGCCCCTTCCCTTCAGAGGGCAGATACCTGAGCTCTTTATGGTGAGTTTTTAAAAACTCACTTAATGGTGAGTTTTTTAAAACTATGATTTTAAATAGGGTATCTAGCTTTCTTTGGTTGTTAGGATGGGAGTGATGGCCTCTTACAACTTTCTTTAATCTTAATCACAAGCAGAACAACCAATTCATCTTGACATTTGATAATGGTACAGACAACTATAACTCAAATGCATGCTGTAGATAAGGTAAGGCTTGAGATTACTGCAAATCTGGCTCACCACTAGGAGGGAGGAACTCTAAAAAAAGTATATCAACAACTTAACCTTAAGACTTTTATTAGTGGTGTCACTCTCATTTGTATTTTTAAAAGCATATATTTTACCAGTCGATACTCAAAGAGGGTACAGCAGGTCCTCAAATAACACTGTTTCATTATAATGTTGATGAAAAAAAGACATTGATTCTCAGGCTGCTGCTTGTGTGGAGTTTGTATGTTCTCATGTCTGGATGGGTTTTCACTAGGTACTCTGAGTTCCTTCCACATCCAAAATACATGCATATTAGCTTCATTGCCATGTTTTAATTTCCCAGTCAGACTGAGTGTGGGTATGTGTGTGCATGTACCCTGAGATAAGATGGTGTCCTGTCTAGGGATAGTTCCTGCCTGGTATCCTGAGCGGCTGGGATAGGCTTTGGCCACTCACAACCCTGAACTGGAATGATAATTATTATCTTACTTGTTTTATTAATCTTTCTTAAATGTATGTATAGCTTACATTTATTTTAACATTTAATATTAGAAATTGTTTTGGTCTTTATTTAGAAGTTTGGTGATGTTTTTGTGACCAGGAGTATGCCCTAGGGACTTAATTCTTGTTTATAGTGATTAGTCTATGGTAAAATTGGTGCAGTTATACATCATTTTACTTAAAGTTGCAGTTTCCGTTAACCTATTGATGACATTAAGTGACGATCTACTGTAATACAGAACCATTATTATTTTTATTATTATTACTTATTATATTATCCAGAGATGCTGTTAATCATGGGACTAAGAACCTTAATGATGATTCTAGGAAGTACATTCATTTTCATGGGAAATGGAATGTCATATTAATCTTGTGCAAAGCATTCTTGTGATTTTCTCCCACTGAGGTAGTCAAGTGTAAAAACCATTCTGTCCTTAAACCTCCTTGAAGATTACACGTTCTTACTTTTAAAAGTATTACAGAAAATTTTAAATATGCACTAAAAGAGAATAGTGCAATGAAGCCCCATATATGCATCACCTAGCCTCAATGGCTTTGAAAATTTTGTCCATCCCGTCTCATACATCCCCCACTTTTTCCTTTAGGTAAGATACTATGGTCTTTTAAATTTTAAAATGAATCCTGTGGTATGCATTCTACTTTTAAGAATTGCAAGCAGGTCCACTCAGTATAACAGGGTAATTCTCTTGAAAAAGGTATCTCAAAAATAGATTGAAATCTCTTTTAATGAGATTCACCACAGTAAAGATCCTCAGCAACTTGATCTTATTTTCTTTAAATCTTTTCCCCTAATACCCATTTACCTAAACAATCTGTGTCAGCCCATCTGTCTATTCACTGTTAGATCCTCCACAAAGGAGGATCATTCAGTAAGTCTTTAAAACTGAATGAAGCTTTGTTTGTCCCCATATCAGCATCTTTGCTCGTGTTGTCTCTAATACTTTACCTCCTTTTTGCTGCCAATGCAGAAAGAAATACACACCTAATGTTTGTTACTTTTATTCTTTTTTGTTACTCTCACTGTTACTCCCTTTCAGTTTTGCTGTCCTTCTACTGTGACTCCTGCTGCCTTTTGAATATGAGAGTTCTACAAAAACCAATCCTTCGTTTAGGGCTTAGTTTAAATTTTATTTTCTCTATACTCAATGAAGACGATTATTCCCTCTTCGGATCATCTGGTGTTATACCACTCATTTAGATACTTTCCTTAACTGCCTTATATTATTAAATATTTAAGTGAACATACCTTATTTCTCTAGGGAAGTTTTTAAAAGTTGTTGTTTTATTGTTACTGCACTTGTAAATGTTACAGTGGTTCATTCATGCTGTCAGGTTGCAGTGCATTTTCTATTTTCTTGTGACCTTATTTTTCTACTTTGTAGAAGTGACTGTTACTCAAAATAATCTATATCTAATTGAAATAGTGTTGCCAGATTTAGCAAACAAATATAAATTGTGCCCAGTTACAGGTGAATTTTAAATAAATATTGAATAATTTTTAGTATAAATATGCTCTAAATGTTACATATGAAACACTTATACTGAAAATGTTATTTATTGTTTAGCTGAAATTCAAATGTAACTGGGCATCCTACATTTTACCCAGCAACTCTAAATTGACAGTTTATTTTAATTTAATTTTGTCCTCCAAATAAAAAGAGTAGATAAATTGGTAGATATCTTCTTTGAATATGTCATATATTCGAGACCTGATGAGAGATTTTATTTGTTCAACAATGATTTCTTCAGTGCCTAATGCAGGCATCCCCAAACTATGGCCCGCAGCCCACATGCGACCCCCTGAGGCCATTTATCCGGCCCCCCACCGCACTTCAGGAAGGGGCACCTCTTTCATTGGTGGTCAGTGAGAGGGGCGCAGTATGTGGCAGCCTTCCAGGGGTCTGAGGGACAGTGAACTGGCCCCCTATGTAAAAAGTTTGGGGACACCTGGCCTAATGTATCCCAAACTGAATTCTGCTACTGTTGTGCTCTGCTCTTCTTTTTTTCCTATTGATGCACAGTCCCTTTCGCCCTCAGGCAAAATGTAAATTTATCATTTTTAGCTTTTCTCCATCCTCAGTCCAAACAGTTACTAAGTCATGGTCCATTTCTCTGTCTCTCTCATTTCCTTTCTCCATTCTTGCATTTCCCATCACTCTCTCTTCCTTTTCATCCCCATAACGAGATTATTTCTCATCCACTGTAAACACCTCAAAAGTTTTTGCCAACCCCAAAGAACTTGCCTTAACCTTGCAATTTGCATATTCTAATCTATTCTTTTGTTACTGTATTTCTTGAAAAAAATAGTCTGTAATTGCTGTTGCAATTTTTTTCACTCCCACACGTTTCTCAGCTCATTGTACTTCTTTTACCCATCACTCTGATGACTTTTTCATAGTGTTTTGTGGTATCTTCACTTCCATTGTGGATACCCTAGATGTTTTATACTCTTATTCCTGTACATTTTTCCCTTGTAGTTTTATTGTCTTATTACTCCAGTTATTGGTTCTTTGCAGATGACTCCTAAGTAGATGTCACTACACTTGACATTTCTTCTAGATCAGGCGTCCCCAAACTACGGCCCGCGGGCCGCATGCGGCCCCCTGAGGCCATTTATCAGACCCCCCACTGCACTTCAGGAAGGGGCACCTATTTCATTGGTGGTCAGTGAGAGGAGCACAGTATGTGGTGGCCCTCCAATGGTCTGAGGGACAGTGAACTGGCCCCCTGTGTAAAAAGTCTGGGGACGCCTGTTCTAGATCCAGGTCTCAGATCCACTAGATAGCCCTCTAAATATTTCTAAACTTACAACACTGAATATTGAGGGAAGCTGTAATAAATTATAATAAAACATTACAAGCATCATAAGGGAAAGATATAATGTGCTAAGAGAATTCTAACAGGCATAGAGGACTTCTGAGATTATGTTCCCATTTTTCTTGTTCTTTGTTTTTTTCAGAGACAGCATCTTGCTCTGTTGCCCAGGCTGGTGTATAGTGGCACAATCATAGCTTACTGTAACATCAAACTCCTGGGCTCAAGTGATCCTCCTGCCTCAGTCTCCAGAGTAGCTAGGACTACAGGCACGCACCACTGAACCTGGCTAATTTAAAAAAAAAAAAGTTAATAGAGATGAGGTTTTGCTATGCTGCCCAGGCTAGTCTCAAATTCCTAGTTTCAAGTGATCCTCCTGCCTTGGCTTCCCTAAATGCTAGGATTGCAGGTGTGAGCCACCATGCCAGAACTGTCTTGTTCTTAAAGTTCTGATTTAATCATTTAAACAATATGTATAGAATTTTGCATAGGAAATAAAGATCAAAACCATAGAGAAGTGAGAATCACTTGTAAGTGCTAGAGGACAGTAGCAGTTACATAAGTTAAGGGTCTCTTGCATTAAGCCCAGAGGAGATAGTCATGGCTTAAACATGGATGGTAGCAGTGGTTGTGCATTAGTTTGTTCATGAAATGGACCCTGCCTGAAATTTTACAGAATTAATATTCACTGACATCAGCTTATATGGAATAATAACACTGAAATAATACAGATAATATTGATGTCTTTTCAGTGATATCTAAATAGAATTATTTATTAGCTAGAATTTAAGTTTTATTGGAGTAGGAAACTTTGTATTCTGAAATGCCAAATATGCTGAGATATATGCATGCCATCTACAATATTTATATCAAAGTCCTTAATGATAGGTGTATTTGGAGACTTGAGTTTCTGGATAATGATACAAAGAATCATTTGAGGCTTACAAAATACTGATCATTTGGCATTTTCAGTTATGTAAGCAAGAAAACATGTCTATCATTTCATGGACATCTGTGTAGTCTTCACCTCAACCTGAATCTCTTTAAAAAAAAATCAGTGGAACTTCCTGTCAGGATTGCTTTAATACAACTTATCTGGGGGCAACTCTAGTTATAGAGAAGAATTCTGCTGATATTAAAGAGCTGAAGTGGAATTATGTTAAATTTTTGCTGACTTTAAAATAAAGAAACCTGTTAGCTGTTATGACCTCTAAACTTTAAATGTATGATACTGTAAATGTCCATATGCAGAAATCTCAAAAACAAAATGAGATATGGTTAATCACCTTTCAGAAGCAGAGTTTGTTAAAAGCAAGTATGCAGTTCAGCTGTTTACAAGTTGAAGCTTCTATAGGAAAGTCTTTCAGGGAAAGATATAAAGTTTGTTTTACATTGACTTATGTAAGCACTTTACCTTTTGCACTCTATGAAAAAGTAAACTCTTTCTGGCGAGAGATTCTTCTTTCATGATGGTATTACTCATACAGCGAGAATTCATTGAATAGTAAAAGACGTTGATGATGCATTTGATGTGAGGTAGAACTCTTGTGTGCAAAAGACAGGAGAAATTTATCTTTCCATATTTATTTGCGAGGTGTTTTCAAATAACTCTTCTGATAGCATATGACATACCAATTAGCCCTGGATCAAAGAGGAGTGAGTTATGGGTATTTAGAATGTTTCTAAGCTGAAACACCCAGTCCCTTCCATCCAACCACATTGGCATCCATTTAGATAGGTAAGATTTGGAAAATCCCCAGGAAAGAGCCAGATTGTCACAGTATGCAAGAAAGTGTTACTGTATAGCAAAAGAAACTTAGTTAAAGTGTATTTAAGAAGATTCAAATGTCAGTATAAGGAAGATCTGTGCAGAAGTTTTATTAAGCATGGGAATGAGCAACGAGGAGACTGCTCATCACATAAAATGTTCAAGCAGAGAATGTTCATCTTTCAGGACTATTGAATACTAGAGGTGAGAAATCTGATTAAATTATTTTCTCCAAACTCTGGTATTTTAGAAAAAGTTTCTTAGGCTTAGAGGCCATTAACTTTTGGTTGACTAGTAATTTAAGTAAGTCGGCTGTTTTAGAAGCAGATTCAGATACAGGGATTTCAGGTGACTTGACTTTATTGAGACAGTGGTCTCAATAAAAACAGATTGAGAGAAGCAGTATAAGACAGGGAAGGAGTTAAAAAAGGATGCAGTTTCAGCTGAGTTTCGCTTCAGAGTGATCCCATGTGGAACTCTGGAGCATAAATTGTGTGTAGAGATTCTCTCACTTGGAGACAAAGCGGGCATAGTTTTAAATTCCAGTTAGTATTGGTCAGTCATCAGCTATGAGAGGGCACTATATTGCAGGTGAGGTGGCTCTTAAATGTCTAATGCCAGTTCTCTAGAGAAGAAGACAGCTGTAAACTAAGAGCGGCTAATACTCAGAGCAGCTGGGGAATGGGTGTGCTGGCCCTATCTACTATGTTAACAAAAGGATTCTCCTCTGCATTAGAAACAAAAAATAGGAACAGGAGTGAGCTGCTAGAGAGAAGCACAGCACTGACTTCACAGCAGCCATACATGAAAACTGACCATATGTTTGAGACCATGTAATGTGGAGATGGATATTCCATACTTAACTACACAGCCTTAAAGGCATCAGCACATACCAAGAACACATGCTTACAAAGCTGGCCTAGAGTCAAGAAGAAAAAAATCTCTGCTGTATTAGAATGTGCAATTGAAAAAGCAGGGAACATCCACATTTTTATAGTTTAATTGCTTAAATCACTGGTCTCTAGTTATTTAGAAAAGAAATACAGTACTTGTGAAAATGCTTGGTAAGTAGTTAACCTATTGCAACTTTTACAGTGTTAACCATAGGGCCATCAGGTAGAAGTGTAAGAAGCTGTGCCTTACAATGGTAAGTACTTTTTGAAAAAGAAAAGTGTTTTAGAGTCTTACATTTTGAGACTTAGAATATTAATGTGTCTCATTTTACTCTCAGGAAGGCTGGTGGGAAAGAAGTACTTTGTGGTGGTTTATTTCTGTTAAACAAGTGGGCATTTTAAGGCTGTTGCTCAAACTAGGTAAAAAATTGCATCATTCTCATGGTATTTTCAATAATTGCCACCCTCTTGGCCCATCTTATCTGTTATTCCATGAATACCTCATCAAGTTTCATCCCCCAGTGCTTACTTTCAAACTGTTTTACAGAAAATTTTAGTATACTTCCTATATAACCCTTCAAAGGCTATGTAGGAATTATGCTAAAGGTATCCAAGGCTGCTTTTTGTTTATCAGTGTTGTCTAGAAAAATTTTAATGTTTTTCTTCTTCAGCACCATAATACTACCGTTGACTGGGCATTTTTGTCGAAGAAGGAGTGTTCAAAATACGGAGGAACGGTGGTGGGGAACAACTGTGATTTTGTTCCTGATATCACACTCATGTCTTTTATCCTCTTCTTGGGAACCTACACCTCTTCGATGGCTCTGAAAAAGTTCAAAACTAGTCGCTATTTTCCAACCACTGTAAGTACCTCAGCTTTAAATCATTTTCATTGGATTTACACTGTATCAACAATAATACAACTTTATAAGGTGAAAAAGGCGCCTGTAATTCAACCTGTCCAATATAATTTTGTGCGTTTTAATAATTACACTTCAATCTTTGTTCACGTGCATACTTACTAAGTGTAGTCAAGCTTTAGGAAAACCTTCCAAGGATTTGCTCACATAATTCCGTCATATGTCTCTCATAATTCTGAATGTGCTGAAAGGAAAAGAAAATGAGATGAATTCTACCTAAAAATGCATGAGTGAAGAAAAAAACCTTTTAAATTCATAGTGTTTAAGTACATAAGCAAAAACTCTTCATGTTAATCAGGAATTTCCATGTTGTAGAATTTCTTCAGCAGCTGTACATGTGAGTATTTTAGTACTTGAATTATGGGCTGTGGGAGTAAACTTAAATTGTGTTGTTACACAAGTACTGGTATAAGATACGAGTGTCATATGAGCCAAACTTCCCTTCCCGTAATGATGAATGCCATAGTAGAGAAAAACAGATAATTAAACTGAGTTGTACAAACATCCTGTCTCCCATTAAAATGCTTGAGTGAGCTTAGTCAAAACTGTGGGTTCATGGAGACGCTACAAGATAAGACCAACATTTAGTTAATGGCATTTTGGTTTTTTGCCTGCAGAATCAAACTAAGATAATCCTTTGCTTTACAGTTCAGTTCTTAGTGTTTAGGATGTCAGTATTTCTTAGGCAGTCTTGATTACACCTGATTTATATCAGTGACCTGCTCTGTACAGCTGACATCTCATGAAATAGCTCTTCTTGCATTTTGTGTAAAAGGAGTGGAAAAATTTTAGAATATGTATCACTTGATGAAATTCCTTTTTCTAATTCCTAGGAAATGAAAATATATTTACTTTCACCTAGAACATTTTTGACTCTCTGATTCTTTTTATAAAATTGTAAATAAATGGGAGGGTTGATAATGAAATGTCTAGAACTAGATAGCCCAAGGAATGAAAAATTTCCACAAAGTGAAATGTAGAAAGAAGCATTCAACTTAGTCTGCTTAACATGGGCATTACCAGCTGGTGCTCCACAGGCAGAAAGAATTCAACCCACAGCCATTCTTTGTTTAGCCTACACACAGACAGACACACAGACACACACACACACACAGACACACACACACACACATACACACACACACACCTCTCTCTCTCTCTCTCTTTCTTTCTCTCTCGCTCTCTCTCTCTCTCTCTCTCTCTCTCTCTTCTTTCTCTCTCTCTCTGTCTCTCTCTTACTTGAGGCTTTGGTAGAATCTGTACTTTGCAGGTAGTTATTTTTCCAAGTCTCTATTGTCTAAGACTTGGCTGTTTCACACATTCAGATTAACTGCCTGTTCTTAAAGACACTGGGAAATGTGCTTTCTTGATATACCTCTTCAACCGTATGAGTTTTGTGTAGAACAGATTCCTGGGTAAAAATCTTGGAGGACAATTTTTTATTGTCTATTGAGGTTTTTTATTCTTATTAATTATTAATTTATTGGGGATCTTGGTTTTTGTTTGTATTTTTGGCTTATACTTTGTAAATCATCACCACCTGACAAAGTCTGATATAATTTAAGTATACTAAGTGGAGAAGAGGGAAATTTATGAAGCACTTAATAAGTCATAATTTACAAAATAAACTAGTTTCAACCTTGAGATGAATGGGGATTCTTTTCCTAAGTTTTAAAATCTTAATTGAGAAACAATAATTTTAAACTATATATTTCTGTAGCACAATGTGACATATGTATATGTTGTAGAATGATTAAATCAAGCCAATTAACATATCCGTAACCTCACATACTTATCATCATTTTACTGTGAGAACATTTAAAACCTAATCTTTAGCAATTTAAAAATATACAACACATTATTATTAGCTACAGTCATCATGCTGTGCAATGGATCTCAAAGACTTATTCCTCTTGTCTGATACTTTGTACATTTTGACTAATATTCTCCCATTCCCCACCTCCAGTAGGCACCATTCTACTGTCTACTTATATGAGCATGACTTTTTAGGTTTCACATATAACTGAGATGATGTAGTATTTGTTTTTCTGCGTTTGGCTTATTTCACTTCATATAATGTCCTCCATTGCTAATGACATAATTTCATTTGTTTTAAGCCTGGATAGTATTCCATTGTTTAAATGTGCCACATTTTCTTTATTCATCTATTGATGAAAACTTAGGTTGATTGTGTATCTTGACTATCGTCAATAATGCTACAAAGAACATGAGAGTGTTGATATCTCTTTGAGATCATGATTTCATTTCTTTTGGATATATACACAGAAGATAGGGTTACTGGATCATATAGTAGTTCTAGTTTTTATTTTAGGGGGAAACTTCCATACTGTTTTCTGTAATGGCTGTTCTAATTTACATTCCCACCAACAGTGTACAAGGGTTACCTTTTCTCCACATCATCACCAACACTTATCTTTTATCTTTTTGGTAATCATCCCAACAGGTGTGAGGTCATATCTCATTGTGGATTTAATTTGTACTTCCCTGATACTTAATGATGTTGAGCATTTTTTTAATATAGCTGTTGGCCATTTATGTATCCTCTTTGCAAAACATCTATTCAGGTCCTCTGTCTATTAGGTGAATTGTTTTTTTACTATTGAGTTGTTTGAGTTCCTTACATATTTTGGATGTTAACCCCTTATCAGATGTATGATTTGCAAATATGTTCTCCCATTCCACAATTTGTCTCTTCACTCTTTGATTATTTTCTTTGCTGTTCAGAAACATTTTGGTTTGATGCAATCTGTTTGTCTATGTTTGGTTTTGTTGTCAGAAAATAACCTTATGTTGAGGTGTCATGTTAGGTTGTTTATTTGATACTAAGAATAATCTTTGCCCAGACTAATGTCATGGAGCTTTTCCTTTATGTTTTCTTATAATAGTTTTACAGTTTCAGGTCTTATATTTAAATCTTTAATCCATTTTGAATTGATAATTGTATATGGTATGATATGAGAGTCCAATTTCATTCTTCTGCCTGTGGATATCTAGTCCTCCTAGCACCAAGTATTAAAGAGACTACTGTTACCCCATTGTATGTTCTTGGCATCTTTGTTGGAAATCAGTTGGCCATAAATGCTTGGATTTAATCCAGGACTCTTATTCTATCCCATTGATCTACATGTCTGTTTTTCTGCCAGTACCATGCTATTTTGATTACTATAGATTTGTAGTATATTTTGAAATAAGGTAGTGTGATGCTTCCAGCTTTGTTCTTTTTGGTCAAGATTGGTTTGGCTCTTTGGGGTCTTTTGTGATTTGATAACAAATTTTAGGATTATTTTTTCTATTTCTGTAAAAAAAATATTAGAATTTGGTTAGGGTTTGCTTTGAATCCACAGATTGGTTTGGTAATATGGACTTTTTAATAACACCACTTCTTCAAATTCATGAATACAGGATATCTTTCCATTTACTCATGTCTTCTTCAATATATTTCACCAATTCTTTATAATTTTCAAAGTATAGCACATTCATCTCCCTGGATAAATTTATTCTTTTTTTGTTTGTTTGTTTTTTAAGTGTACTTTAGGTTCTGGGGTATATGTGAAGATCATGCAGGATTGCTGCATAAGTACACACATGGCAATGTGGTTTGCTGCCTACATCCCCCCGTCACCTACATCTAGCATTTCTCCCCATGTTATCCCTCCTTGACCTCCCCACCCACCCACTTTCCCTGCCTTGGAAAAGCACACAACAGACCCCAGTGTGTGATACTACTTTTCCTGTGTGCCTGTCTTCTCATTGTTCAACATCCGCCTATGAGAACAGGCAGTGTTTGATTTTCTGTTCTTGTGTCAGTTTGCTGAGAATTATGATTTCCAGATCCATCCATGTCCCTACAAAGGACACAAACTCATCATTTTTTATGGCTGTATAGTATTCCATGGTGTATATGTGCCATATTTTCCTTGTCCAGTCTGTTGTCGATGGGCATTTGGGTTGATTCCAGGTCTTTGCTATTGTAAACAGTGCCACTATGAACATACATGTGCATGTGTCTTTATAGTAGACTGATTTATAATCCTTTGGGTATATACCCAGTAATGGGATTGCTGGGTCAAATGGTATTTCGATTTCTAGGTCCTTGAAGAAGCACCACAATGCCTTCCACAATGGTTGAACTAGTTTACACTCCCACCAACAATGTAAGAGTGTTCCTATTTCTTTTTTCTTTTTTTTCTTTCTTTCTTTTTTTTTTTTGTAGAAAGTCATTGAAAGTCATTTATTTAGAGAGAGGAGGAGAGAGAAACAGCTAAGTTAGCTAAGTCTCATGCTGAGTGAGAGAATCCAGAAAGATGGGATCCAGGAGAGGAAAGCAGCTTCCACACTGAATGGAAGGGAATAGAGAGAGATGGAGTTAAGGAGGGGAAGACAGCCTTCCATGAGAGACTGTGGAAGGGGACCCCAGAGGGGAAATCCAGGAAAGAGAAAGATGGCTTCCACGAGAGTGTTCGTGGAAGGGGACCCCAACATGGAGTTCCAAGAGTGTTCCTATTTCTCCACATCCTCTCCAGCATCTGTTGTTTCCAGATTTTTTAATGATTGCCATTCTAATTGATATGAGGTGGTATCTCAATGTGGTTTTGACTTGCATTTCTCTAATAATCAGTGATGATCAGCATTTTTTCATGTTTGTTGGCCTCGTATATGTCTTCTTTTTAAAGTGTCTGTTCATATCCTTCACCCACTTTTGAATGGGTTTGTTTGTTGTTTCTTGTAAATCTGTTTTGGTTCTTTGTAGATTCTGGATGTTAGCCCTTTGTCAGTTGGGTAGACTGCAAAAATGTTTTCCCATTCTGTTGGTTGCCAGTTCACTCTAATGATTGTTTCTTTTGCTGTACAGAAGCTCTGGAGTTTCATTAGGTTTCATTTGCCTATTTTCACTTTCATTGCCAATGCTTTTGGTGTTTTAGTCATGAAGTCCTTGCCTATGCCTATGTCTTGAATGGTTTTGCCTAGGTTTTCTTCTAGGGTTTTTATGGTGTTAGGTCTTATGCTTAAGCCTTTAATCCATCTGGAGTTAATTTTTGTGTGAGGTGTCAGGAAGGGGTCCAGTTTCTGCTTTCTGCGCATGGTTAGCCTGTTTTCTGAACACCATTTATTAAACAGGGAATCCTTTCCCTATTTCTTGTTTTTTTGTCAGGTTTGCCAGAGATCAGATGGTTGTAGATGTGTGGCATTGCCCCCAGGGCCTCTGTTCTGTTCCATTGGTCTATATCTCTATTTTGGTACCAGTATCATGCTGTTTTGATTACTGTAGCCTTGTAGTATAGTTTGAAATCAGGTAGCCTGATGCCTCCGGCTTTGTTCTTTTTACTTAGGACTGTCTTGGCTATGTGGGCTCTCTTTTGGTTCCATATGAAGTTTAAGGTGTTTTTTTCCAGTTCTGTGAAGAAGGTCATTGGTAGCTTGATGGGGATAGTGTTCAATCTATAAATTACTTTGGGCAGTATGGTCATTTTCATGACATTGATTCTTCCTAACCATGAGCATGGAATGTTTCTCCATCTGTTTATGTCCTCTCTTTATTTCCTTAAGCAGTGATTTATAGTTCTCCTTGAAGAGGTACTTTATCTTCCTTGTTAGTTGTATTCCTAAGTATTTTATTCTCTTTGTAGCAATTGTGAATGGGAGTTTGCTCATGATTTGGGTCTCTGTTAGTCTGTTATTGGTGTATAGGAATGCTTGTGATTTCTGCACACTGAGTTTGTATCCTAAGACTTTGCTGAAGTTGCTTATCAATTTCAGGAGATTTTGGGCTGAGATGATAGGGTCTTCTAAATATGCAATCAGGTCATCTTCAAACAGAGACAATTTGACTTCCTCCTGTCCTAATTGAATACTTTTTTTTTTCTCGCCTAATTGCTCTGGCCAGAACTTCTAATACTATATTGAATAGGAGTGGTTAGAGAAGGCACCCGTCTAGTGCCAGATTTCAAAGGGAATGCTTCCAGTTTTTGCCCATTCAGTATGATATTGACTGTGGGTTTGTTGTAAATAGCTTTTATTATTTTGAGATACGTTCCTTCGATACATAGTTTATTGAGTGTTTTTAGCATAAAGGGCTGTGAATTTTGTCAAAGGCCTTCTCTGCAACTATTGAGATAATCATGTGGTTTTTGTCTTTGGTTCTGTTTATGTGGTGAATTACATTTATAGGATTGCATATATTGAACCAGTCTTGCATCCCTGGGATGAAGCCTACTTGATCGTTATGGATAAGCTTTTTGATGTGCTATTGCAATCAATTTGCCAGTATTTTATTGAAGATTTTTGCATTGATGTTCATCATGGTTATTGGTCTGAAGTTTTCTTTTCTTGTTGAGACTCTGCTGGGTTTTGGTATAAGGATGATGTTGGTCTCATAAAATGATTTGGGAAGGATTTCCTCCTTTTTGGATTGTTTGCAATAGTTTCAGAAGGAATGGTACCAACTCCTCTTTGTACATCTGGTAGAATTCAGCTCTGAACCCATCTGGAGCTGGGCTTTTTTTTGGTTGATAGGCTATTAATTGCTGCGTCAACTTCAGCCCTTGTTATTGGTCTGTTCAAAGTTTCAACTTCTTCATGGTTTAGGCATGGGAGGTTGCAAGTGTCCAGGAATTTATCCATTTCTTCCAAGCTTACTGGTTTATGTGCATAGAGTTTTTTGTAGTAACTCTGATGGTAGTTTGTATTTCTGTGGAATTGGTGGTGATGTCTTCTTTTTAATTTTTTATTGCATCTATTTGATTCTTCTCCCTTTTCTTTTTTGTTAATCTGGCTGTCTATTTTATTGATCTTTTCAAAAAACCACCTCCTGGATTTATTGATTTTTTGAAGTGTGTTTTTTTTGTGTTTCTATCTCCTTCAGTTCTGCTCTGATCTTCGTTATTTCTTGTCTTCTGCTAGCTTTTGAGTTTTTTGATGTTGCTCCTCTAGCTTTTTCAATTTTGATGATAGGGTGTCGATTTTAGATCTTTCCTTGCTTCTCATGTGGGCATTTATTGCTATAAATTTCCCTGTAGACACTGCTTTAAATGTGCCCCAGAGATTCTGGCACATATGTCTTTATTCCAGTAGGTTTCAAAGAACATCTTTATTTTTGCCTTCATTTCATTGTTTATCCAGTAGACTTTCAGGAGCAGGTTGTTCAATTTCCATGAAGTTTTGCCGTTCTGAGTTAGTTTCTGAATTCTGAGTTCTAATTTGATTACCCTGTGTCTGAGAGACTGTTTATGATTTCCATTCTTTTGCATTTGCTGAGGAGTGATTTACTTCCAATTATGCAGTCAATTTTAGAACAGGTGCAATGTGCTGCTGAGAAGAACGTGTATTCTGTGGATTTGGGGTAGAGATTTCTGTAATGTCTATTAGGTCCGCTTGGTCCAGTTCTGAGTTCAAGTCCTGGATATCCTTGTTAATTTTCTGTCTCATTGATCCATCTAATATTGACAGTGGAGTGTTAAAGTCTTCCACTATTATTTTGTGGGAGTCTAAGTCTCTTTGTTAGTCATTAAGAATTTGCTTTATGTACCTGGGTGCTCCTGTATTGGGTGTGTATATGTTTAAGATCATTAGCTCTTCTTGATGCATTGATCCTTTTACCATTATGCAATGCCTTTCTTTGTCTGTTTTGATCTTTGTTGGTTTAAAGTTCGTTTTATCAGAGACTAGGACTGCAACTCCTGCTTTTTTTTTTTTTTTTTGCTCTCCATTACCTTGATAATTTTTTCTCCATCCCTTTATTTTTAGCCCATGCATGTCCTTGTATGTGAGATGGTTTTCCTGAATACAGCACACTGATGAGACTTGAATTTTGATACAGTTTGCCAGTCTGTGTCTTTTGATTAGGACATTTAGCCCGTTTACATTTATGGTTAATATTGTTATGTGTGAATTTGATCCTGCCATTTTGATGCTACCTGGATGTTTTGCCTGTTAGTTGATGCATTTTCTTCATTATGTAGATGGTCTTTACCATTTGGTATGTTTTTGGAGTGGCTGGTACTAGTTGTTCCTTTCCTTGTTTAGTGCTTCTTTCAGCAGCTCCTGTAAGGCAGGCCTGGTGGTGATGAAATCTCTCAGCAGTTGCTGGTACATAAAGGATTTTATTTCTCCTTCACTTATAAAACTTAGTTTGGCTCGATATGAAATTCTAGGTTGAAAGTTCTTTCTTTAAGATTGTTGAATATTGGACCCCACTCTCTTCTGGCCTGTATGGTTTCTGCTGAGAGATCCACTGTGAGTCTGATGGGCTTTCCTTTGTGGGTAACCCAGTCTTTCTCTCTGGCTGCCCTTAGCATTTTTTCCTTCATTTCAACCCTGGTGAATCTGACGATTATGTGCCTTGGGGTTGCTCTTCTTGAGGAATATCCTTGTGGTGTTCTATGTATTTCCTGTATTTGAATATTGGTCTGCCTTGCTAGGTTGGGGAAGTTCTCCTGGATAATATCCTGAAGAGTGTTTTCCAGCTTAGATTCATTCTCTCGATCACATTCAGGTACACCTATCAAAGGTAGATTAGGTCTTTTCACATAATCCTATATTTCTTGGAAAGTTTGTTTATTTCTTTTCACTCTTTTTTCTCTATTTCTTGCCTTCTCATTTTATTTCATTGAGTTGATCTTAAATCTCTAATATCCTTTCTTCTGCTTGGTCAATTTGGCTATTGAAACTTGTGTATGCTTTGCTGAGTTTTTGTGGCTGTGTTTTTCAGCTCCATCAAGTCATTTATATTCCTCTCTAAGCTGTTTATTCTAGTTAGCATCTCATCTAACCTTTTTTCAAGGTTCTTAGTTTCTTTGCATTGGGTTATCACATGTTCTTTTAGCTCTGAGAAGTTTGTTGTTACTCACCTTTTGAAACCTGTTTCTGTCACTCCATCAAACTCATTCTCCATCTATCTTTGATCCCTAGCTGGGGAGGAGTTGTGTTCCCTAGCTGGGGAGGCATTCTGATTTTTTGTTTTCATCATTTTTGCACTGGTTTATTCCCATCTTAGTGGCTTTATCTACCTGTGATCTTTGTAGTTGGTGACTTTTGAATGACATCTCTGAGTGGACATCCTTTTTGTTGAAGTTGATACTTTTTCTTTCTGTTTCTTGGTTTTCCTTCTAACAGGCCCCTCTGCTGCGGGACTGCTGGAGGTCCACTCCAGACCCTGCTTGCCTGGGGATCACCCATGGGGGCTGTAGAACAGTAAGGGTTGCTGCTGGTTTTTTCTTCTGTTATCTTCATCCCAGAAGAGTACCCACCAGGTGTAGGCCTGAGCTCTCCTTTATGAGGTGTCTCTTTGGGTATACTGGGGTCGGGGAGCTGCTTGAGGAGACAGTCTGTCTCTTATAGGAGCTCAAGTGCTGTGCTGGGAGCTCTGTTGTTCTGTGCAGAGCTGCTGGGCAGGTACCTTTAAGTCTGCTGCAGTGGAACTCATAACTGCCTCTTTTCCCAGGTGCTCTGACCTGGTAAGGTTGGCTTTATTTGTAGGTTCCTGACATGCTGCTGCCTTTTTTCAAAGATGCCCTGCCCCACACGGAGTAGTCTAGTCACAGTCTACCAGCAGAGGTGTTGCTGAGCTGCTGTAGGCTCTGTCCAGCTGCTGTGTGAACTGCTGTGGTATTGGTGGACTGCCTCGGTAGCGGTGGATGCCCATCCCCACACTGGGCTGGACTGTCCCGGGTCCAGCTGCACTTTGTGAAACTCTCAATCCAGAGCATTTCAGATTCCTTGTTTTTTGGGGGTGGTACCTGCCAAGCCAGATCTCCTGGCTCTCTGTCTCAGCCCCCTCCCTTTCAGTTGAATGGGCAGCTCTGTCTCCCAGGTGTTCCAGGCACCAGTTGAAATGGCTGCCCAGATTTATTTTGAGTTTCTGTGCACCAACCCACAGCACTGGCTGAAATCACTGTGCTGAAAACTTGTGGTGCTTTTCAGCCCGAGAATCTCCTGGTCTGTAGGCAGTGAAAAGTTGTTTGGAAATGCAGTGAGCACTCACCCTCTGCATTGTTCTTGCTGGGAACTGCACTCCAGAGCTGTTCCTATTTGGCCATCTTGGATCCTCTCCCCCTAAATTTATTCTTAATTATTCTTTGTAGATATTGTAAGTGGGATTGTGATTTCTTTTTCAGTTAGTTTGTTGTTGGTCTGTAGAAACATTACCAAATTGTATGTTGATTTTATATTCTGCAACTTTACTGAATTTGTTTATTACAAAATATGCTTTGGTAGAGTCTCTATGTAAGGTCATGTTGTCTGCCAACAGAGACAATTTAACTTCTTGCTTTCCTTCCTTTCATATGTTGTATGTGTCTAAGAATTTACCCATTTCTTCTAGGTCGTTTAATTTGTTGTTGTATAATTGTTCATAAGTGTCTCTTAGGGTTTTTTTTAAAGATTTCCTTGTTATCAGGTGTAGTGTCTCTTTTTAATAATGAATTTATTTATTTCAGTCTTCTTTCTTTTTTTTAGTCTAGCTGTTGGAGTGTTGATTTTGCTTATCATATTTTATTTTATTTTTGTGATGGAGTCTTGCTCTGTCACCCAGCCTGGAGAGCAGTGGTGCCATCTTGGCTTATTGCAAACTTGGCCTCCTGAGTTCGAGGGATTATGGTGCCTTGGCTTCCTAAGTAACTGAAATTGGAGGCACCCACCATCATGTCCAACTAATTTTTGTATTTTCTGTAGAGATGAGGTTTCGCCATGTTGACCAGACTCGTCTCAAACTCTTGACTTCAAGTGATCCACTTGCCTTGGCCTCCCAAAGTGCTGGGATTACAGGTGTGAACCACTGCATCCCAGCTGATTTTATCTTTAAAGAAACACCAACTTTTAGTTTGGTTGATTTTTTTTTTTTGAGTTTTCATAGTCTTTATTACTTCTTTGAATTTCATTGTTTTCTTCTTCCTAACAGTTTTGAGTTTAGTTTGTTTTTGTCTTTCTAGTTTCTTGACATGCTTCCTTAGGCTGTTTATTAGAAATCTTTCTTCTTTTGATATCCTATTTATTGCTATAAATTTCACCTTAGAACTGCTGTTGTTGTGTTCCATGGGTTTTGGTATGATATATTTCCTTTCTCATTAATATCAAATTTATTAATTTCATTTTAATTTGTTCACTTACACATTGGTTATTTAGTAGCATATATATTCAGGAGCATAAACTTCCAAGTGTTTATTAAAAGGTTTCAAAGTTTTTCTTATTGTTGATATATAGTTTTATATCATTGTGGTCAGAAAAGATATTTGATATGATCTCTGTTTTCTTAAATTTTCTGAGACTTGTTTTGTAGCCTTGTATATGATCTATCCTGGAGAATGTTACACATGCAGTTGAGAAGAAAATGTTTTCTGTAGCAGTTGTGTGGAATATTCTGTAACAGTCTGTTAGATCCATTTGATGCATGGTGCAGCTGAAATCCAATGTTTCTTGTTAACTTTCTGTATAGACGATCTGTCCATTGTTAAAAATGAGGTATTGAAATCTATTATTGTATTGTCTTCTGTTTCTCCCTTTATATCTAATAATAATATTTGCTTTATATATTTGGATACTCTGTGATTAGGTGCATAACGATTGATAATTATTTTATCTTCTTGTTGATTCAATTCCTTTATTATATAATGACCTTCTTTGTCACGCTTTACAGTTTTTGATGTAAAGTGTATTTTATTTGGATACCTCTGCTCACTTTTGGTTTCTATTTGCATAGACTATCTTTTCCCATCCATTCATTTTCAGTCTGTCCTTAATAGTGAGGGAATCTCTAGTAGGCTAACTATAGTTCATTGTTTTTAAAAAAATATACATTTATTCACTCTGTATATTTTCATTGGTGAACTTAATTTATTTACCCTTAAGGGTTTTGTTGATAGGTAAGGATTTACTCCTATCATTTTTTTAATTGTACTTTGGTTATTTTAATATCCTTTGTTCCTTTCTTCCTCTCTTGTTGTTTACCTCTGTGGTTTGGTGCTGAGCTTTGTTTCTTTTTCGTTTCTCATGTGTGGTTCTGCTGTAATTTCTATCTTTGTGGTTGCCATGGGGCTAACATAATGAGTTTTGTAATTATAATACTCTATTTTAAGCTGATAACAACTTAACTTTGGTCACGTTAAAATACTCTAGACTTTTTTGCTCTTTCCCACAATTTATATGTTTGTTACTTTAATTTACTTTCTTATCTACTGTGTGTTTCTTAGTCACTAATTATGGCTTTTCTTGTTTTTGACCTTTTTAAGTTTAAACCTTCATACTAGAGATTGAAAGATTTATGTGGCACTATTAAAATTCTGCATTTTATTATGAATTTACCTCTACTGGTGAGTTTTATACTTTCTTGTGTTTTCAGGGTAATAAGTATCATCCTTTTGCTTGCAGTTATAGCTCTTAAGCATTTTTTATAAGGCTTATCTAGCAATAATGAATTCCTTCAACTTTTGCTTGTTTGGAAAGATCTTTATTACAGCTTGCTGAATGTGATATTGGCTAACAGTTGGTTTTTCTTTCCACACTTTGAATATATTATTTCATTCTCTCCTCACTGGCAAGGTTTCTGCTGAGAAATCTGCTAATTGTCTAATGGAGGTTCTCTTATATGTGACTTGATGCTTTTCTCTTGCAGCCTATAGAATTCTCTCTTTGTCTTTAGCTTTTGATCATTTGAGTATAATATGCTTTGGAAAACATCATTTAGGGCTCAATCCAGTTGGGAACTTTTGAGCTTCTTGGATCAGGATGTCCATATTTCTCCCCAAATTTTGAAGTTTTCAGTTATTATTTTGTTAAATAAGTTTTCTGTATTTTATCTGTCTCTTCTCCCACTTTCACACATATCATCCAAAATTTATCCATTTAATTCTTATTTATTTTTCCTCTTACTTGACTGGGTTATTTCAAAAGGTATCTTCAAGCTAAGGAACTCTTTGATCTTCTTGATCTAGTCTGTTCTGAATGCTCTCAATTGTATGCTTTTTCAAATTCCTTTCACTGAATTCTTCACCTCCAAGATTTCTGTTTGATTTTTTTTATGATATCTTTTGCTTTTTAAAATTTTTCATTCAGATTATGAATTATTTTTCCAGTTTCACTGAATTGTTTGTATTCTATAATATCTTTCTGCGTTTCTTTAATGTCATTATTTTGAATTCCTTTTGACCTATTTTATAAATATTCTTGTTTTGAACCACATACTGAAGACTTACTGTGTTTCATTGGGGGTGTTATTATTTTTCTTTTTCATTTTTGCTTTTTTTGTATTTCTTTTTTAAAATATCCAACCTTTACTTTAATTCAGAGTACATGTGCAGGATGTGCAGGTTTGTTACGTAGGTAAATTTGTGCCATGGTGGTTTACTACACAGATCAACCCATCACCCAAGTATTAAGCACAGCATCCACTAGCTATTCTTCCTGATTCTCTCTCTCCTCCCACCTCTCCCCTTCCAACAGACCCCAGAGTGTGTTGTTCCCCTAGATGTATCCATATGTTCTCATCGTTTAATTCCCACTTATAAGTGAGAACATGTGGTATTTGGTTTTCTGTTCCTGCATTAGTTTGCTAAGGATAAATTGGCCCCTAGCTCCATCCACGTCCCTGCAAAGGACATGATCTTGTTCCTTTTTATGGCTGCATAGTATTTCATCATGTATATGTGCTACATTTGCTTGATCCAGTCTATCATTGATGTGCTTTTAGATTGATTCCGTGTCTTTGCTGTTGTGAATAGTGCTGCAATGAATATATGTATGCGTGTGTCTTTATAATTGAACAATTTATATTCATTTGGGTATATTCTCAGTAATGGGATTGCTGGGTCAGATGGTATTTCTGCCTCTAGATCTTTGAGGAGTTGCCACACTGTCTTCTTCCACAATGGTTGAACTAATTTACACTCCCAGCAACAGTGTAAAATAACTCCTTTTTTTCCCACAACCTTGCCAGCATCTGTTATTTTTTGACATTTTAATAATAGCCGTTCTGACTGGTGTGAGAGAGTATCTCATTGCAGTTTTGATTTGCATTTCTGTAATGATTAGTGATGTTGAGCTTTTATTCATATGTTTGCTGGGCACATGTATGTCTTGTTTTGAGAAGTGTCTTTTCATGTCCTTTGCCCACTTTCTAATGGGATTTTGTTTTCTTGTAAATTTGTTTAAGTTCCTTTTAGATGCTGGATATTAGACATTTGCCAGATGCATAGATTGCCAAAATTTCCTCTCATTCTGTAGGTTGCCTGTTTACAATGATGATTATTTCTTTTGCTGTGCAGAAACTCTTTAGTTTAATTAGATTCCATTTGTTAGTTTTTGCTTTTGTTGCAATTTCTTTTGGCATATTCATCATGAAATCTTTGCCTATGCCTATATCCTGAATGGTATTGTCTAGATTTACATTTAGGGTTTTTATAGTTTTGAGGGTTACCATTAAGTCTTTAATCCATCTTGAGTTGAATTTTGTATATGGTGTAAGGAAGGGGTCAAGTTTCAATTTTCTGCATACTACTACCCAGTTCTCTCAGCACCATTTATCAAATAAGGCATTCTTTCTCCATGGCTTGTTTTTGTCAAAGACAGGATGGTTTGTCAAAGATAGGATGGTTCTAGATGTGTGGTCTTACTTACTGATTTTCTGTTCAGTTCCACTGGTCTATGTATCTGTTTTTGTACTGGTACCATGCTGTTTGGTTTCTGCAGCTTTGTAGCTTGAAGTCAGGTAATGTGATACCTTCAGCTTTGCTCTTTTTGCTTAGGATTTCCTTCTCTATTTGGGCTCTTTTTGGTTTCATGTGAATTTAAAAATAGTTTTTTCTAATTCTGTGAAGAATATCAATAGGAGTTTACTTGGACTAGCATTGGATCTACAAATTGCTTTGGGTAGTATGGCCATTTTAACACATTGATACTTCCTATTCATGAGCATGAAATGGAAGTGGCATTATCAGTTTACAAATAATGTCCCATTTATTTGTGTCATTCTGAGCATACTTCCTTGAGCAGTAGTTTGTAGTTCTCATTGAAGAGGTCCTTAACTTCCATCATTAGCTGTATTTCTAGGTATTTTATTCCTTTTGTGGCAGTTGTGAATGGGAGTTTATTTGTGATTTGACTTTTGACTTGCCTGTTTTGGTTTAAGTCAGTGCTAGTGATTTTTGCACACTGATTTTGTATCTTGAGATTTTGCTGAAGTTGTTTAGAAACTAAAGAAGTTTTGGGGCTGAGATGATGTGATTTTCTAGATATAGTTTGATATAACCTGCAAACTAGGTTGTTTGACTCCCTGTTTGGGATACACATTTCAGGGTGTCTTCCAGGAGAACTTCTCCAACCTATCTAGATAGGCCAATATTCAAATTTTGGAAATGCAAAGAACCTACACAAGATACTCCATGTAAAATCATCCTCAAGACACACAATCATCAGATTCCCCAAGGTTGAAATGAAAGAAAAAAAATGTTTAGGGCAGCCAGAGAGAAAGGCTAGATCACCTGCAAAGGGAATCTCATGACACCAACAGTGAACCTCTCAGTGGAAATTCTACAATCCAGAAGAGATTAGGGGTCAATATTTAACAGTCTTAAAGAGAAGAAAATTAAACCTAGAAGTTCATATCTCACCAAACTAAGCTTCATAAGCAAAGGAGAAATCAAATTCTTTTCAGACAAGCAAATGCTGAGGAAATTAATTATTATCAGACCTGCTTTGCAAATGCTATTAAAAGAAACATTAAATATGGAAAGGAAAAAAACTGTTACCAGCCACTACAAAAACACACTGAAGTACACAGACCAGTGACAGTATGAAGCAACCACATAAACAAGTCTGCAAAATAACCAGCTAGCATCATGATGACAGGATCAAACCCACACTTAATACTGACCTTACATGTAAATGAGCTAAATGTTCCAATTAAAAGACACAGAGTAGAAAGCTGGATGAAGAGCCAAGACCCATTTGTATGCTGTCTTCAAGAGATCAGTCTCACATGCAAAGACACACATAGGCTCAAAATAAAAGGAAGTAGGAAAATTTGCTGAACAAATGGAAAGCAGAAAAAAGCATAGATTGCAGTTTTAGTTTCTGACAAAACAGACTTTAAACCAACAAAGATGAGAAAAGACAAAGGGCATTACATAATGGTAGAGGGTTCAATTCAACACGAGCTAAGTATCCTAAATAGAAATGCATCCAATATGGGAGCACCAAGAGTGATAAAGCAAGTTCTTAGAGACCTTCAAAGTGATTTGACTCCCACGCTATAATAATGGGAGACTTTAACACCCCAGTGACAATATTAGACAAATCATCAAGAGAGAAATTAACAAAGATTTTTAGGACCTGAGCTCAGCTCTGGATCAAGTGGACTTTATAGATATCTCTAGAACTCTCTGCCCCAAAACAACAGAATATACCTTTTTCTCATTGCCACACAGCACTTACTATAACATTGATCACATAATCGGAAGTTAAACACTCCTCGGCAAATGCCAAAGAACTGAAATCATAACAGACAGTTCTTGGACCATGGCACAATCAAATTAGAACTCAGGATTAAGAAATTCACTCAAAACCCTAAAATTTCATGGAAATTGAACAACCTGTTCCTGAAATCAAGAAGTTCTTTAAAGCTAATCAGAACAAAGAGACAATGTACCAGAATCTCCAGGATATAGTTTAAACAGTGCTAAGAGGGAACTTTATAGCACTAAAAGCCCAAATCAAAAACCTAGAAAGATTTCAAGTTAACGAGCTAACATCATAACTGAAAGAACTGAAGAACCAAGAGCAAACAAATCCAAAAACTAGCAGAAGACAAGAAATAATCAAGATCGGATCTGAACTGAATGAGATAGAGACACGAAAAACCCTTCAAAAGATCAACAAATCCAGGAGCTGGTTTTTTGAAAAAATTAATAAAATAGGCCACTAGCTAGAATAATAAAGAAGATAAGAGAGAAAACTCAAATAAACACAAGCAGAAATGATAAAGAAGGATATCACCACTGACCCCACAAAAACACAACCAATCATTAGAGAATATTATAATGGAGTTGATAATATAAACACCTCTATGTATATAAACTAGAAAATTTAGAACAAATGGATAAATTCCTAGGCACATATGCCCTCCCAAGACTGAACCAGGAAGAAGTTGAATCCCTGAATAGACCAATAATGAGTTCTCAAATTGAGACTCTGATAAATAGCCTAACCCCCAAAAGACCAGGACCAAACAGATTCACAGCTGAATTCTACCAGCTGTATAAAGAAGAGCTATTCCATAAATTAAAAGGAAGGACTTCTTCCTAATTTATTCTATGAGTCCAGCATCATTCTGATGCCAAAACCTGGTAGAGATTTAAAAAAAAAGTGAGAACTTTAGACCAGTATCCTTGATGAACATTGATGTAAAAATCCTCAACAAAATGCTGGCAAACCAAATCCAGCAGCACATCAGGCTTATCTACTATGATCAACTAGGCTTCAACCCTTGGATGCAAGGTTGGTTCAACATATACAAATCAATAAATATGATTCATCACATAGCCAGAACTAAGGACAAAAACCATGTGATTTTCTCAATAGATGCAGAAAAGGCCTTTAATAAAATTCAATATTCTTTTATATTAAAAACTCCCAATAAACTAGTTATTAAAGGAACACACCTCAAAATAATGACAGCCATATATGACAAACCCACAGCCAATATTATACTTAATGGGCAATGGCTGTAAGCATTCCTCTTGAAAACCAGTACAAGACAAGGATGCCCTCTCTCCCCACTCCTCTTCAACATAGTATTGGAAGCTCTGGCAAGGGCAATCAGGCAAGAGAAAGAAAAGCTATTCAAAACAGAAAAGAGGGAGTCAAACTGGCCTTTTTATATTTCTTGTGTCTTTATGTCGATATCTACACATCTAGTGAAATAGTCATTTTTTAAAATTCATGGAGTAGCTTTCGTAGGGAGGGATTTTTTTTTTTTTTCTGTAGATGGGTCTTAGGGTATTATTTGGTATCATATATTGGCCTTAATTCTGGGTAGGCTCAGTAGCATGGTTACCATACATTTTCTTCAGCTTTAATTTTCATCAGCAATCTGTGATTATCTTAGTGGCCTACTTCGTGGGAGTTTGTGATGGTTGCCGTGCAATTTTGCTAGGCTCTGTAGAATTCCTGAGCCAGTTTCATAGGTGACAACATTTGTGCATGGTGGGCCAGCATGCTGTGTGGCAAGCAATCTGGGGTTTGGGGACCAGGGGTGCCACCAGGTAGCCTCTTGGGCAAGGTGCATAGCAGACTGGCTAGCTGTTCAATGACTTTCCTGCTTTGCAGGTCCACCTGTTCCTCATGGGTGAGGATGCCCCATGGGTTTGAACACTGGGTTCTTGGTTGTACTGTTGGTTCTATGCTTTGTGCACCTGGGGTTGTGGTGCTGCAAGCACCTGTGTGAACATGGTGAAATGAGGGTGGGGCCTCAAGGATGGAGAGAGGCAGTGGCTTCTGGGCTCCCAGGACAGGATACCCTCTAACAGTTAGTCTAGTTTAAAGATGGTGCCATGCTATAGCACCTTAACTTGCAAGGTAGAGTATATACAACCTGAGTTCCTACTCTGGGGCAATACAGTTGTGTAAACTCCTAGAAACTCCCTAATCTGGATTTGGGCCCTGTGAGGACTGGGGACTCTTCTGTAGCAAAGACTTCTAGCATCTCTGGTGGCTATGGGGACTTCTGGCCTCCAGTTCATCTTTTTGTTGTAATAAGAAGTCTGCCCTGATTCTGAGCCAATCCCAGCAAGGAAGATAGTGTGGCAGAAGCATAAGGTTGCGTTTTCCTTTCTCTATCCTGGGCTTTCACACTCCACAGGGATTTCACTCCTACTCTGGATCTCTCCCAACATAATTTCTGTCACTCTAGTGTAAATGTAATTATTTATTTGCTATTTTGGTCCCTCTTTGTGGAGTGGCTGAGTGCCAGGCAACTCTAGTTAGCCATCTTGATGTCTGAAATGAAATTTTTTATGTCTTCTTGTGAATTGATCTCATTATCATTACATAATGGCCTTCTTTGTCTTGTTTTTTACTTAAAATTTATTTTATCTGATACAAGTACAGACTTCCCTGTTTTCTTTTGGTTTTCACTTGCATGGAGTATCGTCTGGTATCCTTTCAGTTTTAAACTATGTATATCCTGAGAGGTGAAATGAGTCTCTTTTAGGCAGCATATAGTTGGATCTTAAAAAAAAAAATCTATTCAGACATTCTGTGTCTTTTTAGAGGAGAATTTAACCCATTTATATTCAAGATAATTTTTGAAGACTTATTACTACACTTTTGTTGTTTTCTGGCTAATTTGTAGATTTTTTTGTTCTTTCCTTTCTCTTTTGTTGTTTTCCTTTGTGATTAAATAATTGTCTCCAGTGTGTTTTGATTTCTTACTTTTTATCTTTTGATGTGTTCTAGAGATTTTTGCTTTGTGGTTACCATGAGGCTTACATAAAGCATTTTGCAATTATAACAGGCTATTTTAAGATGATATCAACTTACTTTTCATTGCATAAAACAACTTTGTACTTTTACTTTACATCTCCCCCAACACTTTTTTTAAAAAATATTTTGGATGTCACAATGTATATCTTACAAATTATTATAGTAATTATCATTTTAAATAGTTTGGTCTTTACCATTTATACCAAAGATGTAAGTAACTTACCATAATTACAGTGTTTTCTGAAATTAACTATACACTTACTTTTACCAGTGAGTTTTATACTTTCAAATGTTTTTCAGTTACTTTTACCTTGAAGAATTCTCTTTAGCATTTTCTTTAATACAGATCTGGTGGCAATGAACTTGCTCAGCATTTATTTGTCTGGGAAAGTGCCTCTCCTTCATTTTTGGAGAATAGATGATATTCTTTGTTAGCAGTTTTCCCTCCCTTATGTTTTTTCTTTTTTTTTGGAGATTATATATTTTTTTGGAGATTTGTCTTTTATTTTTCATTTTGTTTTAAAATTTTGAGTTTTAAAGTGAATTTTTAAAATTATTCTTTAAGTTCTGAGGTACATGTGCAGATTGTGCAGGATTGTTATATAGGTATACACATGCCATAGTGGTTTGCTGCATCCATCCCCCCATCACCTACATTGGATATTTCTCCTAATATTATCCCTCCCCAATCCCCCACTGCCTGCTATATCTCCCCTACACCCCACTCCCCAACAGGCCCTGGTGTGTGATGTTCCCCTCCCTGTGTCCATGTGTTCTCATTGTTCAATACTCACTTATGAGTGAGAACATGTGATGTTTGGTTTTCTGTTCTTGTGTCAGTTTGCTGAGAATGATGGTTTCTAGTTTCATTCATGTCCCTGCAAAGGACATGAATTCATCCTTTTTTATGGCTGCATAGTATTCCATGGTATGTATGTGCCACATTTTTTTATCCAGTCTATCATTGATGGGCATTTGGGTTGGTTCCAAGTCTTTGCTATTGTGAACAGTGCCACAGTAAACATAAGTGCACATGTGTCTTTATAATAGAATGATTTAGAATACTTTGGGTATATACCCAGTAAAGGGATTGCTGGGTCAAATGGTATTTTTAGTTCTAGATCCTTGAAGAATTGCCACACTGTCTTCCACAATGGTTGATCTAATTTACACTCCCATCAACAGTGTAAAAGTGTTGCTATTTCTCCACATCCTTTCCAGCATCTGTTGTCTCCTTATTGCCTTTCTAACTGGGGTGAGATGATATCTCGATGTGGTTTGATTTGCATTTCTCTAATGACCAGTGACGATGAGCTTTTTTTCATGTTTGTTGGCTGTATAAATGTCTTCTTTTAAGAAGTGTCTGTTCCTATCCATCATCTACTTTTTGATTGGGTTGTTTGGTTTTTTTTTCTTGTGCATTAAATGTTTAAGTTCTTTGTAAATTCTGGATATTAGCCCTTTGTTGGATGGAGTGATTGAAACAAATTTCTCCCATTCTGTAGGTTGCCTGTTTACTCGGATGATAGTTTCTTTTTATTTTATTGCACAAATTTATGGGGTATGTGTGAGATTTTGTTTTATGTATATAACAAAAGGTTATAAGGATGTTGAGGGCATCTATCACCCATTTTCAATACATTTTGTTAAATATAGTTACTCTAACCTTTTATCAAACATTGAATTTGATCCTTCTATTTCATTATACCTATAACCCAATTTATCCTTTGCCCTACCCCCATCACCCTTCCTAGATTCTGTTAACTGTGTTTCCACCCCCTACCTCAATGTGATCAACTGTTTTAGCTTCCACATGAGTGATAACATGCACTATATATCTTTGTGTGCCTGGCTTACTTCACTTAACATAATGACCTTCAGTTTTATCCATGTTGCTTCAAATGACATTATTTAATTCTTTTTATGGCTACATAGTTTTTTATTATATATGTATGTCACATTTTCTCTATCCATTTATCTGTTGATGGACATGTAGGTTGATCCCGTACCTTTGCTATTGTGAATGGTGATGCAGTAAACATGTGAGTACAGGTATCCTATCCCTTTGATACAGTGATTTTCTTTCCTTTGTGTAGATTCCCAGTACTGTGTTTGCTGGATCAAATGGCAATTCTGTGTTGAGGTTTTTGAGAAATCTCAATACTGTTTCCATAGTGACCGTAGTAGTTTACATTTCTACAAACCATATAAAAAATTTCTTCTTTCTCTGTGTCCTTGCCAACATCGTATTTTTGGTCCTTTTAGTAACAGCTACTCTGATGGGGGTAAGATGACATCTCATTGTAAATTTGACTTGCATTTCTCTGATGGTTAGTGATGATGAGCATTTTTTCATATGCCTGTTGTCTATTACTATGTCTTCTTTTGAGAAATGTCTATGTGTTTTCTTTGCCCACTTTTAAGTGGAATTATTTGTTTTTCTTTTCTTGAGTTGAGTACCTTGTTTATTCTAATGTTAGTCCTTTGTTAGATGAATAATTTGCAAATATATTCTCACATTCAATAGATTGTCTCTTCATTCTGTAGATTATTTCTTTTGTTGTGCAGAAGCTTTTAGTTTAAGTCCCGCTTTTCTATTTTTGTTCTGTTGCTTGTCAATTTCAGATCTTAATCATAAATTATTTGTTATGGGAAAACATTTTTGCAATCTACTCATCTGACAAAGGGCTAATATCCAGAATCTACAAAAAACTAAAATAGATTTACAAGAAAAAAACAAACCCATCCAAAAGGAGAAGGATATGAACAGACACTTTACAAAAGAAGACATATATGAAGCCAACAAACATATGAAAAAATGCTCATCACTGATTATTAGAGAAATGCAAATCAAAACCACATTGAGATGCCACCTCATGCCAATTAGAATGGTGATCATTAAAAAATCTGGAGACAACAGATGCTGGAGAGTATGTGGAGAAATAGGAACACTTTTACACTGTTGGTGGGAGTGTAAACTAATTCAACCATTTTGAAAAACAGTGTGGTGCCTCCTCAAGGACCTAGAAACAGAAATTTCATTTGACCCAGCAATCCCATTACTGGGTATATACCCAAAGGATTATAAATCATTCTACTATAAAGACACATGCACACATATGTTCATAGCGGCACTGTTTACAATATCAAAGACTTGGAACTAACCCAGATGCCCATTGACAATAGACTGGGCAAGGAAAATGTGGCACATATACACCATGGAATACTATGTAGTCATAAAAACGATGAGTTCTGTCCTTTATAGGGACATGGATGAATCTAGAAACCATAATTCTCAGCAAACTTACACAAGAACAGAAAATCAAACACCCCACGTTCTCACTCATAGGTGAATGTTGAACAATGAGAACACATGGACACAGGGAGGGGAGCATCACACACTGGGGTCTGTTGGGGGGTGCCAAGGGAGGGACAGTGAGGGAGCATGGGGAGGTTAGGGAGGGACAACATGGGGAGAAATGCCAGATGTAGGGGATGGAGGCAGCAAACCACATGTGTGTACCTATGCAACAATCCTGCATGATCTTCACATGTACCCCAGAACCTAAAGTACAATAAAAAATAAAAGCATCTCAGAGACAAAAATAAATAAATAAATAATTTGTTTACACCAATGTCTGGGAGAGTTTTTCCTAAATTTTTTCCCAGTATTTTTATAGTTTGAGGTCTTTTTAAATCCTTAATGTTGAGTTGATGTTTGTATATGGTGAGGAAGGAGTCCAGCTGAATTTTTCTGGATGTGGGTATCCAATTTTCCCAGCACCATTTATCAGACAGGGTGTACTTTACCCAATGTAAGTTCTTGTCAGCTTTGTTGAGGATCAGTTGGCTGTAAGTGTGGTTTTATTTCTGGATTATCTACTTTGTTCCACTAGTCTTTGTTTCTGTTTTTATAGCAATATTGCACTGATGTGGCTGCTAAAGCATTGTAATATATCTTGAAGTCATGTAATGTGATGCCTCCAGCTTTATTCTTTTGCTGCTCAGGATTGCTTTGGCTATTCAGGCTTCTTTTGAGTTCTGTATGAATTTTATTACATAGGATTTTTTCTAACTCTATGAAGCCGGCAGTATTTTGAAACAGATCACATTGAATCTGCAGACTGCTTTGGACAATATGGTCATTTTAATGGTATTAATGCTTCTGATCCATGAGTGTGAGAAGTTTTTCTACTTGTGGCCTCTTTATTTCATCAGTGTTGTGCAATTTTCTTTCTAGAGCTGTTTCATCCTTTTGGTTAAATTTATTCCTAGGTATTTTGTTTTATTATATTATATCTCTTGCAAATTCAGTTACCTTTTTAATTATTTTCATGACTTGATCATGGTGTATAGAAATGCCACTGAGTTTTGCATGTTGATTTTATATCCTGCAACTGTACTATTTTTTTTCTATCAAGTATAAGAGATTTTTGTAGAGTTTTTATTAGACTGTATTGTCAGCCAGGAAGCACAATTTAACTTCCCCCTTTTTAATTCAGATGTCTTTGATTTCTTTCTCTTACCTAGTTGCTTCAGTTAGGACTTCCAGACTGTGTAGAATAGGAGTTGTGAAAGTGGGTATCCTTGTCTTTTTCCAGTTCTTAGAGGAAGGGCTTTCAACTTGTCCTCATTCAGTATGACATTGGTGGTGAGTTTGTTTCACAAGGTCTTTATTATTCGGAGGCATGCTCATTCTATTTTTAGTTTATTGAGAGTTTTTATCATGGAAGGATGTTGAATTTTATCAAATCGTTTTCTGCATTGATTGAGATGATTGTATTATTTTTGATCTTCATACTGTTTATGTGATGTCACATTTACTGATTTGCTGAATCAGTAAATGTGACATCACATAAACAGTATAAAGATCACTGTTTATTGTGCTGAATTATACCTGCCTTCCTGGGATAAATCCCAAACGTGTAGATGTGCTATTGGTTTTAATTTGCTGGTATTTTGTTGAGAATTTCTGCATCTGTGCTTATCAGAAATATTGACCTATATTTGTCACTTTTGTTGTTATTCTATTCTTGTCTGTTTTTGGTATCAGGGTGATATTAGCTTCATAGAATGTATTAGGGAGATGATATGGTTTGGATTTATGTCTCCACCCAAATCTCATATCAAATTGTAATTCCCAGTGTTAAAGGACGGGCTTGATATTGGATTATGGGAGGAGATTTCCCCCTTATTGCCCTCATGATAGTGAGTTCTCACAAGATCTGTTTTTTTACGGTTTTGAAGGATCTCCCCCTTTACCCTCTTCCTCCTGCTCCAGCTATGTAGAACATGCCTGCTTCCCCTTTGCCTTCCATCATGACTGTAAGTTTCCTGAGGCCTCCCCAACTGTACTTCCTGTACAGCCTGCAGAACTGTGAGCCAATTAAAACTATTTTCTTTATAAATTACTGAGTCTCAGGTAATACTCTAAAAAGCAATGTGAGAATGGACTAATATTAAAAAAAAAATTCCCTCTTTTTCAATTGTTTGGAATAGTTTGAGGAGGGTTGGTTATTTCTTTATGTGTTTGGCAGAACTCCATAGTGAATCTATGTAGTCCTGGGATTTTCCTTATTGGGAGACATTTTATTACTTATTTAATCTCACTACTAATTATTGGTCTTTTGAGGTTTTCTATTTCTTACTGATTCAATCTTAGTTGGGAGCATGTTTCTAGGAATTTATCCATTTCCTCTAGGTTTTCTAGTTTATTATTCTATAGCTGTTCATGATAGTCTGTAATTATCTTTTGCATTTTTCTTGTGTATCAATTGTAATGTCTTCTTTTTCATTTCTGATTTTAGTTGAATGTCTTCTGTCTTTTTTTTCTTGTTTAGTCTAGCTGGTTTATTGGTTGTTTATATTTTTTGAAGAACCAACTTTTTGTTTCATTTATTCTTTGTATTTTTTTAGTCTGTATTTCACTTAGTTCTTCTCTGATCTTTATTATTTCTTTTCTTCTTGAGAGTTCTGGATTTGGTTTGTTCATGGTTTTCTATTTCCTTGATGTACATTTTTAGATTGTTAACTTGGAATATTTCTACTTTTCCATGGAGATATTTATTACTATAAATTTTATTCTTCATACCATTTTTGCTGTATTCCACAGGTTTGGGTATATTAGGTTTTTATTTTCATTTGTATCAAAATTTTTTTTTAATTTTCATCTTAATTTCTTTGTTGACTCAAAGGTCATTCCAAAGCATGTTTAATTTTTATATAATTTTGTAGTTTCTGAAGTTTATCTTTGTATTTATTTGTAGTTATATTGTGGTCTGACAAGATACTTGGTATGATTTTCATTTTGTGAAAGTTTTTAGGAATTCTTTGGTGGCCTAAAATATGGTTAGTCCTGGATAATGTTTCATGTGCTGATGAAAGAAATGTATATTGTGCAGTCGTTAGGTAGAATGTTCTGTAAATGTCTGTTAGGTCGATTTGGTCTAAAGTTCAGTTCAAATCAGTGTCTCTTTTTTGATTTTTAAAAATCTAGATGATTTATTTAATGCTGACAATGGGGTGTTAAAATCTTTTACTGTTATTGTATCACATTCTGTTTCTTCAGATCTAGGAATATTTGCTTTATGAATCTGAGTACTTTATTGTTGGGTGCCTATATTTTTAGAATTGTTATATCCTCTTGCTAGGTTGATTGCTTTATTTCCTAGGTAATTACATTTTTTTTAATGTTCTTGACTCAAAGTCTGTTTTATCTTATATAATTATAGCTATAATTATATAAGATAAAAACTTACCTTATATAAGTTTTAACTTATCTTATGTAAGCTATAATTATATAAGATAAAAACTGCTCCCTTCTGGTTTTCATTTGAATGGAATATCTTTTTCCATCCCTTTACTTTCAGTCCATATATGTCCTTATTGGTAAGGTTAGTTTCTTATAAGTAGCATATAGTTAGATGCTACTTTTGTAAATTCAGTCAGCAGTTTTGTATCTTTTAAGTGTGGGATTTAATCTGTTAATATTCAGAGATATTATTGATATGTGAGGCTTTGTTTCTGTCATATTACTAATAGTTTTCTGATTGTCTTGTATATTCTTTCTTCCTTTTTTTTCCTCTTATTATTTGTGGTTTGGGGGATTACTGTTAGTGGTACCATTTGAGTCATTTTTCTTACTCCTTTGTGTAATTGCTTTACAATGACTGTGCTCCCAAAATGGTGCCCTACCACAGCTGCCCAGGTCTTATGGGGGTGTGAGTGACCCAGTGCAGCTTCCTAGTCTGGTGTAATGCCCTCACTGGGTTTCTAAACCATCACGCTTGCTAATATCTATGTTTGTGGGGGTAGAGGAGCTCTTTTGTAGTTCAGATTGCAGCAGACTGTGTAAGGGATGAGGACCATTGAAGTTCTATTAATTATCCTTTCCCTGTAATACGGAACCCCTCCAGCCTCCCTGGCCACTTGCTTCCTTCTCTTTCTGTGCATCATTTGTTTTCTGTGAGTTCTCTCTTAAACTCTTGTGTTCTCTCCTATGTGTTCTATTCGAGGTGTATTTATCTATTTTTAACTTTGGTTCTTCTTCTGGAAAGAGTAGGTGTCTGTAGTCAGCCATCTTGCATCAGAATCCTTCTTCAGCATTTTGAATATATCATTCCAATTGCTCCTGGGTTGTAAGGCTTTCGCTATAAAATATGCTGCTAGTATTATTGGAACTCATATTGGAAGCATACGTGATTTGCTTCTCTTGCTGCTTTCAAGATTTTCTCTTTTTGTTTGTTTTTTTTTTGACAGTTTGATTATAACTTGATATAGTATTTTTGTGTCAAATCTGATTGAAGACCTTTGAATTTCCTATAGCTAAATATTTATATTTCCCTAGGTTTGAAATATTTTCCCTAGGTTTGAAATGTTAAATAAACTTCATACCCTTTGTCCCTCTCTTTTTCTTCTTGATCTCCTTTAACTTGAATATTTGTTCTTTTGACCCTGTCACATAGATCGTATAAACTTCCTTTATTCTTTTCGTTGTTTTTTTCTCTACTTACTGTATTTTCTTTTTTTTTTTTCTTTTTTATTGCATTTTAGGTTTTGGGGTACATGTGAAGAACATGCAAGATTGTTGCATAGGTACACACATGGCAGTGTGGTTTGCTGTCTTCCGTCCCCTCACCTGTATCTGTCATTTCTCCCCATGTTATCTCTTCCCACCTCCTCACCCCCCGTCCCTCCCCCATTTCCCCCCAACGGACCCCAGTGTGTAGTGTTACCCTCCCTGTGTCCATATGTTCTCATTGTTCAACACCTGCCTATGAGTGAGAATATACGGTGTTTGATTTTCTGCTCTTGTGTCAGTTTGCTGAGAATGATGGTTTCCAGGTTCATCCATGTCCCTACAAAGGACGTGAACTCATCGTTTTTGATGGCTGCGTAATATTCCATGGTGTATATGTACCACATTTTCCCTATCCAGTCTATCATCGTTGGGCATTTGGGTTGGTTCCAGGTCTTTGCTATTGTAAACAGTGCTGCAATGAACATTCATGTGCACGTGTCCTTATAGTAGAATGATTTATAATCCTTTGGCTATATACCCAGTAATGGGATTGCTGGGTCAAATGGGATTTCTATTTTTAGGTCCTTGAGGAATCGCCACACTGTCTTCCACAATGGTTGAATTAATTTACATTCCCACCAACAGTGTAAAAGTGTTCCTATTTCTCCACATCCTCTCCAGCATCTGTTGTTTCCCGATTTTTTAATGATCGCCATTCTAACTGGTGTGAGATGGTATCTCAATGTGGTTTTGATTTGCATTTCTCTGATGACCAGTGATGATGAGCATTTTTTCATATGTTTGTTGGCCTCCTGTATGTCTTCTTTTGTAAAGTATCTGTTCATATCCTTCGCCCATTTTTGAATGGGATTGTTTGTTTTTTTCTTGTAGATCTGCTTTAGTTCTTTGTAAATTCTGGATATCAGCCCCTTGTCAGATGGGTAGACTTCAGAAATTTTTTCCCATTCTGTTGGTTGCCGATTCACTCTACTGACTGTTTCTTTTGCCGTGCAGAAGCTGTGGAGTTTGATTAGGTCCCATTTGTCTATTTTGGCTTTTGTTGCCCTTGCTTTTGGTGTTTTGGTCATGAAGTCCTTGCCTACACCTATGTCCTGAATGGTTTTGCCTAGATTTTCTTCTAGGGTTTTTATGGTGTTAGGTCTGATGTTTAAGTCTTTAATCCATCTGGAGTTAATTTTGGTGTAAGGTGTCAGGAAGGGGTCCAGTTTCTGCTTTCTGCACATGGCTAGCCAGTTTTCCCAACACCATTGATTAAACAGGGAATCCTTTCCCCATTGCTTGTTTTTGTCAGGTTTGTCGAAGATCAGATGGTTGTGGGTATGTTGTATTTCCTGTGAGGCCTCTGTTCTGTTCCATTGGTCTATATCTCTGTTTTGGTACCAGTACCATGCTGTTTTGATTACTGTAGCCTTGTAGTATAGTTTGAAGTCCGGTAGTGTGATGCCTCCTGCTTTGTTCTTTTTGCTTAGAATTGACTTGGCTATGCGGGCTCTCTTTTGGTTCCATATGAAGTTTAAGGTGTTTTTTTCCAGTTCTGTGAAGAAGGTCATTGGTAGCTTGATGGGAATAGCGTTGAATCTGTAAATTACTTTGGGCAGTATGGCCATTTTCATGATGTTGATTCTTCCTAACCATGAACATGGAATGTTTCTCCATCTGTTTGTATCCTCTCTTATTTCGTTGAGCAATGGCTTGTAGTTCTCCTTGAAGAGGTCCTTTACATTCCTTGTTAGTTGTATTCCTAGGTATTTTATTCTCTTCGTAGCAATTGTGAATGGTAGTTCGTTCTTGATTTGGTTCTCTTTAAGGCTATTACTGGTGTATAGGAATGCTTGTGATTTTTGCACGTTTATTTTGTATCCTGAGACTTTGCGGAAGTTGTTTATCAGTTTCAGGAGATTTTGGGCTGAGATGATGGGGTCTTCCAGATATCCAATCATGTCATCTGCAAATAGAGACAATTTGATTTCCTCCTTTCCAATTTGGATACCCTTTATTTCTTTTTCTTGCCTGATTGCTCTGGCTAGAACTTCCAGTACTATATTGAATAGGAGTGGTGAGAGAGGGCATCCTTGTGTAGTGCCAGATTTCAAAGGGAATGCTTCCAGTTTTTGCTCATTCAGTATGATATTGGCTGTTGGTTTGTCGTAAATAGCTTTTATTGTTTTGAGATACGTTCCGTCAATACCTAGTTTATTGAGGGTTTTTAGCATAAAGGGTTGTTGAATTTTGTCAAAAGCCTTCTCTGCATCAATCGAGATAATCATGTGGTTTTTGTCTTTGGTTCTGTTTATGTGGTGAATTACGTTTATGGACTTGCGTATGTTGAACCAGCCTTGCATCCCCGGGATGAATCCTACTTGATCATGGTGGATGAGCTTTTTGATATGCTGTTGCAATCGGTTTGCCAGTATTTTATTGAAGATTTTTGCATCTATGTTCATCATGGATATTGGCCTGAAATTTTCTTTTCTTGTTGAGTCTCTGCCGGATTTTGGCATCAGGATGATGTTTGTCTCATAAAATGATTTGGGAAGGATTCCCTCTTTTTGGATTGTCTGGAATAGTTTCAGAAGGAATGGTATCAGCTCCTCTCTGTATGTCTGGTAGAATTCAGCTGTGAACCCATCTGGACCTGGGCTTTTTTTGGGTGTTAGGCTCTTTATTGCTGCCTCGACTTCAGACCATGTTATTGGTCTATTCAGGGTTTCGGCTTCTTCCAGGTTTAGGCTTGGGAGGTTGCAGGTGTCCAGGAATTTATCCATTTCTTCCAGGTTTACTAGTTTATGTGCATAGAGTTGCTTGTAATAATCTCTGATGATGGTTTGGTTTTCTGTGGAATCTGTGGTGATATCCCCTTTATCGTTTTTTATTGCATCAATTTGGTTATTCTCTCTTTTCTTTTTTATTAATCTGGCTAGTGGTCTATTTTGTTGATCTTTTCAAAAAACCAGCTTCTGGATTTATTGATTTTTTGAAGAGTTTTTTGTGTCTCTATTTCCTTCAGTTCTGCTCTGATCTTAGTTATTTCCTGTCTTCTGCTAGGTTTTGAGTTTTTTTGATCTTGCTCCTCTAGCTCTTTCAATTTTGATGATAACGTGTCAATTTTCGATCTCTCCTTTCTTCTCATGTGGGCACTCATAGCTATATATTTTCCTCTAGAGACTGCTTTAAATGTGTCCCAGAGATTCTGGTATGTTGTGTCTTCGTTCTCATTGGTTTCGAAGAACATCTTTATTTCTGCCTTCATTTCATTGTTTATCCAGTCAACATTCAAGAGCAAGTTGTTCAGTTTCCATGAAGCTGTGCGGTTCTGAGTTAGTTTCTGCATTTTTAGTTCTAACTCGATTGCACTGTGGTCTGAGAGACTGTTTGTTATGATTTCTGTTCTTTTGCATTTGCTGAGGAGTGATTTATTGCCAATTATGTGGTCAATTTTAGAGTAGGTATGGTGTGGTGCTGAGAAGAATGTATATTCTGTGGATTTGGGGTGGAGAGTTCTGTAAATGTCTATTAGGTTTGCTTGTTCCAGGTCTGAGTTCAGGTCCTGGATATCCTTGTTGATTTTCTGTCTGGTTGATCTGTCTAATATTGACAATGGGGTGTTAAAGTCTCCCACTATTATTGTGTGGGAGTCTAAGTCTCTTTGTAAGTCATTAAGAACTTGTCTTATGTATCTGGGTGCTCCTGTGTTGGGTGCATATATATTTAGGATCGTTAGCTCTTCTTGTTGCAGTGATCCTTTTACCATTATGTAATGTCCTTCTTTGTCTCTTTTGATCTTTGTTGCTTTAAAGTCTATTTTATCAGAGATGAGAATTGCAACTCCTGCCTTTTTTTGCTCTCCATTTGCTTGGTAGATCTTCCTCCATCCCTTTATTTGGAGCCTTTGTGTATCCTTGCATGTAAGATGGGTTTCCTGGATACAGCACACTGATGGGTTTTGGTTTTTTATCCAATTTGCCAGTCTGTGTCTTTTGATTGGGGCATTTAGTCCATTGACATTTAGGGATAGTATTGTTATGTGTGAATTTGATACTGTCATTTTGATGCTACCTGGCTGTTTTGTTGGTTAGTTGATGCAGCTTCTTGATTGTGTTGATGCTCTTTTACCATTTGGTGTGTTTTTGGAGTGGCTGGTACTGGTTGTTCCTTTATATGTGTAGAGCCTCTTTTAGGAGTTCTTGTAGTGCAGGTTTGGTGGTTATGAAATCTCTGAGTGCTTGCTTGTTCACAAAGGATTTTATTTTTCCATCACTTATGAAGCTTAGTTTGGCTGGATAGGAGATTGTGGGTTGAAAGTTCTTTTCTTTAAGAATGTTGAATATTGGCCCCCAATCTCTTCTGGCTTGTAGGGTTTCTGCTGAGAGATGTGCTGTGAGTCTAATGGGCTTCCCTTTGTGGGTAACCCGACCTTTCTCTCTGGCTGCCCTTAGCATTTTCTCTTTCATTTCAACCCTGGTGAATCTGACGATTATGTGCCTTGGGGTTGCTCTTCTTGAGGAATATCTTTGCGGTGTTCTCTGTATTTCCTGTATTTGAATATTGGTCTGCCTTGCTAGGTTGGGGAAGTTTTCCTGGATAATATCCTGAAGAGTATTTTCCAGCTTGGATTCATTCTCTTCATCACATTCAGGTACACCTATCAGACATAGATTGGGTCTTTTCACATAGTCCCACATTTCTTGAAGATTTTGTTCATTCCTCTTTGCACTTTTTTCTCTGTTCTTGCCTTCTCTTTTTATTTCATTGAGTTGATCTTCGACTTCTGATATCCTTTCTTCTGCTTGGTCAATTCGGCTGTTGAAGCTTGTGCATGCTTCACGATGTTCTCGTGTTGTGTTTTTCAGCTCCATCAATTCACTTATAATCCTGTCTATGCTGTCTATTCTCGTTAGCAGTTCGTCCAATCTTTTTTCAAGGTTCCTATTTTCTTTACGTTGAGTTAGAACATGTTCTTTTAGCTCACTGTAGTTTCTTACTACCCACCTTCTGAAGTCTGATTCTGTCATTTCTTCACCCTCCTTCTCCATCCAGTCTGGTTCCCTTGCTGGTGAGGAGTTGTGATCCCTTTTAGGAGGAGAGGTGTTCTGGTTTCGGGAGTTTTCATCCTTTTTCCGCTGGTTTCTTCCCATTTTTGTGGGTTTATCCACCTGTTGTCTTTGTAATTACTGTCTTTCAGATTGGGTTTCTGAGTGAGCTTCTAGTTTGTGGATGCTGAAGTTACTTCTTTTTTTTTTTTTTTTTAAGTTTTCCTTCTAACAGTCTGGCCCCTCTGCTGTAGGACTGTTGAGGTCCTCTCCAGGCCCTGCTTGCCTGGGGGTCACCTGCAGCAGCTGCAGAACAGTAAGGGTTGCTGCCAGTTTCCTCTTTTGCTATCTTTGTCCCAGAAGGATGCTCGCCTACTGTTAGTCCGTTCTCTCCTTTATGAGGTGCGTCTTTGGATCTATGGAGGTCAGGGAGCTACTTGAGGAGACAGTCTATCTTTTATTGGTGCTTAAGTCCTGAGTTGTGAGCTCCGTTGTTCGTTCAGAGCTGCTGGGCAGGTATGTTTAGGTCTGCTGCAGCTGAACTCATAAAGCACTTTTTGTTCCCAGGTGCTCTGTCCTAGGGAGTTGGAGCTTTATGAGTTTCCATTGCACTACTGCCTTTTTTGATTTTTCTTTCAGGTCTGACCTGCCCAGCTAGCAGTACGCCTAGCCACTGCCTGCCCGCAGGGGTTTGCTGAGCTGCTGTGGGCTCCGCCCAGCTGCCCTGAGCTCTTTCCTGCAGTCCTGTTTACATGGGCGTAGTTAGAACTGTCTCTGCAATGGTGGCCCCGCCTCTGTTATGGAGGACTCTCTCTGTTGTGGCAGGTTGCCTCGGCAACAGTAGGTTGCCTCGGCAATGGGGGGCCTGCCTCCATAGTGGTGGAGAGTCTCAGTAATGGTGGAAGCCCCTCCCCCACCGAGCCCGACTGTCCAGGTTCAGCTGTGCTTGGTTTGAAGGGCTCAACCCAGAGGGTTTCCAATTACTGTTTTTGTTTTCGTTGTTGTTGGGAGTGGAGGGGTGGGACCAACCGAGCCTGATCACCTGGCTCCCTGACTCAGAGTCTTTTCTTTTAAGTTGAACTCCAGTCGCTTGTTGAAAACGCGCCGGGATATCCGGTGCTGCGACTCACGGAGTCTGCTCGAAATGCGGCGCCGGCTCCTGGCGGATTTTTTGCCTAGGAATCTCCTGGCCTGGCTCGCTATTTCAGATGAATGGGCAACTCTGCCGTCTCAGGGCTCTGCTCGCCAGCTAAGAGGGCTCCCAGACCAGTGGCTTTTGTACGGAGAACCGCAGCAACAGGGAGTGGTCACAGCAGCCACGCGGGCCAAAACAGCCACACTGGCTGGGACTGCGACGCTGGCGACCCCTCTGCCTGGGTATCTCCTGGTCTGTGGGCAATAAGAGTTCGTCTGGAAATGCGGCGTCCACTCACCCTCTGCACTTTCACTGGGATACTTATTGTATTTTCAAATAACCTATTTTTAAGTTCACAGATTCTTCTGCTTGATCAATTCCACTGTTGATGCTCTTTATTGCATTTTTAAATTTTCTTCATTATATTTTCAGCTCTAGAATTTCTATTTGTTTTTTTAAGATAATTTTATTTAAATATTTGAATGTAAGTAATTTCAATCTTTGTTAAATTTCTAGTTTTGGTCATTTATTGTTTTCCTGATTTTGTAGCATCCTGTCTTTTTAAAAGTTTTCTGGGCTTCCTTAAAATAATTATTTTGAATGCTTTGATAGTTCATATATCTGCATTTTTTGGGGATGATTACTGGGGCTTTATTTTTTCTTTAAGTGGTGTCATGTTTTCTTAGTTGTTCTTGGTCTTGTGGCTATTGATTTTTTTTTTGCATTTGAAGAAGTAGAGACTAATTTTAGTCTTTGCAGAATGTCATTGTCTAGAAAAGTTTTTCACCAACCAGCCCGCCTAGTGACTCTGGCAGGTGTTCTCATGTGATCCGTAGGCAGGCTTGCTGCAGGACTTCCCAGGCAGGCTGACCTGCTTCTTGTGTAAACAAGTGAGTGCACCTGGCACCTGGGTCCATAGTCTGGGGACTGGAGCCTCAGTCCTCGAGGGATGGCTTGGGGCCTGGGTCCATGGGCACTGGCCTAGAACTTGAGTCTGTAGGAAGGGTCTAGGAGCCTTGGTTCATAGGAGCCTTCCTGGCTCCAGGGTCTAGTGAGGTGGGCCTGGACCCTGTGTCTTCTAGAGCCTGGCTCTCTGGGTACCAGCCTAGAGCCTGGGGTTGGCCTGGTGCTGGGTCAGATGTAGAGTCTGGGATCACAGATGCTGGCCTAATGCCCAAAGCCAAAGTGACTGGTCTGATGCCTGTGGCTATGGGGACCACCCTTAAAAGTGGCTCTATGGGTACTTGCCTGGAGACTGGGTCTGTGAGGGCTGTTGTGGGTCATGCAACCACAGGGCCTGTCCTGAAACATGGGTCTGCTAAAGTGTGCCTGGATCCTAGGTCTGCTGGAGTGTGGGACTTAAGGGTCCAGTCTGGAGGGTGGAGCCACAGGGACTGACCTGGTACTGGGCAAGTGTCGAGCCTGTATGCGTGGTACTTACCTAGTACCTAAGGCCATGGGTGCCGGCATGGTTCCATAGCAGGCCTGAAGTCTGGGGCTGTCTGGGCTGACCTGGCTCTGGGCTGGTCTGGAACCTAGGGTGGGCCTGAAGCCTGAGGCCGTAGGGGCCGATTGATACTGGACAGGCCTGGAGCCTGTATTGGCAGGGACTGGTTTGGAGGCTGAGTCTGCAGTACTGACCTGATGACTAAGGCCATAGCATCTAACCTGGTGCTGGGGGTGCTCAGAGCCTATTGTACCTGGGTCTACCCTGGCCCTAGGGCTCATCTGGAGCCTAGGGCCACTGGGTTTGGTCTGGCAGTGGAGTGGGCTCAGACACCAAGTCCTCAGAGCAGGCCAGGAGCATGGGACTGCTGAGCCAGCCTGGTGTGGGTGCAGCCCAGATCAGTCTGTGGTTGATTTTAGAGCCTGGGGTTCTCTACCAACCTAGAGTCTAGGGTTGCGGGGGCCTCCTTCTCATTTGGTTTTACTGGGACAGGCCTGTTGGTGTCCAAGGCGAAGACTGGTACTCATTTCCCTCTTCTTCTCCTAAACAGAGAGTTTCCCTCTTCATCTCTTGTGAAAGTATTTTAATCAGTGGCTAGTTGTTCAAATTGATATTTCTACAGGGGAATGACCATTGGAAAGTCTTAGTCTGCAATCTTGCTGATGTCACTTCCCAGACTAAATAGAATGGTCATTTTACTTTCTATGTGTGCAAAACCTTTTCCTTCTGGCAGTAACACCCAAATTGAGTAACTTTTCAGACTTAAAGAAATTCTCCCCTTATAAGAGCCTAAGCAGGTAATGTCTCCGTCATTGATGAATACTGCAAAGAATGTCATGACGATGTAAAAAAAAGAGTAATGATAGCATTCTAGCAACAATTCTTTTAAAGAAGGTTCTCAGCATTATTTAGAATAGTATATACCAAATTATAAGGTACACAGAGAGGAGAAAGTATGTGTGATTTCTAAAGATTAATGTGTAACTATGTAGGCTTTCAGTCTGTCATCTCCCCTTATACCCTAACTCACTTCACATTTACAGCTAAGTAATAATATATACCTAAATGCATGTGCATACATAAATGAATAATAAGAACATCATTTTTTTTTTTTTTGCCTGAGTTTTGCTTTGTTACCTAGGCTGAAGTGCAGTTGCACAACCTCGGCTGACTGCAACCTCCACCTCCTGGGTTCAAGCAATTCTCCTGCCTCAGTCTCCTGAGTAGCTGGGATTACAGGTGTACACCACCATGGCCAGCTAATTTTTGTATATTTTTTAGTAGAGACTGGATTTCACCATGTTCGCCAGGCTGGTCTTGAACTCCTGACTTCAGGTAATCTGTCTGGCTCGGCCTCCCAAAGTGCTGGGGTTACAGGCACAAGCCACCGCGCCTGGCTGAGAACATCATTTTTATGTCTCATTTGCCAAAATATGTTTTAATTTAAGCTGTCATTTTGAAATATGGTTTCTATAGGTAGGTGCAGACAGGTGTATACAGTCTTATATATATTCGTATATAATGTTTTATAATTAAAACATATGCTTAAACAGTATACATAAGACAGGTTTTTATAGTTGTGGAAACAATCGAGGCTATTTTTAGTTCCTTCCTTGCACCGACAATTCACATGAAACCTTTAAAAACTCAAAATGCTAATTCTGAATGACAATGTTCTTGCCATGAAAAATGTCTCATTCTACTTTAGCTTACACAATCATTTCTCTTTTTTTCTTTCGTTTTTAAACATTTGTATGAGTCACTAGTTAAGACTGTAAACTACTTTAAAAGTTATACTTCTCTTTTATTAGTCAGATCAACTGTCACAAGGTTGGATACAGACTAAGTACTCAATACTTGTTGAGTAGTAGAAACCAGTCAAGTACAGATTAGTGCTGCATTTTGTGGGAAGAGCACAATGTGTAGGAACTCAGGAACTGTAGATTCTAGCGTCAGCACTACCATTAACTAACGATGTGCTCTTTGACAACCAACTACAAACTTCAGTTATCTCACCTATAAAAGGAAAGCTTGACTAGGTGACAGTTACCAGCCTTTTGATCTCTAGTACTTTTATAAATTTAAAGAGTTTTCTGGCTCCATTTCCTAAATGAATTACATTTCCTATACTATTCTAGGCTTATAGCAATAATTAAACCTTACAAATTTGCAAAATATAATTATCTTTATCATACCACGTCTGCTAGTCTCTCTTTGTGGATGATTCACAATCGTCATGCAGCAAAGACAAATTCAAAACATTGTTGGCTTTCTTGACAAAATTGAATTTACTCATCTCTCTGTATTCCTTTTTTGGGGTTCTAGAGGGTGGGGGAGAGAAAGGATTTCACTGTGTTGCCCAGATTGATCTCAAACTCTTGGCCTCAAGTGATTCTCCTACCTCAGAACTCCTGGCCTCAAGTGATCCTCCCAACTCAGCCTCCCAAAGTGGTGGGATTATAGGCATAAGCCACCGCACCTGGTTTGATCAAACTTTTAAAATCATATTTGGTATTTGAGTCAGAATTCCATCAGGAAGCAAAGGGTATGCTCAAGTTAAGATAATTTGAGGATTTAATAAAGGCATTATTTATAGACCAGCATGAGCCACTGCATCTGGTTCCTTATATTCCTTGTCTCAGCTAATAACATCACCTATCCTTAGAGCCACCCAAGATCAAAATCTTTTTTATTCTCTCTCTCTGTCTCTTTATTTATTTATTTTTTTAATGAGATGTGATCTAGTTCAGTCACTCAAGCCAGAGTACAGTGGAATAATCATGGCTTACTGCAGCCTCAACCATGTGGGCTCAAGTGATCCTCTCTCCTGTCTTCTGAATATCTGGGACTACGGTCACATTCCACCATGTATGGAAAATTTTTTATTTTTATTTTTGTAGAGATGGGGTGTCACTCTGTTCCCCAGGCTGGTCTTGAACTCCTGGGCTCAAACAGTCCTCCTGTCTCAGCTTCTCAAAGCAGTGGGATTACAGATGTTAGCCACCACACCTGGTCTGACCAAAATTTTAAAGTCACGTTTGGTGTATCGGTCAAGATCCCAGCAGGAAGCAAACGGTATGCTCAAATTAAGATAATTTGAAGATTTAATAAAGGCATTATTTATGAAGGTGAAGTTTGGGTATATGGAAACCACAGGAGAAGGTGTGGCATCCCAGAGAATAAGACTGGGGAGCCCATAGTAGACCACACAGGTTAACTTCTGAAGGCAGAGAGTGTGGTAGAGGGTGATAGAGAATGAATCTGGTGTGACAAATAAAGATATCCATAGCATGTGGCACTCCAGGTTTTTCTTTATCAAATTAAACTTTTCACACTCCTTTTGTGATAAGTTTATTCCACTGCAGTCTTTCTCCTTTACACTTACACTTCAATTCTCCTCATTCTGGCTCTCATTACCTTTGCTGAGGCCATGGTCAATGACCCACTCTTTCCATCCCTCACAGCACCACTAGCAATCCATGAGTGTGAGCACTTAAAATGAAACAGATGAGCTTTGCTAGCCTGTCTGTCAGGTATTTAATTTGTATATCAGACACTTCTACAGAGCCCTAATGCTGAGTGAAACGTGCGTCAAATACCAGTACTCCATTGACAGTCTTTTTTGTTCCCCATTCTTTGTAAAGGGGTGTATCGATCTGTTATCCCACACTGTGACTGGTCTGTTGTATCAGCCTCGAGTCTTTAGTCAATATCTTTCAGCATCAAAACTTCCATTAGGAATATCACAGCATAATCTGTGATTTTCTGTGGCAGATGGCTCAGGGCATTAACATGAAATGTTCTTCCAGAGTCCCACACCAACAAATGATCATAAACAAAGAACAAAGATGCCATCACACACCATATGTGCATATGTGGTGGCAAAATGAAAACCATAGCTTAAAAATAGAGCAGGATTGGGGTTAATAGAAATCAGAAAGCCATAGATTTGTGGTGGCAAAATGAAAGCCATAGCTTAAAAACAGAGCAGTGTTAGGATTAGTAGAAATCAGAAAGCCCCAGAACCCCATGAATTAGGCAAAATTATTGGTACTTTGATATAGTCACATTCAATGTGGCTGGCATACGTAATAGGCCCGAGAATGCCATTGTTAAAGAATTGCTTAATTTTCTAATTTTCCTCCTTAGAATATGCATTAATTCTAACCCTGAGTTGAATTGGTGTAATCATAAGGTGTTTTTAATATACTTCCTGGTTCATTTGTTTAAATATAAATAAAATCACTTAATTCCAGGTAGCATCAATAGCTGTAACAACGTCTATGCTATATTTAGATAATGCAGAATGTTCTTTGAAGAGTGGGGCTTCAGAAACTAATGAAAACATGAGGAACATTTTATTTGGGTGATGCATTTAGTTTTTGTTGGCATGAAACACAGGAAAGTCTAGAATTCTACAATTAGCTATGTTCTAGAACCATGAATATTTGTTGACATTTTGGTCTATGGCCATTCTATGAAAATTGGATATGTTTAGTTTATAAACAGCCCTTATCAAGAATCAGGAGACATCCCCATTCTGGTTTCTTTTTCTCTCAGAAATTATCTTGGTGAATGTTAAAACCTGTCAGACTAAAACAGTATGTTAAACCATGAGTAAGAAATAATGGGCCTCTATTATATGTCTCACTTAGTTTCGCAGTCTTGGGTAGCATTTGCCTTCTTTAGTGACAGCAAAGCAAACGACTTCACTGTCACTAAAGAAGAATCAAATTTCCAGATTCTTGAAGTATTTTATATCAAGGAAAGTAATTTTTGAAGTCAAATTTGTTTTTAATCCAAATTTGTTTTTATAGTTATTTTGTTAAGAATGACAAAGGGATATTTGGTTATAAACACAACTTAATCTGTTAAACATTTAAAAAAGACTATACAAATACTTCAGTTCTTACAGACATATGACCAAAAATAAAAATACAATCAACCTGAATTGAGCCCTAAGAAAAATAAGTTGGGAGCAGTGATTGGCTAAAACATTTTGAGAAAGCTTTTACTGGTTGCAAAGAGGCAGTCTATGGCTAGAAGTAATAATTTTAACCATGATAACCTCTTGGTCCTGAGCACTTTCAGCTTATTTATCCATCATAGAAAAGTCAACAACATTGAAATCCCTGCACTAACACATAATGGTCTCTTATTCCATTTTGGGGTTGTCTAATTTATACAGATGACTTAACTAATTATACTTTTAAAACTTTTATTGTATGTTAATGTAAATTATAAACCATCTTTTAGGCCCTGGATCCCTTTATTATATTGATTTATTTGAGTTATATCTAAGAAGACTATTAGATGGTCAAGCAATTTTAATAATTGGATCTTAATGGATTTTAGTGTTAGGACTTTTAACACTATCTAGTGTAACATCATCTCTGACATGTGGTCTTCTTCATGCTGCTGAAATGCTTCCTAGAACAGATCCTAGTATCCTGCAGGCATTCTTGATAGAAACAAAAATCTACCTTTCCATAGCCTCTGTCCACAGGATCTGCACTTGCCATCTGGAGCTACGTAGAACTGGTTAATTTCTCTTTCCTGAGATAAAGTTCACATATTTGAAGACAAATTCTCCCTACAGCTTCTTTAGGCGTGCCATCATTCTTCCTGTGGTGTGTTTTCCATATTCCCAAATCCTCTAGTTGCCCTTTTCTGTATTAGCTCCAGATTTTAAGTTTCAATTTAGAAGATAGTAACCAGATTGGGACATAGTATTTTCCATGTGGTTTGATCATTTGCTTCTGGTATACACACATTGTGTTTCTTGTTCTACTGCCTAGTTTTGAGACATAATGGAAGTAAACATCTTTTACTGGTTGCCAAAGTCTCCTTAGTATCTTTTCTGAACACTTCACTAGACTTACTCTCCTTCCAGTAGACTTCCCATTGTCAAGCTCCAAGCCCTATGCATATAAATTCTCCAGTTCATCTCTCCTTTTTGCTCCCCAAGTCTCTTTGACTTAGAACTTATGGCACTAAAATCGTAGAGTCAAAATCAGACTTTCCTTTTATTAAATTCTGATTATAGTGGATACTACTGAATCAAAGTACAGCGAACTATGATTATTGCCATGACTACTATGTTCTTTTTTTACAGTGCTTTATAGCTTTGGCTACTGGGGAATAAAATTCCAAAATTTATAGGTTATTTTGGTGCCTTTTTGTGATTACTGAAAGACCCATAATTGTCTGGCATAGTTTGTTTTTCATCTAGAATAAATGGTTTTTTACACTGTGTTTAGCATTTTCCAAGCACCACAATCACTAGAGGAACTGACATCATGAGTTAAAATGTATTGAGAGCTCACAGGGTGCCTGCTGCTGTCCTTTCCTCTTTATAACAGCCCTATCCACTGAGAACTGCTCTGTAGATGCATGGCTTTTTGCCTCTAGTTAATTTAGGAGCAGCTGTAGCCCTTGCAAAGTGAAAACCAAATGTCCTCTGGGCTTTCCAAAAAACCCAATTCATTTTTCCCCTGTAAATTAACTGGCTTCTCACTGTTGGTGTCTGTATGATTATGATTCTCTCAATAATTAATATAGTATCATCTTTCATGAATATTATGTTTATAACAGATTTATTAGGTTGTTTTGCCACAGAAGGAGAGAACAGCATATGTTTATTTGCATTTCCTTTCCCATCCACTTAATTTCCTCTTTGCTTTGGTAGTTTTAATATTTAAGCTGCCGGCTTCTTATTAGATTAATTGAGATACTGTCTAATTAATCCTACAGAGGACAGAAATATTTTTCTTCTCTTCATTTTTATAATTAAAAATAGTAAACAAAAATTAAAGAGTTCAAAACTGGTCTGATAAAAAAGGCATACAGTCTTAATTCTGTCTTTCATAAATTAAGGTAGGAGTTTTGTAGCACATCTATATATTATTTAAAAATATTTAATGGCAAGTTCTTGCTATCTATTAATTATCTTATTTGTGTTCTCTTAGATTGTGATAATTTATATTCCTAAGATATTGAAGTTTGATCCTGGAGAGACTTAACATTTGATTTGGATGGACAACCACAATTTGTGATGTTTGTTCAAGCTAGATTTGAGGCCTCTGAATCCACAGGTTTGGGCATGAAATCTTGAGGGAACAGGTTTTCTCAGGAAGACTTTGGCACTTCTACTTTTAACCATTACCAGTAATAGCTGTTAATAGTAGAGAATTAGGAACTGTGTCTTTCTAATTTGATATCTTTATTGATAGATTGAGCTACGTAACAGGTTGTTTTTGGAGTTTTTGAAAGAGACCAAGTTTGATGAAATGAAAGGGAAAACAAATGATGAAAGAAAATCATGTAGGTGTCTCTTTCTAAATGTGTTTAAAACTGTGAGAAAGGCCCAAAGAGAGCAGTTCCTATCTCCTTAAAGTCAGACTGAGAAGTCTCATTTACAGACTCCAGAGTGTATCTAGTAGACTGTATGTACTCATTGCTAGACATTTTTAGGGCACTTTCTACTTCTTTGTCAGTTTTGCCTAGCTCAAATTAAAGTTTCATTTTAGTATAGAGTAAGACATGAATAATCTGCTAAAATAGCACCCCTACCTGTCTTCTCTAATTAGGGGATTTAGAATTGAATACAACAGTGGTCTGGGAAAAATCAATTTCCTTGACTCTGAAGTTTAAACTGGATCCAAGATCTCAGAAATGAATATCTTAATAATAAACACTCTCCAGGATTGATTTGTGCTGTAACTAAACTAATATTGTACAATTTAAGGGGAAGGAAGTGGAAATAGAAGTGTGTATATTATACAGGATATATCACCCTGGCTGTGATTTTTAATGAACTATTTCCATACACATATCCTGCCATCAGGGTTGACTCCATATCCACTGATAATTCTGCATTTACTCTCTATCCATGTAATACGTGGTTTATGAAGTTTAAGGAGATACTTTTGAGAATACATGTTAATACCATCTTTAGAGGGTGATATATCCATGTAGGCTGTGTATTAAATATGAGAGTTCAGAATGGAGTAAGAAATTCAGTTGCTTCATTAAGCTACAGAAATGAAGTTTTAGGAGATTTGGCAATTTTATATTCTTTTGAATATCCTCAGAGGTGACAAATTTCTCTTGCTTTGAACGGATTTAATTTTACAAAGTATCTGCAGTAATTTGTGTATTGTTGAGTAGAATGAAAATTGGAAAAAATCAGTGTAACGTTCAAGTAGATAATTTGACATTACATGCCAAAAGACTTAAATTTTTATATAGACATTGATACAGTAATTTTTCTGGCAGGAATTTATTCTAAGGAAACAGTCTTATATATGTGCAAAGATTTCTTTATGATATTGTTCATTCTAGTGAAATGTTAAAAGCATTCTAAACAGTAGAGTGTTAGAAAAGTAGATTTTAGGATAACCACTTAGCATAAAACTGTAGAGTCAATATTGTATACTATTATAGAAAATATCAAATGAAATAGAAGTAGAAAAAGCAACATATCAAGCAGTATGTGAAAAATTCTATTTGTACACATATGTGGACATAAATGTGTAGAAAAGGATATATTTACAAATGTTACAATGTATTCCTACGTAGTTCATTAAAAATATTTTCTTATCTATTTTTTCTAAATATTCTACAGTGAACACATATTAATTTTGAAACAAAAAAGATTACACTTCAAAGAAGATAGGATTATGGATCCTTCATACATGTGATAGTTAATGTGGATAATGTGAGTCTTTGCTCAGTACTAAAACTATAAAAGTAATTTTTAATTTTTGGAACAATAGCAACACTATTAAAATAAATAAATAGCTTCCCAAAGAGAATAATTTGAAAGACAACCCTAATTTGAATTTGGAAGTTCTGGGATATTTGGGGGTGTTGCAGTATATTTAAAATTGAGCTTTAATTTACATAGTAAAATTCATAGATTATACGTTTGTGTAACCAACACCCAAATTAAAATACAGCTGGTATATTTGTCTGAAAAAAAATCATTGTTTTTCTTTCAACATTACTATGCCTTAAATAATTTCTTAAAGCAATATATATCTTCCAGGGAACTTTCTCTTTGTTGGTACTTGGAATCATGTGCCTTGATCTTACTATCTCTTGGAGTAGCGCAGCCAAATTAGAGCCCCATATGTGGGCCCTCAATGATGAGGTTCAGTTTGCCATATAGGTTTTGCAGGGTGTCCAACATATGGAAGACTGAGAATGCCTCTTCTACCAAATAAAGAAGCAGAATTGCCCAGGTACCTGGTAGTGATCTTGGTCAAGCAGGTATGTCCTTCACTGGGGCTAGAGGTATAGGTGTATGGGAATTTCTACCAAAGAATTGCAGTTTCAATTTATTTTCTACTATTTCCCTTCTCTTTTTTTTTCCAAAATTTAATTTCGTTTTTTTTTTTTTGCCCAGCAGAAACACTTTATTTATTTATTTATTTATTTATTTTCCTGTTGAATTGTTTGTGCTGCTCATATATTTTGAACATTAATCTCCTGTCAAATAAATAGTTTGCAAACATTTTCTCCCATTCTGTGGGTTGTTAATTCACATTTTTTTTTATAAGAAAAAGAATAAAGAAGAGGAAGAAAGAGAAAGAGGAAGAGGGAGAGAGGATGGGGTTATTGCTTTATTGCCTGGGCTAGAATGCAATCTAAATATGGGTATGCCTATAATTGTCCTTAATAATGGAGATATAAAAGAAAATAAGGGAAGAGAATAACAAACAAGGAGCCAACCAACATTTCGTTTAAACTTCTAAGCTGATATGATGTGGTACTGATAAGAGTGTATATTTTGTATATTTAAGGTGGAGAGTTCTATAAATGTTAATTACATTTACTTGTTCCAGATCTGAGTTCAAGTCCTGGATATCATTGTTAATTTTCTGTCTCACTGATCTGTCTAATATTAATGTTGAAGTCTCCCACTATTATTATGTGGGAGTCTAAGTATCTTTATAAGTCTTGTATGTCTTTGCATTCCTGTATTGGGTGCGTATATATTTAGGATCTTTAGCTCTTCTTGTTGTTGCATTGATCCTTTTATCATTATATAATGTCCTTCTTTGCTTCCTTTGATCTTTGTTGCTTAATTGTAACTTCTGTTTATTTATTTTAGCTCTCTGTTTGGTTGGTAAATCCTTCTCCATCCCTTGTTTTGAGTCTTTGTGTATCCTTGAATGTGAGATGGGTCTGGATGCAGCATACTGATGGGTTTTAGTTTTTATTCAAATTGCCTGTCTGTCTTTGGATTAGGGGATTTAGTCAATTTAAATTTAGAATTAATAATAATATATGTGAGTTTAATACTGCCATTTAATATTAGCTGGCTATTTTGCCCGTTAGTTGATGTAAATTCTTCATTATATTGATGCTCTTTTTGGTATTTTTTTAGAAAGGCTGATACTGTTTGTTCCTTTCTATGTGTAGTGGTTCTTTCAGAAGCTCTTGTAAAACAGGCCTGGTGGGGATGAAATCTCTGAGTGCTTGCTTATTCACAAAAAACTTTATTTTTTCTTCACTTATGAAGCTTAGTTTTGCTGGATGTGAAATTCTGGGTTGAAAGTTCTTTTCTTTAAGGATGTTGAATATTGGTTCCCCACTCTCTTCTGGCTTGTAGGGTTTCTGCTGAGAGATCTGCTGTAAGTCTGATAGGCTTCCCTTTGTGGGTAACCTGACCTTTCTCTCTGGCTGCCCTTAGTGTTTTCTCCTTCATTTCAACCCTGGTGAATCTGACGATTATGTGCCTTGGAGTTGCTCTTCTTGAGGAATATCTCTGTGGTGTTCTCTGTATTACCTGGAGTTGAATATTATCCAGCCTTACTAGGTTGGGAAAATTTTCCTGAATAATGTCCTGAAGTGTATTTTCCAGCTTGGATTCATTCTCTTCGTCACATTCAGGTACACCTATCAAGCGTAGATTAGGTCTTTTCACATAGTCCCATATTTCTTGGAGACTTTGCTCGTTCCTTTTTATCCTTTTTTCTCTAATCTTGTCTTCTTGTTTTATTTCATTGAGTTGGTCTTCGACCTCTGATATCCTTTCTTCTGCTTGATCAATTCGGCTGTTAAAACTTGTGCATACTTCACGAAGTTCTCGTATTGTGTTTTTCGGCTCCATCAATTCACTTATATTCCTCTCTAAATTGTGTATACTTGTTAACATTTCGTCAAATCTTTTTTCAAAGTTCTTAGTTTCTTTGGATTGGGTTAAAACAAGTTCTTTTAATTCACAGAAGTTTCTCATTATCCACATTTTGAAGCCTGCTTCTGTAATTGGAACACACTCGTTCTCCATCAAGCCTTGTTCCGTTGCTGATGAGGAACTGTGATCCCCTGCTGAGGGAGAGGCATTCTGATCTTGGGTATTCTCAGCCTTTTTTGGCTGTTTTCTTCCCTTTGTTATAAATTTATCCATCTGTGGTCTTTATATTTACCGTCTTTGTAATTGGGCTTCTGAGTGGACGTCCCACTTATTGATTCTCAGAGCCGAAATCTGAGCAACCCACTGCACCGACTAAATCAGCGGTGTTAAGATTGATGGTACTTTTCTGACTCTGCACCAAGAACCGACGCTCCAAGGCACTGGCAAAACCACCTCGCCGGTCACAAGAGTCGCGCCGGCGACCCGTGGGGCTCCTTCGCTGGGAATCTCCTGGTGCGTGAGCAACAAGAATTCATATGAAGGTGTGGCGTCCTCTCATTCTTTGCGCTTTCACTGGGAGGTACAATCACGAGCTGCTAGTGATCAGCCATCTTGGATCTCTCTAATTTCTTATATTATTTTATTTTATTTTTTGAGATGGAGTTTCACTCTTATTTCCCCAGGCTGGAGTGCAATGGCACCATCTCAGCTAACAGCAACCTCCACCTCCCATGTTCAAGTGATTCTTCTGCCTCAGCCTCCCGAGTAGCTGGGATTACAGGCATGCACCACCATGCCTGGCTAATTTTGTATTTTTTAGTAGAGATGGGGTTTCTCCATATTGGTCAGGCTGGTCTTGAACTCCTGACCTCAGGTGATCTGCCTGCCTTAGCCTCCCAAAGTGCTGGGATTATAGGGATGAACCACCGCACCTGGGCTCCCTTCTCCTGTTTATTAAAAAAAAAAAAAAGGAGGAAAGCTATCTGCCTTTTAAATAACTATTTCTCTTCTTTAAAACAACTTAGGACATCTGTGTTGCCTACCAGTTGTATTTTCTAGGTGAGGATTGTAAGGGTGATAAATAAGAACTAACTTCCACTTTGCCTTTGCATTGACCTCTGGTCCTCAGTGATTTATGACCTATCAGTCTAGAGGGGTGGTTGTAACTTCCTGACATACTCCTGAACTGCTTCATGGGACCATCTTTTGCCAGACCACTCTGAACTGCCAGTGTCAACACTATTTGCACAAAACTTAATAAATGAGTTTCCTCCAGTACAGAACCCCTGAGAAACATCCTTTTTTGTGTGTGAGATTCCAGATACTTCAAACCAAAATTAGCTCTGAGTGGCAGTCTCATGTTATTAATGACCTTTTATTTTTTGCTTCTTGGATTTCGAGTTTCATTTCAAAGACCTTCTGACAGTAGATCATTTAGTTATTCCAGTGGTCTCTGCAGCCAAGAGAGCTTCTGGAACTTTTAACAACAATAATTAACTTATATTAGGAGAATTTATTATGTTCTAGGCAGTATTGTTAAACACTTTCATGACTTTTCTTATTTAATTCTGATAACAAACCAATGAAATTATAGGGATTATTTTGAGCAGGAGACAAAGCAAGTTTGGGGTGGTAGCCTTAATCCCCAGCACCTCAGATTGATTCCCATGGCCTACAAGGGTCTTCTTGACTAGGGCCAGCCTGTAGTGATCCTGGCAGCTTTGGAGGGCCTGCAGCCCACACACTGACTGATGTATGGTATGTTACAGGGACTTGTCACTTTGGGTTAGGCTGGGCCACCACAGGGTCTGATGATCCAACTTGGGTAATCTTACTAGGGGCAGGGAAACTGAGGCATGAGGCAACTGCCTGGGTTTGGGGAGGGCTGGGGTTAGCCTGGTTCTCTGAAATAGATACCCTAAGCTGTGAAGCCTTCCTCTTGAAGGGTTGAGGCGGGCAGTGCATAGGAGCCAAGCAGCCCAGGGTGGGTTGCAGCCCAGGCCCTTCCTGGGTGTCACTCCTTTCCCCCTTGTGTTGCAAGAAGCCCTCCTGCCAGGGAGCTTGTTCTTTGGAGGGTGCTGAGCCCAAATTTGCCACAGTCAAGTCAACATTCCTGCCCCACTGGCGTGGTTACAGGGCTCTCCTGTGGGGGAGGGGAGCCCTGTAACCGCCTTACACGTTCCCCTGGATTTGTTGCTATTTTGCACTCCTAACACCTGCCAATAAAGACTGTCTACACTGAAAAAAAAAAAAAAAAGATGAAGTAATTGAAGCTAAGAAAGGGTTTTTACAAATAAGAAATAATGGTGCAGAAGTTCCAATAGTAATTATGCTCCTAACTGCTGTACTATATTGTCTACCCAAATTGATTCGTACCATCTATTGGTTCTTAAAATTATTGTGTATAATTGATGTTAACTTGCCCAGAAAAGTCTCTCCTTCTGTTCCTCAATGTGTACTTTTCAAGAAAACTAAACCTGGCGTAATCTAACCCTCCAAGAAATAAAGGAACTACTGGCCAAAAGGAACAACTTTGATCCGGCAGCCAGTTAGTATCAGGCTCTTGACACCTGATAAAGGTCAAGCGGTGAACATTAGGGCCTTTACCACACACACCCTGCCAAGTAATTTTCATTACTCATTTTAGTTTCTGTTGACTGCCTGGCTGCAGTGATATCATTCTCTTTCAAGAAATCCTTTATCTTCAGAACTATGCATCCATTCAGCCCATCACAGATCTCCCTTCATCCAGCAGCATCAGAAACTGACTGCTCACCCTGAGATATCAACATAACCTCTGTATCAACCTTGGTTTTATTTAGGAGCAGGCTTCCTTGTTTGTAATTTGTCATGAGCTTCAATGAAGACGTGAATTGTATCTGTTTTATTTACTGTGGTATACTTAGCACCAAGAAAAGTGTTAGGAACTGAGTAAATTTTTGTTGAATGATTAAATTATGTGCTAACATGTGTATCCACCATATGGGAAGCTCAGATATCTGTGCTCTAGTAATGCATTTAATCCTCATTAGTGCTGCTAGAGACTACAGAGCAATCTCGAGCAACCAAATGGTACTATGCTCCCCTTACCAACTTGCAAATGACCAATATTCACCCACTTCATGGGAATGATCTTAGTTTAATGCTGTATCCTTTAAAGCCCAGACCTTGTCCTGACCAGAGGGAGGTACTTAGGAATTTGGAGGGTTATCAGATAATGGCAGTCACATGCAAGAAGTGGTGGAGAAGAGTTGTCCCACAGTGACAACTAACCGGGATTGAGAAATATTTTATTTGACAAAGCTAGTGCAGCCATCACATTTTCATCTTTCATCACTTGACATGACTCTGAGGTCTTGATATTTACTTCACCCAGGGACAGGAACTTCTAAGCCCTCCCATGCTAGATTCTTGGTGTTTTCAGGCTATCTTATGAGATTTGTCATACTTGGTACTCACAGTGCTGCCTTCCAAATAATAAACAGAATTTCTGTGTTGTGCAGATTTTTATAATATGCACTTAGTTTTCATTCTTATCCAGGTGACCTTCATGTTGCAAGCGGGATGAGTTTATACAGTATTTCAGGGATATGTTCTATTTGATTGCCCTCCCTGCACACTCCCCCCCCCCCACACACACCCCATCCTGTTCTTTGGGATTAGATCATGTCTAGCCAGGTGATATATTACTACAAAAACAATTTTAAAAATAATCTTTCTGCACTCTGATACCTCCTTCAATTGGTTGATGAAGCTGTTATAAACTATTAGCAAATACAGACTTCATCATTTGGTTCAAACATAGACAAATATATGTATCTGGTACTCTGGTACTAAATGCTTCCTGGTTTCTTTTTTATTTTTTCCAGGCAAGAAAACTGATCAGTGATTTTGCCATTATCTTGTCCATTCTCATCTTTTGTGTAATAGATGCCCTGGTGGGCGTGGACACTCCAAAACTAATTGTGCCAAGCGAGTTCAAGGTAGGTGAATGTCTATCTTTTGGTCATTCCAGGAACTCTTTTTCTTTTTTTTCTCACTAGTTTATTGTGTGTTTCTTTTAGTTAGTTTTGTACAATCATTTTTTTTTTTTCAAAATCAGTCCCTCTTATATACATGTATATAAGGCTCATATATACATGTAATTTAATTTCTTCAGTGCAATCAAATGTCAAGACTAGGTTTTTTATTTAACACAACTGATAATACTATTATAAACTCTGCCTTATAATTTTAGAATATTTTTTAAATATCTGAAATATTTTTTATATACCTTATTACCTTGATCTATATAATAACTTTGAGAAGTATGTAATGTAGCTATCATCATCCTGATTTTTTTTCTTTTTTGAGGCAGGGTCTTGCTCTGTTGCTTAGGCTGGAGTGTGATGGTGCAATTTCAGCTCATTGCAACCTCTGCCTCTCAGGCTCAAAGAATCCTCCCACGTTTAACCTCCCGAGTAGCTGGGACTATAGGCACGTGCCACCATACCCAGCTAATTTTTAAATTTTTTGAAGAGATAAGGTTTCACTATATTGCCCAGGCTGGTCATCATCCTGATTTTATACAGTTAAGATTGAAGCTCAAAGAATTAAGCAAAATGCCCAAGATTATGAAACTAGTAATGTCAAGGTATGAAGTTAGAACCCAAGCCTCCAAATGTGTAGTCTTAATACTCTTTTCATACTATGAAACTAACTACTACACACATTTATATATAATGTGAATTTTAATTATTACAAAGTAGATTTAATAATTACTTATGAGCCTATTCATATATGTAGATAATGGATAAAATTTACATTTCAGTCATTCCTAAATATATTCCTAGCTAATTTTTCATTATAAGTCTTTCATCTATTTTCTAGAATAATCCTCACTCCACTACTGAAATCATATATTTGCTAAGAATTATTAACCTAGTTGCAGTTTTAGTTTATTAACTACTTAAGAAGGGATATATATGTTATAAGAAACATTAATTTTTGAATTGTCTCTGCTGTCACATATTCATTAGTAAAGATAAGTTCTCATTAATTCAATAATCAATTGATTTAATATTTATTTAATATTGTGTCAGGCTCTAAACTGGAGATTTGAAATGCATTGATGAGTAAACAAAATTTTTTCTCTGACAAGCTCACATCTGCTAATTGTAGTAAAATGAGGTTAGATTCAGTGATAGAATTATGAGACAGATGATGGGAATATCCTCAGAAGAGAAGTGAAACTTTCCTCATGGCAAATAAGGAGAAAATAATTCACAGTGTTCTATTTTAGTTTTTTTTTTAATTTGCATTGTTGAAAGTAAGGAAAAGCATAGGAAAACCTTTTTTTTTTTTTTCTGTAGTAGACACATTTGATCTACTGATGGAAACAGACTAAGAACTGCAAAAATCACAGTTTTTTCCATTGTTTTGTGATATTTCCTAGAATTTGCCCAATTATTGTAGATCATTATTTCACATGTAAAATAAGAGACAAGAATGTTTATATTAGTTCACTTATAAAAAAAGTTGTGGCTTTTTATACATATTAGGCTGTTAAAATTTGGCAATAGTAGAAACAATTTCAGTATAATTGCTATAACCCATGAACAAAATTCATGGTGGTTTGGTAATTTCTTGCTGCTTTTCTACTGAATATTACATTTGGAGTTTTCTTCTGGCTGCTTTTTAAACTTAAATCACTTTCTTACATTTTGAGCCCTTATCTTAAATCATCCCAAATACACAAAATGCCATTCACTTCTTTTCTAACAGCCCATATTCTTTCTCTCCTTTCTTTAAAGAATTGCCTCAAAAATTACATACTTTGGGAAGGTTTTGGTAAATAATCTTCATTCTCCAGCTCACAGCTGTTTACATTCTCAATAACATTGGTTTTCCGAATATAAAAGCATGTCTTTCCATTGATTTTTCACCGAATAGTGTATATTAACTTGATAATTTTCTGAAAAAATGTCCTCTTTTTCAAGCCAACAAGTCCAAACCGAGGTTGGTTTGTTCCACCATTTGGAGGGAACCCGTGGTGGGTGTGCCTTGCCGCTGCTATCCCGGCTTTGTTGGTCACTATACTGATTTTCATGGACCAACAAATTACAGCTGTGATTGTAAACAGGAAAGAACATAAACTCAAGGTAAGTGTACATAAGAATGTCTATCATTACCTTCTACTTTCTTTTTAGTACCTGAAAACACTAATTGATTAAAAAACAGGAAAACTTTGTTGGTAGTTATACTATAGCTAATGTTCCTTAAGAGTCAGCAGGACCACAGATCACCTTGCATTGGTACGTGTCTCCAGTCTAACAGTTTAGGGAGAGCTCATTTAAATCTGAAAAAAAAAAAAAAAAAAAGTTTCAAATCATATGTCTTTCACTAGTAATGAGTGAATACAGACATAACTTACTATTTAGCCACAGTCATCCTACATATGATTTTAGTGGGGTAGCTCTCTTCAATAAAGACACTGACAATCAAAGATTTAATTAATCTATACTGAGCATCTGCTTTCTCTTAAATCAACTCAGGTTTATTCTTAAAGATTATTCAGATAGTTCATGGTTGTAAGCTGCTAGTGTGTGTTCTTGTTTTTTGTCTTCACATATGTGTGTCAGTATGTTGTTAACCATAAAGTATGGAGAAAAACAATTTATTTTGCACATTTTAAAAATAAGTTACTAACTTTGTTATGAGTCTAAAGAAAATGCCGTAGTGGTCTGGGATGTCTTTAAAGAGAGCTGCCTAAAATGCTCTTACTTTATATAATGTTTTTCCAGCTCTAGTGACTTTTTTAGTTGTGATGGATTTTTACAATACCATTTGAGGAAGTGAGATATGAATAATAATAACAATGAGAGCTGTAATTTAGTGGATGGCTACCATGAGCCAAGCGATCTTCTAAGCACTTTGTATTATATATTAACTCATTAACTTTTCATAACCACCATATGAGGGAAGCATGAAAATGCATTTGAATCTGTTACCCAGAACGAGAGGATATTACTAATAATAGAGTTCAGCACAGTAGGTATATCAGGAAAAATATTCAGGAAATATAAAGAATTGTCTGACTATAGAAACCCATTGAGTAGAGGAATGAGAGAGATGAGGAAGATTCTGGTAAACGATGGGAGAACTGAAAAAGCTGTAGATCATGGTAAGAAAAAAGTAAATCCCGTAATGTTAAGACCAGGAGAAGAAAATTAAAGGCTTTGGTCAAAGAAGAGATGTTTAGATTTTGAGAGTTTGAGAGGAGAGAAAGCTGAGAGTGATGAACAGGTCCAAAGCATGTGGCTAGCTCCTGAAGCATATGGAAGATGATGTCCATCAAAACTTGGAAGTTAGAGTAATGTGAGTCTGGTGTACTGAAATTATCACCTGCCTCAATATTGATATGATTGGAAAGTGGCACAGGGTATGGTAGAGAAGAACATCATGGCAAAGTTCCTAAAACCATAAGTGAGATTATATAACTGACCTGGAGGTCAGCGTATTTAGTGATGTAAAAGGACAGAATGAAGAATAACTGGACTTCAATAGAAAACAGTTCATGGAAGCATGAAAATAAGTGAGATATGCTCCCATCTAATATGGGGAGTAAAAAAAGAAAAAACTAGACTTTCACTAAGGAACAGTTATCTCCAGGAAATCAGTGATTCCAAAGGAAACCAAGTGTTTTTCACTTAAACGATGAAAGACAAGGTTGCAAATTCAGTTGGAAACTTACATTAAAATGACTTTCCCCCTATGCCCACTCCTGCCATGGGTAGATATTGTACTGTTCCGAGATACTTGTCTTAATTCTAAGATCACTGAGCTTCTCACATTCTGGTAATGTTGGGTTATTTGCACTTGTTACACAGCAGCTGACAAGAATTAAGAAGTGGAAGATGCTAGGCCATTTAATGGTTTTTATCTGCAGCTGACACCACCTTACTTCTTTACTTTGCCATAGTCAAAAGGTCAAAATAGTCACAATGGCAGCCTCCATTCAAGGGGGCAACAGGGGGATCCTCTTTTTAATGGGGAAATGGCAAGGTCATACTGTAGAAAACTATATAAGACAGGAGATATTTTCCAGGCTTTTTTGGAAAATAAGATGTGCTACATTTGTACTGAAAATTTTGCCATAGTCCAGATCTTGATGATTGCTTCCATGTGGTTATATATGTATATATAAAAGGCCTCATCTGGCCTTTTATAAATTAGTCTTGGGCTTCTCCTTCTGTGTGTGTGTGTGTGTGTGTGTGTGTGTGTGTAGTTTTATATATATATAGTTTTGATTATATATATAGTTATATATTAATCATATTTGATTATATATAATCAAATATCTATATTTATAATGTAATTATATATAGTTTTGATTATATATAATCAAATATCTATATCTATAGATATCTGTCTATCTACACATACACATGGAAGGAGAAGCCCAAGGCTAATTTATAAAAGGCCAGATGACTTTAATCTTTAAACTACAAATTTGGCTTAGGATTTTCCAGGCCACAAAGATAATGTGAATTCCAGCTCTAAAGCCAATTGTAGATCTGTGGTTAGGAATATCCTGGGAGATTCTTTTTATCTTTTCCCTTCTTTTGGCATGACACCCAATGGCAAGGCTGAGAGAGGCATGTGTTCTCACTGTCTTTCTCTGTGGGGTATTTTTTTTTTTTTCCTGATTGGCCAACTGAGTATGCCATGTTTAGAGTGTACTAGTTTTATTTTCAGTGGTATCTCCCATCTGTGCCCTCTCCCACATAGCCCGAGAATTGGTCTCCAGTCCCAAGAGTTCAGAGGGTCATTCTAATTCAGGCCCAAAGCCTCCAAGGATTGGCACAGTCTCTCTCAGAGCAGTCCCAGTTTCCAGGGCTTACTGACTCCATGGATTTGCCTCTTCGTGTAGCTATTTTATTTTTTGTCCAATTGTTCCCCTTTCTAGTGGGTAAGACAGTTTCTAAAATATATTTTCTGTGTCTTCTTGAGCATTTTTAGATGTTCTGAATTGACAGGGTTTTGGATGTTGGTTTAACTTACCAAAGGCTACAAATGGATGTGGACTGATATATTTTTATTCTGAAAAATATTTGTAAGCAAATTATTAATTGTGATCTACAGTTGGCTAGATTTATTATGTACCTTTGGAGGTAAATAAATGGCTGCTAATTTTTGCTATGTTTTCTTATTGATAAAATTCAGAATTTAGAATTTTACAAGTTTAGGAATGATAAAACATAGACCTTTTCCCCCCTTGTTCTCTGTAGTAAACATTAGAAAATCAAGGTTTATTAGGGTTTGCCTCTTAAAATAAGAGTTGAATATATAAAAAATAAATTTTCATCACCTTCAGAATTGCCACTTGAAATCATTCTTTTGAATAATGAGGGTTATGGAATGGGTGTCAGTCTTTTGTCACAAATCTGATGATACTAGTGGAGATTTCATCATGAATTGAAGGCTTTTCACTCTGAAAATTGTTTTGTTTATATTTTGTTAGGAAAGGAGACTGTGGAATGTGAACATTGGCGATTCTGTCTAAAATTGTAAAGGGCCTTAACTGTTATAAAATTGATTCAAAAGAGAAACCTGAAACAGTGAGAGAGGTGGAAGCATTGTGACATTAAAAACAGCATGTTTTTGGGTGGCATTTGCTTTGGCTTCTGGTCAAGTGGCTCTGGCTCTCTTTTCTGCTTGGGATGGGGTCCACCTTTCCACTCTGCTGAACAGCTCAGTATTGATGTAGGAACGCCAAGGCACTTGGCTTTCTTTGGCCATTATTTTGGTTGGTTATGCCTTGCATTATCCCTGCAGAGTTCTCAAAAGCAACCCAGGGTCAGCAAGGTCATGACTTCCTTAAGGTTATTCCCTGAGTCATTGGCAGAAGCAGGAAGAGTCTGAGCTTCAGGCTGCAAAGCCAGGGATACTTCTCACAATAAAAAGTGATTTCAAGAGTGTTATAGATTGTGTGTGGGAGGGATAAATAATTTAGGATAGATATCTAGAAATAGATATGAGGTGGTTATGGCAACCAATTTGTTCTGATATCTTTTATGGTAAAACCCTTAATTTGAGGTTGTTCTTTTTTGAGAACTCCCAAATTCCTGCTTTTGCACTATTTTCATTTTTTCTTTCTATTCTCATAACCTTAGACTCAGTCCTTTTATTTCATGCCTAGACTCTTCTAAAGGGTTAGCCATGACTTAATAACCAGTCTTCCTTGCTTCTTTCCAAAAGCATTCATTTATTAAAAAGTAATAAATGAATACTGTTCTTGTATGTCAATCCTGTGTTTTTAAACTTTCACACTTTGGCCCCTTTAAATCTTTACCTCTAAGAGAACTTCCATTTGCGCTAGCCTGGGCATTAAGACTCTTTGCCAGAGGACTACAACCTAAATTTAAAGTGGCTTTCTTCAAATGCTAGCCAGTGCTCTAGTCAAATGAATAGTTGATTTTTCCTTAAGCCTGACAGTTTCTTCTGTTGGGTATTCCAGCCAGAAAGCTCTTCTCCCTGCTTCCTAATGTTTGCTGTTTTTCAAAATCCTCTCCATCCTTTAAGATAATTTAAATACAAAAACTTCTCAGTGTAGCTTTTACCATTAATGTAATTTATATTTCTCTTGTTTTTGCTCTTAGTATATTTGTATAACTCTGTGGCACAGGTCACATATGTCTTTCATATTATCTATTTTGTTTAATTACCTTATCTCTTTTCTGGGCCAAAATGTTTTCAAGGCAAGAACCATGTTTTATTCTTCTTTTTGGCTCTCATGTGACTCACCAGTTCCATAGGGTAGACTCAATAAATACATGCTGGAGAATTTTTTATTCTCTTCGGCCCACATGACTCTCAGTTGTTACACTGTGAGAGATGCGTGATAACTGAAAAACATGTAAACTCTCCACTTCTCAAAGTGTGTGCTTATGTTGTTCAAAGCCCTGTTTAGATGTCATCGTTGCAGAGAGTTTTCATGAGTTAACTCTAGACATAGTTGAAAACTTCATTATCTGTACTTTTTTATTATTGTTTCCAAACCTCTATGAATCTCTATTCAGAGTACATTATAATTTGTGTACAAGTCTGTGTCCCGTTCTTCAATTCTGAGCCCCTTGGTGGGAGTTACCATGTCGTGGCTCTTAGTGTCCCCATAAATGAGCATATTGTGTGGATCTCTGTGGGCCTCTAGCATGAATGTTTGTTCTGTGTCCCTGCATGTCTGAGGGCACACTGTTCCTCATCTCTCCTTTGTTATCATCTGTGTACCACTTGTCAACTTTAGGCTGCTAGGCTAGTCCTGTTCTTTCGTAGATTCTGATTTCTGTGGATTTATTCCTAAATGGCTTCTATTCTTATTAGTAAAGCGTGTATCACTTCAAAAGGAAATAAATTTTCACTTTCTCTCCTTGTACTTAAAATAATCTGAGTTTTAGAAAATAGAACAACCGTTTGGTTTGTATTCATGGAAACAAGAAGTATTTTAAACTTTAAAGGGCATATTTAACCTTTTGAGCATTTATTGAGTCGTTGCTATGTATGGAACATTTGTGTTAGATGTTGGAGATAAAAATTGTTCTACATTGTAGTCTGTGCCCCGAAGGAGTTTAATGGATTTTCCCTATTCACTACCTGTCTATTACAACACCAACGTTGTGCATTAAATTACTTGTTTTCATATCTGCCCTCAATTAATAATCTGTAACTCTTAGAGGGCAAGTATTCTGTCTTATTTATTGTTTTGTCTAACACAGAGCCTAGCACACGATAGGTGTTCAATAAATACTTACTAAAGAATCATTTTCCATGCAAAGACATGAGTAAATGCAAAAGCCCCAGGGGTGGGAAGGAGCTTGGTCTATTAAAAAGAAACATGTAGTAAGCCAGTGTGACTGAAACATGGGGAATTCGTTTGCTGAGATGAGGTCAAAGGTACTGGAGCCAGGTCACATGGAACAAAGTTTCTGAACTTCAGCGTTGACGGTTGGACATTTTTTTGTTGATGGTAGCTGTCCTGTGCATTGTAGGCTGTTTATCAGCATCTCTAGTCTCTCACCAGTAGATGCATTTCCACCCTCCAGCTGTGACAACCAAAAATGTCTCCAGGCATTGCCAAATGTCCCTTGGGAGTGGAGATGGGGGCAAAATAGTTCTGGGAGGAGGCTCTGATATAGGAACTTAAAGATAATTTTACAGTGTTTAGTTTTTCATTCTAAGTGAAACAGGAATTACTGGAGGGTTTTAAACTGGGAAATGGCATATAATGATTTTGATTTTTAAAAAAGATTAGTTCGTGAGGAGAGTGGGTTGTCAGGGACAGGAGAAAAACAGGGACGTTTGCGGTGAGAGCAGCACTGAGGACTGCAGGTTGGTTACTGGGTGGTGTGAAGCAAGAAGGGGAATTTGCATGGAGCATTGAAAGTAGAGAATGGCTTTTAACAAATGTCAAGGAGTAGAAGTAGAATACCACTTCAAAGAGTGGCACCTAGAAAGTGCAGGAGCAGAGAATGTGTAAGGCACGTTTAGGGATTGGTAGAGTTTCTGGAATCCTTGAGGGCCTCCTCAAGAGTTTTAGATGCAGGAGCCTCAGCATGGCTTTGTATTGCTTGGCCTTCTTATCTGCCTATGGCTTCCCCTTCTCAGCGACATCCAGCTTGGGCTTGATGGGGTCAGAATTGCATTTAAACACTGCGTCTGGCAGCAGTGAGGATGGATGGGAGAGGAGCAAGAGTGGAGGTGGGTGGGGGGAGCTGAGTGGAAGGGGAAGGTGGGTGGGAAGAGGCTGCTGTATGATCCAGGAGAGAAAGGATGAGAATCTGAAAAAGGTAATGGCAGTGGGGAGGAGGAGTACAGAAAAGATACAAAGTTTCATGTGTTATTTTTGAAAAATACTGTTTTCCATATTTTTTGCAGTATTCTTTATATAAAAAGGACCAGTATTTGAATATTATTTTTATTCCATTCAAATCTAGTCATTCAGATACTTTTAACTCAAAGGGACATCTTAGAAGTGGCTTGTTTTTGTACATATATAGGTGGTTTTGCAGAAATAACTTCTCTGACATAACCATTTGAGTTCTTGGGTCTCATGGCAATAGCTTGGGACAACATGAATTTGAAGCATAGCTTCTACCATTCTGTTCAACAAAGGTGTTCTAGAGTTTACTGTGTGTCAGACACTGTACTAGACATGGTAAACGTTGTATGTTGAAATCTGACAAAATACATTTATCGTTTTTTCCTCTTTGGCTTTGGTCTCCTTAAACTCTCCCGAGTGTTGTTCCTTCAGCTTAAACTACATCGTCTCAAGCCTGTATTATGACAGTGTTCTCATGTCTGTCCTCTGCCTCTAATCCTGACCACTCCCAAGATATCATTTGTAGTTCAACAGAGCCGTCCTTCTAAATAGAAATCTGATCATATCACTCGCCTGCCTAAAACCCTCCAGTGACTTCCCATTGCTCCTGTGATAAGAACTTCCAAAGCCTTTAGCAAAATACAAAAGTTCTTAACTTCTCTAGACTAATTTTCTACCTCCCCCATCTCCTGTGCACCAAATCTATTTCATTTTCTCAGAATGGCAAATCTCTTTGCATGGTTTTTCACCTACTTTTTTTATCTCCAAGCTGGTTATGGCTTATATTTTAGAACTCAACCTAAATACCATGCCCCATGCAAACCATCCCTGCCTTTGTGTTGAGTTGGGTTCCCCTCCCGGATGCTTTCTTAACACCCTGAGCTCACTCTTACTGTAGACCTTTAACACTGTGGTTTCATAAACACCTGTTGTCTTGACCAGCACTGCCATTACAGTAAACCACTGGAGGGCAAGGGCTGTGTATTATCTTTTGTTTTACTTCTGTGGTCTAGCAGAGTGACACTGAATGAACAAGTTAGCATTTATTCATTTATCCATCAAACATTTATCTAAAGTATCCACTCTGTGGCAGGCACTGTGCCAGCTGCTAGTTTGGTGGTGAACAAAAACATACATGGTTCCTGTCCTCATGGAGCTGAGAGAGAGAGAGGCACAATTCACATAATTATGCAGAATGTGACACTGCAAATGTGGCTGGTGCCATGAAGGAGAAGGAGATGGTATATTGAGAGGGTTTGACCTAGTCCGTGAGGTGCAGGGAGTTCCCCAGTGTGATGGCACTTACATTGGGACCTAATTGAGGCTGGATGAGAAGACGACTTCAGACACCCAAAGGAATCACTGTGTGCCTAGGCCTCACAAAAGGAGATACCTGGTGAGAACAAGTGATTGAAACAATCCTTTGTTGCTGCAGTGAGAGAGGGAGAGTTGATGGAGAGGAGGTAGGGGCAGACCAGGTAGGGCCTTCAGCTCATATTGGTGATTTGCCTTCCCCTTAAAGAAATCCAGTGTAGCTGAGGAGAAGGCAGACTCTTCGAAAGGAACAATGTCAAGGGGAACAGAGATTACTTATGTATCTATAACTATTTTATCCCAGAACGGTTTTTTTATTTTGATGGTTATATATAGTTACCTTTAGAGTCTATCATCTAAAATCTTTATTTCACCCTCTTTCCTATGGCCCCTTTTTGCTAATCTTCAGCATATGTAACTCAAATTTGTTTTAGCTGAAATAGATCCAGACAGCATCAAGATGACTCAGGGTAACATGGGTGACTTGGTTTTATATCACCTATTCTTTCGACCCATTCATGTGGCCGGTGTGCACATCCTCAGGTTACTACAGGCTTTTTGGTAAGAAGATTTGGGGATTATTCTCATTCATTACCCTGCTGGTACTTCTAATATGAACTTGAGTGATTTCGTCTAAAGAGGGCTTGAACATTCTGTGATGTCTCCAGCTGTTTTTCTCCTTTTTCCCCCTCTCCACAATGTTTCTCATGTCTACTAATTAACAAATAAAGTTTTACATTTTCTTCAGGGCTAAATAAGAGTTTCTAGTTACCAGTAAGGGGAGTATATGAATGCTATTTGTCCTTTTCTAAAAATAAACACTAATTGAGAATTGGCTGTGCATCATGTACTCTGCTAAGGTATTCACAATACAGAGAAAAAAAAGATACCGTCCGGGTCTTCATGTTACTTATAGTCTACTGTCAAAGACAGATTAATACATATATAATTTCAGAATTGGTGTGATGAATGCCGTTATAGAGGAAGGCATAAAATGAAAAACAGAGAGACATAGAGGAGGAGATCTAACCTAACTGGACTTACCTATCTTACCTAGGTTGAGGCAGGAAACCCTACCAGAAAAGGTGAAGGCTAATTTAAGTCTTAAGGATAAATAGGACTGAGCCAGAGAAAGAACAAAAGAAGAATAGAGGTTATTCTGGTTAGAAGAGGCTATGTGGGCAAAGACACAAAAGGTGTTAGTGAAAGAAACACATATGAGGCATTGCATGTGGTTGAAAGTAGTGGTGGCATAGGGATCCAGGTAAAAGATGAGGCTGCAGAGGTGAACAGAAGCCAGATCACGAATGCCCCAAAGTGGGGTCATAGACATACGAACAGGCAGGAGGGAGAAAATTCTGTAGACTCCACCTTAAGGTAGAGCCAGAACCCAACCACTTCTTACCATCTTCACTGCCACCACTGTGGTTGTAATCATCACAGTTTATTCCATTGGTTATGTAGTCTTACTATCCTTTCCCTATTCAATCTGTTCCTAACACAGCAGCCGGAGTGTTTAGAACATAAGCAAACCATGACACTCCTCCATTTCAAACCCTCCAATGGTTTCCCATTATACTCATTATACAAACCTAGGCACCGACAGTTCTCCTTAGTACTTATCACTAGGTGAGAAGCTGTATATTTTATTTATGTTATTCATCGTTGTCTCCCTCAGTAAAATGGAAACTCCATGAGGGTAGGATTTTTTTGTCTGTTTTATTCACAGATGTGTCACCAGCGTGGCCCCAAGTTGGCAGTCAATATTCATTGAAAGAAAGAAAGAATGAAATCTCAGATATAGCATGGTATTCACCCCATTAGTCATTACTGAACAAATTTATTTCAGCTCATCCCACCTCTGCCCTCTTTTCGTCTGCCTTATACCACTCTCAATTCAAACTATTATGTATTCCTGAAAAGAACTGGTTTTATGAATGTATATTAGCCTATATCTATTCATAATCCCAAGTTGATTTTTGTTCTTAGCCAAGCCTGGACTAAGTGAATACATGCTTTTCTTTCTTCTACCAACTCCCCTTGCCTGTGATGAGTTCTTAGAACATGATTAGATCCATGTGTGCAAACCAGGGGTGAAATCTTGGCATTTCAATGAGAGGAGAGCAGTGTTGTGACAAACTGTAACAAGAGCTGAATGATAACAGTCACCAGGTTCCTAGTGTAAATCACATCCTCGTTGTTTAAAACCACCCTCTTTATTCCTTGGATTGGTCATACTCTCGCTCTTGGTACTGCTGCTTCCATGCTGTGAAAACGGACTGCTCTATTTTCTCAGGCTCCATAGTGGTATCAAGTATTTGATTTCTTCATAAATAGAGCAGAGAAATATAACCATAGAATAACATTGCGGACACATTTAACAATATTTATTTAATGAGTAAAAGAGCTAGACCTTTTGTTACATTGTCTGCTCTTCCAGTCAGCAAATGTTACTATGACCATTGGGCAATGTTTGAAATCAGCCTATTCGGATTAAGGGAGTGTTTATTACCTTAATGATGATGTGTAACAGATTGTTAAACATTTACTTTTGTATGTTATGAAAGCTGAGAAATGGCCCACATACCTTCTCTACCTTGCTTTCAGATCCTTAGGTAAAGTGAGTACTGTCTAGATGAACAGCATACTACTCAGCACTGTCCAGCAGAGAAGGCAGGGTGACTGCTTTCAAGGTGCTTATTAACAACAACAACCAGTACCACTACTGCCCTGTCACTGTTTACTAAGCACCTGTGATATTAACAACTACTATGGTTTAAATTGCTATAAGATGCTTTGCCTCTGTTACATCATTGAAAGACCTCAGTTACTCTATGGAGTGGGCATATCTCTCCATTGTTCTCATTAGAAAATTGTATGTAGAGAGATAAAAAATAAACAAATAGTAAAAGTAGCTTTGACTTAAGTCTTAAACAATGATTCACTGTTACAGTAGAGAAGTTCTCTACCAAAGCAGCTGTAAGATACAGCTGTATGTTTAATTGCTAGGGGGAATAATATGAAGAATATTAAGTCCCCTCCTTCAAGGAGTTTAACTTACCAAGCAAAGTGAGTCAGTTTCCTTTGGTAATCTTAATTTTCCTCTGGAAATGACTAGATAGCAAATATGAGTCTTTTCTCCACATGGTTTTGTTATCTCTTTCTACAGAAAGGAGCGGGTTATCACTTGGATCTCTTTTGGGTGGCCATCCTCATGGTGATATGCTCCTTCATGGCTCTCCCGTGGTATGTAGCTGCTACAGTCATCTCCATTGCTCACATCGACAGTTTGAAGATGGAGACAGAGACTTCTGCACCTGGAGAACAACCAAAGTTTCTAGGAGTGAGGTGTGTTAACTCAGAGGAAAATGGCTCTTCAAAACATACTGTGCACACATCTATGTGGCAATCATAAGGAAATGGGCAGATTTAGAGGAGATAGGGCTTGTGATGATTAATTCATTCTTACATTTTTTTTTTTTTGTTCCAGAAAGGACTAAATTTTTATCACAGTTTTCAGTGATCTTTTTCAGTTTACTCCTTGTGATATATCATTTTCATTGATTTCCAAAAGGCTAAATGTTGTAATGTAAAAACACAAGATCATTTTTTTCTTCAACATGCAGGTGATTTTGGTGCTGCAGTGTTGATGCTATCACAATCACATGTGAAGGCCCTAAAACTCTTGAGTCTGTTTATGACTTTTAAGATTCTGTAAAGGGAAAGATATTCTTATTTTCCAATTCTTTTTCTGTCCCCATAAACACTGAGAAACTTTAACCTCCAGCTCTTCAATTTGGGTAGATGTGAAGGGCAGAAGTAGAAGGTTTTTATAGTCTGTTGAGTACTTTTTACAGCAAACTCTGCTCATAAGTGCTTGGGTAGAGAGCTCACATGACAGAGCCATTGTATCCCTTGCCAAAACAGTGGGTGATTCTTTTTTGGGGGATAGGGGAGGGGTGTAGGATGGGAATTATATTTGTTTAAAAGTACTTTTATTATTGTGGATTTGGAAATTAGACTGATGTGATTTATTGTGCTAATGAAATTTCCTCGAGCTGTTTGTTAATTAGAATATGGGACAATGTAATATCTGTCTCCTATGAAAGAAGATGTAAGGGTAATTACACAAGAGGATAAATTGCTTTAAAAAATCAGGTCTTCAAAGAGGCCAATAATTGATGGATCAAGAGCAAGTGATTTTTCTTTGATTCTAAAAGGAGCAAAAGATTTAGCAGGAGTACTTCTTTCTTCATGAATTCAAATCACATATTGAAATCACTTTTAAGAGATTTTTTATAGTTACATTGAATTTATATACTATCCTTGAGGTATCAATTACATAATATCAGCACCTTTGTTGTATTACCCAAACATTGATTTTGTCAATATGTAGTTTTTTTGTTTTGTTTTGTTTTGTTTTGTTTTTGTTTTTGTTTTTTTGAAGGTGAAAAGACAAGAGCATGTTTATGAAGACAAGAGGTAGATTGGTAATCTTCTGATTTGGTTTCAGGGAACAAAGAGTCACTGGAACCCTTGTGTTTATTCTGACTGGTCTGTCAGTCTTTATGGCTCCCATCTTGAAGGTAAATATGTGAAACATTCACCTCTTCTTCTCAGATCAGTGACATATAATTGGACATGTGAAGAGTGGACTTCTTTGTGAGATATTTGCAAGATTCTCATCAGTTCTATAACACACTGAAGCAGGGGTCAAGTAGAGAGAGGGCTTTAAATAACTTGTCTTGATTTCCTTCTCACTCTTTCATCTCTTTCCTTATCCTTAGTTTTGCAGTTATTTGATTGAACCATATTGTTAACAATATTCACACTTTCTGATCTGTGAAAACAGTAGTTTCATGCAATTTAATCAGACTGATCTCCCCTCCTCTACATACATATTTCTATTCTCCTTGTCTCGTATACATTCTTTCTTCTATCACCTTCCATTGCTTATATCCAAATCTCATTCCTCTTCCCCCAGTAGACTCCTAGATAATACGAGTGATGCAGGATGACCATTTTGAAATTTTTCCGCTAGTCTTAATTATTGCTTTGTTTCTATTTTCTTTGACTCAGCCCCATAATTCACAAAGGTAAATTAGAGTAAAATTACTGATTTATAATTAGAAAGCTTTAGAAATGAACTTTTGAGGAAGAAAAATTATATAGTGTAGGTTGTTTCGAAAATTAGGAGTCAATATATAGGTTTCATTGATGGGATGGGTATCTGCCTAGAGAGATACATGGAAACTATATATGAAACCTATTAAGAAGTAGGAAAAAAACTAAAGAAAGTTAGTGTATACCTCTTCATGAAGCTTCCAATTTTCTTTTGCAAACATTTTTTTTTTCAATCCTATAAACATGCTTGCGAATTATTGATAATTTGTATCTTATGCTTTGTACGACCGTACAAAGCATAAAAGTTACCCATGGACTTGATAGCTATAAACAACCACTGTTAATGATATCCCTCCAAATGTTCTGTTAAAATTTTTATTTTTAAACAATTTTAATTTTAAAGGCTTTTAAAATGTTCATTTAATTACGTAAGTAATCTTCTGAAGAAATCAAATGATATAGAAGTAGAAATAGTGAAAAGCAAAAACCCTCTGTTTCTCTAAAATTAGCAAATTTTATGTCAGTTGCCAATCAGATGAAGTTGAGGAGAGTAGAACTGTTATATCTTTGACCTATAAATAAGACTAAGATTGCCTTCAGGGTATTTAGACTGATGTATACATTATGCAGAAAATACTTGTTAAACAGTTAAAACATGTAATTATTCATCTTTTTCCCTTGGTTTCCACAATGTCAATTAACTAGTTTAATTAATTTCTGACTGGATTCATGAGGAAATAGCTCATCTTAAACGTGAGTCATTAAGATTAAAAATAACCTCAGAGAAGTTGGTTCTGATTTTGTACAGAGGACCTTAAAAGAGTTTGGAGCTTATGTTCTGCAGGGACAGAGGGAAACCTATGGTCACCTTTGCCAGTGCAAAGCAAGTTATGGGATAGGTGTGAAGGGGTGGTGACTTTGACAGCATCGAATCTGCTGCCAAATACATCATGTTCCTCCATTATCCTATAGGCACCAGCACATCAGCTGGTGGAAAGCCTAATGGAAGCGTTACCTTTTAGGCAAGGGAACCTCATTTAGTGAGATCATTTTTAGAGAGTTCATTGCAGACAATTATGAGCCCATGTTGTGAGAGGCTCTTCTAGAAATGAATTTTCCCTGTGGGTTCCTTGAAGGTGGGCTCACTTCGAGCAGCTGCAGAGTTTCTTTTATGAGCTCTGTGCTCAGTCACTAATGAGGGATAAATGGGCAGAAATGTTTTCATCAGTTCTAACTTACTCATCACCTCCCCCATTTTTCTTTTATGTTTATATAATTTCTTTTCATTAATACAGTATAAAATCCTAATTCAAAAAAGTCAGGTATGTTTAAAAGTTCCTTTTGTGTGTATATGTTATAGCAAATTGGCTTTATTCCTAGAGAATCTGACAGTTGAGTAATCATGGATGATTCCAAGGGGACATAGAGAACAGATACTGTATAATTACTATTTTTAGGAGAGATGCAAGACTTACATTTTCAACAACGCCTCTTCCTGTTTTCCCACCCTGCACCCAAATATGGCTGCAGAGGAGTTAAAGCTGAAAGTTTTTTTGTTCTTTACAATGATTCTTTTCACCCCTGATAGGCAAAGTACCTTAGTATTTACAGAAACAGATTAGAATGCAGGGAAAGAAGGCAGAGAGCTGTAAGACATCAGTGAGCATGAGCTTTCTTTTCCTTTGAGCTTCCTTAATTGATCCATACCTGAGCTCACCTTCATTTAGCTGCTAGTGTCCATGATTGTGGCTATTTCCACCTGGCAATTTTGAGTTAACCCAAAGAGTCATTGTACGAATAAATGAAAAATGCAGTCCGGCAAACATTTCTGTTAAGCAAGATTTTGCCCAAAATGTGGGAAATGAAATTGTTTTGTCAATATACTTTATAGCCCACTTGTACAAAACCTCTATTTGAAAACAAGAATAAAATAGGCAAGCATTTGCAGTTGTGATTCCTTACTTCATTAAGTTGTGCTATTCCTTACTTCAGGAATCACATCTCCTGATAAAGTCAGCTACTTTCAGATCATGTACCATTGAGGTTTGGTAAGTTATGTGCATTTATCACAAATCCCTTGTTATCTCTGAAAAGTCAATACAGGAAGAAGCAGATATTGAGGGTACAGTTTAACCAAAACCTAAGTTATGACTAAGTAAGAGTCAAGATTAACAATTAACCCTAGAATTCACACAGAAAGTGGTGTCAGGGGTCATGTTTTAGTAGGGAACCTTTTTTCCTCTCCTTTGTGACTCTGTTTTTTTAAAGAACCAGAGGACAACTTCAGAGAATCATTTTACTTAAGAGTCTGTCTTTGAAAGAGCAGATCAAATAAATGGGAAAAGAGAAATGTGTTACTTTTACATTTTAAAATGAAATGGCTCAACACCATTTCTGCCAACTCCTTACATCCCTTACAAGTCTAATGGTCTTGGGTAATCCCAGTAATTTTCTTTCATGCATTAAGCAGTGTAGGTAATGTTTCCCCTGTATGTTTATGCAAGCTTACTTTAAATATGAAGTTTTTGGCTTTTATTTTTATCTCTTTGCTGAGATCTGTCTTTTATGTAGAAGAATGTAAGGAATTACAGTTTTAAATTTGTGAGGATACCCCTTGACCCTAGCCAGCAACAGTCATACATGCCTCAAAGCACTGAATCTAACCACTGATTCGGTACTGAACAAGAATAACTGGCATCCCTGGCTGGCTAAACAGTTTAGTTCTGGGTTTCTGCAGCAGAAAGATTGCCTGGTAAGTGAGTATTCTGTGTGGGGAAAATAGAGGACGCTAAAGGTCATTAAAAAGATGAACATCACTTCCTAGAGCTTTACTTTTCCCATTTTTTCCAGCAAGTCTGAAGAAGTAAAAATCAAGTGAAGTTCACTGCTACTTTTGATGTCTTTGCTTGAAATAGTTTAATTCAAGTTAATTAGGAGTAGTCAAATTTCTCTTTAAGATTTGTTTTGTATTATAAAATCAGGACACCATTTAATTTGTATTTGGAAATATTTGAGCTTTTACAATATGCCACTTTATTCAGCGCTAGAGAAATAAAGTGTAATGATAGAAATGGTGATGGTGATGGTGATGATAGGAGTAGCTACCATTTATTGAGCTTGGCATTTGATTAAGGGCTTAGCACAGATTTTTAAAATTTAGTCCCTCAAAGAATGACACCTACAAAAATTTGTCTATTTTACAGATAAGAAAAATGATTAATAACTTACCAGGTCACAACGTTCTTAAATAATAGAGTCAAAACGTGAATTCAGGCAATTCTGACATGAAAGCCAATCTCATAACCTTCATGGTTTATAACCATTTAAAACAAAACATAATACTTGCCCTCAAAGAATTCACTTTCATTTTTCATGAGATGATCTTCAGCTTCTTTAATTTCCAATCCTCTCATGTGCAGATAAATACAGCATTTTTACAAACTCCTCATTATACCTCATTCCAGTTTCTTCAATGACTAGGAATCAGATTGCAAGTCAGCTGCTGCTTCCTTACCAGCTAAGATTTTCAAGATTTAAGGGAATTAGGATGTTATTTGAATAGCATGTTTCTAAATATAGTTGTTATCGCTGAAAGGGCAATATTGTAGAACTTAAGTCAGACCAGGGCTTTGAGTCTGACCTTTGCGGCCATTCTTCTGGTCTGTATCACTGCCATTTTTCACCCTGACCACTGAGGACCAAAGAGATTTCTGCTAAGCAATTGTGGGCTTCTCAACTTGCCAGTCAGATTCTCCTCATGATAATTATGACGTTAATACCCCATTTGTCACTTATTATCTATTCAGAACCAGGCCCTGGATTAGATATTTTATGTGATACAGTCTTTATCATAGCCTCTTTTAAATGACAATACTGAAGATAAGTTAATAATTTTCTCAATGTTACAGAACTGGTAGGGCCAGAATTTGAAAACAGGTCTGTCTGACTTTTGTGCCCATGCTCTTAATCAGGATCTCGTTCTGGGTTTTACATGCACATGTGCACGCGCGCGCGTGCACACACACACACACACACACGCATGTACATACATACGATGACCATTATTCTGCTAGGAGGTCTCACTGCTGTACTGAATTCTGGGCTGGACATTAAATTTACCCTTTTCTCATTTCCTCTTCTGGGAATATTAAAATACTATTAGCACATCATAGGGAGGCATAAGTGAAAAAGAGTAGAAACGAATTCACCAGAATTTGAAAAATTTGGTGACATGGTCTCTGATTATGTGAAATCCTATTTTGATTTTATCCAAATTTGGTGACATGATCTGAATATGTGAACTTCTATTTTAATTTTATCTCAATTATTCCATCTTGTTGTAGGAACAATACTTGATTTCATATATGGTAATCTTATTTATGATTATAGTTTTGTGCATTTGGGGTTTGTTTGGTTATCTATAAAATTTCCTTTACATAATTTTATCATTTGGCAATTCTTGGTATACTTTGTGTTTTTTATGTTTTAATTACTCCTGTCTTGCTTTGTAAAATTATCTGCTATTATTAGGTATATTATATTGGTTTAACTTAAGATGGAGTTCCATCTTCTTAAAGCACATCTTCTCTTTATTCCTTTGAGAAATTTCTGTTGCAAGAAATGATTATTTTGTGATGAATTTTTAAGGGTTGACCTCATGTAACTCATGAACTAAATCCAATAAAAAATATACTCTCATCCGGTAATTCTATTAAGTTTCACCAAGATTTCCATATTGAAAGATTTTTATTGAGAGGTTGCACTATTTTAAGGAAAATGGCAAATTTCATAGGATATATTTGCATCACATTGAAGTTGGCCAAAAGTCAACTTAGTAGCCTTCTTTATATGTATTATTTCCTTTCCAACAAAGAATAACTGTTTAAAAAACATTTTCATATCTAAAGCTATTTTTCTACCCACCCCCCATGCCATTCTGTTACTGATACCTTCTGATTTTATTTTGCTGTAGATCTGGTGATATCATAATCATAAATTCACAGAGAATGGACCTAAACACCAAGGCACAACTGTCCTTCACTTTGACATCAGAACCACGTTAGAAAAAACCTGTAGCTAAGCCTAGCTTAGGGATGAGGATGGGGCCAGGGATGGTCCCTTTTGTGCTGGCTTTCTTTCAAACTAGAACAATGCTTTACTCAGATGAAAAAGTAACTACTGCAGGAATCTAACTAGTTTTCCATGATTGAACTATACTTCTCTGGTCCCTTCATTTCTTTCCTTCCAGCTACCCCACCCCCACTGCTCACCAAATTAAAAATGAAATGACAAGAAAGAAAGGTGGAAGATGTTTAAAAAATGAGTCAAAGCTATTAAATGATCCTTTTTTTTGACTTTTTTACTTTTTGGTACATTTATACACAAGAATCACAAGGAATAGAAACATGCACATTGCAAAAGAAATGAAGGCATGTGTGAGAAGAAAAGAGGCTTGAGTGTGATGTGTTCACCTCTTTGTGGTGACTGTTGGGTATTACAGCTTCCCCAGCAGTAACTTCATCCCTCCTATCCCCATCATTTTTTTTTTCTGACGTCAAGATCAAAATTAGCTACATTAAAAATGTTGTCTTTTTTTTGAAGAAGCATTTTATGTTTTATATATGTAAATAAGTATATTTCATATAAATTTAAGCATCCCCATGGCTAACCAATAACAATTGGAAATATTTGTTACCTATTTTAGAATTTACTCATTCTCTAATAGTGGCCGAAGAGTCTCATTTGCCTTACTACTTTCGACAGTCACAAGGAGAGGCTGATAGAAATTGTGCTTCACTTAATACATGCAGTATTTTAAAAATTACTCTAAAGCCATACTATGTTTTCTGGTTACAGTAGCCTCCTTTATGTGGATTTGGTAAGGCTGGTCTTAATTGACTTGTGGTTTTAGTATTTTAGCTTTGAAAAATCCTGAAATTACTTGAACTTCTTTTTAAATTCTAAGGTTGAGAACCTTTTGTTTTTCAAACAGAAGTATTCCTGGAAACAGAATCATTTTTTATTTGCTTAGTTTCTTTAGTCCTAGGGGACATTTCAAAGGTCTAGCAATAGATACAGTTTACAAACATCACTTCTTCTTGTTAAAACACTTTGTATTAATATAAAATATTTTGGTGAGTTAATGCATGAAAGGTATTAATTCAGTTTTAAAGATTAATTCAGTTTGAAAGGTATTAATTCAGTTTTACATATCATGTGTGTAATTAATTGCTTCCAGATGCTCCTTTCAAGCAGTGTTCTCTTTAGTAAGGTCTCATAATGTTCCTAAGAAGAAAGAGGACAGTCTTTTGATTTTTATTTTATTGAAGACATATATACATCAAGATGATAAATAATTTGGCAAAAATTATTAAGGATAAAAATCGACAGACTGTATTGAAAGGAACTTGGTCTCAAGAGTGAGGCAACCATCTATTAATACCTCTATTTTTGTCTACCTCACAGTTCACACAAGTATCTGGTTTACATTTCAGGGTGAAGGAAAACAGAACTTTTCCTTCATTAATTTAAAAAAAGTTGTTATTTAGGTACATACTTACTCAAAAAACAAGCATCCAATGAAAATTTAAAGTCCTTTTAACCCTTGATTTATTGCTAGTACAAAGAGTTCAAAAGTTCATCAATTAATTAATAAAGCATACTAGTTAGAGGCCACTGTGTTATGATAGCCTGTATTTTAGTTTTAGATTTAGTCTTTATTTAAATGATTCCTCCTCATTCCTTTTTTCTTATTGTTTTTAACTTTTATCCATTTTTTTTTCTTTCTAGTTTATACCCATGCCTGTACTCTATGGTGTGTTCCTATATATGGGAGTAGCATCCCTTAATGGTGTGCAGGTAAGTTTTTCCACGGTAATATAAGCACAGTCGTGTTTTTCTAATAGTAAGACTAGTCCAGTAACAGATCTTTGAAGAAAAGTGCTAATCATTAACTGCTAAATTTTAAAAATACATTTATTTTCTACTTCATCATTCAGCTGCTTTTTATTTCTGGTTTAATTGACAAGTTAGTCAGTATTAACAGAAGTTACCATACATACCCATTCTTTAAATAAGCTATTAAAAGTCATTTGATCAAGAAAGTGAGAGGCTATAATCTTTCTTTTCCTCCTTCTTACCCATATTTATCTCTGTTTAGCTGTCTCAGGAAGGATATCTAACTCTTTCTGTGTGTTCTTCAAGATGGTATTTATTCATTTGCCTTAACTCTATACCAAGAACAGGCTATTCTTGATTTGCTTTTCACATGTCTATGAGCAATAATCAAAAGTTTTTTACCAGTAAAAGAATAAAGTCAATGTGGTTTATGTATTCCTTTTGTTGAAAACTTCAGCTATTCATAACTTTGGGAAAACATCATTATCAGCTGGGCACAGTGGTGCACACTTTTAGTTTCAGCTACTTGGGAGGCTGAGGTGAAAGGATCACTTGAAACTTTTGAGTCCAGCCTCAACAACATAGTAAGACTCTGTCTCTTTAAAAAAGAGAATCATTAGGGAAAACTTTGTAAGTGACTTTGTCTTTCAATTGGGTTTTAATTTATTTGGCACCAGGAAACTGGAAGTGCTTATGCTGTTTTCTGGCACCTTGTTAACTGTAGCCTTATTTAGCACTCAGTAATATTTTAATGGGAAAAGACTGCATGTCCTGTGAACATCATAAGAATTTATTTGAACCCCTTCAAAATAGTCCTTGATTTTGCTTATTGAATTCAGATTAATTTGGTTTTAAAGTCAGATAGAAATGGGGAGGTGGCCAGATCACTAAAAGGAGAAAAGGCTACTTTACTGTTCTCTGTTTAGGTCTGCTAAGTAGAGTTCATCATCATATGGATATTTGTTACAAAATACAAGGTGGTTCTTCATAGACTGGACTATATGAATGTGAGTTTATTGCCCATGAGACTTTGGGAAAGTATAAATTTGTAAAAGTATTTTATTTTTATCTGCCATGGTAAATATTCCTTATTTCCCCAAATGGAAAAATATGAAACTAAAATGGCTCCTAGACAAATAGTTCTTATTTTTCTTTGCCCTTAATGACCTGGTCTAGATCATAAGTTTAATTCTATGTGTTTTAAGGGCTTTATTGGTTGAAACTCAGTACATATTTGTTTAATAAAAAAGAAGAGGCTGGGCATGGTGGCTCACGCCTGCAATCCAAGCACTTTGGAGACCAAGGCGGGCGGATTACTTGAGGTCGGGAGTTCAAGACCAGCCTGACCAACATAGTGAAATCCCATCTTTATTAAAAAAAAAAAAAAAGAAAAGAAAAAATCAACCACATAATAATGATGGGGAAAAACAACCAGGGACAGCTAGTAGATTTCTTAAATTCTGCAAAGCTACTACCCCTAATGGCTTTTCTGTTTTTCTTTCTTTCTCAATTCTCCCTTGTTTAGACATTTTTGGTGAGATTTGACTTAGCAAGAAATTTTGTAACCGGAACTTTATAAAGAGAAGGTCCCCACCAGTCAAAAATAGTTCTAGAGGGAAAAAGAAAACCCTTTAAGTAGGAAATCACTAGAGAAGATTGTGATAGTCTAGTTTACTTTTACACTTCTTTCCTTCCAGAAAGAAAATAGAGATTATTTCAGAGCTCATATTCTATGATTATACAATTCAATAGCTATTTACTGAGCATCTTTCGCTGAAAGATCCTGTGATAGGTTCTTGAATATCTTCCCATTTGTCATTGGCAATGTCAATTCAGCAGTTGTTCTTTGAGGCACAGTACCTGGCACATAGATGCTCAGTAGTTATTTCAATACCTGTTTATACATGACCATATGATAGCCTCTCTTAGATTCAGATGTCAACCCTGAAACTCACTGTAGTATTCATATGGCTTTTCTCTGAAAAGAAATGGTGATATATTGCTGAGTGTATTCGTCAAGTTATGTCACTCAAATAATATGGAATTTATGAAAACATAATGTATTCCCATTTTTAAGTTGGATACTTCCTTTATATCCCTAAAACATTCCTGAAATGTATTAATATATGATGCATAGTATCATCTCCTATTTTTTCAGATAAGGCAACTGAGGCAGAGTAGGATTCATGAGTTAGACATCTTCCTTCAGCATATTATTACTATAATAGGCAAAAGATCCTCTCTCCCAAGACTCAGAGAGTAAAAATAGAAACCAGGAGATGAGCTTCTAAAATTTATATTTTTCTTTATGACTTAATTCTCTAGTGGACACTTTTTCTTATACCTCTGCATAACATTCCTGCAATATAACAACAAAAATTTGAAGACTTGTGCTTTAGTGTGCTTGACTCCATTTCTGTTATTCCTTGACCATTCCTTTGTCCTCTGAAAAGGACATTTGCTTGCCTAAATTATATAATATAAATCAGTAGTGATTAGTTAGATATACTGGAAATGATTTCGTGTATCAGCTCTTGAAGTAATACAGTTGGACTCCTTTCCTCTTTCCTGCCCAGTTCATGGATCGTCTGAAGCTGCTTCTGATGCCGCTGAAGCATCAGCCTGACTTTATCTACCTGCGTCATGTTCCCCTGCGCAGAGTCCACCTGTTCACTTTCCTGCAGGTGTTGTGTCTGGCCCTGCTTTGGATCCTCAAGTCAACTGTGGCTGCTATCATTTTTCCAGTAATGGTAGGGATTCATTTAATTGAATCTACCTATGAGATTATATGGATATCATGTGGTTATTGTTATATGGAAGACACACATCTCTTTTATGTGTGGTTTCAAATTTTTCCAGCTTTGACCTCATCACTTTGATCAGTTGTAATTTACATTTCCCATGTCTATGGTTGTTTAGGATGGACCTTAGAATCAGGCTCACATGAGTTCAAATACTGGCCCTGGTCAATACTAGTCAGTAAACTTCTTTGAACTATTATTAACTCATCAGTAAAACAGGGGTTGCATTGTTGTTTTTCTGATCATCAAAATTGAATATCAAGCATGTAGCACAATGCCTGACACACAGTAGACACCAGTACATGCTAATTACTTTTTAAATGTTGTTGTACAATACAATTAATCTAAGTAAGAGTGTAGGACATTTCAAGCAATAAAGAAGTGCTTGACAACTTGTAAGAACGCATCCAATACGTTAGAAGAAATGGAGCGAGAAGTTCAGTTTTTAAATTTCTTGTGGTATGCATAATGCTAAGTTTAAAGATAAGGTGGGGACACTCTATCCTTGTCATTACAGAATTTTATAATTCACCATAAATCTGTATTTTTTGCAAGAAAATGCATATATATACACTTAAGACACAAAGGGAACCTTGAGTCTATTTTATCTCCCCTGCAGCTTTGAAAACAAGAGTTTTCATACACTTGCCGCATTTTATTTTTATAAAAATCATCTTACTCTTAGCCAGGATTATTATTTTACTTTTTATATTTGTTGTTTGAATTTTTTCTTCTCCCAAGGATGCAAGAAAAAAGTGGATATTAAATACTAGTGATATTTGTTAGGTTGGATTTTCTTTTCCTTAATGGTCCCTTATGTCTTTCTTTCCTTTTTTTTTTTTTAAATAAAAAACTGTATTTACTGAAAAACACACTGACTGTAAGAAGCAACTCAAATTAACCTACTAGTCTTATCTACTTGCCTACAAATTTTGCTGAATCCAGGAAAATTGAAGCTAGAACAGGATACATTTGAATTATATCCAATAAATCACTTTTTGCCTATGCTAAATAATAATTTTTAAATGCTTTACTTTTCTAAAGTGTTTTTATCGTTTCAGAACTTTTATTTGGTCACAGTGTAATTCTGTAACAAAAGTTAGATTAGATGTTATTTATATCTTTAGGTGATGAGGAAACTGTCGTAGAGAGCATGATGCTGATAAAGACAGCTGCTTAATTTGAAGCAAGTCAGGATGCCTATGACTTGACGCATATTAAATTTAATGTGGAATAAAGATATCTTTAATGTACCTTCAGAAGTCTTTCTTCAAGAGCAATTCATAGAACCAAAAATCCACAGGTCAAGAATATTTGTTTTGGAAGCAGACAAGTGGGACCCTTTGTATTATTATGATCTACAATCATCTCCTTCACAGACATTAAGGATCTTGGATAACATACTTAATGTCTCTAACCTTCAATTTCCTCAACTGTATAATGGAACTAATAATACCTACTTTTGAAGTTTGTTAAGAATAAATGAGATAATATTGCCTAAGAGTTTAATAAAGTGTCTGGCATATGTTAACTGTTTGGTTAATGGTGGTGATTGAAGTACCCTTTGAATATTCAGATACTACTTTATTGTGAATACTTAGAAGATGTCTTAGTGTTCTATGTATTGTACAGATTTTCTTGATTGCTAAAAACTTTTATAATGTTTTAATTTTTAATACTTAATCATATGCCAGCTATTTGTTGACTTTCAACTTTTATTTAAAATCTCACATAGAAGGAAATGGTTTTGAAAAAAATACTTTCATAATAAAATTCTAATTGAATGTGATTATGCATTTCAGTGAACAAAACAAAGTGAGTTTCAACTAAGACTTTTATGAAACAACATTCCCCATGAGAAATTTATTAGAGTTAGCTTGGTATAAGTTCATATAGTCAAGATCAGGTTTGTCATACACAAAGTAATTTGGCTTACACAAAGTAGGTTTCTGTGGAATTTGATGGGATGTTATCTATGCGCACTGCACCTTCATTTAACACGGTTTCTTTCATACTTTTAATATTTGCCCTTTCAGATCTTGGCACTTGTAGCTGTCAGAAAAGGCATGGACTACCTCTTCTCCCAGCACGACCTCAGCTTCCTCGATGATGTCATTCCAGAAAAGGACAAGAAAAAGAAGGAGGATGAGAAGAAAAAGAAAAAGAAGAAGGGAAGTCTGGACAGTGATAATGACGATGTAAGAAACTTTACAAATTCCAAAGGAAAGCTAGTTAAAGAAACAGATGTGAAAATGATCCCTTTTTATACCTGATGTGAAATGGAGGGCCAAGTTCTAAGAATGTTTATCTGGACATGTGGCATATTACTCATTTCACCTCCCTTTGAGCTTTATATTCTCTCTTTGGTTTTTTATATTTTCTGAAGTCTTTCTGTAACCATTAATACACTAATAATGACATAATGACTAATAATGACTTCTAAAAAAATTTAAAACTCACCACATTTAAGAACTCTGATCTCATAGATATAAAGGAAGTTTACTTAGCAATACTATAAAATGTATTTTGTTTCTATTAATAATCCAGGGCTTATATTTGAAATAATAACTCAATTTTATGTAATTTTAATCCTCATGTGGATAGACGTCAGTGATCTCATTTTGTGTGAACTATGAATCTATTTGAGTAGGCTTTCCACCAAAGTTCTATGCTGTTATATGAATATTAGCACTGTATTTATGCTAATATGATTTAACATTATTTTTCTGTAGCTCTTCAGTAAAAAGAAAAGGGAACTGGAGTTTGGGGTCTTTTTACGTAATTATAATGGTTAGTGTCATGATCCAGAGGGTCCTCTTGCACTTAGGGGATTAAGTTGAGAAAATTATTGTCCAGTTTTTTCTTTAGGTGACCAGCTCACAGAATACAGATTCTCCACTAGGGACAGTAATCCATGCTAGAAGAAAAGCTGGGATTTATTTTCTTTAACACATGTAATAACACCTTTTGAAAAGATTGCCAAAATAATATTTTCCATTTGAAAATCTGTTCTGGATTTTACACAGTGCAGTCTCACAAATGATTTTTTTGTGCACCAGTACCCATTCTAAAGTAGGAATATTGTTAATTTTTAGTTTCTACTTAGTACTTGATGACTTTGATCATTGCATACCTTATCCTTAATTGTCTTAATAGCTTGTTATACAGTATTTATTTTTTGCTCCCATTTTACAGATGAGGAAATTTAGACTGAGAAATGTTAAATATTTAAAAATTTTTCAAAAAGTTTTAATGAGGTATGGTTGACATAAACTTGTATATATGTAAGGTGATGCTTTGACATATGTATTTAAGTCATTTGTCTAATTGTACACAGCCATAGTGGCAAAGCTACAACTCGAATCCAGGCCTCTCTGGTTAGTTCCAACTGATCAGGCTGTCTGACTGTATTCTTTTTGTAGAACTTGGAAATAGTACAGTGAAAGAAGGCAAGAGACGTAATTGGATTTCACATAAATTGATTCAATAAGCAAAAGACTTAATGCATGAGGCACATTTAGCTAAAGAGCAAAAGAGGTGAAGAGAGCTTTATGACTGTCATCATCCATCTGCAATGAGAACAGGTATATAGATTTTGTTTCCAATGATGACAGAAAAGGAATGCATTTTAACTGTAGCAGAGATTAAGATGTAATAGAAGAATGATACATTTATACATTTAATACAAATTAAAATTTGAAATGAATTTCTGGACCACTCAAGACCAAAAAAAAAAAAAAAATAGGTTGCCTGAAATATTAAAATAATTGAAGCAGTATTTTTTCCAGAATAAGTATGTCAACTTATGTACATGGACCTCAAATTTAAAGTTCATTATACATTGTGAATGTATGAATGTACAAAGAGGGAGATTATGGAATACCCCTCTAATGATTTTTAAGAAAAAATAGTAAAATACCAAATCTGGAGAATGTTTTAAATATACTGCTCTTGAGTGACAAAAGTTGGATCAAATGAACTCCTTAGAAGTTCTTCCAATTCTTAAATATGATTTCCAACAAATCCTATTCCATTTAAACAGTGTTTTTTAATATGAATATTTACCATTTTCAACTCTGTGTTTCCAACAGATTTCTTGAAGCCAAAGTGTCGTACTTGATTTTTTCCCTCTTCCTTTTCATCCTACCCCTACCAAAACAAACAAACATATACATTTGTTCCTAGGCACTGAATCCAGCCAGGCAATTTAGAGTACATCTGTGCAGTGTGTTCTGTGGGTTGAGCTAATTATTGAGGGCTCCATATTTGGAACATGGTCCTCCTAAGTTTGCCTCTTAGTCACATGGTTTGGGATCTATGGATACAGGAAGTCACAAGGGGACATGCGGGTAACAGCTATAAGGTAATATTTATGAGCACATATAGTGAAAATTGTGGCTTGCCAACATTTTGAGCCCCTCACAGTCATTTTCTAATCTGCTTGGTAGGCTGTGATTAAGGGTGGGCTGCAACCTGTCCATGTATAATTGCTATTATTTTGGAAAATATTTGAAAAACTATAACGTCTTACTGTTTTTGACATTCTCATAAAGGTAAGTGCATGTGGCATCTTTTTATTATTATTATTATTATACTTTAAGTTCTGGGATACATGTGCAGAACATGCAGGATTGTTACATAGAAATACACTTAGCATGGTGGTTTACTGCACCTATCAACCTGTCATCTACATTAGGTATTTCTCCTGATGCTATCCCTCCCCTAGCTCCCAACAGGCCCCAGTGAGTGATGGTCCCGTCCCCTTGTTGATGTGTTCTCATTGTTCAACTCCCACCTATGAGTGGGAACATGCAGTGTTTAGTTTCCTGTTCCTATGTTAGTTTGCTGAGAATAATAGTTTCCAGCTTCATTCATGTCCCAGCAAAGGACATAAACTCATCCTTTTTATGGCTGCATAGTTTTCCATGGTATATATGTGCCACATTTTCTTATTCAGTCTATCATTGATGGGCATTTGGGTTGGTTCCAAGTCTTTGCTATTGTGAATAGTGCTGCAGTAAACATATGTGTGCATGTGTCTTTATAAAAGAATGATTTATAATCCTTTGGGTATATACCCAGTAATGGGGTTGCTGAGTCAAATGGAATTTCTATTTCTAGGTCCTTGAGGAATCGCCACACTGTTTTCCACAATGGTTGAACGAATTTACACTCCCAGCTACAATGAAAAAGTGTTCCTATTTCTCACATTTGCTCCAGTATCTGTTGTTTCCTGACTTTTTAATGATCACCATTCTAACTGGCATGAGATGGTATCTCACTGTGGTTTTGATTTGTATTTCTATAATGACCAGTGATGATGAGCTTTTTTTCATATGTTTGTTGGTTGCATAAATGTCTTCTTTTGAGAAGTGTCTGTTCATATCCTTTGCCCATTTTTTGATGGGGTTGTTTTTTTTTCTTGTAAATATGTTTAAGTTCCTTGTAGATTTTGGATATTAGCCCATTGATGAATAGATTGCAAATTTTTTTTCTCATTCTGTAGGTTGCCTGTTCACTCTGATAATAGTTTCTTTTGCTGTGCAAAAGCTCTTAAGTTTAATTAGATCCCATTTGTCAATTTTGGCTTTTGTTACCTTTACTTTTGGTATTTTAGTCATGAGGTCTCTTTGCCTGTGTCTATATCCTGAATGGTATTGCCTAGGTTTTCTTCTAGGTTGTTTATGGTTTTAGGTCTTATGTTTAAATCTTTAATCTGTATTGAGTTAATTTTTGTATAAAGTGTAAAGAAGGGATCCAGTTTCATTTTTCTGCATATGGCTAGTCAGTTTTCCCACCATCATTGATTAAATAAGGAATCCTTTCCCATTGCTTGTTTTTGTCAGATTTGTCAAAGATCAGATGGTTATAGATGTGTGGCATTATTGCTGAGGTCTCTGTTCTGTTCTGTTGGTCTATATATCTCTTTTAGGACCAGTACCATGTTGTTTTGGTTACTGTAACCTAGTAGTATAGTTTGAAGTCAGGTAGCGTGATGCTTCCAGCTTTGTCCTTTTTGCTAATGATTGTCTTGGTTCTATGGGCTTTTTTTTGGTTCCATATGAAATTTAAAGTAGTTTTTTTCTAATTCTGTGAAGAAAGTCAATGGTGGCTTGATGGAGATAGCACTGAATCTACAAATTACTTTGGGCAGTATGGCCATTTTGATGATATTGATTCTTCCTCTCTATGGGTGTGGAATGTTTTTCCATTTGTTTGTGTCCTCTCTTATTTCCTTGAGCAGTGGTTTGTAGTTCTTCTTTCAGAGGTCCTTCACATCCCTTGGAAGTTGTATTCTTTGGTATTTTATTCTCTTTGTAGCAATTGTGAATGGGAGTTCACTCATGATTTGGCTCTCTGTCTATTATGGGTGTATAGGAATGTTTGTGATTTTTGCACTTTGATTTTGTATCTTGAGACTTTGCTGAAGTTCTTATCAGCTTAAGAAGATTTTGGGCTGAGACGATGGGGTTTTCTAAATATATAATCATGTCATTTGCAGAGACAATTCGACTTCCACTCTTCCTATTTATCTCTTTATCTTGCCTGACTTTATCTCTTCTCTTGCCTGACTGCTCTGGCCAGAACTTTCAATACTATGTTGAATAGGACTGGTGAGAGAGGGCATCCTTGTCTTATAATGTCTTTCAAAGGGAATGCTTCCAGCTTTTGCCTATTCAGTATGATATTGGCTATGGGTTTGTCATAAATAGCTCTTATTATTTTCAGATATGTTCCATCAATACCAGGTTTATTGAGAGTTTTTAGCATGAAGCGGTGTTGAATTTTATCGAATGCCTTTTCTGCATCTGTTGAGATAATCATGTGGGTTTTTTTGTCATTGTTTCTGTTTATATGGTGGATTACATTTATTGATTTGCATATGATGAACCAGCCTTGCATCCCAGGGATGAAGCCGACTTGATCATGTGGATAAGCTTTTTGATGTGCTGCTGGATTCTGTTGCCAGTATTTTATTGAGGATTTTCGCATTGATGTTCATCAGGGATATTGGCCTGAAATTTTCTTTTTTTGTGTGTCTCTGCCAAGTATTGGTATCAGGATGATGCTGACCTCATAAAATGAGTTAGGGAGGATTCCCTCTTTTTCTGTTTATTGGAATAGTTTTAGAAGGAATCGTACTAGCTCATGTTTGCACCTCTGGTAGAATTCCTCTGTGAATCCGTCTAGTCCTGGGCTTTTTTTGGTTGGTAGGCTATTAACTACTGCCTCCATTTCAGAACTTGTTATTGGTCTATTCAGGGATTTGACTTCTCCCTGGTTTAGTCTTGGGAGGGTGTATGTGTCCAGGAATTAATCCATTTCTTCTAGATTTTCTAGTTTATTTGCATAGAGGTGTTTATAGTATTCTTTGCTGGTGGTTTGTATTACTGTGGGGTCAATGGTGATATCCCCTTTATCATTTTTTATTATGTCTATTTGATTCTTCTCTCTTTTCTTCTTTATTCCTCTGGCTAGTTAGTGGTCCGTACATTTTGTTAATTTTTTCAGAACAGCAGCTCCTGGGTTCATTGATTTTTTTGAAGAGGTTTTCGTGTCTGTATCTATCTCCTTTAGTTCTGCTCTGATCTTAGTTATTTCATGTCTTTTGCCAGGTTTTGAATTTACTTGCTTTTGCTTCTCTAGTTCTTTTAATTCTGTTTAATTGTGATGTTAGGGTGTCAATTTTAGATATTTCCCACTTTTTTTTTTTCATCCCAGAGATTCTGAGTACATTGTGTCTTTGTTTTCATTGGTTTCAAAGATCTTTATTTCTACCTCCATTTCACTATTTACCAAGTAGTCGTTCAGGAGCAGGTTGTTCAGATTCCATGTAGTTGTGGGATTTTGAATGAGTTTCTTAATCCTGAGTTCTAATTTGATTGCACTGTGGTCTGAGAGACTGTTATGATTTCCTTTTTTTTTTTTTTTTTTCGCATTTGCAGAGGAGTGTTGTACTCCCAATTATGTGGGCAATTTTATAATAAGTGTGATGTGGTGCTGAGAAGAATGTATATTTTGTTGATTTGTGGTGGAGAGTTCTGTAAATGTCTGTAAGTCAACTTGGTCCAGAGCTGAGTTCAAGTCCTCAATGTCCTCGTTAATTTTCTGTCTCATTAGGTCTAATATTGACAGTGGGGTGTTAAATTCTCCCACTATTATTGTGTGGGAGTATAAGTCTCTTTGTAGGTCTCCAAGAACTTGCTTTAAGAATCTGGATGCTTCTGTATTGGTGCATATATATTTAGGATAATTATCTCATCTTGTCGCATTGATCCCTTTACCATTATGTAATGCCCTCCTTTGTCTTTTTTGATCTTTGTTGGTTAAAATCTGTTTTATTAGAGACTAGAATTACAACTCCCACTTTTTTTTTTCCATTCCATTTTCTTGGTATCTTCCTCCATCCCTTTGAGTCAATGTGTGTCTTTACACATGAGATGGGTCACCCGAATACAGCACATTGATGGGTCTTGACTCTATCCAGTTTGCCAGGCTGTATCTTTTAATTGGGGCATTTAGTCCATTTACATTTAATATTGTGTTATGTGGCATCTTTTTTATTCTGTTTTGCCAGTTGGAGTGCATTATATTAGTTCTCTTAAAGGATACTGTAGTTCATTAACTTCTTTAGAGTCATCATAAGAAAATTTTCCACGTGGGTAATAAGCTTTATGTTAACATTTTTTTTCAACTAAAGATGATCTTTTTGTTACTTTCAGTTAAGAGATATATTGGTTTTTGAGTCCAAACATAGAATCAATATAATGCAATTTAACAAAGCAAAGTGATAATCTTTGGGAAATCTATTATAGATTGGGGGTAGGTGGCCTTTTCTTTAAGCAGTCCTATGATTACCTGCCTGGTTTTTTTTGTTTTATTCTGGTTAAGATCTGCTTATCTAACCATCATAGACACCTTTTTAAACATTTTATTTTCTTACATTTTGCTTACATTTTCAGATGTCTTTGGAACAAGCTAATCAAAATGAATCTTTACTCATAAAATAGTACTTAGAGTAAATGAGGAAAGTTTATTTTCTAGTGTACATAGAAGGCTCCTTGATCGTGGATATTTAAAAAGTCTGTCACTTGTTTGTTTTAGAAGAAAGATGGGTCATGATTTTTGTAAAGACAGAATCAGCAGAAACAAGAGTTTCAAGACCATTGATAATTTAGGAAGTTTCCTAACTTTAATCTGTTTTTGCATTGAGAAAATTTGCTTCACACATACAACTTATAGACATTTGCTGATTGGGAGTCTAACTTATAGAAAGCGTTGCAATTCAGTTGCAGTGATCTCTATTTGGTATAGTTCTAGTTTTAATTGACTCAATACCATCAACTCAGAAGAGTGAAAACAAACATGAGGGAGAAAGAAGCCATGCAGTTAAAAGCTAGCAAACTAGAAGTAATTACAGGGCTTTTCTTCTTAGTATTAAGTAAATGATTATATGAAAGGTTTGATCGATACTGGGAGATAGGAAGGGTTGTATAATAAAAATATTCTAAAATCTGTTGTACATTTTTTTCACAGTCTGACTGCCCATACTCAGAAAAAGTTCCAAGTATTAAAATTCCAATGGACATCATGGAACAGCAACCTTTCCTAAGCGATAGCAAACCTTCCGACAGTGAGTAGAACTAACCTCTTGCTTGCTTGCTTGAATATGATTTGCACTTACAGAAAAAACACTTTAGAATTGCCATCTGCATTAACTGTCCCCCGATTTTGTTTTTCATTTTTTCTGTGAGAAGATTTACACTTAATATAATAAAACTTTATTTTTATATACCCTATGCCCTAAGCTTCACTTTTAACTTCTTCCTTTTATTCATAACCTTTAAAATTTTTATTTGGTAGTCTTTTCTCTCCCCCAAATCATCCCCAGTTTTTCCAATTGCTAAATTAATAACCATGTTTTAATTGATTTTTCTCTTTTTTTCCTGCTGGTATTTAGAATTGCAGCTTATAATACTACATCACTGTCACTGTTTGTCTTCCTTAGGTTTTAACCAATGATCAAATCAGCTCAAAAGAGAAATTGATCAATAAATAAACTGTTAATATTGATAATTTGGAAAAATTATTATTTTGATTAAATTCGAAATTGAAGTATTAGCACAACTTTCTAGATATAACTTATATGCATTTGCTTTCTAATTTCTTCATCCCCTCTTTTGCTATTTCAAAATTATCATTATAACTGCACTGGTCTTTCTAGGGTAGTAGCCTGGTGGCTACAGTGCAATAGCTTGTGACATTTTTCCTCCTGTAATTGAATTAACAGGTCTCTTAGAAATGGGATAAACCTCTACAGTAATGTTAGTGACCATTTCAGACTTTCCAGTAGTAGGTAGCAGTTGCCATGAAGCTATTTTCCACTTTGCGTTCTCATTGAAGAAAATGCATCCTTTTAGATTCAGATGTACTTCAAAGTACACTGATCTGTTACAGTTAAGACACTTTTATTTTTATTTTGCCATGCCACCTCGACTTCAATAAGAGATTACTGTTATCAAGAAAAGTTTGGAATGAATGTCTATTGATTAAAAAAAAAGGTATATTAGTTACCAATCATTGAGTAACAAATTGCTGCAAAACTTAGCAGTTTAAAATAGCAAACATATTTTCTTACACAATTCCTGACATTCAGAAATGCAGGGGCAACTGATTTGGTTCTGGCTCAGTTTCTAGTGAGATTGCACTCAAAGCTGTCATCAGCTGGGGTTGAGTCTCCGAAGACTTTTTTTTAAAAATGAAGGAATTTCTTGAAAACGATAATATGCTCCACAGTGTGAGAGCGGGCCTGAGCATAGGGGCTCAAGGCTCCCATTACAAAATTTTGGAGAGTTTAAATACCCCCTACTTGGGATGTGCCCTATGTAAATGAAGAGGATGAAGTAAAGTTACAAAGTCATTTACTTGGCCTACGCCCCATGGAGAGGATATTGTAGCTGAAGTGTGACTCAGCCTTACGTTCCCTGCCTCCAGACCTTTTTCCTGCCTCATCTCCTCATTGAGAGATGTGATCTCCCTAAAGATTCATGGGAAGCAGAGGGACCAGTGGTTTTTTTCTGTATCTGCTTCATTCTGGCTTGGGGCATAGTACCTACCTATTGTGGATCACTGAACTTTCTTCCTGCTTTGTCTAGTAGAGGCAGGGTAGCTCCTTGATGGACAGGGGTGGTATCTTCACCTGGAACTGGCTGGCTGAAACCTATGTTCCATGATCATCTGAAGCTTGATGGTCTCTAGACAAGAGGAAATGAACTTGGTTAAAAGGGTGGAATTTTTTTAAACAATATTCTGGGATGCCATTGTTCTGAACTAAGCTCATGCACTAGGCCCCAACAGACCAAACCAAATCAAACCAAAATAAAGTCATTTGTGCTAAGACTTTAAGGAAACACATGAATTCTAGAACAGACCAGGTTTTGATTCTTCTTCTGCAAATCTCTATAATAAACATTCTTGACAGCATAGGTATCCACTCCCTGAGGGTCCCATTAAATATTTTAGTCTCTGAAGAGTTGGTTGGAGCTGGAGATCTGCTTCCAAAAGCACACTCATGAGGGCCATGGCATGACATTTGTTTCTTTACCTGTGGGTATCTCCATAGGGCTGCCCATGATATGGCTTCTCTCAAAGCCAGTGATAAAGGAGAAAGAAACTAAGACAGATGCTACAGTCTTTTATAACTTAATCTCAGAAGTAACAGATTACTTCTGTCATATTCTGAAGGTTGTGCAGACCCACACTCTTAACACTGTGGGAAAGAATTACACAGTCATAAATACCAGGAGACAGGGATCTCTGAGACCCATCTGGGAGGCTGGCTACCAGCATGGAATTCAAGAACAAAGAACTAAAGTAGTCTTACCGTTGGTTCCAGTTTGTAACCTATAACTTGTAACTGAGGCTAATTTCTGTTAACTCCTATTAATGGAGTTTTGTTACAGATTTCTTTTTGAATTTAAGCTCCTCAAACCATGTTCTGACTTCATTTTTTATCAATGGAACATTAACAGCAAAAGCAGATAGTAACATACATGTGCCTAGCATGTAAGTTTTCTGTTGGCATTATAATCTGGAATAGCCCCATATCAATAAATGTAAAAGCGATTAAAAAAATCACTAGCCAGCATTTGAGAGTCACGGACAAAGTTTATGTGCCAATTGTCCTTTACCTTCTCAAAACCCCTTTTAAGGGAAAAATTGCAAGTTGATATTAGAAATTTACTTAAATGAAATACACATGAGCATTTTGCCTGAAATGTTTCCTAATGTCATGTTGATCTTTATCATCCATGAAAGAACAAAACTGATAGAAGCAGTGTTGTGGTATAAGTAAATAACTCAAAAAAAAAAAAAATCTTTTTTTCCCTGTGAACAACAGCAAGGCCAACTTAGGAATTCTGAAGATAGAAGGAAATCCAAGAGCAAGCCTTAGACTTTAGGAGAATGCTATCACCCTCTAAAAATGATTTGCTGTTTGTCCTTCTAACTGACAAGACAACAGTGACCCCTCTCAGAAAACCTAAAGTAAAGGAAACTAAGTGATTTTGTCTTCATCACACTAGAGTCTTAGCTTAATACATTGTTTATTGAAGTGTCTAAACTTGACTTTTTTACTCTTTCTAGTTATGGAAGATGCATCCTTTTGTGAAGATTTTTATTTTATACTTTACCAAAGACTTACTATTTATGTTTTAAAATATTTTATTTTTTAGGAGAAAGATCACCAACATTCCTTGAACGCCACACATCATGCTGATAAAATTCCTTTCCTTCAGTCACTCGGTTTGCCAAGGTAAAGGAGAGCCCCATATTTTACGTTGTTCTGTGGGATAATTGCCCCACAGAAAGGTAGTTCATGGTGGGTTATTGACAGAACTTCTTGTTCTCCTTCCTCTCTATGATTTTTCTTAAATAAATTACTCAGTGATCAAAACTTGTTCCAGCTTTTACTAGTAGAAAGCATTCTAAGAGATCTACTTACTCTTAAAAATAATAGAATCTTTCATTAATTCACAGCCCAGGATCAGCATTAGCTCTTCTAATTTTGGTGTCATCCCTGCTTTGAAGAGATAACTGGCACTTTTTTTTTTTTTTTTTTTTTTTTTTTTTTTGAGACAGAGTCTCACTCTTGTTGCCCAGGCTGGAATATAATGGCCCGATCTCGGCTCACCACAACCTTCACCTCCCTGGTTCAAACGAGTCCCCTGCAATCCTCAGCTGGGATTACAGGCATGTGTCACCACACCCAGCCAATTTTTGTATTTTTAGTAGAGACGGGGTTTCTCCACGTTGGTGTCAAACTCTCAACCTCAGGTGATCCACCCGCCTTGGCCTCCCCAAATGCTGGGATTACAGGCATGAGCCACCGTGCCTGGCTGGTAACTGGCACTTTCTGATAGCTCTTCTTCAGTGGTTTCCTTCCCTCTTAACAAAATTCTAGAGATTTCAGGTTCTAATTGATTTTCTGAAATCTCTGAATGTTTTTATTATGTCAGCCTTTTTGTCCCCTAATTTCGGACAGCATTGCTCACCTGGTAGTGCTTCTTTTCCTTTTGTGTTTGTTTTTATTGTTTTAATCTAGGTATGAGATCTGCTGAAATATTTTACTTGAATTTTTTTACTCTGCTGATACCTTCATCCCCTTTAAAATGTTTGTTTTTAATAGACAAAGAGGATATAAGTATTAAAAGAGAACAAAGAAGGACACATTTTACTTCTATACAATGCATATACATTTGACAGATGATAAAGAAAATCTGATTTACTTACTAGTTTTTTGTTCTTCATTTTCTCTAGTCCTCCTAGAACTCCAGTAAAAGTTGTGCCTCAAATTAGAATAGAACTTGAGCCTGAAGACAATGATTATTTCTGGAGGAGCAAGGGAACAGAAACTACATTGTAACCTATTTGTCTTTCTTAAAACTGACATTTTGTTGTTCATGTTCTTCGTTTTTGTTTGGCTGTTTATTTTTTAACTTTCGTTTTGTCTCAGTTTTTGGTCACTGGCCAAATAATACAGTGCTCTCTCTGCTTCTCTCTTGCATAGATACGATCAAGGTAATAGTGCGCCGTTCTTTAAAAACAGCATCTGAGGAATCCCCCTTTTGTTCTTAAACGTTCAGATGTGTCCTCTGATAACCCAATTCTTCTGTCACTCAAGACATGCACAGACCCTGTCCTTTGCCTCTATTAAGCAGAGGATAAAAGTATTAAGGATTTTATAACACCTTTTATTAAAATATTGAAGGAACTTACAACTTTAGCTTTGGAGCTGTGCTTACTGGCTTGTCTTTGTCTGGTAGAACAAACCTTGACCTCCAGACAGAGTCCCTTCTTTCTTATAGAGCTCTCCGGGACTGGAAAAAGTGCTGCTATTCTAACTTGCTCTTGCTTGTAAACCCTAATCTTAGAGTTATCAAAAGAAGAAAAACTGAAGGTACTTTACTCCCTATTGCCATCATTGTAGCAAGTGCTGGAATGTCCCTTTTTTCCTATGCAACTTTTTTTAACCCTTTAATGAACTTATCTGTTGAGTACATTGAAGAATATTTTTCTTCCTAGATTTTGTTGTTTAAATTATGGGGCCTAACCTGCAACTTATTTTTTGTCAATTTTTAAAACTTTTTTTTAATTACTGTAAAGAAAATGAATTTTTTCCTGCAGCAGGAAACATAGTTTTGAGTAGTTCTACCTCTTATTTGTAGCTGCCAGGCTTTCTGTAAAAATTGTATTGTATATAATGTGATTTTTACACATACATACACACACAAATACACAATCTCGAGGGTAAGCCAGAAGGCAAGATCAGATTAAAAACACCATGTTTCTAAGCATCAATTTTTCCCTTTCTTTAAAAGAAACTTAACTGTTCTATGAAGGAGACTGAGGGAGAAGAGACAAACTCCTATGTCATGAGAATAACCGATGTTCTGATAATAGTAGCATCTGGGTACATATGCTGATTGTATTACCACGTCAGTGTCCTATGCAGTATTGTTAGACATTTTCTCATTTTGAAATATTTGTGTGTTTATGTATGTGCTCTGTGTATGGCTGGTGCATATATGTATAATAGTAGAAAGCAAAAGAGTGATGGTAGGCAGAGGGCAAAGTCGTTGAGTCTCTTGTGCCAGTTTTCATGAAACCTAAACCACATTTGAAAACATTCATCAAGGGTCCAAGAAGTCTGTCCTTATGAAAATGAGGGTAAATATAGTATACTTCCCAGGTATCAGTCATTATAATTGATATAATAGCTCATATTTATAATACAAAATCATAGAAGTAATTAATAGCCCATTTACACACCTATAAAATGTAATGGGATTGCAGACCTGCAGAGTACATTGTAACAGTGCTCTCATGCAATTTTCCTAGGATGGAAAGGCAATTATTCTTTGTATGAGACATTTAGAATATATTTGTGTACATATTATATGTATGTATATTTCAAAGTACCATACTGAAAATTAGACATTAACCAAATTTAACATGGTATTTAAATGTAATGTTTTTAATGATACATTACATATTATGAATGTATATTAAGAAACCAGTTTAAGTGTTGAAATTATAAGTTTGGATTCATATAACCACAACTGTGATATATCTTAACTATAACCAGTTGTTGCAGAGTATACTAGAAGCAGAATGAAACCACATTTTTTGGTTTGATAATATGCACTTATCAATTACCATTTATTGTTATGTTAATTAAATTATAATTCTGTCTTCTTGTAACTTTGATTACAAAAATTTTATTATCCTGAGTTAGCTGTCAGTTTTACAGTATCTGATACTCTTAAAACTTTTAATTTATACAAATTAGACAAAAATGAACCCAATTTTTCCATTAAAATAATAGTGGTGAATTATATGCTATTGTGTTAAAACCTCACATGCCAAATTTTGGCATCACATTTGTATTTAGGGCTATCTTAAAATAATTATTCTATATTATCTAGCTTTCTATTACCCTAATAAAAACCTGTATAAGAAGGCTTTCCCTTTTTCTTTACTGATGGAAGCATCAATAAATTGTGTAAAAACCATGTATAGTACATTTAGCTTAACCTGTGATCTTGTTAAGTTAAAGGTACTTTTGTTTACTTTTATAAAAACTCTAGATAAAGCTTACTTTTCTGATCAGGAATCAAGTATTTATTGTTTCACTGCCCTCTCCATACCTTTCAAAGAACTCCTGAAGCAACTTAACTCAAACTCATCTTTCAGCCTCTGAGTAGAGGTAAAATCTGTATGTACTTCTGTTTATGATCCATATTGGTATTTATGACATGAACACAGAATAGTATCTTACAATTGCTAAATAAACAGTTAATATCAAATCCTTTCAATATTCTAGAACCCAGGAAAGTTTTTCAACATGTCATTATTTTCAAAGGAACAGAAGTAGTTAACCAAACTAACAAGCAAAACCTGAGGTTCAGATAGAGACACCAAATCATCAGTATTTTAACTGAATTTACCCATTGACTAAGAATGAGCCATATTTGGCGGTGGTTTTGTTTCTGTGCAAACTGGACACAAATTACAACCGTAAATTTTTTTTTATAAGTGTTTCTCCCTTTTCTCCATGATATGAATTCAGAGATAAAAGATTCAAGAGGTAAAGGCAAAGTACACTCAGAGTTGTTGTTAACCAGAAAGTCCTGGCTGTGGTTGGAGAAACACTACTGAAAGAAAAGAGAGAACTAAGCCAAGCGTCTGCCTTATCAAAGGGGCATAGCCCCTGGTTTTGTGTTTGGGAGAAAAATCTCTTGGACACACTGTTTTCCTTGACAAAAGTCATCTTCTCTACTGTGTGAAATGAATGCTTGGAATCCTAATTGTTTTGTGTGCCAGAGGCAGTAATGTCCCTGCCTCTTCTCCCAGTCAAGCTTCAGAAGTGCGGCTGGGGAGATTTACTGACTTAAGAAGTAGGAAAACAAAAACCTCTCTCCTCAGCCCTCCACCTTAAAGAGTGGAGGAAAAACAGTTGTCTGCTGTCTGTAATTCAGTTTGTCTGTATTTTACGCTTATGCACCAACCCACACAGAGTAAATCTTTTATTAACTATATACTGGTGTTTAATAGAGAATGATTGTCTTCCGAGTTTTTTGGTTCCTTTTTTAACTGTGTTAAAGTACTTGAAATGTATTGACTGCTGACTATATTTTAAAAACAAAATGAAACCATTTGAGTTGTATTACAGAGGTTGACATTGTTCAGGGATGGGACAAAGCCTTCTTTAATCCTTTTCATACTACTTAATGATTTTGGTGCAGGAACCTGAGATATTCTTATTTATATTTCATGATATTTCACATCTGCTCTTCACGCATGAGCATGAAGCCCAGTGGCACCAAGTGGCTGGGTACAATTAAGTGATATTTTATAGCACTTCACTATCTGAAAGACCATGGAAGTTTTCAAATGATTTCACTAAGCTTCATTGCAACCTGAAAAAAAAAAAAAAGTTTTGTAATACTCTAACCAGTTAAGCTGTGTTTTGGTCAGAAATTTAGGTATGTCTGATTTCCTGGCTCATTTCATTGTGCTCTATGGGTACGTATAAAAAGCAAGAATTCTGTTTCCTAGGCAAATATTGCAACTCAGGGCTAAAGTCATCCAGTGAAACTTTTAGAGCCAGAAGCAACTTTGTCCCAGTCCTACAATGTGAAAAGAGTGAATAGTTGCCTCTTTTTAGCCATTTTCATGGCTGGTACATATTCGTACACATTACTTTTCAGAATCAATACGCACTTTCAGATATTCTTATTTTTATTCTCTTAAGTCTTTATTAACTTTGGAGAGAGAAATGATGCATCTTTTTATTTTAAATGAAGTAGATCAACATGGTGGAACAAAATGATAAAGAACAGAAAACATTTCAATATATTACTAATAACTTTTTCCAATATAAATCCTAAAATTCCTATAACATTATAGTATTTTACAGTTTTATGAAGCTTTCTATTGTGACTTTTATGGAATTAAGAGATGAAGAAGATGAGATATTTTAGCATTTATATTTTTCAAAATTATATGTATACTTAAAATAAAGTAACTTTATGCATTTATGCGTGTCAAGTGCTTCTGTTCAATCCCTCATATAATTGTTAAATGCTTATTATTTATTTTATTTCTTTGGGTGCTGCAGGGAATACAAAGATGAGCAAGTCAGAATCCTTGTCTGACATTGCTTTAGTTACTTCAGGCAGGAGGATACCATTAGTGTCCAAATTATATGTTTAAGAAAGATTCTAAGAATTGTAAGTATTAATGAAATACTATTATGCAAAGATTCAAAGGAAGAAAAAAATAGGTCCAACTAAGAGCAATAGGAATGGTCTCTTTTGAGAAGATAGTATTGTCTTCTTTTATATAGTGAAATATAAAATACTATTTTCTTGAATCCAGGATGAGGTATAGAGTAAATTAATTCTCACAACAAAACAAACAAAAAACAAACTGCTAAGCATAATAAGTACTTACTAAAAAATAATTATTCTAATGAATGAAATCTTAGAATAATTTTTCACAGAAGATACAGTATATACACTTTTGCTGGGTCTATCTAAGATTCATGTAATATTCAAAATTCTCTAGGAAACTTCAGTCCAAAATTATAATCAGAGAGTGGCAGTGTTGGGTGGGTGGGGACCAAATAATAGAAATGATAAGAGAGAACTGCTGGTTGCAATAAAAGGTGACATAAAAACAAGAATAATGAGGCAGTGACATTGGCCTAATCCTTTAATCTGAAAACAGAGAAAATAGCTCTGAGCATGAGGAGACTGATAGTGGTGGTGATGATGGGGGTTAGGGAATGGGATTTGGATTTTATCATTGAGCTGGAAGCAGCAGCAGAAGCCACACACAGAATAGATTCTAATTAGGGAGAATTTGTATCTTCCACATACACACAGAAGAGTCATTAAATAATATTGCCATGCATAACAATAAAAGTCAAGGAATTAGATCAAATTATATTTAGTATATTATGAAAAAGAGTATACTTGCGCATATGCTTTTGCATTTTACCAACTCTTCATTATGCTACACAGCCTATCTGACCCCTGCTCTGAGAACTAGGAGATACAACACAAAACCCTCTGAACTACAAAGTCATCTTTCTCAAGGTCTAGGCATGACAGCTTGAGCACCTTAGGTCTCAAATCCTCATTCAGAATATATTAGTGCTCATTTTATTCAAAATGTTAACAAGCTTGGTCATCTATAGATTTATTGAAATGGAAGCAATTAGAAACAACAGAGAAAATTATTGATAAGAGAATTGCTGTAGCCAGAACTAACAGCTTAGTCCTGACAGGAAGAGAGAAAGAAGATACTTTAAAACTGTACAAAACATATTCAATTACTTAAGAATTGGGTTATCTAGTACAGTGGCAGGACACCACAACTGATCTTAAAATATGTTGCTTTTATATTGACTGAAATCCACTGATTAAATTATTAACCTGATTAAATATCTTAAAGGTAAAAATACATTGTAATTAATGGTCTGAATAATGATTTAGGGACATCAAGACAATATTAAGCCATATTTGATTTTTGTTCATTCATCCTTGATAAACACTGAATGAGGTAGTTGCTGAAGAACCAAAAATAAGACATGATTCTTAATTTCAAGTAGCTTACCTTCAAGTGAGAAAGAAAGACATGTAGTCAAAGGAGTACAACAAAAATGTCTAAGTACCACAATAGAAGTATGTGCTGGGTACAGCGGGTAACAATTCATTGTGGGAATAAGAGGCCAAATTGTTAGGAAGTCTCAAAGCAATCTGCCAGGTTTTTGTGAGAAAATGTTTGCCAGCCAAATAGTCTGAAGTGGAATTAAGAAAGTGGTTAAAGACATTTCAAACCTGGAAGCTGTAAAACAAAATGGTGCAGGCAGAGAATTGGCATGCATTAGTTCAATTTAATAATAATGGGACATACGTGTGCAAGACTCTTTGCTTGGTTAAGGAAATGAACAAACAAAAGATACAGTCCCTGCCCTAATGAATTGTGTGTTTTAGAAGAGGAGATATATAATAAATTTAACAATGGTAAATACGGTATTATGAATTACAGTAAGTGTTGTGAAGGAAAAGGATGGGGAAATGGGAGAGTAAACCTGACCTAATGGATACTGGGTGGTCCTTGGAGGGATAGTTGAGTGAAGAGCAAAGCATGTGTGAAAGAAGGCAGGTAGACGGTGAGCAGATTGGCCTAGGCAGAGGAAACACCATGGCAGTTAAGACTGAAGGGGCCAAAGCAGCAGCAAAATGTATCCGACTGAACACATTGGCTGGTTAGGAGGTTGTGATCTGAGCAGGTAAGGTCTGAATGAAGCTTTTCAGAGATGATAGTTTCTGAGAAAACAAGGTCCATGATGTGTCTCCTGGAGATGGTGTACATCTCAGCAGTATTTGACACCATGGGACCCTTTCTGCAGCCCAGAGTTTGGCCTGACATTAAAGAGCAGTGGCAATCTGTTAAGGGTTTTTGGAAGAAAACAGTGCATTAGATTTGCCCAGAATAAGGACTAAATTGGAGAGTTGATGGACAGAGGCAGACTGACCAATGGAAACCATTGCAATAATCCAAAGTTAGGCTTTGCCAGGAGGGTGCATCAGATGGGCAGTACAGCTTCTAGACACTACTGTCTCCTGGATTTTCTCATATATTTATGCCTAAATCTTCTTAGAACTTGTCACATCTCTTCTTCCTCAAATAAATTATCAGTGTTTAACTCGTCTGTCTCTCTCTTTCTTCCTAGGTTCGTTTGTGAGCTCACCTTCCTCTTGTCCTTTTCATACCTATATTCTTCCAGATTTCTCTCCAAGGCCTGACTCTTGCTCCTCTTGTTCTGTCATAGCAATTACACCTACGTATTCCTGTGGCTTCAAATAGCATCCATATTCTCATAACTACAAAATCATTTTCAGTCCAGATCTTTCTCCTGAGCTTCTGACTTAGATATGCAAGTGATTTCAGAACATTTGGATTTAAATGACATGTGTTAACTTATTCAAATCAAACTCGCCCATCTATCCCACTGAAGCACATCTTTCAAGTTCCCTATGTCACAAAGAATGCCATCAGCCACGTAGTAGCTCAGTTCACACACCTGAATGTCATTCTTAATTCCCACCTCTTGTTTCACTCCTTCAATGAACCACCAGTACTGCTCTACCTCCTTAGCAGATTGAAATCATCAACTTTTTATAAATATCTTCATGATCCATACACTAGTTTAGATATCCATCATCTACTACCTGGATTATAAATTAGCCTCCCCACTGGTACCCATACCGCCAGGTTTTCCTATTGAAAGGAAACATATACTTTCTACCCTGTCTCCAATGTATTTTTTTTAAAATATAAAAATAATTTCTATACAAATTGGTGAACCAGGACCTCTCCTTTCAAAGATTTTATTACAATGATTCTTAATAAAAACATTATGGAAGAGGGCACAGGTAGAGAAGACTCCCACAAAGTTAAGAATGATGACAGGCAAATGCAACTTTGAATGATGAAGCCAGCTGATGACCAAAACACATGCAAAGTAAGCCACAGTAAAGGCCATAGATGGATGGCCAAGAGAATCTCACAAAGGTTTGGACTCAGACATTGCAGGTAGTACTGAGAATGGGAATGGGAAGTGGAGCTGGCTGAGAGTGGGTGTCTATAGTATGTGTGTATAGTAATTTCCCCTTCTTCTTAGGGAATATGTTCCAAGACCTGCAGTGGATGCCTGAAACAGTGGATAGTACCAAATCCCATATATACTATGGCTTTTCCTATAGATACATGCCTATGATAAATAAAGTTTAATTTATAAATTAGGCTCAGTAAGAAATTAACAACAATAACAAAAAAACAATTATAATAATTTGCCAACATCATTAGACTTGCTCTTTGGGGCCACTATTATGTAAAATAAGGGTTGCTTGAACACAAGCACTGCAATACTGCAACAGTCAATCTGATAATCTAGGTGGCTACTAAATGAGCAATAAAATGGTGGCATAGCCAGTGTAGAAACACTGGGCAAAGAGAATATTCACATCCCAGGCAGGATGCAAGAGGATAACACAGGGTTTCATCACACTACTGAGAATGCCAGGCCATTTAAAACTTATAAATTACTTATTTCTGGAATTTTAAATATTTTTGCATTGCAGTTGAATGTGGGTAACTGAAACTGCACAAACCAAACAACAAATGGGAGTCTACTGTATATAGAACTCCCTCTCCCACCTCTGTTCGTCAATCAACCTGAGGTGCCTGGCTCTTACTATAGGTAAAAGATCAGAGGGTTCTTCTATAAAATAATTGAACCATTGCCTTGGGAGAAATTAGGAACCCAAATTCCCATTTTATGATAAAGCAATATCCCACAATAAAAACTATGGAGCAGACCTAAAGAGCAACTGGTTTGGATCAGAAAAGAGGGTGGTGAGCTCCCAGAGAAATACTTTTAAGGAAAAAATGGAACTGATGGATCATTTGATAAGAGATATTATAAAATATTATAAAACCAGTAAAGAAAAAGAAAAAAGCTCTCCTCATTCTGACAATAACTGGTTACCTTTCTATATAACTAGCAAGGTATAAGAATACTCTCCTGAAGACATAAAGCTCCCTGTCAAATATTTCTCTCAAGTTCTAAAATGTAAAATGTATAGATAAGACAGTAAGAATTACAAAACACTTGAAGAAATCCTTTAAGCATCACAGAGAAAGACTGAAATTAATAGAAAATATAAACTATATGAAAACAAATAGAGAGTGGAAGATAGCTTTTAAAATCATTCTAGGCTGGGCACAGTGGCTCATGTCTGTAACCCCAGCACTTTGGGAGGCCAAGGTGGGTGAATCACATGAGGTCAGGAGTTTGAGACCAGCCTGGCCAACATGGTGAAACCTCGTCTCCACTAAAAAAAAAAAAAAAAAAAAAAAAAAAAAAAAAAATTAGCCAGGCATGGTGGCAGGTGCCTGAAATCCTAGCTACTAGAGAGGCGGAGGCAGGAGAATTGCTTGAATCCAGGAGGTGGAGGTTGCAGTGAGCTGAGATTGCACCACTGCACTCCAGCATAGGGGACAAGAGTAAGATTTCGTTGCAAAAAAAAAAAAAAAAGAAAAAAAAAAGAAAAAAAGAAAAAAAAAGGCCAAATAGAAACAGCTCGTCTGTAGCTCCCAGCAAAGTCGACGTAGATGGTGGGTGACTCCTGCATTTCCAACTGAGGTACCCAGTTCATCTCATTGAGACTGGTTGGACAGTGGGTGCAGCCCGCTGAGAATGAGCTGAATCAGGGTGGGGTGTTGCCTACTGAGGAAGCACAGGATCTAGCTAAGGGAAGCCACAAGAGACTGTTCTGGGAGAAATGGTGAGTTCCAGCCCAGATACTGGGCATTTTCCATGGTCTTCACAACCAGCAGGCCAGGAGATTCTCTTCAGTGCCTGGCTCTGCAGGTCCCACCCTCAAGGAGCCCAGCAAGCTAACATCCACAGGCTTGAAAATCTTGCTGCTAGCACAGCAGTCTGAGGTTGACCTGACCTGGGATGTGAGCTTGGTGAGGGGAGGGGCATCCACCATTGCTGAGGCTTGTGTAGGTGGTTGAACCCTCACAGTGTAAACAAAGTAGCCAGGAAGTTCAAACTGGATGAGCCCACTGCAGCTCCTTGGGTCAGAGGACCTGGGAGAAGGGATAGCTGTGGCTGTAGCTTCAGCAGACTTAAATGTCCCTGCCTGACAACTCTGAAAAGAACAGCAGTTCTCCTAGTACAGTGTTTCAGATCTGATAAAGGACAGAATGCCTCCTCAAGTGGGACCCTGGCCCTCCCATGTATCCAGACTGGGAGACAACTCCCAGTAGTGGCCAACAGACCTCCTACAGGAGAATTCTGGCTGGCATCTGGCAGGAGCCTCTCTGGGACAAAGCTTCCAGAGATAGAAACAGGCAGCAATCTTTGTTGTTCTGTAGCCTTCACTGGTGATACCCAGGAAGACAGAGTCTTGAGTGGACCTCCAGAAAACTCCAGCAGACCTGCAGCAGAGGGGCCTGACGAAGGAAAACTAACAAACAGAAAGTAATAGTATCAACATCACTAATATAGAAGAACAAAGGTAGATAAATCCATGAAGATGGGGAGAAACTAGCACAAAAAGGCTAAAATTACAAAAAAAACAGAACACCTCTTCTCCTCTAAAGGATCACAACTCCTCACCAGCAAGGGAACAAAACTGGATGGAGAATGACTGATGAATTGACAGAAATAGGTTTCAGAAAGTAGGTAATAAGAAACTCCTCTGAGCTAAAGGAGCATATTCTAACTCAATGCAAGGAAGCTAAGAACGTGGAAAAAAGGTTAGATGAATTGCTAACCAGAATAACAAGCCTAAAGAAGAACATAAATTACCTGATGGAACTGAAAAACACAGCACGAGAACTTTGTGAAGCATACACAGTATCAATAGTTCAATCAATCAAGCAGAGGAAAGGATATCTGAGATTAAAGATCAACTCAATACAATAAAATGAGAAGACATGATTAGAGAAAAAAGAGTGAAAATAAATGAACAAAGCCTCCAAGAAATATGAGACTATGTGAAAAGACCAAATCTACATTTGATTGGTGTAACTGAAAATGACAGGGAGGATGAAACCAAGATGGAAAACACTCTTAAGGATATTATCCAGGAGAACTTCCCAAACCTAGCAAGACAGGCCAACATTCAAATTCAGGAAATATGGAGAGCACCACAAAAATATTCCTCGAGAAGAGCAACTCCAAGACACATAATCATCAGATTCACCAAGGTTGAAATGAAGAAAAAAAAAATGTTAAGGGCAGCCAGAGAGAAAGGTCAGGCTACCCACAAAGGGAACCCCATCAGACTAACAGCAGATCTCTCAGCAGAAACCCTACAAGCCAGAAGAGAGTTGGGGCCAATATTCAACATTCTTAAAGAAAATAATTTTTGACCCAGAATTTCATATCCAGCCAAACTAAGCTTCATAAGTGAAGGAGAAATAAAATCCTTTACAGACATGCAAATGCTGAGAGATTTTGTCACTATCAGGCCTGCCTTACAGGAGCTCCTGAAAGAAGCACTAAACATGGAAGAAACAACTGGTACCAGCCACTGCAAAAATATACCAAATTGTAAAGACTATGCTTTGAAGAAACTGCATCAACTAACGGGCAAAATAACCAGCTATAATCATAATGGCAGGATCAAATTCACATATAGAAATATTAACCTTAAATGTAAATTGGCTGAATGTCCCAATGGAAAGACACAGACTGGCAAATTGGATAAAGAGTCAAGACCCTATAGTGTGCTGTATTCAGGAAACCTGTCTCATGTGCAAAGATGCACGTAGCCTCAAAATAAAAGGATGGAGGAAAATTTACTAAGCAAATAAAAAACAAAAAAGAGCAGGGGTTGGAGTCCTAGTTTCTGATTAAACAAGTTCTAAACCAACAAAGATCAAAAGAGACAAAGAAGGGCATTACATAATGATAAAGGGATAAATGCAACAAGAGGAGGTAACTATCCTACATATATATGCACCCAATACAGGAGCATCCAGAATCATAAAGCAAGTTTTTAAAGACCTACAAAGAGACTTAGACTTCCACACAATAATAGTCGGCGACTTTAACACCCCATTGTCAATATTAGACAAATCAATGAGATAGAAAATTAGCCATGCTATCCAGGACCTGAACTCAGCTTGGGACCAAGTTGACCTAATACACATCTACAGGACTCTCCACACCAAATCAAAAGAATCAACATTCTTCTCAGCACCAAATCACGCTTACTCTAAATTGATCACATAATTGGAAGTAAAAGCGTCCTCAACAAATGCAAAAGAATGGAATTCATAACAGTTTCTCAGACCACAGTGCAATCAAATTAGAACTCAGGGTTAAGAACATTTCTCAGTGAAGAAAGGAGATACATGTCTTCAGATACAAATCTGAGTGCCCAGAACAACAATAAATAAAAATACATACTCATAACACTGTAGAATTTTAGATTACCAAAAATAAAAGTTTCAGAACACAGGATTAAGTATCTTAAAATTGCCCAGAAAAAAAAGGCTATCTTTCCCTGTAATGTTGGAAATACAGGAAGAAAAAAAAAAAAGCCTATCTACAGAGAAGTCAGAACCAAGCTGTAACAGTCTTTGCAACAGCAAAATTGTTTACTAGGAGATATTAATATAATGTCTTCAAAATTCTGGAAGAATATTATTTTAAACCTAAAATTCTAGAACCAACGAACTTATCAATCAAATGTATATTGAATAAAGTATGCAGTATGTAGAAATCTTCAAATTTCAAATGTTCATATTCTACTCAACTGTTCTTAGGAAATTACTTATGAATGTACTTCACAATGAAGGATTTGACTGACACAAAGAGTTAGGGTAAAAAAAAAATAATGATTCAACCTTGTCGAACAATAAAGTCCAGAATAATCACTGTACCTCAGGCCTAGTAAACAACCAGTCAAAACTAAATTTGGGCCAGGGTGTGGTGGCTCATGCCTGTGATCTTAGTACTTTGGGAGGTCAAGGCAGGCAGATCATTTGAAGTCAGGGGTTTGAGACCAGCCTGGCCAACATGATGAAACCTCCGTCTCTACTAAAAACATACAAAAAATTAACTGGGTGTGATGGCATGCACCTGTAATCCCAGCTACTCAGGAGGGTGAGGCAGTTGAATCGCTTGAATTCAGGAGGTGGAGGTTGCAGTGATCAAAACTGTGCCACTGCACTCCAACCTGGGTGACAGAGCAAGACTCCATATAAACACACACACACACTCTAAATTAGGAGAACAGAAGTCTTGGCAAAAGCACATTTTAAAAAAGTACCCCATAGAATGGATAAATGGCTGAAAGCTTGAACATATGACAAAGCCCCCGCCTTTTTAAAGGCAATTCAAAATTTCTAGAAAAACAAAAAGTTGTACAAGAAAGTGGTGACCCAGATATTATGACACCAATCCAATACAGAGTTAATAGACCAATAGCAGTTAGTAGATTTCAGGGGAAATAATGTGCTAGATTCCAACAATGAGGTAGAATCTGTAAAATATTGAAGATATGGTGAAGAGGACATATGTTTATATACCTAAAAAGAAAACAAAAGCAATCAGAAACTCCAGGAAAAATAAAATCTAAATACCACTTGAGCAATAAATACTCCAAATATATAGTCGACTTAAAGTTTGAGCTATTAATGGTGCAGATAAGGAAACAGAATTTCTTTGAAGTTGACATTCTCCTTTGAGTGTCTCAGATGTTATATTGGATATGTAATTATAGCCCACTACTTGGTCCTACTAGAACATTAAAATAATCATTAACATAGCTATCATAATGGAAACACGATTTATTGGTTTTAGCATTCACAATGAATTCATAAACAAGGCATAGAATTTTTTAGATGTTAGAGAACTGAATGCAAATGATATTATCCTTAAAATGTATCAGGCAGCTGACAGAATGTTGGGCAGCAGAGTGAGAGAAGAGATGAAGAGCAGTGTGAAGACACTGCATCAGTGTTTGGAAAAAATGACAACTTTGAACTCTGCCTCAAATAGTCTGGGGTTAAGTCACTTTCAGCTTTTGTTCCATGTTTTGATGTCAGAGCTGGCATCTCTGTGATTCTCTTGGTTGTTTCATCATGTTCACAAGATGGGTATTACATTTTCAGTCATCACATCAAAATACAAAGAAGCTGGGAGACAGGTAATGGGCTTTCTCGTAGCGAAGATTAGCCTTTATATTGGGATGGAAGTTTCAGCCTGTAAGAAGGAAGTTCAACATAAAGTTTCCTTTATGTTTCACTGGGTAGGTTTGAATTACCTGTCCACACTTGGATCAATCACTATTTAATGGCATTTTGATTAGCATTTTCTGAACATAGTCTGGGGTTAGAGTCTACTTCCTGAGGCAAGGTATCTCAGTCCACTACCGGAACAAATTGGAGTTGATGTGACAAGATAGGAAATGGATGTTGAAAGGTCAAATAGCACTATAATATTTTTTGTTTTGAAAACCAGCATTCTCCAGTATCTGGAATGATTTTTATCTTCTTTACCTTATTTAACCTGATCTATCTCAGATTCTCCAGGTTAAAATTTAGCTTAGACAGGAAATTCCAAACATTAGAATTTAGCAATGGAATTGTCAAGGGGTACATCAGTCAAACATTAGCAGTTGTGGAGGTTCAATTATTAAGTTACTCAACTGGCAGACAATTGCTGACTTTGGGCAAAACTACAAGAAACTATGAATTAGTGGATTCATAACTATATATTAGCTGTTTTTAAAGAATCAGGTTTTTGAACAGTGAGACCAAGATTAGATGCTATGATTAGAAAGGTGCTGAGTAAAGTGGCCAGCAAGATGGCTGATTAGAAAGAGCTCTGGTCTGCAGCAACCAGTGAGAGCAACACAGAAGGCAGGTGATTTCTGCATTTCCAACTGAGGTGCCTGGCTTATCTCATTAGGACTGGTTAGACAGTGAGTGCAGCCCAAGGAGGGTGAGCCAAAGCAGGGTGGGGTGTCACCTCACCCAGAAAGCACAAGAAATCTTTCCCCTAGACAAGGGAAGCCATGAGGGACTGTGCCATAAGGAATGGTACATGTGGGCCCAGATACTATGCTTCTCCCATGGTCTTTTCAACCTGCAAACTAGGAGATTCCCTTGGGTGCCTACTCCACCAGAGCCCTGGGTTTCAAGCACAAAACTTGGTGGCTATTTGGGCAGACACCAGGCTAGTTGCAGAAGGGTTTTTTAAAAATCATACTCTGGTGGCATCTAGAATGCCAGCATGACAAAACTGATCATTCCCCTGGAAAGGGGGCTGAAGCCAAGGATCCAAGTGGTCTAGCTCAGCAGATTCCATCTTCACAGAACCTAGCAAGCTAAGATCCACTGGCTTGAAATTGTTGCTGCCATCACCACATTCTGAAGTTGACCTGGGATGCTTGAGCTTGGTGTGGGGATGGGTGTCCACCATTACTGAGGCTTGAGTAGGCACTTATCCCATCACAGTGTAAACAAAGCTGTCAGGAAATTCAAACTGGGCAGAACCCCTCACAGCTCAGAAAAGCCACTGTAGCCAGACTGCCTCTCTAGATTTCTCCTCTCTGGGTGGGGCATCTCTGAAAGAAAGGCAGCAGCCCCAGTCAGGGGCTTATAGATAAAACTCTCATCTCCCTCAGACAGAGCACCTGGGGGAAAGGGTGGCTATGGGCACAGCTTCAGCAGACTTAAATATTCCTGCCTATCGGCTCTGAAGAGAGCAGTGGATCTCCCAGAATAGTGCTCAAGCTCTGCAAGGGGACAGATTACTTCCTCAAGTGGGTCCCTGAATACCATGCCTCCTGACTGGGAGACATCTCCCAGCAGGGATTGACAGACACCTTATAAAGGAGAGCAGCTGGCATCTGGCGGGAGCTCCTCTGGGATGAGGGAAAAAACAGGCAGCAATATTTGCTGTTCTGCAGCCTTTGTGGGTGGTACCCAAGAAAACAGGTTCTGGAGTGGACCTCTAGCAAACTCCAGCACACCTGCAGCAGAGAGGCCTGTTAGAAGGAAAACTAACAAACAGAAAAAAATAGCATCAACATCAACAACAACAAAAAAGTCCAACAAGAAATCTCATCTGAAGGTCACCAACATCAAAGACTGAATGTAGATTAATCCATGAAGATCAGGAAAAACCAGCACAAAACAATTGAAAATTCCAAAAACCAGAAAGCCTCTTCTTCTCCAAAGGATCACAACTTCTTGCCAGCAAGGGAACAAAACTGGACAGAAAATGAGTTTGACAAACTGACAGAAGCAGGCTTCAGAAGGTAAGTAATAACAAACTCCTCTGAGCTAAAGGAGCGTGTTCTAACCCAATGCTTGGAAGCTAAGAAATTCGAAAAAAGTTTAGAGTAATTGTTAACTAGAGTAACCAGTTTAGAGAAGAATATAAATCACCTGATGAAGCTGAAAAACACAGCACAAGAACATCATAAAGCATACACAATTATCGATAGCCTAATCAATCAAGCAGAAGAAAGGATATCAGAGATTAAATCAACTTAATGAAATAAAGCATGAAGACAATATCAGAGAATAAAGAATGACAAAGCATAAACAAAGCCTTCAAGAAATATGGGACTATGTGAAAAGACCAAATCTACGTTTGATTGGTGTAACTGAAAGTGATGGGGAGAATGGAACCAAGCTGAAAAATACTCTTAAGGATACTATCTAGGAGAACTTTCCAAATCTAGCAAAACAGACCAACATTCAAATTCAGGAAATAGAGAACACCACAAAGATACTCCTCAAGAAGAGCATCCCCAAGACACATAATCATCAGATTCACCAAGTTTGAAATGAAGAAAAAAAAAATGGTAAAGACAGCAAGAGAGATTGGTCAGGTTACCCACAAAGGGAAGCCTATCAGACTAACAGCAGATCTCTCAACAGAAACTCTACAAGCCAGAAGAGAGTTGGAGCCAGTATTCAACATTCTTAAAGAAAATAATTTTCAACCCAGAATTTCATATCCAGCCAAACTAAGCTTCGTAAGTGAAGGAGAAATAAAATCCTTTACAGACATGCAAACATGGAGGGATTCTGTCATCATCAGGCCTGCCTTACAAGAGCTCCTGAAGGAAGCACAAAACAGAAAAAGGAAAAGCTGGTACCAGCCACTGCAAAAACATATCAAACTCTAAAGACCACTAATACTATGAAGAAACTGCATCAGTGAACAGGCAAAACAACTAGCTAGCATCATAATGACAGCATAAAATTCACAAATAACAATATAAACCTTAAATGTAAACAGGCTAAGTGACCCAATTAAAAGACACAGACTGGCAAATTGGATAAAGAGTCAAGACCCTATGGTGTGCTGTATTCAGGAGATCCATTTTACATGCAAAGACACACATAGGCTCAAAATAAAGGGATGGAGGAAGATTTACCTAGAAAATGGAAAGCAAAAAAAAAAAAAAAGCAGGGGCTGTAATCCTAGTCTCTGATAAAACAGATTTTAAACCAACAAAGATCGAAAAAGACAAAGAAGAACATTACATAATGGTAAAGGGATCAATGCAACAAGAAGAGCTAACTATCCTAAATATATATGCACCCAATACAGGGCACCCAGATTCATAAAGCAAGTTCTTAGAGACCTACAAAGAGACTTATACTCCCACACAATAATACTGGGAGACTTTAACACCCCATTGTCAATATTAGATCAACGAGGCAGAAAATTAACAAGGGCCTTCAGGACTTGAACTCAGCTCTGGACCAAGCCAACTTAATAGACATCTGCAGAACTCTCCACCCCAATTCAATAGAATATACATTCTTCTCAGCACCACATCACACTTATTAATAAAGAAGAAAATGAGAAGAATCAAATATACACAACAAAAAATGATGAAGGGAATATCACCACTGATACCACAGAAATATAAACTACCATCAGAAAATACTATAAACACCTCTACATGAATAAACTAGAAAATCTAAAAGAAGTGGTTAAATTCCTGGAAACATACTCTCTCCCAAGACTAAATCACAAAGAAGTCGAATTGCTGAATACACCAATAACAAGTTCTGAAATGGAAGCAGTAATTAATAGCCTACCACCACCACCAACAACAAAAAGCCCAGGACCAGATGGATTCACAGTTGAATTCTGCCAAAGGTACAAATAAAAGCTGGTACAATTCCTTCTGAAACTATTCCAAAAAATAGAAAAAAAACTAGACTTCTCCCTAGTTCATTTTATGAGTCTAGCATCATACTGATACAAAAAGCTGGCAGAGATACAACAACAAAAGAGAAAATTTTAGGTGAATATCCCTGATGAATATCGACGTGAAACATCCACACTAAACTACTGGCAAACCAATTCCAGCAGCACATCAAAAAACTTATCCACCATGATCAAGTTGGCTTTATCCCTGGGATGCAAGGCTGGTTCAACACATGTAAATCAATAAATGTAATCCATTACATAAACACAACCAATGACAAAAAACACATGATTATCTCAATGGATGCAGAAAAGGCCTTTGATAAAATTCAAGACCCTTCATTATAAATACTTTCAATAAACTAGGTATTGATGGACCACATCTCAAAATAATAAGAGCTATTTATGACAGACCCACAGCCAATATCATATTCAATGGGCAAAAGCAGGAAGCATTCCCTTTGAAAACCATTACAAGAAAAGGATGCTTTCTCTCACCACTCCTATTCAACATAATATTGGAAGTTCTGGCCAAGGCAAGCAGGCAAGAGAAAGAAATAAAAGGTATTCAAACAGAAGAGTGAAAGTTAAATTGTCTGTTTGCAGATGACATGATTTTATATTTAGAAAACTCCATAGTTTCAGCCCAAAATTTCTCATGGGAGTTGCTTATCCTTAAGCTGATCTTTAAGCAACTTCAGCAAAGTCTAAGGATACAAAACCAATGTGCAAAAATCACAAGCATTTCTATACGTCAATAATAGACAAACAGAGAGCCAAATCATGAGTAAACTTCCATTCACAATTGCGACAAATAGAATAAAATACCTAGGAATACAATTTTCAAGGGATGTGAAGGACCTACAAACCACTGCTCAGTGAAATAAGAGAGGACACAAACAAATGGAAAAACATTCCATGCTCGTGGATAGAAAGAATCAATATCATGAAAATAGCCATACTGGTCAAGGTAATTATTGATTCAATGCTATCCTCATCAAGCTACCACTGACTTTCTTCACAGAATTAAAAAAACAAAAACAAAACAAAACAAAAAACTACTTTAAATTTCACATGGAACCAAAAAAGAGCTAGTATAGCCAAGATAATTCTAAGCAAAAAGAACAAGACTGGAGGTATCACACTACCTGACTTCAAACTATACTAGAAGTTTACAGTAACAAAACAGTATGATACTGGTACCAAAACAGAGATATAGACCAATGGAAAAGAGCAGAGGCCTCAGAAATGACACCTCACATCTACAACCATCTGATCTCTGGCAAACCTGGCCAAAACAAACAATGGGGAAAAGGTTCTCAAATGGTGTTGGGAAAACTGGCTAGCCATATGCAGAACGCTGAAACTGGATCCCTTCCTTACACCTTATACATAAATTAACTCAAGATGGATTAAAGACTTAAACATAAGACCTGAAATCATAAAAAACCTAGAAGAAAACCTAGGCAATACCATTCAGAACACAGACATGGGCAAACACTTCATGACTAAAACACCAAAAGCAATGACAACAAAAGCCAAAATTGACAAATGGGATGTAATTAAACCAAAGAGCTTTCGCACAGCAGAAGAAACTCTCATCAGAGTGAACAGGCAACCTATAGAATGGGAGGAAATTTTTACAATCTATCCATCTAACAAAGGGCTAACATCCAGAATCTATGGAGAACTGAAACAAATTTACAAGAAAAAAACAAATCACCCCATTGAAAATGGATGAAGGATATAAACAGACACTTTTGAAAAGAAGACATTTATGCAGCCAAAAAACATGAAAAAAAGCTCATTATCACTGGTCATTAGAGAAACACAAATCAAAACCACAATCTCATGCCAGTTAGAATGGAGATCTTTAAAAAGTTGGAAAACAACAGATGCTGGAGAGGATGTGGAGAAATAGGAATATGTTTATACTGTTGGTGGGAGCATAAATTAGTTCAACCATTGTGGAAGATCGTGTGGCGATTCCTCAGGAATCTAGGACAAGAAATACCATTTGATCCAGCAATCCCATTACTGAGTATATACCCAAAGGATTATAAATCATTCTACTATAAAGACACATGCACACATATGTTTATTGCAACACTATTCACAGTGGAAAAGACTTGGAACCAAGCTAAATGCCCATCAGTGATAGTGTGTATAAAGAAAATGTGGCACATATACACCATGGGATACTATGCAGCCATAAGAAGGATAAGTTCATGTCTTCTGCAGAGACATGGATGAAGCAGGAAACTGCTTCATTCTCAGCAAACTAACACAAGAACAGAAAACCAAACACCGTATGTTCTCACTCATAAGTGAAAGTTGAACCATGAGAACACATGGACACAGGAACGGAACATCACATACCAGGGGTTGTTGGGGGTGGGGGGCTAGGGTAGGGATAGCATTAGGAGATATACCTAATGTAGATGACAGGTTGTTGGGTGCAGCAAACCACCATGACACATGTATTCCTTATAGCAAGCCTGCATGTTCTGCACATGTATCCTAGAACTTAAAGTATAATAATAAAAGTGCTGAGTATATTTTTGATGCTATGATACATATCCTCATAATAAATATGTAATTTAATACAAATGAATCCTTTTATACAACACTTCTAGAATACCATGCAAGCTAACATCATTTTTATGAATACAAGTTAATGTTTTATTACCTTAAGTATCTATTATCTGACATGAACAACTTGGCTTTTCCAATAAGAAAATACAATATAATACTGCTGGGTTGTCAGTGAATGTTTGTGAAGGACAGGTTTTCTCTGAGTGCAATGCTTAAGAAATCAAACAGATATTTCAAAGATTTGGAACATCTGAATGTGTGACTGGCTTATATGGAAGGAAGTGTGGTGAAGTGGTGAAGCATCAATGCTTTGGAATCGGCCTTGAATTCTGGCCTTGCAAACCTTTCTGAGTCTCAGTTTCCCCTCTGTACAAGAGATAGAATCTATCCTTAAAGTGGTTGTAATGAGGAATGAGAAAATGCACCTAAGGTATTTAGTATAGCACTTGTCAAAAATTATACTCTTTTAATTTGTATTTCAGCAATTCAAAATATGTAATTTGAATAAAACCTAGGATAATTCTAATACCTACATGATTATTAAGAAATGACTACCAAGCAAATTAATACTTTTCTTAAGATTTTCCTGGAGAACTAAATTTTTTGAGAATTAACTGCTTTCAAACATTCAAAGTACTTCAGAGTAACTTATCCCCATGAACCATTTAATAAACTATTACACAATTCCTCTGTTTGTTGAAGTATATTCTCTAATAACCTCTACTGGACAATTTTTTATTTAACAAGCATTTTATATAGTCACACTATGTGGTAGGCAGTGTTCCAGATACTTAAGAAATATTAATTTATTCTCATAACAGCCCTAAAAGAGAGGTACTATTATTACTCCCATATTATAGATGAAGAGACTGAAGGACAAAGTTCAATAACTTTCCCGAGGGAACTACAGTGCTCCTGAAGGAGTGCTATGCCCTTCCCAGCACTCCTTCAGATCCAGCTATATTGGCTGCTGACAGTCACAGTTGAGTCCCTCCCCAGGAATTTTAGTGGGACAAAGCTTTACCCACAGTATTCCCCTCCCTCAGGAGCAATCCATATCCAATGCCTTTTGCCTCAATTCAGGACATTCCTAAAAGGCCATTCCAGCTCTAGATTTCCTCATGGAATCAGCTGAGGCCCTGTTGCAACTACATCATGGTTCAACTTTTCCTTTCCACTCAATTCTGTTCTCCTTTCCCTCACAAGTGTTTAGAGCACTCTTTGGGAAACAATGTGACAATATAAATTACTTTTGTAAAGACACATTTTTGGAGCACTCTCCAATAAGTCGCCTGCATGAAAATCTCTCCCTCAGGGTTTGCTTCCTGAAAACCTGACTTAAGACAGTCATATAGCTAATAAGTAGCAGAACTGACTCAAGCAGTTTGGCCCTAGGATATGTACTCTTAACCACTATGCTATGCTACATATTCATAATAATCTTTTTTAATACTATGCTTTGGAACATAACATTTTTCACTAGAAAATATTATATTAAACAGATTTTCCTGGAATCCAGCCCTCCTCTCTATTTGCTCAGACTATCAGGGTTATTTTTGCCATTCCTTTTCTGGGAAAATGGTCTGAGTTCTTTTATACTACAACCACAAGCCAATGCACTCAACAAATGGTTATTAGACTGTGATGATAAACACATACTTTTACTGGTAGTTTAGAAGCCAATAAATGAGGGAATTAGTTTTACAGTAGAGGCTTCCTCAAATCCTCTTAGATATTCAAGCCTTTTGAGTTTCTGTGATATCATGAGAGTAACCAGTTTTCTAGTTCAAAACAAGCACAGGTTATACTGCTGATGAAACATCTAATCTCTCCTAATCTCCTAAAGTAGGTTTTTAATAATCTCTTGTGCAGTTCTCTAAGAATACATTGTAATCCCAAGCCAAAGAGGAAAACTGCTAAGCTAGACTTCCACAAGTCTATTCTCAACACAATGACACTAACCACAGTGATGTCATGAGAAAATGAGAAAGCAAGCCTTACTCCCCTAACACTACATTTTAGCACTTATTTTTGTCGTATAATAAAGTGACTCATATTTCCAACCATTGAAGCATCTGTTTGGTGAAGGTGAGAATATATTAGAGATTTAACCTCCATGTAAGTGTTACAGGGCTCAAGGATATCTTTTGAAAGGGATCAGAAAAACACCAAGAAAGAAAGCAAAGACATATCAATCGACTCAGTCAAATTTATGTTGAACTAACAAAGGCTTCAAAAACATCCTAAGCTAGTAACAACGAGTTCTATTTCTGATGTGTGTAGTAAGTCTTTATAGGTTAGTTAATGAACTGAAACTTCTCCATCATCTTTGCTACAAGATCCAAGTTGACGGAGTTCCCCCTTCTGGATATTGCTGAATTCATGGCAGAAGGAAAATTAGAGCATGAGAAAACCTTTGATGCCTATTAAAGCTTTTGCTCATATTGCATTGTTCAAAGCAAGTCACATGACCAAGCTTGAGGTCAACAGGGAGGGATTTATAACTCTCTCTCAGGGTAAGACAGCAAATAATGCATAATACAAAAAACCTGGCATAGTCCCCAATTTTATTTGCAAATATTTATTTCCTTGTGCTCACAAAATATTTTTATTTCTTTCTCCAGAGGAGAAAAATCCTAAAGTCAAGGAATGACATCAGGATGAAAGTAAGTGATTTTGTGATAGTCTTTACTAAATTGGATCTGACTGTAATTTCTCTTTGTCAAGGGCATATAAACAGAAAATAACTTTCTTTCCATCCACAAGTCCCAAATTCACTGATAGAATAAAGAGAAAATAATTGCAACAAGTATTTTTTTTCAGAAAGGGAAATGATGGGAGGGACAAAGCAATTCTGACATCACATTGGATAGATGTTTCAAGAAGTCTCCTCCCCAGAAGACAGGTTATACCTTTTGATTAGGTCCCTTTTCTGCCCCCAGAGAATAATGCCCAAGTCTGTTTTTTTCTTTAGCTTTTGGCTTGCCCACTGAAAAATGTTTTTTCTCCAATATCCTTGTTGGCCATAATTGAAGAAGATATTGAAGAATACGTCCTCCTTGGAGCTAAGCAGATTTCTCAGTCTACTTCCTGCACATGCACTATTAGAGGTGCCAAGGATCATTTTAATCTAGAACAATCATGAATTGTATTTACTCCCAATTAGGACAATATTCTCAGCATTAGGCTCTTTTATTTATGAGATTTCAGCCACCTTCATGTGCCTATAGCCTCATCTTCAATTCTTTTTACAATATCTCTTTCTGTAAACTTAATTACCAATGACTTGAGCTAATCAGGTTTCTTGGAGGTGGGATAGATTGATGCCCTTAGCCTCTTATCCATAGGCTATTGTATCTGACTAAAGGGATGTTGTAGGCTCTAACTTAATCTACTAAGAAGTTTTAACATAGGATACTTTGGCTGTATACTGATCTAATCATTGGTATGAGGTGAGTGTTATACCCTCTCAGTTTTATCTTTTATGTTTGGAGAGGAGAGACAGGTGTACCTTTCAATTTTGTTCCCTTTCATCTGTGATTGCAGGCTGACTATAGTTTCATTTTGCTTAAAAAAAATTCATTTCTGTCATAATATCTTGTCTGACACAACAAGCAAATTATGTCATTAACTTTATGTTTGCCAGTCTCTATGCCAAAATCCAAAGCTCACTCAATACATTTACTGTCTTCCAAGTTAACACAGGCAGGCAACAGTTTATAAAACGTTTTGCCAATGCATAATATGGATTGTCAACTTTCCAGAGTCCATTTACAGTTTCCTTGCCATCCACTGGGTGGTCTATGAGACAATTTCACCTTAGTTTTTTTGTTGTTATGGTGACACTTCTAGATACCAATTTTTATATGTCAGCTTGGCCTAAATTATGCCAACAGATAACCTCAAAATTGTAGTGGATTTAAAAAATAAATGTTAATTTCTTAAGCTATACTAATGTGGCTCTAGGCCAGATCATCTACATTTCAGAACCTAGGCTGATGGAGCAGCCTCTGTCTAGACATTGCCAGTTTCAGAGCAGAGGAAACAGAGCATGACTATCACATAATAGCTCTGCTCTCAGTGAGTGGTCCATATCCTATCTACTTAGTTTTCACTGACCAAAAGCAGGTCATTTGGCCAAGCCTGGAGGTGGTGAAGTATAATCCTAATGGCTAGAGGAAGAGCTCTAATAATATATGCCACAACTGTAACCTCCTCAGTCCTACAGAAACTAAGGAAAGACACATTTTCTTTATTCTGTGATCCATTGCAGGATTCCCCTGCCTTGGTTTGCTAATTATATTAATACGATCTATGGGGTCACAGATTCAATGTGAATTGATAAGATAGTTCTTTTTTTATTGAATTGTAGGTTTTGGGGTACATGTGAAGAACATGCAAGATTGTTGCATAGGTACACACATGGCAGTGTGGTTTGCTGCCTTCCTTCCTCTCACCTGTATCTGTCATTTCTCCCCATGCTATCTCTTCCCACTTCCCCACCCCCGTCCCTCCCCCATTTCCCCCCAATGGACCCCAGTGTGTAGTGCTCCCCTCCCTGGGTCCATGTGTTCTCATTGTTCAACACCCGCCTATGAGTGAGAATATGCGGTGTTTGATTTTCTGTTCTTGTGTCAGTTTGCTGAGAATGATGGTTTCCAGGTTCATCCATGTCCCTACAAAGGACATGAACTCATCGTTTTTGATGGCTGCGTAATAGTCCATGGTGTATATGTACCAGATTTTCCCTATCCAGTCTATCATCAGTGGACATTTGGGTTGGTTCCAGGTCTTTGCTATTGTAAGCAGTGCTGCAATGAATATTCGTGTGCATGTGTCTGATAAGACAGTTCTTATTGGAGATTACTGGCAAAAGCACAGCTTGTTTGTGAAATTTTGCTTATTTGTAACAATATTTCTGATAAACATAGTTTACATGTCATATATAAGGTAAACTATATGTAGCATTTCTTAATTTTTATATCTTTTTAGATTTAAAGTAAAAAGTGAACTAAATTTAGGTAGTCAGCCAATGAAATTTTGCATTTGTATACATCTGTGTAACCACCATTTAGATCAAAGTATAGGATATTTCCAGTAGTGCAAAAAGTCCCCTTGCTTATTTCTTTGTTGTATTAGTTCATTCTTGCACTGCAATAAAGAAATACCTGAGACCTATGTAATTTATATAGAAAAGAGCTTTAATTGTTAATGGTCTGCATGCTGTACAGAAAGCATGGCAGTATCTGCTTCTGGAGAGGCCTCAGAAAACTTAAAATCATGGTGGAAAGCAAAGTTGGAGCAAGTGACTTACATGGCAGGGACAGGACTGAGAGACGGGAGGAAGAGCCACACACTTTTAAATAACCAGATTGCAGGAGAACTCATGATCACCATGAAAACACTACAAAGTCTGCCCCAATGATCAAATCATCTCTCATCAGACCCCACCTCCAACATTGGGGATTACAACTGAACATGATATTTGAGTGGGGACACATAACTAAACCATCTCGTCTGTCAGTCTCTATCCCTTTCCTCATAAGTAACCACTAATCTGACTTTGATCACCTTAAGTTATCTTAGTTTATTTCTATTCTTAAATTTCATCTAAACAGAATCATTCTATCTGGTTCTATTCTATTTCAATTTTTTTGTTCTCTATATTGTCTTTAAAAGCCATCCATGTTGTATATATCAGTAATTTGGCTTTATTTTAGTGCTGTGTAGTTTTCCTATGTGTGTATGTGTTTGTGTGTATATACATCCCCCTCTTCTTTGGATAAGCATCTGGGATATTTTCAGTTTGAGGCTATTATGAATAAGGCTACTATGAGCATTTTGTACAGGTGTTTTGGTGGTCATATGCACAATAGTCTTTTGAGCATCTTGCCTTAGTGGCATCTTGATATTTTTGAGTCCTTGCTGTTGCTGCACCTCACCTCACAGAGCCTGGGATACTGCCCTGTCTTGTCATCCAGGGGTCTACAGTTATTACTGAATGATACTTCATCTCCTAGAACCCAAGCTGCCACTGTGTCCTGTTGGTTCCAGGTCCTAAATTGTAGCTGTGCCTTGCTTCCTGGACTCAACCCTTCAGAGCAACTCTTCTTTCCCAGAGTTTTGTCAGTGCTGTGCCCTACCTCTCATAATCATAAACACAACTACATCCCAGTCCCCTGGCCTCAGCTGCTATGGTGTGCTTCAGAGCAACAGACCCCAGCTTAGTAGAACTACATTCACTTGTGCCTTGAAGAGTGAAACTACACCTAAAGTCCCAGGTGCTACAGTGGTTTCACAGGACCCTGAGCTCAGGAACTTAGTTTCATAGCTGCTCTGAGCACCTGTGCCTTGGATCCAAGTGCTGCTGTGGCTGCTTATGAGCCATGTCTGACCTGGTGCCAGAAAAGATCACTTTAGTTAAGATTTCCCACCGTGATAAAAATAAGAACAGAAGAACCCCTAAATCTCATGCTCTGAAAACCTATGAAGCTACATAGTCACTGTCATATATTTCTGCAGTCTAGACAACTGAAGCACTTATAGTCATTGCCATTGTTTATTACAACTGAAAGAGCTGCAGAGACATTATACTACTGTGCCCACATTGAACCGGTGTCACCATATCCTTCCCAAGTAGGACCCTCAGACCTATCTGCATGTGAAATTCTTCCCTTACAAAAGCCAATCTCTAAAGTTTGGAAGAGGTGACTGTTCCACCAGATACACAAATATCAGTGTAGGAACACAAGAAACATAAAAAAGAAAGAAAACATGACACCACCAAAGGAACACAGAAATTCTCTAGTAACTGACTGAAAATAAAGGACAATTGGTGAATTTCTGAAAAGGAATTAAAAATCTTTACCTTAAGGAAACTTAGTGAGATATGAGGAAACAAGTAGGTGATTCAATAAAATCAAGAAAATCATTCATTATTTGAATGTGCATTTCAACAGAGATAGGTATTATCAAAAAAAAAAAAAAAAAAAAAAAAAAAAAAAAAAAAAAAAAAAAGAACTAGACCAGAAATTTTGGATCTAAACAATTCAATTAAATAAAAATGAACTGAGAGCTTCAACAGCAGGATAAATTAAGTAGAAAAAAGAATCTGTGAACTTGAAGACAAGTTTTTAGAATGACTCAGAGAAAAAAGAAAAAAGAATGAAAAAGAGTAAAGACAGACTATGGGACAGCTTACAGAACTTATGAGACATCATTAAGAGACATGTTTACATTATGGAAATTTCAAAAGGAGAGGCAGAGAAGGGAGACAGAAACTTATTTAATAAAATGATGGTTATAAACTTTTTAAGTCTTGAGAGAGATGTGGACATCCAGATCCATGAGGCTCAAAAATCTCCAAATAGATTCAACCCAAAGAGGTCCTCTCCAAGGTATGTCTAATCAAACTATCAGAAGTCAAAGGCAAGAAGAGAGGTTTTACTTAAAAAAATTTTTTTTTCTTAAGTTATAGGGCATACTGGTGGTATCTGGTTACTTGAGAAAGTTCTTTAGCAGTGATTTGTGAGATTTTGGTGCACCATCACCTGAGCAGTATCCACTGCACCCTATTTATAGTCTTTTATCCCTCACTCCCTCCCATTCTCCTCACCAAGACCCTACAGTCTATTGTATCATTCTTATGCCTTTGCATCCTCAGAGCATAATTCCCACATTCAGTGAGAACATGATTTTTTTTTTTCCATTCCTGAGTTACTTCACTTAGAATAATAGTCTTCAATCTCATCCAGGTTGCTGCAAATGCTGTTAATTCATTCATTTTTATTGCTGGGTAGTATTCCATCATCTATCTATCTATCTATCTATCTATCTATCTATCTATAATCATATCAGTTTCTTTATGCACTTGTTGATTAATGGGCATTTGGGTTGGTTCCATGATTTTGTAATTGTGAATTGTGTTTCTAGAATCATGCATGTGCAAGTATCTTTTTCATATAAAGACTTCTTTCCTCTGGGTAGACACCCAGTAGTGGGATTGCTGGATCAAATGGTAGTTTTACTTTTAGTTCTTTAAGGAATCTCCACACTGTTTTCCATAGTGGCTGTGCTAGTTTACACTCCCACCAGCAGTGTAGAAGTATTCCCTGATCACCACATCCATGCCAACATCTACTGTTTTTTGATTATGCCCATTCTTGCAGGAGTAAGATGATATCACATTGTGGTTTTGATTTGTATTTCCGTAATCATTAGCTATGTTGAGCATTTTTTCATATCTTTCTTGGCCATTTGTATATCTTCTTTTGAAAATTGTCTATTCATGTCCTTAGCCCACTTTTTGATGGTATTTTTTTTCTTACTGATTTGAGATTGTTGTAGATTCTGGATATTAGCCCTTTGTCAGATGTACAAATAGTGAAGATTTTCTGTCACTCTGTGGGTTGTCTGTTAACCCTGCTGATAGACCATGAAATCCTTGCCTAACCCAATGTCTAGAAGTATTCTAGAAGTATTTTTCCAATGTTATTTTCTAGAATTTTTATAATTTCAGGTCTTAGATATAGGTCCTTAATCCATCTTGAGTTGATACTTTTTTAAGGTGAAAGATGAGAATCCAGTTTCATTCTCCTACATGCAGCCTGCCAGATATCCCAACACCATTTGTTGGAAAGGGTGTCCTTTACCCACTTTATGTTTTTGTTTGCTTTGTTGGAGATAACTTGGCTGTAAGTATTCAGGTTTATTTCTGAGTTCTCTATTCTGTTCTATTCGTCTATGTGCCTATCTTTATACTGGTGCCATGCTGCTTTGGTGACTATGATCTTTTTTTTTTTTTTTTGAGACGGAGTTTCACCCTTGTTATCCAGGCTGGAGTGCAATGGCACGATCTCGGCTCACTGCAACCTCCGCCTCCTGGGCTCAGGCAATTCTCCTGCCTCAGCCTCCTGAGTAGCTGGGATTACAGGCACATGCCACCATGCCCAGCTAATTTTTTGCACTTTTAGTAGAGACGGGGTTTCACCATGTTGACCAGGATGGTCTCGATCTCTCGACCTCGTGATCCACCCGCCTCGGCCTCCCAAAGTGCTGGGATTACAGGCTTGAGCCACCGCGCCCGGCCGACTATGATCTTATAGTTTAGTTTGAAGTCAAGTAGTGTGATGCTTCAAGATTTGTTCTTTTTGCTTAGTCTTGCTTTGGCTATGTGGGCTCTTTTTTTGGTCTCATATAAATATTATAATTGTTTTTTTTCTTGTTCTGTGATGAACAATTCTGGTACTCTGATGTGAATTGAACTGAATTTGTACATTGCATTTGGCAGTATGGTCATTTTCACAATATTGATTCTACCCATCCATGAGAATAAGATGTGTTTCCATTTGTTTGTATTGTCTATTATTCCTTTCAGCAGTGTTTTGTGGTGTTCCTTTTAGATATTTTTTGCCTCCTTGGTTAGGTATATTACCAAATGTTTATTTTATGTTGCAGCTTTTCTAAAAGAGGTTGAGTTCTTGATTTTCTGCTTGATTGCTGTTGATGTATAGAAGAGCTACTGATTTGTGTACCTTAATTTTGTATCTGGAAACTGAATTCTTATCAATTCTAGGAGTTTTCTGGAGGAGTCTTAAGGATTTTCAAGGTAAACATTCATATTGTCAACAAACAGTGACAGTCTGACTTTCTCTTCACTGATTTGGATGCCCTTCATTTCTTTTTCTTGTATAATTGCTCTGACTAGGAGTTCCAGTACTATGTTGAAAACGACTGGTAAGAGTGGGCATCCTTGTCTTGTTCCAGGTCTCAGAGGGAATGCTTTTGACTTTTCCCCATTCAGTATTATGTTGGCTGTGGATTGTAATAGATGGCAGTTATTACATTGAGGTATGTCCCTTGCATGCCGATTGTGTTGCGAGTTTTAATCATAAAGAGATGCTGAATTTTGTCAAATGCTTTTTCTGCATCTATTGAGATAATCATGTGATTTTTGTGTTTACTTCTGTTTATGTGGTGTATCACATTTATCGACTTGTGTATGTTAAACCATCCCTGCAGTCCTTGTATGAAACCTACTTGATCATGGTGTATTATCTTTTTGATAGGTTGTCGAATTTGATTAGCTAGTGTATTGTTTAGGATTTTAGCATCTATGTTTATCAAGGATATCAGTCTGTAGTTTCCTTTTTTGCAGGTAATGAGATTGAAGAAGTAATTTAAAAGACTCCCTAACACCACCACCAACAACAACACTTAAGGACAGATGGCTTCGCAGATAAATTTTACCAAATATTCAAAGAAGAATTAATACTAGTACTTCTTAAACTCTTTCAAAAAATTAAGCTAGCACATTTTATGAAGCTAGCATCACTTTGATACCCAAGCAAGGCAAAAACATCACAAGAAAGGAAAACTGTAAGCCAATTACTCTGATGAACAGTCACACAAAATTTCTTAATATTAGCAAACCAAATATAACAACACATCAAAAAGATTACATATTATGGCCAAGTGGGATTTATACCTAACACACTAGGCTAGTTGAACATATGCAAATTAATTAATATGATACATCACATTAATAGAATGATAGTAAAAAATCATATGACTATCTTACTGTCACACACAAAAAATTTGACAAATTCCAGCATCCTTTCTCAATTAAAAACTCTCTCAACAGTGTGAGTATAGAGTTTTTCAACAAAATAAAAACCATTTATGAAAAAAAACTACAGCTACCATTATAATGAATAGGAGAAAACAAAGTTTTCCACTAAGATTTGGTACAAGGCAAGGATGTTCACTCTTGCCGCATAGTGCTGGAAGTACCAGCATGAGCAATTAGACAAGAAAGAGAAACAAACTGTGTACAAACACAAAAGAAAGAAGTAAAATTTTTTCTATTTTCAGGTGACATGGTTCTATGGGTTAAAAAAAAAAACAACAACCACCACAGATTCAACAACAAAAGCTTGTTAGAACTAGTAAATGAATTCATTGACCTTTTAGGATAGAGAATCAACATATAAAAATCAGTAGTTATGGAATAGACTAGAAAAATCAGTAATATTTTTACACACAAACAGTGACCTAACTAATACATCAAGAAAACATTCCTGGCTAGGTGTGTTGGCTCACACCTGTAATCCCAGCACTTTGGGAGGCCAAGAGGGGCAGATCACTTGAGGTCAGGAGTTCAAGACCAGCCTAGCCAACATGGTGAAAAACCCCTGTCTCTGCTAAAAAAACAAACAAACAAAAAATTAGCCGGCTGTGGTGATATGTGCCTGTAGTCCCAGCTAATCAGGGGGCTGAGGCAAGAGAATTGCTTGAACCTGGGAGATGGAAGTTGCAGTGAGCTGAGATCATGCCACTCCACTCCAGCCTGGGCTACAGAGGGAGACTCTGTCTACAAAAAAAAAAAAAAAAAAAAAAAAAAAAAAAGAAAAAGAAAAGAAAACAGAAGAAAAGAAGAGAAAAGAAAACAAAGATTCCCATTTATAATACAATAAAAATATGTAGAAATACATTTAACCAAGGAGGTGAAAGATCTGTATACAAAAGCTATACTAAAAGGTATAAAACACTGATGAAGTAAATTAAAGAAGGCACAAATGACTGGAAAGCTGTGGTGTGTTCACAGATTAGAAGAATCAATGTTGTTAAAATGTTCATGCTGGTCAATAAAATCTACAAATTCAATTAATTTCTACCAAAATTGCGATCCGACTTTCAAGATGGCCGCCTAAGAACAGCTCAGGACTTCAGCTCCCAGTGAAAGTGCAGAGGGTGAGTGGACGCCGCATTTCCAGACGAACTCTTATTGCCCACAGACCAGGAGATACCCAGGCAGAGGGGTCGCCAGCGTCGCAGTCCCAGCCGGTGCGGCTGTTTTGGCCCCCGCGGGGCTGATTCCGCCCGCGTGGCTGCTGTGACCACTCCCTGTTGCTGCGGTTCTCCGTACAAAAGCCACTGGTCTGGGAGCCCTCTTAGCTGGCGAGCAGAGCCTTGAGACGGCAGAATAGCCCATTCATCTGAAATAGCGAGCCAGGCCAGGAGATTCCTAGGCAAAAAATCCGCCAGGAGCCGGCGCCGCGGTTCGAGCCGACTCCGTGAGTCGCAGCACGGGAGATCCCGGCGCCTTTTCAACAAGCGACCGGAACGCGGGGTCCTTCAACTTAAAAGAAAAGACTCTGAGTCAGGGAGCCAGGTGATCAGGCTCGGTTGGTCCCACCCCTCCACCCCCAACAACAACGAAAACAAAAGCAGTAATTGGAAACCCTCTGGGTTGAGCCCTTCAAACCAAGCACAGCTGAACCGGGACGGTCCGGCTCCGTGGGGGAGGGTCTTCCGCCATTACTGAGACTCTCCACCACTACGGAGGCAGGCTGCCGTTGCCGAGGCAACCCGCCGTTGCCGAGGCAACCTGCCACAACAGAGAGAGTCCGCCATAACAGAGGCGGGGCCACCATTGCCCAGACAGTTCTAACTACGCCCATATAAAAAGGACTACAGGGAAGAGCTCAGGGCAGCTGGGCGGAGCCCACAGCAGCTCAGCAAACCCCTGCGGGCAGGCAGAGGCTAGGCGTGCTGCTAGCTGGGCGGGTCCGACCTGAAAAAAAAAAATCAAAAAAGGCAGTAGTGCAACGGAAACTCATAAAGCTCCAACTCCCTGGGACAGAGACAGACAACAGGTGGATAAACCCACAAAAATGGGTAGAAACCAGCGTAAAAAGGATGAAAACTCCCGAAACCAGAACACCTCTCCTCCTAAAAGTGATCACAACTCCTCACCAGCAAGGGAACCAGACCGGATGGAGAAGGAGGGTGATGAAATGACAGAATCAGACTTCAGAAGATGGGTAGTAAGAAACTACAATGAGCTAAAAGAACATGTTCTAACCCATCGCAAAGAAAATAGGAACCTTGAAAAAAGATTGGACGAACTGCTGACGAGAATGGACAGCATAGAGAGGAGAATAAGTGAATTGATGGAGCTGAAAAACGCAACACGAGAACTTCGTGAAGCATGCACAAGCTTCAACAGCCGAATTGACCAAGCAGAAGAAAGGATATCAGAGGTCGAAGACCAACTCAATGAAATAAAAAGAGAAGGCAAGAACAGAGAAAAAAGCGCAAAAAGGAATGAACAAAATCTTCAAGAAATGTGGGACTATGTGAAAAGACCTAATCTACGTCTGATAGGTGTACCTGAATGTGATGAAGAGAATGAATCCAAGCTGGAAAATACTCTTCAGGATATTATCCAGGAAAACTTCCCTAACCTAGCAAGGCAGACCAATATTCAAATCCAGGAAATACAGAGAACACCACAGAGATATTCCTCAAGAAGAGCAACCCCAAGGCACATAATCGTCAGATTCACCAGGGTTGAAATGAAAGAGAAAATGCTAAGGGCAGCCAGAGAGAAAGGTCGGGTTACCCACAAAGGGAAGCCCATTAGACTCACAGCAGATCTCTCAGCAGAAACCCTACAAGCCAGAAGAGACTGGGGGCCAATATTCAACATCCTTAAAGAAAAGAACTTTCAACCCAGAATCTCCTATCCAGCCAAACTCAGCTTCATAAGTGAAGGAAAAATAAAATCCTTTGTGAACAAGCAAGCACTCAGAGATTTCATCACCACCAAACCTGCTCTACAAGAACTCCTGAAAGAGGCTCTACACATATAAAGGAACAACCAGTACCAGCCACTCCAAAAACACACCAAATGGTAAAAAAGCAGCAACACAATCAAGAATCTGCATCAACTAACCAACAAAACAGCCAGGTAGCATCAAAATGACAGCATCAAATTCACACATAACAATACTATCCCTAAATGTCAATGGACTAAATGCCCCAATCAAAAGACACAGACTGGCAAATTGGATAAAAAGCCAAAACCCATCAGTGTGCTGTATCCAGGAAACCCATCTTACATGCAAGGATACACAAAGGCTCAAAATAAAGGGATGGAGGAAGATCTACCAAGCAAATGGAGAGCAAAAAAAGGCAGGAGTTGCAATTCTCATCTCTGATAAAATAGACTTTAAAGCAACAAAGATCAAAAGAGACAAAGAAGGACATTACATAATGGTAAAAGGATCACTGCAACAAGAAGAGCTAACGATCCTAAATATATATGCACCCAATACAGGAGCACCCAGATACATAAGGCAAGTTCTTAATGACTTACAAAGAGACTTAGACTCCCACACAATAATAGTGGGAGACTTTAACACCCCATTGTCAATATTAGACAGATCAACCAGACAGAAAATCAACAAGGATATCCAGGACCTGAACACAGACCTGGAACGAGCAAACCTAATAGACATTTACAGAACTCTCCACCCCAAATCCACAGAATATACATTCTTCTCAGCACCACATCACACCTACTCTAAAATTGACCACATAATTGGCAATAAATCACTCCTCAGCAAATGCAAAAGAACAGAAATCATAACAAACAGTCTCTCAGACCACAGTGCAATCGAGTTAGAACTCAGAATGCAGAAACTAACTCAGAACCGCACAGCTTCATGGAAACTGAACAACTTGCTCTTGAATGTTGACTGGATAAACAATGAAATGAAGGCAGAAATAAAGATGTTCTTCGAAACCAATGAGAACGAAGACACAACATACCAGAATCTCTGGGACACATTTAAAGCAGTCTCTAGAGGAAAATATATAGCAATGAGTGCCCACATGAGAAGAAAGGAGAGATCTAAAATTGACACCCTATCATCAAAATTGAAAGAGCTAGAGGAGCAAGATCAAAAAAACTCAAAACCTAGCAGAAGACAGGAAATAACTAAGATCAGAGCAGAACTGAAGGAAATAGAGACACAAAAAACTCTTCAAAAAATCAATAAATCCAGGAGCTGGTTTTTTGAAAAGATCAACAAAATAGACAGACCACTAGCCAGATTAATAAAAAAGAAAAGAGAGAATAACCAAATTGATGCAATAAAAAATGATAAAGGGGATATCACCACAGATTCCACAGAAATCCAAACCATCATCAGAGATTATTACAAACAACTCTATGCACATAAACTAGTAAACCTGGAAGAAATGGATAAATTCCTGGACACCTGCAACCTCCCAAGCCTAAACCTGGAAGAAGCCGAAACCCTGAATAGACCAATAACATGGTCTGAAGTCGAGGCAGCAATAAAGAGCCTGCCACCCAAAAAAAGCCCAGGTCCAGATGGGTTCACAGCTGAATTCTACCAGACATACAAGGAGGAGCTGATACCATTCCTTCTGAAACTATTCCAGACAATCCAAAAAGAGGGAATCCTTCCCAAATCATTTTATGAGACAAACATCATCCTGATGCCAAAACCCGGCAGAGACTCAACAAGAAAAGAAAATTTCAGGCCAATATCCATGATGAACATAGATGCAAAAATCTTCAATAAAATACTGGCAAACCGATTGCAACAGCATATCAAAAAGCTCATCCACCATGATCAAGTAGGATTCATCCCGGGGATGCAAGGCTGGTTCAACATACGCAAGTCCATAAACGTAATTCACCACATAAACAGAACCAAAGACAAAAACCACATGATTGTCTCGATTGATGCAGAGAAGGCTTTTGACAAAATTCAACAACGCTTTATGCTAAAAACCCTCAATAAACTAGGTATTGACGGAACGTATCTCAAAACAATAAAAGCTATTTACGACAAACCAACAGCCAATATCATACTGAATGGGCAAAAACTGGAAGCATTCCCTTTGAAATCTGGCACTAGACAAGGATGCCCTCTCTCACCACTCCTATTCAATATAGTACTGGAAGTTCTAGCCAGAGCAATCAGGCAAGAAAAAGAAATAAAGGGTATCCAAATTGGAAAGGAGGAAATCAAATTGTCTCTATTTGCAGATGACATGATTGTATATCTGGAAGACCCCATCATCTCAGCCCAAAATCTCCTGAAACTGATAAACAACTTCAGCAAAGTCTCAGGATACAAAATCAACGTGCAAAAATCACAAGCATTCCTATACACCAGTAATAGACTTCAAGAGAGCCAAATCAAGAACGAACTGCCATTCACAATTGCTACAAAGAGAATAAAGTACCTAGGAATACAACTAACAAGGAACGTAAAGGACCTCTTCAAGGAGAACTACAAGCCATTGCTCAACGAAATAAGAGAGGATACAAACAGATGGAGAAACATTCCATGTTCATGGTTAGGAAGAATCAACATCGTGAAAATGGCCATACTGCCCAAAGTAATTTACAGATTCAACGCTATTCCCATCAAGCTACCAATGACCTTCTTCACAGAACTGGAAAAAAACACCTTAAACTTCATATGGAACCAAAAGAGAGCCCGCATAGCCAAGTCAATTCTAAGCAAAAAGAACAAAGCGGGAGGCATCACACTACCGGACTTCAAACTATACTACAAGGCTACAGTAATCAAAACAGCATGGTACTGGTACCAAAACAGAGATATAGACCAATGGAACAGAACAGAGGCCTCACAGGAAATACAACATACCCACAACCATCTGATCTTCGACAAACCTGACAAAAACAAGCAATGGGGAAAGGACTCCCTGTTTAATAAATGGTGTTGGGAAAACTGGCTAGCCATGTGCAGAAAGCAGAAACAGGACCCCTTCCTGACACCTTACACCAAAATTAACTCCAGATGGATTAAAGACTTAAACATCAGACCTAATACCATAAAAACCTTAGAAGAAAACCTAGGCAAAACCATTCAGGACATAGGTGTAGGCAAGGACTTCATGACCAAAATGCCAAAAGCAATGGCAACAAAAGCCAAAATAGACAAATGGGACCTAATCAAACTCCACAGCTTCTGCACGGCAAAAGAAACAGTCAGTAGAGTGAATCGGCAACCAACAGAATGGGAAAAAATTTTTGCAGTCTACCCATCTGACAAGGGGCTGATATCCAGAATTTACAAAGAACTAAAGCAGATCTACAAGAAAAAAACAAACAAGCCCATTCAAAAATGGGCAAAGGATATGAACAGATACTTTACAAAAGAAGACATACAGGAGGCCAACAAACATATGAAAAAATGCTCATCATCACTGGTCATCAGAGAAATGCAAATCAAAACCACATTGAGATACCATCTCACACCAGTTAGAATGGCGATCATTAAAAAATCGGGAAACAACAGATGCTGGAGAGGATGTGGAGAAATAGGAACACTTTTACACTGTTGGTGGGAATGTAAATTAATTCAACCATTGTGGAAGACAGTGTGGCGATTCCTCAAGGACCTAAAAATAGAAATCCCATTTGACCCAGCAATCCCATTACTGGGTATATATCCAAAGGATTATAAATCATTCTACTACAAGGACACGTGCACACGAATGTTCATTGCAGCACTATTTACAATAGCAAAGACCTGGAACCAACCCAAATGCCCAACGATGATAGACTGGATAGGGAAAATGTGGTACATATACACCATGGAATATTATGCAGCCATCAAAAACGATGAGTTCACGTCCTTTATAGGGACATGGATGAACCTGGAAACCATCATTCTCAGCAAACTGACACAAGAGCAGAAAATCAAACACCGTATATTCTCGCTCATAGGCGGGTGTTGAACAATGAGAACACATGGACACAGGGAGGGGAGCACTACACACTGGGGTCTGTTGGGGGGAAATGGGGGAGGGGCGGGGGGTGGGGAGGTGGGAAGAGATAGCATGGGGAGAAATGACAGATACAGGTGAGGGGACGGAAGGCAGCAAAGCACACTGCCATGTGTGTGCCTATGCAACAATCTTGCATGTTCATCACATGTACCCCAAAACCTAAAATGCAATAAAAAAAAAAGAAAAAAAAAAAAATTTCTACCAAAATTGCAATGACATTTTTCAAGGAAATAAGAAAAAAATCCCAAAATTTATATGGAACTAAAAAAAAACCCTGAATAGCCAAAGCAATTCTGAAAAAGAAAAATAAAAGTGAGAGGTATCACACTTCCTGATTTATAATATTACAAAGCTATATTAACCAAAACAGTATGGCTCTGGTATAAAAGCAGATATGTAGGCCAGTGAAACACAGTAGAGAGCTCAGAAATCAATCCAAACATCAATGGTTAACTACTTTTCAACAAGGGCATAGAAGAGGACATGATGGAGAAAGGAGAGCCTTTGATAAATGGTGCTAGAAAAACTAAATTTTAACTTACAAAAGAATAAGACTTATCTTAAACCATACACACGAATCAACTCAAAATGGACAGAAGACTCAAATATAAGGTCAGAAACTCTAGAACTCCTGAAAGGGAACATAAGAGAAAAGCTACTGGACATTGGTCTTGGCAATAATATTTTGAATATCACACCAAAAGCTTAGGCCACAAAGCAAAAATAAATTGGACTACATAAAACTAAAAAGCTTTTGCACAACAAAGGAAACAACAAAATGAAAAGAAAATCTGTTTATAGCTTGAGACAAATTATTTGGAAACTGTATGTCTGATATGGGGTTAATATCTAAAACTTATGAAGGCCTCATACAACTCAAGAGTGGAAAAACAAATAACTTTATTTGAAAATGAACAAAGACCTGAACAGATATTTTCCCAAAGGAGACATACTAGTGGAACAACAGGTATTTGAAAATGTATTCAACATCTTTAATAATCTGAGAAATGCAAATCAAAACCACTACAAGATACCATCTCACACCCATTAGGATGGCTATTATCAAAAAGTCAGAAGTTAAATGTTGGTGAGGGTGTGGAGGCAGAGAAATCTGCTACATTGTTGATGGGAATGCATATTGGTACAGGCATTATGAAAAACAGTATGGAAGTTTCTAAATAAAGAAAAAGTAGAACTGTCATATGATCCAACAATTTCTCTTCCAAGTATATGCCAAAAAAAAAAATCTGCAGTTTCTTGTTCATTTCAGCATCATTCATAATAGCCAAGATATGGAAACGACCAAACTGTCGACAGATGAACAAATAAAGAAACTGCGGTACAAATATATACGAAAATATTATTCAGCCTTAAAAAAGAATGAAATCTTCCCATTTTCTACAACATGGATGAGCTTGGAGGAAATTATACCAAGTGAATTAAGCCAGGGACAGAAAAAGAATATTGCATAATTTCACTTATATGTGGAATATAAAAAAATAAAAGTCAAATATACAGAGACAGAGAACAAAACAGTGGTTACCAGGAGCTGGAGAGCAGGAGGAGGAAATGAGGCATAGATCAGAAGATACAAAGCAGCAAATATGTAGGATAAACAAGTTGAAACATCTAATGTGCAACATGAGAATTATTGCTAATAAAATTGTACTGTATATGAGATTTATGCTAATTGAGATTTTAACTGCCCTTGTCACAGAAACAAAAAAAATTGGCAACTATGTGAGATGATGGATATATTAATTTTCATCACTATAGTAACGATTTTACTATCTATATGTGTCCTGTATATTATGTTACATACCTTAAATGTACACAATAAAATTTATTTTTTAAAAAGCAAAAGAACAACAACATAAAGAAATCAACACCAAACACCAGGTCACTAAGATTTTAGAAGTTTCATAATTTTGGTTCTTATAGTTAGTTCCATGCTCTATTTCAAGAAACATGTATATAGTATGAGGAAAGAATCAAAGTTCATGATAATAAATTGTTCTCATACTATATATAAAAAGGACTATTCTTCCACCATGTAATTGCTTTATACCTTTGCTGGATGACAACATATGTGTGGATATTTTACCGGGTTCTTTATTCTGTTTCACTGATCTATTTGTCTGTTTTGACACAAATAGCATACCATCTTGATTATTGTACTTTTAGAATGTCTTAAAATAAGGTAGTGCATGTTTTTTAATTCTTATTTTTAAAACTGTTTAGGCTGCATTCATCTCTTTGAATTTCGGTATATATTTTAGAATAATGATGTTAATTTCTTAAAAAGTTGCTGAAATTTTTAAATTGCACTTGTGCCAAATATATATACCAGAGAGCAATTCTACTCCTACCTATATTTCTAAAAAACAAACAAACAAACAAACAAAAAAAACAGAGGCATGCTCATGTGTACAGGCATACGTGCACAGGAATGTTCATATCAGTATTATCTATAGTAATCCCCAATTGGAAATAAAGCAAATTTCTAACAATATTAAAATAAACATATTATACAGAGAAATAGACGTGAACAAACTACAAGTACATGCATTACCGTAAATGAATCTCTCAAATAATGTTAAAGGAAAGAAGCAAGTTACAAGTAATGCATCCAGTATAAATCCATGTATAAAAATTTAAAAAGTCAAAATAAACTATCATTTTAAGGATGCATATATATCCTGTATAATGGTAAGAAAAGCCTACAAATCAGGATTATGGCTATCCTTAGGAGGAATGGCATATGAATCAGTGTTTTCCTTCTATGGTACTTGCAATTAACTACAGAATATTTTACTATTTAACTACAGAATTATTTTTTATATATTATATATATCAAAGACATACATACATGTATATGTGTGTTCACATGTATGTTATATTGTTTATGTATGATACCTTTAACCAAAAAATTGACAATAATTGTTACTGCAAATTTGTGTGCAAGCATTGGTGTTATTCACCTGTGGACTTCATTGCAGAGTAGATTTGGATTACTCATTTTGAAACTCCAACTCTAGTCACCCATGAGACTTTCTCTTGGTCTGTTCAATTTATCCAGAGAGGAATCCTTGATCTGGTTGACAGTGTTCTCAGAAATAAATGAAAGAAGTGAGCTAAGATGTTCCACTATTTCATATAGCTATATTTCATTTAATTCTACTCAACTGAGCCTACTATTCCCAATTCCAGAGTCCTTCTGGTTGAACTTCTATGGAGCATTAAAGCCTCAGTCTTGTGCTTGTGTAGGGAGGAATACTGCCTGGGTAATGTATTAGTCTCTTTTCATGCTGCTGATAGACACACTTGAGACTGGGAAATGTATAAAAGAAAGAGGGTTAATGGATGGTTCCACGTGGCTGGGAAGGCCTCACAATTATGGTGGAAGGTGAAAGGCTGTCTCACATGGTGGCAGACAAGAGAAGAGTGCTTGTGTAGGGCAACTCCCATTTTTATACTCGTGAGACATATTCACTATCAGAAGAACAGTACAGGAAAGACCCGCTCCCATGATCCAATAACCTCCCACCACGTTTCTCCCATGACACGTGGGAATTGTGGGAGTTACAATTCAAGATGAAATTTGGGTGGGAACACAGCCAAACTGTATCTGGTATACATGGTTTGGGAAGGAAATACAGTATTTCCTTGCATAGACTTTTAGCCACTCTGTTTTCAGCCCATCAGTATGCTCATTCTCAAAGTTAGCTTGTTCCTTCAGTTCCAAGACTTTTTGGAGTTCTGTGGAACCAGTTGGCTTGCTTCAGTATTTTCACCACTGCTGGTTTACATTTTATTTTTCTCAGTCTGTTGAATCACTTTCTAGTTGGCTCATTGCTTTCCAGCTTCGATTATTTTGTTTGCTGCCATCTCTTCTCTTTTATTCATCCTTGTGTTTTATCTCAGTATGTGAATATACAAAAAACACATACTCAGCAGTCATATCTTTATTTCTAATCCTTTTCTAGAATAAAATGAACCAGGGCTCCTTGGGGGAAATAGCTGGTTCTAGAGCTAGTTATGGATGATACAAGACGATACTGGAGCATCTTGTAATGTCAAAATGCAAAAAAGTATTAAAAGAATAAAAATACAGAGGTTGAAAGAACACAGGCAGCAAACTAAAGAGCTCCCACTGGCCAAATCTGGAAAAATTTGGGCAGCAAAATAAATAATAAAGTTGTTGTCCAATACAAAAAGTATTAGATAAATATACATAAGTACAAATTGATACAAATATATGACTGAATAAATAGATATGGAAGAAGGAATAAATCTTCCTTACAAAATAATTCTTAAGAATATATGTAGATAATCCCTGACCTAGGAAGTAGAGCTTAATTCCTTTCTCCTTGAGTGTGGGCTGGACTTACTTCTTTCCAAAGGATAGAATATGGAAAGGAAAAAAATAACTTTGCTGTACTTTTCAGACATTACCTTAACCAAGTAATTAATGTTAACATCAACAGTGACATGTCATGTTGATATCATGTAGCCCTGTGATATAGTTTGGCTCTGTGTTCCCACCCAAATCTCATCTTGTAGCTCCCACAATTCCTGCATGTTGTGGGAGGGTCCTGGTGGGAGATGACTGAATCAGGGGGTGGGTCTTTCCAGTGTTGTTTTTGTGATAGTGAATGGGTCTCATTGAGATCTGATAGTTTTAAAAATGGGAATTTCCCTGAACAAATTCTTTCTTTGCCTGCTGTCTTCCACCATGATTGTGATGCCTCCCTAGCCATGTGGAATTGTATGTCCAATAAATCTCTTTCTTTTGTAAATTGCCCAGTCTTGGGTATATCTTTTTCAGCAGCATGAAAACAGATAAATACATCCTGATTTGATGCCATGAGAAGGATACTTCTGTGATGTCATTCCCCAAATCTCATAATTTTAATTTAATTATGAGAAAATCTCAGATAAATATAAATTGAAGTATCATTTACAAACTGCCTGCTATGGTCTGAATGTTTGCATCCCCACAAAATTCATGTTGTTGAAACATAATCTCTCTAAACATAATCTCTACCTCTTAATAATATTAAGAGGTAGGGCCTTTGGGAGGTCACTAGGCCTTGAGGGCAGAGCCCTCATGAATAAGATTAGTGTTCATGTAAAAGAGGCTCAAGGGAACTTGTTCACTCCTTCTACCAAATGAGGTGCCATCTGTATGAAAGTAGGGTCTCATCAGGCACCAGATCTGCTGGTGCTTTGATCCTGGATTGCCTGGCCTCAAGAACCTTACTGTTTATATATTATGAAGTCTAAGGCATTTTGTTACAGCAGCTCAAATTGATTAAGACACTGCCTGACCAGTATTCTTCAAAACTGTCAGGGTCATGAAAAAAAGAAAAAAACTGAGAAATTGACCACTAAATTCAATATAGTATCCTGAATTAAATACTGCAACATAAAAAGAACAGTAGTGAGAAAACTGGGGAAATACAGTGTCTGTTTTCTTAATAATAAACATTAATATCTTTTTTGACAAATATACCAAGGTCATGTAAGATGTTAACTTTTAGGGAAACTGGAATCTCTCTGTATTGTTTGTAACTTCTCTTTTATAAATTTAAAATTAAGAAGTTTATTGAAAAAAATCCCTATAGTGAAGTTCCAAGAAGAAACTATGTTCTTCCAGGTTTAACCAGAAGTTCATAATCCTGGAAAAGTCCTACTTCTGCTTCAGGGCTCAGTTGGATGGTGATGTCCTTGGGAAGCTTTCTATAATTTCTCCAGAAACATGGTTTCCATAGAACCTGGTACTTGCCTTCTGATATGGTTTGACTGTGTCCCCACCCAAATCTCATCTTGAATTGTAGCTCCCATAATTCCCAAGTGTTGCAGGAGGGACCTGGTGAGAGACAAGTGAATCATGAGGAAGTTTTCTCCCATACTGTTCACATGGTAGTGAGTCTCATGGGATCTGATGGTTTTATAAAGTGCCTTTTACCTTCTGCCATAATTGTGAGGCCTTCCCACCCATGCAAAACTGTGAGTCCATTAAATATCTTTTTCTTTATAATTTATCCAGTCTTGGTATGTCTTTATCAGCAGTGTGAAGATGAACTAATATACCTCCTTTTAATTGTACTTCTCACAGTGTCTCCCCAGGGACTGGGCAACCTCAAAGGCAAGAGCCAGAATCTGTTTTTATTTTTTGCCCAGTATCTGGAAAAATGCCTCTCACAAAATGATTGTCTACATTCAATAAATATATGTGTGTTTGAGCCAATTTGGTTATGGAGTAGAGCACAGCTATTTCAATGTAAAAAGTAAAGGGAAGAAAAGCCACCAATTACTACTTTAAATAAATCTAATTTTCATTGGAAATTATTCTTTTCTGTTAACTGTTTGCTTCAAAGTACACTGTATATTTTGGAAGTCAAATATAGTCCAAGACCATTGCTTCAAATCACAGGGAAGTATGGCAACCATATACTGTGATGAAAAGCGAAGGTTTAATTAGCCTCGTGCTGGTGACATTTTTCTAAATAGTAAACTAAGCACTCTGAGAACCTTTCCACTCTTAATTATTAGGGAAATTATGCCTTGTAAAAGTAAACCCTACTCAGATGATGTTTAATGGGCCAGACAGGCAGGAAATGTTTGGTATTTGTAGTCTCCTGGTGTCGTGTTTTTCTTTTATCTTTGCTGGTTTCTTTCTCATTAAATGATTGGAAAATTACTGTGACTTTATTCCCATAGGCTGAAAATTAGCCTGCTAAGCTTCAGCCTTAATCAGATTCTGATGACTAAGAATTAATTTATTTTAGCAGAAGCATGTCTAACGGAAATCAGTATAGCTCTTCTCTGCCACAGCAGAGCAGTCACTGCTGACTCCAGTGACTGATATGCAGTAGCCAAATGTAGAAATCATTCAGGTCTAAATCCCTTTGTTCTCTGGCCAATATTGATTAAATTTTGTTTTCCCAGAGTACATCTGTTCACATGCACAGCTTTCACAAAGTTAAAAAAACAAAAACAAAAACCCAAAAAACCTTCATTTTGAAAGCAAAAAAAAGAAATATTTTAAGAGAGTATTTAAACCTCTCTGGCATAACTGCATGGGGCTGTTTTCCCACCTCTGATGTTGTGATTCAGGGTTATTCCAACTATTTCAAGAGATGGCAGAAAAGTTGTTACAATGTTTAAATTCAAAGTTAAAAAACATAAACAAATTAGTTTATATTTTAGTATGTCACAAGAGAAGGTTGTAAGGATAAAACAGTGTAATACAGAATTGTAACTCCAAAGAAACTATACCTAGATAATTTATTCAAAATGAATTCAGCATTTATTTATGAGCACTTACTAGGGCCAGGTATTATGGCATATGTTTAACAAAAATTGGTGAATGAAGGTTGTCCCTCCCTTCACGGAGTTTTCAGTCTGGAGGGAAAGAAGTTTTAAAAGACGTTCATGTTAGATTTGGAGATGCTTACTGGGTTTAATGGTGCTTCCCTTACTTCAGTAAGAGACTAACTTAAATACAGTCATACCCACATAACGGTGTTTCAGTGACCATGGACCCGTATATGGCAGTGGTGACATAGGATTATAATGGAGCTGAAAAATTTCTGTATCCTAGTGATATTGCAGCTGTAGTAAAATCATATAGCACAGCTTACTGCTCATGTGTTTGTGGTGATGCTGGTGTGCTGTGCTGCCAGCTGTATAAAAGTAGATCGCATATAATTATGTACAACACATATTTGACATAGTAATAAATGGCTATGTTATTGGTTTATGTATTTACTATACTATACTTTTTATCATTATTTTAGAGAGTATTCTTTTTTTTAAAAAAATTTAACTGTAAACAGCCTCAGGCAGGTCCTTCAGGAAGTATTCCAGAAGAAGGCATTTTCATAGGAGATGATAGCTCCATGTCTTATTGCCCCTGATGATTTTCTAATGAGGCAAGATGTGGAGGTGGAAGACAGTGGCAGTGATGATCCTACCCTGTGTGGGTCAAAGCTGATGTGTGCCTTTGTGTTACTGTTTTTAACCAAAACAGTTTAAGAACTAAAAGAATTTAAAAATAGAAAAAAACTTGTAGAAGAAAATTAAAAATGAAAACATTGCAAGATGGCCGTTTAGGAACAGCTTGGGATTGCAGCTCCCAGGGAAAGCGTGAAGAGTGAGTGGACACCGCATTTCCAGATGGATTTTTATTGTCCACAGACCAGGAGATTCCCAGGTGGAGAAGCCAGAGCAACTGTTTTGGCCAGTGCGGCCATTTTGGTCCCCACGGCTGTTTTGGCCTGCACGGCTGCTTTGTGGTGCCCCGGCATGGCAGTTCTCTGCACAAAATACACTGGTCCAGGTGCCCTTTTGGCTGGGGATTGGAGCCCTGGGAAGGTGCAGTCGCCCATTCATCTGACTAAAGGGGGGTCTGAGGCAGTGAGCCAGGCCAGGAGATTCCCAGGCAAAAACAAACAAAAAGTCCCCATGAATTTCAGCACCACTGTTTCAGCTGGCACAGTGAGTCGCCACAGGGGAAATCACATAGACTCCAGTGCCTTTTCAACAGGCGACTGGAACAACTGGGAGAGAGTCAACCATTCTACTGGAGAACAAAAGGCTCTGAGGCAGGGAGCCAGGTGATTAGGCTTGGCTGGTCCCACCCCCACAGAAGAACAGCAATTGGAAACTCTTTGGATTGAGAGTTTCACAGCAAGCACAGCTGAACCCAGGATGGTCCAGTTCTGTGGGGGAGGGGCATCCGCCATTGCTGAGGTAGCCTGCCATTGCTGAGGCAACCAGCAATTACAGGGAGAGTCCGCCATTACAGAGGCAGGCCACCAATGCTGAGACAGTTCTACTACACCCATATAAACAGGACTGCAGGGAAGTTCACACAACAGCTGGGCGGAGCCCACAGCAGCTCAGCAAAGCCTGTGCAGGCAGACAGTGACTAGGCTGCCTCATTGCTGCACAGGGCAGCCCTGAAAAAAAAAGACAGCAGCACAATGGAAACTCATAAATAAAGCCCTAACTCCCTGGGACAGAGCACTTGGGGGGAAAAAAAAAAAAAAGGTGTTTATGAGTTCTGCTGCAGCAGACCTAAATGTACCTGCCTAGGAGCCCTGAATGAAAAACAGAGCTCACAACTCAGCACTTGAGCTCATGTAAAGGACAGACTGTCTCCTCAAGCAGCTCCCTGACCCCTGTATATCCAAAGAGTCACCTTATAAAGGAGAGATCAGATTGACATTTAGCGGGTATCCTTCTGGGACAAAGACAGCAGAAAAAGAAACTGGTAGCAACTGATACTGTTCTGCAGCTGCTGCAGGTGATCCCCAGGCAAGCAAGGCCTGGAATGGACTTCAGTACTCCTACAGCAGAGGGCCCAGACTGTTAGAAGGAAAACTGAGAAACAGAAATAACTTCATCATCAACAAATTGGACAACCACTCAGAGACCCAATCTGAAAGTCAGCAACTACAAAGATGACAGGTGGATAAGTCCACAAAGATGGGATGAAACCAGCACAAAAAGGATGAAAACACCTGAAACCAGAACATCTCTCCTCCTGCAAGGTTTCACAACTCCTCACCAGCAAGGGAACAAGACTGGATGGAAAATGAGTGTGATGAAATGACAGAATCAGACTTCAAAAGGTGGGTAATAAGGAACTTCTTTGAGCTAAAAGAACATCTTCTAACCCAATGTACAAAAACTAAGAACCATGAAAAAAGATTTGACGGAATGCTAATGAGAATGACAAATTAGAGAGGAATATAAGTGAATTGACGGAGCTGAAAAACAACACAAGAACTTCACGAAGCATGCACAAGCTTCAACAGCCAAATTGACCAAGCAGAAGAAGGGATATCAGAGGTCACAGATCAACTCAATGAAATAAAACGAGAAGGCAAGATTAGAGAAAAAGGGGTAAAAAGGAATGAACAAAGTCTCCAAGAAATGTGGGACTATGTGAAAAGACCTAATTTACGTTTGATAGGTGTACCTGAATGTGACGAAGAGAATGAATCCAAGCTGGAAAATACTCTTCAGGATATTATCCAGGAAAACTTCCCCAACCTATCAAGCAGGCCAATATTCAAGTCCAGGAAAAACAGAGAACACCATAAAGATATTCCTCAAGAAGAGCAACCCCAAGGCACATAATCATCAGATTCACCAGGGTTGAAATGAAGGAGAAAATGCTAAGGGCAGCCAGAGAGAAAGGTCAGATTACACACAAAGGGAAGTCCATCAGACTCACAGCAGATCGCTCAGCAGAAACCCTACAAGCCAGAAGAGATTGGGGGCCAATATTCAACATCCTTAAAGAAAAGAACTTTCAACCCAGAATTACATATCCAGCCAAACCAGGCTTCAGAAGTGAAGGAAAAATAAAATTCTTTGTGAACAAGCAAGTACTCAGAGATTTCATCACCACCAGCCCTGCTTTACAGGAGCTCCTGAAAGAGGCTCTACACATAGAAAGGAACAACCAGTACTAGCCACTCCAAAAATAAACCAAATGGTAAAGAGCATCAACACAATTAAGAATCTATATCAACTAATGGGCAAAACAGCCAGCTAGCATCAAAATGGCAGTATGAAATTCACACATAACAATATTAACCCTAGATGTAAATAGAGTAAATGCCCCAATCAAAAGACACAGACTGGCAAATTGGATAAAAAGCCAAAACCCATCAGTGTGCTCTATTCAAGAAACCCATCTCACATGCAAGGATACACAAAGGCTCAAAGTAAAGGGATGGAGGAAGATTTACCAAGGAAATGGAGAGAAAAAAATCAGGAGTTGCAATTCTCGTCTCTGATAAAATAGACTTTAAAGCAACAAAATCAAAAGAGACAAAGAAGGACACTACACAATGGTAAAAGGATCAATGCAACAAGAAGAGCTAACAATCCTAAACATGTAGGCACCCAATACAGGAGCACCCAGATACATAAGGCAAGTTCTTAATGACTTACAAAGAGACTTAGACTCTCACACAAGTATAGTGGGAGACTTTAACACCCCATTTTCAATATTAGACAGATCAACCAGACAGAAAATTAACAAGGACATCCAGGACTAGAACTCAGACCTGGAACAAGCAAACCTAATAGACATTTAGAGAACTCTCCACCCCAAATACACAGAACATACATTCTTCTCAGCACCACACCACACCTACTCTAAAACTGACCACATAATTGGAAGCAAATCACTCCTCAGCAAATGCAAAAGAATGGAAATAATAACAAACAGTCTCTCAGACCACAGTGCAATCAAGCTAGAACTCAGAATGCAGAAACTAACTCAGAACCACACAGCTTCACGGAAACTGAACAAGTTGCTCTTGAATGTTGACTTGATAAACAATGAAATGAAGGCAGACGTTCTTTGAAACCAGTGAGAATGAAGACACAACATACCAGAATCTCTGGGACACATTTAAAGCAGTCTCTAGAGGAAAATATATAACAATGAGTGCCCACATGAAAAGAAAGGGAGATCTAAAATTGACACCCTATCATCAAAATTGAAAGAGCTAGAGGAGCAAGATAAAAAAAAAAAAAAACCCTCAAAACCTAGCAGAAGACAGGAAATAACTAAGATCAGAGCAGAACTGCAGAACTGAAGGAGATAGAGACACAAAACTCTTCAAAATATCAATAAATCCAGGAGCTGGTTTTTTGAAAAGATCGACAAAATAGACAGACCACTAGCCACATTAATAAAAAAGACAGAATAACCAAATTGATGCAATAAAAAATGATAAAGGGGATATCACCACAGATTCCACACAACTACAAACCATCATCAGAGATTATTACAAAGAACTCTATGCACATAAACTAGTAAACCTGGAAGAAATGGAAAAATTCCTGGATAGTTGCCTCCTCCCAAGCCTAAACCAGGAAGAAGTCAAAACCCTGAATAGACCAATAACAAGGTCTGAAGTTGAGGTAGCAATTAAGAGCCTACCACCCAAAAAAAGACCAGGTCCAGACGGGTTCACAGCCAAATTCTACCAGACACACAAAGAGGAGCTGGTACCATTCCTTCTGAAACTATTCCAAATAGTACAAAAAGATGAAATCCTTCCCAAATCATTTTATGAGACCAACATCATCCTGATGCCAAAACCCAGCAGAGACTCAACAAGAAAAGAAACCTTCAGGCCAATATCTATGATGAACATAGATGCAAAAATCTTCAATAAAATACTGGCAAGCTGATTGCAACAGCACATCAAAAAGCTTATCCACTATGATCAAGTAAGATTCATCCCAAGGTTGCAAGGCTGGTTCAACACACGTAAGTCCATAAACGTAATTCACCACATAAACAGAACCAAAGACAAAAACCTCGTGATTATCTCAATTGATGCAGAGAAGGCCTTTGACAAAATTCAACAGCCCTTTATGCTAAAAATGCTCAATAAACTAGGTATTGATGGAACGTATCTCAAAATAATAAAAGCTATTTACGACAAACCAACAGCCAATATCATACTGAATGGGCAAAAACTGGAAGCATTCCCTTTGAAATCTGGCACTAGACAAGGATGCCCTCTCTCACCACTTCTATTCAATATAGTATTGGAGGTTTTAGCCAGAGCAATCAGGCAAGAAAAAGAAATAAAGCGTATTCAAATAGGAAAGGAGGAAGTCAAATTGTCTTTATTTGCAGATGACATGATTGTATATCTAAAAGACCCCATCGTCTCAGCCCAGAGTCTCCTGAAACTGATAAGCAACTTCAGCAAAGTCTCAGGATACAAAATCAATGTGTAAAAATCACAAGCATTCCTATACACCAATAACAGATTTAAAGAGAGCCAAATCAAGAACGAACTGCCATTCACAATTGCTACAAAGAGAATAAAATACCTAGGAATACAGCTAACAAGGAATGTAAAGGACCTCTTCAAGGAGAACTACAAACTACTGCTCAATGAAATAAGAGAGGATACAAACAGATGGAGAAACATTCCATGTTCATGGTTAGGAAGAAGGAGTATCATGAAAATGGCCATACTGCCCAAAGTAATTTACACATTCAATGCTATCTCCATCAAGCTACCAAATACCTTCTTCACAGAACTGGAAAAAAATAAAACAGTTTAAACTTCATATGGAACCAAAAGAGAGCCCGCATAGCCAACTCAATTCTAAGCAAAAAGAACAAAGCAGGAGGCATCACACTACCAGACTTCAAACTATACTACAAGGCTACAGTAATCAAAACAGCATGGTACTGGTACTGAAACAGAAATATAGACCAATGGAACAGAACAGAGGCCTTGGAGGCAACACAACATATCTACAACCATCCGATCTTTGACAAACCTAACAAAAATAAGCAATGGAGAAAGGATTCCGTTTAATAAATGGTGTTGGGAAAACTGGCTAGCTATGTGCAGAAAGCAGAAACTGGACCCCTTCCTGACACCTTACACTACAATTAACTCCAGATGGATTAAAGACTTAAACATAAGACCTAACACCATAAAAACCCTAGAAGAAAATCTAGGTAAAACCATTTAGTACATAGGCGTAGGCAAGGACTTTGTGACCAAAACACCAAAAGTATTGGCCACAAAAGCCAAAGTAGACAAATGGGACCTAATCAAACTCCACAGCTTCTGCACGGCAAAAGAAACAGTCATTAGAGTGAATCAGCAACCAACAGAATGGGAAAAAAATTTTGCAGTGTACCCATCTGACAAAGGGCTGATATCCAGAATTTACAAAGAACTAAAACAGATTTACAAGAAAAACAAACAAACAAGCCCATTCAAAAGTGGGCAAAGGATATGAACAGACACTACAACAGAAGACATACATGAGGCTAACAAACATATGAAAAAATGCTCATCATCACTGGTCATTAGATAAATACAAATCAAAACTACATTGAGATACCATCTCATGCCAGTTAGAATGGTGACCATTAAAAAATCTGGAGACAACAGATGATGGAGAGGATGTGAAGAAATGGGAACACTTTTACTGTTGTGGAAGACAGTGTGGTGATTCCTCAAGGACCTAGAAATAGAAATTCCATTTGACCCTGCAATCCCATTACTGGGTATATATCCAAAGGACTATAAATCGTTCTACTATAAAGACACATGCACACGAATGTTCATTGCAGCACTGTTTACAATAGCAAAGACCTGGAACCAACCCAAATGCCCATTGATGATAGACTGGACAGGGAAAATGTGGCACATATACACCGTGGAATATTACGCAGCCATCAAAGACGATGAGTTCGTGTCCTTTGTAGGGACAGATGAATCTGGAAGCCATCATTCTCAGCAAACTGACACAGGAGCAGAAAATCAAACACCGCATGTTCTCACTCATAGGCGGGTGTTGAACAATGAGAACACATGGACACAGGGAGGGGAGGACTACACACTGGGGCCTGTTGGAGGGAAATAGGGGAGGGATAGCGGGGGTGGGGAGTTGTTGGGGAATGGCATGGGGAGAAATGCCAGATATAGGTGAAGGGGAGGAAGGCAGCAAATCACACTGCCACATGTGTACCTATGCAACAATCTTGCATGTTCTTCACATGTACCCCAAAACCGAAAATGCAATAAAAAAAGGGAACCAAAAAAAAGAAAATATTTTTGAACAGCTGTATAATGTGTTTATGTTTTCATCTAAATATTAATACAAGGGTTAAGACTGAAAAAAAGTAAAAGTTTATAAGGTAAAAAAAGTTATTATAAGCTAAGTTTAATTTATTATTGAGGATAGAAACATTTAAAAATAAATTTAGTATAGCCCAAGTGTATTCAGTTTATAAAGTCTAAGGTAGCATCCAGTTGTGTCCTGGGCCTTCACATTCACTCACCACTCACTCACTGACTCACCCAGATCAACTTTCTGTCCTTCAAGCTCCATTCATCATAAGTGTTCTGTGTAAGTATACCACGTTTTTCCAGCATATTTTTACTGTATTTTTTCTATATGTAGATATGTTTAAATATACAAATACCACTGTGTTAGAATTATTGATAGTATTCAGTATGGTACATGCAGCACAGATTTTTAGCCTAGGGGTAGTCTAGCCAAGCAGGCTTTATTGTCTAGCTTTGTGTAAGTAAAATCTACGATGTTTGCATAACAATGAATTCTCCTAACGCATTTCTCAGAACGTATACCTGTTGTTAAGTGACACGTGACCATGTAAGTCAAGGGTAAACAGACATTGTAGAGTTGTTCCAAGTAGAAATTGATCTAGATAGTAGGATTTGAGGGTTCTGCTGTTTAAAATAGCTCTTCAATCCAGGTTTGTCATTGTCTAATTTCCCAGGATTAGTAATCACCTTTGTAAATTCAAATACACCCAAGAGCTTTATAAACTGCTTCTTTCAATAACGTCTCCCTCTAGTCACCTGCCTCACCTGCAAGCACCCTCTGCTCAGCCAAGTGAGCTTCATAATTCCACAGTCTGTGCTCTGGAGTCATTTTCTTCTGTCTCCAAATCCTTCCCTTTTATCCTAGTTTTTAATCAAGGCCTATATCAAATGCTATCTCCTCTGTAAAGCTAGCCTTGGTATCATTCTTGATATCACTCTTATGGTTTGTATCATTTATTTGATAACTAATGTTTTGCCTATATCATGGCAAGTAAGCAATTAATTCCTGTGGGATGTATGTCTGTCTGGAAAACCCTAATATAGTTTGTTTCTAGGAATTTCTCCACTTTTTTTTAAGTTGTCTAATCCGGTGGTGGATAATTATTCATTATAGCCCCTTAAAATATTTTTATTTATATGGGTTCAATTATAATGTTGCCTCTGTCATTTATTATTTTATTTAATGGAGCCCTCTCTTTTTCTTCTTAGTCTAGCTAAGGGTTTGCTGATTTGGCTTTTTTCAAAAAATCAACTCTTAATTTTTTCAATTTTTATAATTTTGTTCTCTTTTCAATTTCATTGATTTCTGATCTAATTTTCTTCTTTCCTTCGGTTAATTTTAGGTTTAGCTTCTTGTTCTTTTTCTAGTTCCCTGAGGTCAAAGTTAGGTCATTTATTTGACATCTATTTTGTTTTTCAATGTAGGTATTTATCATTATAAATTTCCTTTATAATACTACTTTGGTTGAATTCTGTAAGTTTTGTCTTATTTTATAATTTTCTTTTGAGTTTTTTGACCCAAGAGTTCTTTAAGAGTCTGTTATTTAATTTCCATGCATTTGTGAATTTTCCCATCTTTTAATTATTAATTTTGGTTTCACTTCATTGTTACTGCAAATCTACTTGGAATAATTCTGATCTTCTTAAAGTTGTTGAGACTTATTTTGTGATCTAGCATGTGACCAATCCTGGAGAATGTGCATTTAAGAAAAGTGAGTGTTCTGCTGCTGTTTAGTGGAATGTATTCTATATGCTTTTGGGGTCCACTTGGTCTATATAGTTTAGTTCTTTTGGTTCTGCTATTTCCTTGTTAATTTTCAGTCTGAATGGTTTATCTACTAAATAGTTGGACATTGAAGTCTCCTACTATTATTGTATTTCTGTCTATTTCTCCTTTCATATGTACCACTGTTTGCTTTATATATTAGGTGTTTTGATGTTGGATGCATACATATTAAAACAGTTTTATCCTTCCTTTGAAATGAGTTTTATTATTAAGTAAGGCTCTGCTTTGTCCCTGTGACAGTATTTGACCAACAGTCCATTTTGTCTGATAGAAATGTAGCCACTCCACTTTCTTTTAGCTACCATTTGCTTGGAATATTGGGGAGTTTAGTTTATTTACATTTAAAGTAATTATTAATTTGTAAGGTCTGTTTTACAAAATTATTATTTTTTTCTGCCTGTTTTGTACTTCTCTGGTTCCTCTCTTCTTCTCTTAGTTCCTTTGTGTTTTGATGAATTTTTAAAAATAGTATTATGCTTTCATTCTTTTCTTTTTGTCTTTAGGTACTATATTTTTTTGTGGTTACCATGGGACTTCTATCAAACATTTTATAGCTATAACTTGATTTTAAGCTGATAATCTCATACAGAAACTCTATATTTCTGGTTCATGCCTGTAATACCAGCACTTTGGGAGGCTGAGGTAGGTGGATCACAAGGTCAGGAGTTTGAGACTAGCCTGGCCATCATGGTGAGAGCCCCATCTCTACTAAAAATATAAAAATTAGCTGGGCATGGTGGCAGATGCCTGTAATCCCAGATACTCATGAGGGTGAGGCAAGAGAATCATTGAACCAGGGAGGTGGAGGTTGCAGTGAGCCAAGACGGAGCCATTGCACTCCAGCCTGGGCAACAGAGCAAGGCTCTGTCTCCAAGGGAAAAAAAAGAAAAAAAAGGAGAGACTCTATACTTCCTCCTCCCTCTGCCTCTTATATAATTCATGTTAGATTTTACTTCTTTCTATATGGTGTTCTATTAAAAATTTTCTGTGGTTATAGTTATTACCCCACCTGTGTTTCTGTAATTTAAATACTAGTGTTAAATATGACTTATATGCCACGATTACAGCATTACAATATTCTGTGTTTGTCTTTATATTTACCTGTAGTGTGAGATTAATTATACTTTTATATGTTTCTGTGTTGCTGTTTAGCATATTTTTATTCTAATTTGAAATGCTACCTCTAGCACTTGTAAGGCATGCCTAGTCATAATGGACTCCCATAGTTTTTGTTTTATAATTCTCTTTCTATCATTTCTAAAGGATATAGTTGCTGGGCAAAGTATTCTTAATTAGCAGTTTATTCTTTTAGCACTTTGAGTATCAGCTTACCTTCTCCTAGCTTGCAAGGTTTCTGTTGTGAAATTCACTTACAGTTTTAGGAAGCTTCCCTTGTGTGTGAAGAATTGATTTTCTCTGTTTTTTTTTTTTTTTTGAGACGGAGTTTCACTCTTGTTACCCAGGCTGGAGTGCAATGGCGCGATCTCGGCTCACCGCAACCTCCGCCTCCTGGGTTCAGGCAATTCTCCTGCCTCAGCCTCCTGAGTAGCTGGGATTACAGGCACGTGCCACCATGCCCAGCTAATTTTTTGTATTTTTAGTAGAGACGGGGTTTCACCATGTTGACCAGGTTGGTCTCGATCTTTCGACCTTGTGATCCACCCGCCTCGGCCTCCCAAAGTGCTGGGATTACAGGCTTGAGCCACCGCGCCCGGCGATTTTCTCTATTTTCAAAATTATCTCTCTCTTTTTTTACTTTCGATAATTATAGTGTGTCTCACTGTAAAACTTTTTGGGTTTCACCTATCTAGGTGTCTTTAGATTTCATGAATTTGAATGTCCATTTTTTTGTCTTTAGATTAGGGCCATTTTAAACCATTATTTCTTTAAATATACTTTGTCATATTCTTTCTCTCTCATCCTTTTTGGATTTTCATAATATATGTATTAGTGTGGTTGATAGTGTCCCATAAGACTTGTAGGCTTACTTCACTCTTTTTTGATTCCTCTAACTGGATAATTTCAAATGACCTGTCTTCGATTTTGCTGATTCTCTCTTTTGCTTGACTGAGTCTGCTATTGAGACTCTTTATTAGAGTTTTTCAATTCAGTCATTGTAGTCTTTATCCTCAAGATTTTAGTTTCTTTCTTTTTTGGTTTCTATTTCTTAATGAACTTCTCATTTTGTTCATATCTTGCTTTCCTGATTTCATTGAATTGTCTACTTACGTTATCTCATGGTTCATCGAGCTTCTTTAAAATGGTTACTTTGAATTCTCTGTCAAACAGTTTATGAATCAACATTTATTTAGGGTTGGTTACTGGACCTTTATTAGTTTCCCTTGGTGGTATTATGGTAGCCTGATTCTTTGTGATCCTTGTAGCCTTGTGGTTTTGTTTGTGTATTTGAGGGAGCAGTCACTTCTTCCAGAATTTATTGACTTCTTCAAACGTTCTCCTGAAGGGCCCCCAGATGGACAGGACTGCCTCTGAACTGTGGTCAAGTGGGGATAAAGTTGGATCATGGGATGCTTCTGTATCTGCAGTTGGGTCTACTGTCAACAGGCCTGTTACTAGGGTCATAGGTGAATGTGGCTCTTGCCAGGCCCCTTCTCAGAAATAGCCTTTCTCTGAGGTCACAACTAAGCAGAGCTGAAGTCAATTCCACATGGGAATGAAACTTTTTTCAGATCTGTAGTAGGGTCTGTAATGATAAGCCCACTACTGGAGTACAAGCCTGCTTTCTCAAAGCAGCTCTTCTCAGTCTTGGGTTCACTGGTGTGTTACAAGCTCCTACCTGTGTCCACAAACTTCCACATAGGTATTTTTGTCTGTGGATAGTTGCCAAATTTGTATTTGTATAGAGGACAAGGGATGGGATGTTTTATTCTGCCATGTTGCTAACATCACTGCTCAGGAAATTTCCTCATGTTTTTAAATTATAGCAAGTAAGTTCTAGATGTTATTTACAGTCTACAGTGAATTTTGGTCTGTGTTACATTAACAGAAGTCCACCATTATTTGTAATGGAAATGGCCTCAAAATGTGTTTATTTTTAATATTTTAGAAATAATTTGTTTGTTTGGGATCTATAATACTTGCATGCTCAGTGAAAATGATATGGTACATCAACTACTCTTTAATTTTACAAATATTATACCAACATGGTCTGAGATACCACGTCAAACCACAGAGACAGAACTCCAAAGACATGATTCACATACAGAATATCTAAACTGAGAAAATTCCCTTTCCACACTGTTGACCCTCTTCTCTTCATAGCTGTAGAAAACATGGAAAAAAATTATCACAATCTCAGGAGATAAGAATCCTGCTTATCTCCCTGTCTCACATCTGCTTTGATCTCTTAGTTGAGTGAATGTTTTTCATCATTATAATTTACATGTAAAACAAATTAAGGAAAAATTAAAGAAGTACACAAATCCATTAATTTTACTAATTGGAACTATTAACATTGTAGGTTGCTAATGTTTTTCTCCTTCTGACACTAGAATCCAGGTTATTCAGGAATAAAGATTACAGGTGTATGTGTGTGTGTGTGCATGTGTGTGTGTGTGTGTATATGCACATGTGTGCATTCAGGAAGTAGACAACTTATTGAGAAAGAAAAAGCAAGATGATCAGCAAGGCACGGTTCCTGCTTTCTTAGTTAGGAAACTTCTGTGATTAGATTCAGCTTTAAACCTTAACTCAGAAGTTAGTATTTCACTGTCCCCTTCTACTTCTTTCCACAAGAATGGCAGAGAGAAGTCTGCTTTCTCTCTTGAACAACTTTCAAGGAGCCCAGGGGTACCTTGCACATGGTAGGTGCTTGATAAATATTTGTTAAATAAGTGAATTGTTAAATGTATATATAGCCAGTTCACTCTTCCCATGTCTCTTCTTACTCATGGGAGGTTTTAAGAATGGGCTCAGTTCCAGAATTATACAATCAGACTAATTACACATATTTATGATTGGATGCTAAGATTGTTATAAATTCCAACCTTAGTGCTACCTAGAATAGCTTGTCATAAGATCAGAATGATAATGAAGCTGTGATTCAATCCAAACAGTATGGAGTCAGAATGTGGCCCTTACTCAATAATCCATGTGGGCTCCCTGCAAATTCAGGGTAAGTAAGCTGGGATTGGCAAGAGGAGGTGTACTGTTTTAGTAACAGGATCAGAGAAGGCTTCTTTGTTGGGAAGCATATGAGCAGAGATCCAAATGAAATGTGATGTCTGCTGCCTTCTCACACAGAAAGCATTATAAGGTCATTAACCTATTACCAGGTTCCATTTTATCTGTTGGGTTTCAACTAGATGGCTTTCTTATCTCCCTCAAGATCCTATTCTGGCAAAAAACTTAGCTTCAGGCGTGGGTACTTGAGCTTTAACCTCCTTTCATATTCTCTCTCCTTATTTATTTGAGTTCCTTCCTCCCTCCCTGTCATGGAGGTAGCCATGCTGACCTGTAGACTAGTCTCACAGCACCCTCCACTGGGATATTAGGAAATAGATAAATGAATTTAAACTATGATCCAAAAGACCCACATGAGTGTCATGATTCTAAGAAAATGCACAAAATGTTTTCTTGATCAGGGCCACTGATAGATGACACAGGAAGAAGGCAAAGTCACATTTCAATGACTTCATGTTTTTGTCCAAGGGCAGCTTGGACCATGCCAATCCCTTATGTCTTGTATGGAATGGTATCCACACTATAGGACACTGACTGCCCAACCAGAGTTAGAGGCAAGATAAATGGAACAGAAACAAACTGGATACCTAAAACAGGCAACAGTTTCCACAAGGAAAAAGTTATTTAAAAACTAAGATGATCAGATTTTAAACTAGTATGGGTCTAAAAGGGAAGAGAATGTCTGCATAGAGCTCTCTAGAGGCATATCATTTATTTTCTGAAGTGGACAATTTTAAGATTAGTTAGGACAAGACAATTAAACTAATATATTTCAATAGTTCTATCCAATAAGTATTTGTTTAGCAACTGCTGTGTTAGAAGACTTTTTATCAGTGAGGAGCTCACAATCTAGTGGGAGAAGATAAATCTGACTGCAGAATTCAAGAAGAGCTATTACCTTAACTGTCATCTAGCTTAGGTGTCTGGAAAAGCTTCCCAGCTTTGCTTATTAATCCAAAAAGCAAGCACAAGTTCCAGGTTTCTTAGCCCACAAGTCTGCTAGTATACAAGACATTTAAATGTAGATCTTGACATTTTCATGGACTATTTCTAAGCCTGTTGTCATTTTTAGAGGCTCCCTCTTTGCGCACCTCCTCAAGCACTTTCCGAACAACAACCTCCTCCCCCAACTGAAGCCATACCCTCTCTTTGATTGTGAATTTCTAGTGTGAAATAAGATTTACTGTTAGTTAAGCTTCTTCCCAACCTATGTTCAGTGACTCTGCTGATCAATTACCTTTGTTCTGCTAGAAAATTTTCTTTTACGTTTCCCTCTGTAATTTCCAGAACCAGAGGTGCTTAAAAGTGACCAAGTTGTTGGCTCTCTGTGTATCTTCAAACTTAAAGGAGACTGCTGTATTTGCTTTACCAAGCAAGTTCAGAACTGACATCTTTGTCATGTTGATTCCACTCAGAGGAAGATGGTATACCTTTCCAAGTATTCATCCCAGCCCATTGTTTCTGACTTGTAGGGTTTCCTTCCAAGCATCAATGATTATATGTGGCAAGATAAGGACATCTCCATGATTTATTACTCATATTTTCCACCATTGAAGTCAGCTTGGAAAGCAACGACTTGGTAGGACTCAGAAAGCCTCTTTCCCTCCCTTTGATGCAGAGCCTTTAGGTAACTCTTAAACTTGTCATATCCATTAACTTTATGATATCTTTCTTGTTCTGCATGGCAAACCACCCCTCAATCCTGCCTAGATCTCACTTACTCCAAAGTGGAAGGAGTAGACATTTCTGACTCTGTCTCTAATGACTGTTTATTTAATTTGCATGTGGTTTTCTTATTATAGGCCTATTACAATACGGAGTTGGTACTAGGGCTGGGATAACTAAAAGTTGAGGTTGTTTAGTGTGACTTTGACAGACCCTTAACTCAGCTTCATCTGTTCTTAGTCTAACTATTGTGATTAAAGGATATAAATGATTCTAGATTCTGCCTTGTTTCATTGTTTTATCTCTTTTCCCTAAGTTCTGACTAGTTGGCACAGTGCCACCTGGATTTGTTTATTCAACTCTTTTTACTCATACTGTCTGGTGCTAAATTACAACTTCTATCATATAGATGTCTCCCCTGACATCTTCTCACAAAATTGCTGGGCATCTGTGATTTATTTTAGTACACACTCTCTCTATTGCTATGCCCAAACGTAATCAAATTAACAATCTGAACAAATGCGATATTTTGATATAGCCAAACATAATTACATTAATAATTTAAGGCTATTCATTTGAAATTGCTAAATAACTAAATTTATAACACATTCAAATAATTTGGCTCTGTTGACAGGTGCATAGTGTAGTAGAAAAAGCCCTGCTCAAGGAGTCAGTCAGGCTTGGATCTGACTCTCACCTCTGGCAGTTATAATCTGTTGCTTTGGAAATTTAGACATATTTCTCAAGTATTTTGAGCCTTGGTATTATTCTGTAATGGAGAAGAATAACAGAGACTTTGTGCATTGGAACTGGATAAGAAATACACATGAGAGCACCTTAGTGCCTGACATTGCAGCCAGTATATACAGGGAGTTGTGTGCATGGATATTGGTGTTACACTAGGCTTTGATTCCTGGAAATGCTATTCAATTTTTATGTGACTTGAGAAAGTTATTTATCTTCTTTATTTTTCAATGTCTTCATATATTAAATGGGGACAAGTTTTCCTGTCTTATGGAGCGATTCTGTGGATTAAGTTTTATGATGCAAGTAAACTGCTTAGCACAATATCTAGCTAAAGTGAGTAAATGTTCAAAAAATGTTTGCTCTATTAATACAAGCTATTTCATAACTATTAATAGTTGTACAAGAAGTGAAATTACATATACATTCAAGGGAAAGCTTCTCTCTGTAAAAGAAAAATTATTTTAAACAAAAACAGTAGGTACTATGTATCATATGACTATTTAAGAAATATGCTCAATTAGCCTAATCCATGATCATAAGCCACTGTATGAAGAACTTTCAACAAATCTTATAAAAATCAGCACGGAAAGAGAATGGAGTTTGTTTACTTTCAATCTTGCATTAAGATGAAACTAGACTTGTATATATATGATGTTCAAATAATATTTGTAAAATGAATTCTTTTGTATAGCATGTAGATATTTGAGTTTTAAAGGAATTTTTCAAAAATTATCTTTATTCACCATGGGTTGCATGTATCAGAACATGATACTTTTCCTGGCAAAAAGAATTCAAAAATATTATCATTCCATAAATGATCCATGGAAAGACTAATAATGACTATACTTCAAGTGAGATACCATAGTATACGGGTAATGTTTTTACAAAATTATCTGAGTACAGATAACTTTTTTCCATTTTGAGAGCATATTATTTTCTGGGAACATTATTTTTCTGTGTTTGAACGCTAGTGAGATGAATAGATGCTTTGTAAAAAACAATTTCAAAACTGCTTTATATAGTCTGAAAACAGGGGAAAGCTTTAAAAGACCTCATTATCTTAGAATTCTGTTCATGAAAAATTACTGTAAAGGTTGACAAATCTGCTAGTTTTATAAATATTACTTGTTAATTGCACTTACAGAGAACAAATGGGTCTTGTAGTACATAGTGACATCTCTATTTAACACCCTTTTGTCTTCCTGACTCTAGACCTAGAGAGATACTTCTATTCAGGAGTGTCTGGTACTGAACAACCTACTCTCAGGAAAATAAAACATCCCTGGTCTGTAACATATGCCTTTTTTTCTGTTGTGTAAATATTTCCACCATCTGGGGTTGGAAAAAAGATACACACAGTCAACTCCAGCAAGCTGGAACTGGCCCACCACTACTCATATTCCCTACCAAACATGTGAGTCTTGTAGGGCTGACATTTGCAATACTTGAGACAAAATGCTAGACACAGGAAAGAGACAAGACCAATCCTGTGCCCAATCCCTTTGCCTCAGGTATTGGTCCAAAGGTGGACATGTGATCCAGTTTGGATTAAGGTCTTTATCAAAAAATTAACATTTGATAGTTGAGAGAATTTCCTTCTTTAAGCTTGAATGATGAGCTGTGATATCATAAACTTAGAACTTCTTGGGGCTTTTTATCCATGCATGTTATAGAAGAGAAGGAGGCCCTGCAGAGAATGGAAGACATGAGAGATGGATGGAGAGAGAGAAAGAGAAGGGCAAGGAGAAAGAGAAAGCAAGTGTGCACATTTTAAGTATCTTTTACAGTGACATGAGCCAAAATTTCCATTAGTTGCTTACGTTAACTTGAATTCAGTTTCTCTAACTTGCTACTTAGTACATATATGCCATATTAAAAAAATAGATTAATATTAGAATGATGACTTAGAAGAATCATGATTTATATTTGAAGATTTTTTTATAGCACTTATCAGGAATTTAAGATTTTAAAAGTTTTTTTAATGTGTATAGATTGACTAAGACCACATATTTTCTATGCCTTTTGAAGCCCCATTGCCCCATTGTCCCTTAAAAGTCAGTGATTTAGTGGGTCAAATGGCTCCCTCCCGCTCTCTCTCTCTCTCTCTCTCTATATATATATATATATCCATATATATATATCCATATATATATATCCATATATATATATCCATATATATATATCCATATATATATATCCATATATATATCCATATATATATCCATATATATATATCCATATATATATCCATATATATATCCATATATATATCCATATATATATCCATATATATATAGATGAATTTTTCATCAAAATAAAGACATGTATGTATAAAATCTTTACAAAACATAACGTCAGGCCCCAATCTGAGTTTGAGACATACTGATCTAGAGCAATAATGGATAGCAATAATAACTACATTTTATTTCAAAAGGCAAAAACGAAAACAGTCCCCTTTCCTAATACTGTACATAAGGTCTTAAGACCTATCTGTTCCCAGGGCTGCTGAGATAGCTATCTGCTTTGCATGGTGCCTGCTATGGTTTGAATGTGTCACCTAAATTTTGTGTATTGGAAACTGAATTCCTCAATGCAATATTATTGAGAGGTGGGATCTGTAAGAGGCTCTGCCCTTATGAATGAGTTAATGTCATTATCATTGGAGTGGGTTTGTTATCCTGAGAGTGGATTTGTTATTAAAGTGAGTTTGACCTCTTCTTGCTCTCTCATACTCTCTTGCTCTTCCACTTTTCACCGTGGAATGATACAGCACTAAGATCCTCACCAGATGGGGCCTTTCGATCTTGGACTCCTCAGCCTCCAGAATAATAATAAATAAGTCTGTTTCTTTATAAATTACCCAGTCTCAGGTATTCTGTTATAGTAGCCCAAAATGGACTTAATGCCAGAATCAGTTAGATTTGTTATGCAATCAGTTAGATTTCTAATTCCCAAAATTTTCATTAATGCCTCTTGTACATTTTTGTTTATAAAAGAAGCTGCCACAAGGATCTAGTTATTGAGCCACTGTCACTTCATGGTTCAGAGCATTGGCTGGGTCTGCATCTGCATTTTGGCTCAGAATTTTCTAACTGTGTGATCTTGGGAAAGAAAGGATTCAACTTTATAAAAATTAGTTGTCTCATGTCAAATGACAATATTTGCATTTTAGAGTGTTCCTATTTTTGCATCTACTACACAAGCCATGACAGCCATTTTTTTCTGGACTTTTCCTTCCTCTACCCTGTCATCCACATGGCTACCCTAGAAATTGCAAAAGCGGTAAAAAAAAAAAAAGGGTGGGTTTTCCACTCTCCAGCCTACCCAATTACCTGTACCGGGGCTTTCCCTTTTTTACTACTGCTGTCTTTGGTGGGTCAAGTTTCCTATGCTCTGTTTTGGGGCACTTATGAATGTCCTGGCTGATAATAGTGACAGTACCCATGGAGGTTCTGCAAAATCTTGAAGTATAGACAGATACTAATATGCTGGATGGTGCACTGCTGAGGTATAGGCTGCTGATGGTGGCGGCTATTATTGGCCCAACAATGACGACAGCCACTGACACGGTTTTTCTGCCAAAGTGAGGATAGTTTATCATCTGAGCTTCCACTCTGTTCCCTAGAACTGGCCAGTTAGTGACAATTGGCCATATTTTCATGGTAACTCTTCCCTTTTATCTCTACCTCCGTTGTGATGCTTTAGGTCTGAGGATTCTGCCCTCTTCTGAGGTTTTGGTTCCTTTGTGTCCTTTCCTCTCTCTCAGCCTAGGTAACCTTCAACAAGTTTCCCTCCAGTTATAGGAGTTGAGGTTATTGCCTTACCTTTTTCAGTTTAAAATTTTTGTCATGTAATCTTTGTCCCACTCCCTTCAGGGATTTTCTGAGTCCCAAGCGACTAGTTAGAAAACATTAGAAACAACAACAACAAAAAAAACCCCAACCAACCAACCAACCAACAACTAAACCAACCAACCAACCAACCACTAAACCAACCAACCAATCAACCAACCACTAAAACAACCAACAACTAAACCAACCAACCAACCAACCACTAAACCAACCAGCCAACAACTAAACCAAACAACCAACAACTAAACCAACCAACCAACAACTAAACCAAACAAGCCAACCAACAACTAAACCAATAACTAAACCAACCAACCACTAAACCAACCAACCAACAACTAAACCAACAACTAAACCAACCAACCAACAACCAACCAACCAACCAACCAACAACTAAACCAAACAACCAACAACTAAACCAACTAACCAACAAAGCAACCAATCAACCAGCAAAACCAACCAACCAACCAATAACTCAACCAACAAACCAAACCAACCAACTAACCAACCACTAAACCAACCAACCAACAACTAAACCAAACAATGAACCAACAACTAAACCAACCAACCAACCACTAAACCAAACAACCAACCAACAAGTAAACCAAATGAACAAATTAATGTAAATGTATTTTTTTGTTTGCTTTTCTTATAGAAAAGTAAATTTATTTTTTCTTTTTACTCTTCTTGTAGAAAAACAGTGATGCTTCTGTGTTCATTGATTCATTGGAGAAAAGATATGAGTGTTTAAAAAAAAGTAAAATCAGAAAGACTGACACTTCAAGATCTTGTTTCTTTGATGTAACAGAATCCACCTATGAATGCTGTTGGCCTGGTGTTGGGCATCTGGATCAACTTTGGCCAATTGTGGTTCTTTTTCAGGAATCTTAGAATTGCAACCCATAAGGCATAGCCTTTTGTTAGGTGTTAATATTTTAAGATATAAAACTTGAGAGTTATTAATGGTATTGTTTACTGTCATATACACAGAGAACCAGAGGAAATTCACCTACAGACAAAGAAAGAAGAATAAGGGAGATTTGAAAAGAAGAAGAGAGATGAGACACAGTAAGGAACTTGATAGCATTTCTTCTAGAACCTGGTACTAGGGGTTTCTGGATTTTAACTGCATTCTTATTACTGGGTTTTGTGAGTTGCATTTCTGTTACTTGTGACTCAGAGTCCTGTAACAAATATACCCACTTCACAGGGTTTCTATAAAATTTTGGGACAATAAGACCTTTGAGTCTCTTAGTATAATGTCTGGCACTTAATAAGTATACAGAATGCTGCTGTTATTTTCAGTTTCCTTTTTGATATGTGACTTATCATTACTAAGATTTCCTATCACTATTCATGTTTGTCCAAGATAAAATGGTTTACTTATTCACCTTCTATTTTGTCCGTGTTACAGTTAAGGACACACACTTGTTCTTTATCACCATCACATGCTTTTAGGCACCATTAGTTACTTAGTGCAGTGTCTCACACACAGTAAGCATTATGATGATTTGTTCAATGCATGCATTTGGGATATAGTGTGGTAATATTTGTTTAATTTCCGTGACTTAAGAATAAGGAAACAAAAATATCACTCCTGTTGCCATATATATTGAAGTTAAAACTGACAAGTAGTGAGAAAATTTGACTTTTTCTTGAAAATGTTTGATAAAATTTCTATTGAATAAAGGGCTCTTTGGTTTTGTATTAATTGTGAAAACTTAGATACTCCTGCAGGTTTGAGATTTCTTTAATAAAATGCCACATGTAAGGCAATCACGTTCTGAACTTACATTAACTAATGGAGAAAGAGACAGCTGTACTTGGGATTAGCATGTTGGGGCAAAGGTGCAGAATATCACCATTTTACAAAATTTGCTACATGTCTTTTACTGTACATTCTGTCTTTATATTTTTTAATATACAGATTTTAAAAGGTATTTCAAAAATGCCTGCTTTGTTGCATGATTTATGGTAGGGAAATGAGCATTTTTCTAGGAAAGCATGTTAACATTAACTTGTACTATTTGAGCGAAATGTTGACTTAACAAAGGTGCTTTCCTAATGACTTACCTGGCTTGACATTCTTTTGTGATTTAGTACTATGAAAGTTATACATTATCAATCAATAAGTTTTGTAGTTTTCTTTGCTAGTCCAGTGTGGACACAAAATATCTCTGAAGAGACTTCAAATCTGTCTCTTTTTACTTCCTTTAAAACAATTCCTCTCAACTATTACTCTTTCCAATAGAGCGTTGTCTCTCTTTTGGAAAAAAAGAATATTGGGCTGTTACCTAATAAAAGCTGTCAAGAATAAATTGTACAACTATAAAGAAAAAATCATGTTGATCTTATCTGAAAATAGATGGAGAAGATCCATAGTTTAAATCATGGAATGGAAGAAAAAGAACTGGCTTTGAAGAAATGAAAGTTTGTTTTGTGCTGTTTTTGTGTGCCATGGATGCTTTAAGAAACTAGTGAAAGCTAGGACTCCTTTCCTAGAGGAAATTATAAATCAATATATACAAAATTCTTTATGACATTCAGAGAGTTCACAACATGCTGAAAGTCTTCTATGAATTCTGTTAAGAACACTTGCTCTCAAGAAAAACATGCAAAGAGTAAAGATCACTTAATACTTAACTAAGTTGCTTTCCATGAAAATCTGTTTAAATAGCATTTGTTGTTTTACTTCTGAACTGACTTAGTATCAGTTTGCTGAAATACTGGGATACTGAGGGCACTTTCTGCCTTAAGTCTTTAGAAGATGTTTTCTGTGAAATGCATGTGCATTCATATTACAAATACTGAAACTGAGGGAAGCATCTGCTCTGCCTGAAATAGTTCTCACTATAATAGAACATGTTTCATAATTTGGGGTGGGGAGAATTAAATTACAAAGAGCTGGTTATATAGGATTAGATGAAAATTCATTTTAAGTTCATTAATCATAAGTAAATACACTGAAATGCTCTGAGCATTGTCCTCTAATATCATAAATAAAATTGAGATGACTTACTCTTTATGAAAAACAGTAAGTTAAGAACAAAAAAATTGCCTGGGGAAATGTATTACTATTTCTGTCTTAAACATTTCAACAGTCAAAAGTCTTCTGCTCGTGGCAATTAGTTCATACATAGCTTGCCAGAGTGTTTAATACACAGGATCATATCAGCCCTACCAATGCTATTTGTTTTTAAAAATATGAATGGATACTATGATACTTAAAGGCTTCTTGATACTTTCCTTCACTAGATTAAGGTTAGAGCAAAAATGTATTTTTTATATATTTCCATAAGATGCCTCTAACATGGATACTGGTAATAAATAGTATCCTCTGGTGATACAACCCATCATTTCTGCCAAAGTCACTTCCCTATCTTTATGTATCATCATAGAATTTCAAAGTACTGTTTCTGTGGTGGACAGTTTATTTAATTAAAACAGTTTTAGGTAATATACTGAAACTTGCCTAAAGGATTTCTTTGAAATATTATTTCTTATTTTCTTAGAAGAAACATATTGTGACTTTCCAGAAAATTTAAGACTGACATCCTGAAAAATGTGACCTATGAGTGCTATGCTGAAAGTAGCAGTTCCTCAGATGCTTATGAATGTTTGTATGTCCATCCCAGCCTCCCAATTGTTTTGGATAAAATTTATGCATATGATATTAATGGTAAGTAACTCTTCTGTATATTTCAATGATTACCCCATGCTGAAATTTAACTGTGGGTTATAAGAAAATAATTAAAATATTTTTCCCAGTAGAGATTCTCTTTTCACTGAATGGACAACTGGGGTCAGTCTTTCTGGAATCTTCTGAAAAGCCATGTGAACTGCCACTCAGAATTGTCTCTTGGAGGGACCAAGGAGGAGAAGAATTGAAGAATCACCTACTAACTTACATTCCCCATTAGTGAAGACTTGTCCCATGGCTGTTAATCCTTTGAGGTCAAGATTATATATGCATGTGTGAACAATGTCAAGATGTCAGGAAGGTACCAGGGAATATGTCACAGCTGAGGTAAGGAGATACCAGTTTATACCTCTATAAAGTTCATTGCTACATCAATGACTGAAGTAAACAATAGGCAAAGAGAATATAAAGTAGTCAGAAGAAATATTCAATCACATGACAAACATCACGTCCCACCCACCCACTCCCACCAGTATCACCAATATCTTAATATTTAGAAATGGCTTGAGAAATTTTTGCAAATATTGATAATTGTCTGTACAGAAACAGTGTACTATAACATTTATTCCTAACTTCTGGAACTCACAACATAATTTTATTATTTTAAGTTATGTTAGGGGCTTGTATATGACCTATATAATCAGAAATGTTATTTTAACTATATAATATGTTCATTCATGTTAGCAAACATTTATTGAGTGCTCACCTAGTTCTAGAACTATGTAAAGTGCATAGAAACACTTTAGAGTTTAGAAACAGTATTAGAAACAGGAAAATGATCTAGTCCTTGCTCCCAAGGAACTCGGATAAAACATATCAGATTTATTGATTGTGACCAATAGAAATCTGCTCTAACGTAAGCAAAATGTAATTTATGGGAATAACGAGACAATCATAGGCTTGAGAACTAGTATAGAAAGAGGTAGCAATCAAGTAATCACCAGACAGTAGAAAAAGAAACATGGCCCAGTCTAATAGCAAGAATTACCTACTGACTTCTATTTCCCATTAATCAAGATTTGTCCCATGGCTGTTAATCTTTTGAAGTCAGCAACTGCTAATGTGATGTATGATTTATCTCTGACTGTTTCTTTTCTCCTTTTATAACTCAATTAAGATTCAAAGTTCCAGAAGAGAGCACACAACTTCCCAAGCTTGGGTTTGTTTCTTGACTGACCACAGGTGAGAGGAGGCTAGCTTCTTTTGATTGTTTATAGAAGATGCTCTCTCCCACCCAAGACTATCCACAGCAAAGAAGCAGCACTTGTGTATTAGTCAGGATTATCTAGGACAAAAATAACAAGATAGAAGAGTATATGAAAAGGAATTTATATAAAAAGAGTTGACTCACATGATTAAAAGGCGGAGTCCCATGATAGGCCATCTGCAAGCTGAGAAGCAAGGAAGCCAATAGTGTCTCAATGTGAGTCTCAGAACCTCAAAAGCAGGGAAGCTGACAGTGTAGCCTTCAGTCTGTGGCCAAAGCCCTGAGAGCCTCTGACAAACCACTGGTGAATTCCAAGAGTCCAAAGGCCAAAGAACCTGGAAGCCGATGTTCAAGGGCAGGAAGCATCTGGCATGGGAAAAAGATGAATCCTGGAAGAATCAGAAAGTCAGCTCATTTCACCTTCTTCCACTTGCTTTTTCTAGCAAGGCTGGCAGCTGATTGAATGGTGCCCACCTAGATTGAGGGTGGGTCTGCCTCTCCCAGTCCACTGACTCAAATGTTAATTTCCTCTGGCAATACTCTCATGTATGTTCCTGGGATACACCCAGGAACAATACTTTGCATCCTTCAATCCAATCAAGTTGACACTTAATATTAACCGTCGAAGTCCATCCCTTGTCAACTTGAACCCATATATACCTTCTGAAATTTTACTTAATCTCCAAATAAAGGCAATAATAAGGTCACAATTACACTTAACATAAAACAGCTATCCATACAACCAGAAGCACACTGATTCTCAACTTAAATGCTGTTACACCAAATTAACAACAGCTAAATGCTGATATGAAGTCAATAAATCTTATATCACATGATAAAGGAAAAACAATGAAAATAAAATGAAGACTTTTCTCAGTACAACTATGTACATCCACAAACATATTGCTAACAAAATAGGGAGAAAATATTCATAACAATTACAGTCCTCATTTCTGCAACTGGTCACATGGTCATAGCTCCCTTTTTATACTACCCATTCTGCATTCCCTTTGCCTTCAGCAAACACCTTAGCTTGTTGTGGATTTTTACCTGGTGTAGTGACCCAAACCTTCATTCCTGAAGGGTCTGGGTCATTTGTAGTCCTGCCTGGATTGAGTCATTATAGTTTCCCATTGACCTTAACACAGAGCATGGTAATACCAAGAGAAGTCCTCAGGCATCTCTTAGGACGCATTCTATAAATACTCTTCCTTACCTCTCTTGTAAAGTAGTAGACTGATTTTATCATGATAGTCTGGGTCAATCACCCCAGCCAACATTGTAATTCCCTTTTTAGCCTGTTGACTTAGAGGTCGGAGGAGCCCAAAGTGTCCCTGTGGCAACCTTAACTTCCACTTTAACAGAATCATTGTTGTGTCTCTTGTTGGCAGCATCCCTCCCTCTGGAACTAAGACCTCTAGGCCAGCAGAAAATAATGTTGTGGGAAGAGGAAGCAAACATTTTCCTGGTGGATCACTAGGGATGATGATGAGTGGTACCACTTCCACTTCCACCCCTTGATTCCTGGATCTGTGAATCCTGGCTATGGGAGAAACAGTACCATATATTGGATGCTGATGCAGAGCATGCAGCACCTTCTGGGGAACTTTGGCCCAGTCCTGCAAAGTATTGTCACCTAGTTAGCATCGTAATTGTGACTTTAAAAGGCCATATCACTCTTTTATCAATCCAGCTGCTTCAGGATGATGGGGAACATGGTAAGACCAGTGAATTCCATAAGCATAAGCCCACTGCTGCACTTCATTAGCTCTGAAGGGTGGCTTGGTCAGAGGCAATACCATAATGGTGGATAAGGCATTCCTTGAGTCCACAGATGGTATTTGCCTAAGCATTGCATGTAGGATAGGCAAACCAAAACCCAGAGTAAGTGTCTATTTCAGTGAGGAAAAACCACTGCCCTTTTTATGATGGAAGAAGTCCAGAATATCAACCTGCCACCAAGTAGCTGGCTGATTACCCAAAGGAATGGTTCCATATTGAGGGCTCAGTATTTGTCCCTGCTGCTGGCAAATTAGGCACTCAGCAGTGACTGTAGCCAGATCAGCCTTGGTGAGTGGAAGTCCATGTTGTTGCGACCATGGATAACTTCCATCCCTGCCACCATGGCCACTTTGTAAATGGGCCCATTGGACAACGACAGGGGTGGCTAGGGAAAGAGGTTGAGTGGTATCCACATAATGAGTAGCCGTCCTATCTAATTGATTATTAAAATCCTCCTCTCTTGAGGTCACCCTTTGGTGAGCACTCACATGAGATGCAAATGTCTTCAGTTTTTGGTCACTCAGGGCCATCTACATACTTCTTCCCCATATTTCTTTGTCACCACACATGTGATCACTTCTCCCTCCAGCAAAGTGCACAACCAATTTCACTGCTCAAAGTTCTGCCTACTGGGGAGATTTCTCTTCACTGCTGTCTTTCAGGGATGTTCTAAGGGCCCGTAGTGCTGGAGCTGTCCATTTTCTGGTGGTACCTGGACAGCATGTAGAACCATGTGTAAACCAGGCTCTAGTCTTCTCTTTCTCTGTCAACTGATTGTAGGGAACTACCCATGAGGCCATTGGTGCAGGCTCAGGGAGAGAAGACAGGCTGACAGGAGTGGGGACCATAGGCATTTGAGCAACTTCCTCATCTAACTTACTTGTGCCTTCAGGATCTGCTTGAGCCCAATCATGTATACGCCACTTCAATATGATGATGAAATACTGCTCTGCACACCCAACTTTATGGCTGGATGGGTCAGAAAGCATCCAGTTCATAATAGGCAGCTCAAGTCACATGGCAACTTGGTGACCCATAGTCAAATGTTCAGTTTCTACCAAGGTCAGTAAGAGGCTAAGAGCTGTTTCTCAAAAGAAAAGTAGTTATCTGCAGGAGATGGCAGGGCCTTGCTCTAGGATCCTATAGGTCTCTGCTGTGATTCACCTATAGGGGCCTGCCAAAGGCTCCAAACAGCATCCCTATCTGCCACTGACACCTCAAGCACCATTGGATCTGCTGGGTCATATGGTCCAAGTGGCAGAGCAGCTTGCACAGCAGCCTGGATCTGTTGCAGAGCCTTCTCCTTTTCTGATCTCCACTCAAAACTGGCAGCCTTTTGGACCACTTGAAAAATAAGTCAGAGTAACACACCCAAATTAATAATGTGTTGCCTCCAAAATCCAAATAGGCTCAGTAGGTATTGTGCCTCTTTCTTGGTTGTAGAAGGGGACAAATGCAATAACTTATCCTTAACCTTAGAAGAAATATCTTGACAGGCTCCACACCACTAGACCCCTAGAAATTTCTGAGTTAGAAGGTCTATGAATTTTAGTCAGATTTATTTCCCATCCACTGGCATGCAAATGTCTCAGCATCTCTGCAAACAAGATTATGATACAAAGCTGGAGAGTTGATATATCCTTAGATAGGACAGTGAACATATATTGCTGGCCTTTTCAGCTGAAGGCAAATTGCTTTTGGTGGGCCATATGGACAGGAATGGAGAAAAGTCATTTGTCAAATCAATGGCTGCATACCAGGTACCAAGAAATGTGTCAACGTGCTCAAGCAATGCAACCACATCTGGTACAGCAGCTGCAATTGGAGTAACCACTTGCTTATGATAGTCCACTGTCATTTTCTAAGATCCATCTATCTTCTGCACAGGCCAAATAGGACAATTGAACTGGGATGTGGTGGTAATCATTACCCCTTCATCTTTTAAGTGCTTGATTGTGGCACTAATCTCTGCAATCCCTCCGGGGATGCAATATTGTTTTTGATTTACTATTTTTCTAGGTAGAGGCAGCTCTAATGGCTTCCATTTGGCCTTTCTCACCATAGTAGCCCTCACTCTACAAGTCTGGGAGCCAATATGGGTATTCTGCAAGCTGCTAAGTATGTCTATGTCAATTATGCATTCTAGCACAGGGAAAATAACCACAGATGAGTCCAGGGACCCACTGGACCCATTGTAAGTCAGACCTGAGCTAAAATTCTATTAATTACATGATCTCCATAAGCCCCTACTCTAACTGGAGGACCACAATGATGTTTTGGGTTCCCTGGAATCAATGTTAGCTCAGAGCCAGTGTCCAGTAATCCCCTAAAGTTGTGATCATTCCTCTTTCCTCAATGCACAGTTAACCTGGTAAAAGGCTGGATGTCTCTTTGGGAAAATGTGGGAGAATGATTAACAGCATAATTTGTTGGTAGTAGAGTGGAGTCCTTCCTCAAGGAGACCCAGCCTCCCCTTCATTCAAGGGGTTCTGGGTCTATAAAGTGGTTCAAGTATGGAAATTGATTGAGGAGTCATGATTCTCTATTTCTATAATTCAAATTAGTCTTTTGTCAACTTGACCTAGAAGTTGTCTGCTTATACAAGTTAAATAAAAATATGATAGGCTTCCTATCAATTGCGCTTCTAGGAACACCATGATTAATTAGCTAATGCCAGAGTTCTACACAAGTCAGAGTAGTCTCATTGCTCCTTTACTGCTGCTGTCCATTATGGTAAATATACCCACCTTGCCTTTGACAACTGAGTGTCGCCACTTGGCCCCTGCCACCTCAGGATCTAAGTTTTTCCTGTTGCATTTAAATTCTGTAATTGAGTGACTGTGGTTTCCACTGTAAGATATGACATACAGAAAAGATCCATCACAGAGCTCTTTAAGGATGCAGATGCTCCCCTCACAAATCAGTTTCTCAAGGTATTGGTGAAGGTTGTGTCTTCTGGACCCTCCCAATTAAGATAAGTAGGTCTAAAGTGACTCTACATTTGAATCTCCCTAAGCCTTTGGATCCCTTCCATTACAGTAAACCAAGGGAGATCAGGCATTTCCAGCTCACTCCCAGTGGGCCATCTTTTAAAGCACGTTTCAGCTAACCAAGCAAATAAACGATTAGAACCATTTTGAACTTCCTAAGCTGCAACATTAAATGCAGAATCCCTGCTTAGTGGGGCAATATCAATAAATTCAGTCTGATCCAACTTTATGTTCCCTCCACCATTATCCCACATACTTCATACTCATTTCCATACCTGTCCCCAGATTTCTGCTTATATAAATTAGAAAACTCAAGGAATTATTTTGGAGTGTTGTGCACCTCCTCATGGGCCACACTCTGAACCTCATTTATAGGAGCCCGCCAAGACTTGAGTCTAGTTACAGGTCTAGATGCAAACAGGGGTGTTGGGAGTGGGTCCTGAGGAGAATCAGCATTGTCTTGCTTGGCAACTTTCTCAGAGGAGGGCATCACTGTTGCCTCAGGCAGTGTAGGGTTGATCTCCTCAGACAAAGATAGAAAGGCTGATGGCAGTATGGGTCAGGGAGGGGATTTTGAGACCTCTGAGGGTGAGGAGGCTGTTACCTCTGGCAAAAATGGCTCATCAGAATTTACAAGCTCAATGTCCCCAGGTTCATCAGCGTTCTCCACACATCCCCATTCTGAGCTGCAGAGTCCCAAATTCTCCCTTTAACAGTAGACACCTGGCAAGACTAAGCATGCGCCTTTCCTGTTGCAGGTCAACTACTTGCATGATAAGTGCATGTGTCTAATTATCTACAATTTTAGCCCTTTTTCTATGGGATAACAGACTCACAGCAATCTCAGAAGATTTGAGGTTCAGTATGTGCTTCTAGAGCTGGGAGTTAGAATCCCTGAGCTCATCCTTTTCTTTCATCACTTCTTCCAGTGAACTTAGGAGCAACAAGACAACTTCATTATATTCCTTGGTTCTCCACATACGGACAAAGGTATTATGTATAGGGTTGCTAAACTCCTTGCTTCTCAAGAGTGGTGAATCAGGAGTATCAAATACATTTATTAGGCATAACTCTCTAAACAGTTATGCCAAGGACTATCAGTGTTCTCTATACTATTAGAAGTAGAGTCCTTAACATTTTTGGATCTAATAAGATTAAGCAGCCAACTCCAGAAACCCTCAAACCAACTTTAGAAATCCAGCCTTAAAATTCTGTTCCACTAGAACCACTCCTGGTACCCAAATCTGTATTAGTCAGGATTTTCTAGAGGGACAGAACTATTATAATAAAGTATGTGTATATATGAAAGGAAGTTTATTAAGAAGAATTGACTCACACAATCACAAGGCAAAGTCCCACGGTAGGCCATCTCAAGCTGAGGAGCAAGGATGCCAGTAGGGGTTGGTCCAAGTCTCAAAACCTCAAAAGTAGGGAAGCTGGCAGTGTAGCCTTTATTCTGTGGCCAAAGCCCAAAGAGCCCCTGACAAACTACTGGTGTAAGTCCAAGAGTCCCAAAGGCCAAATAACCTGAAGTCTGATGCTCATGGGCAGGAAGCATCCAGCATAGGAGAAAGATAAAGCCTGGAAGACTCAGAAAATCAGCTGAGTCCACCTCCTTCCACCTGCTTTTTCTATCAGGCTAGCAGTTGATCAAATGGTGCCCACCCAGATTGAGGGTGGGTCTGCCTCTCCCAGTCCACTGACTCAAATGTTAATCTCCCCTGGCAACTCCCTCATAGACACAACCAGAAACAATACTTTGCATCCTTCAATCCAATCAAGTTGCCACTTAATCTTAACCATCACAAATGATAAGTTAGATGTGTCTTCTATCTGCTCCTGAGAGCCAATTGTTAAAATTTTAGAAGTCCTATAAGCTTGTTATATGTAGATATTATTTAAAATTAATATTAATTTGCAATTAAATAAATTATATTAAAAATGAAGGTAACAAATACTCAAAGATTTTTACTTCCCAAGTTATTTTACAATTACTTGTCACTGATGAAAAAAAGTTTTGACATAGGTGTTTGTTGCTTCACTTTGCCTTACTTATTAACATAAATGAAAATATCAACCTGCCTTTGAGGCAGAACTGCACCCCTTCAACTACAACTCTAGTTTGCAGAAATTTGGCAAAATCAATAAAAATGCTTTGTGAGAATTAACTGATTGCATGGAATTGAAAATGAAAAGAAAATTAGATATTTTATTATTTATAAATTATCTGTTGTATGTTCTTGATATGAGTAAATGTATAATTACACACACACACACACACACACACACACACAGAACCAGTTGTTGAACATATATCAGCATGAGTATGAGTAATTCCCCCACAAACAATTAGGATGCTGAGCAAACAAAAATAAATTATGTCTTCTAATACAGGTATATAAACAGGCAATTGCAAGATAACACATGTAGTATGTATGGGACAATAGAGTTCAACAAATGAAAAAGAAAATGCAAAATAGAGAAAAGAATGAAAGGAAATTTAGAGTAAGTCAAAGTCAGAGGGAAGTACATTGTTGATCCTTATTTCAACTGTGAAATAGAAGGCTAGATTACATCCTTTGAAAATTTGGGATTGAGGCAAGGAAGGGTGATTGTTGAAAGTAGCCAATGTCTGGAAGAGATATTAAGGGATATTTTAGAAGGTGCTATGTCTTATTCCCTATAGTGTTCAGACAATACTTTTTAGAGAGTGGCTTCAGTAAATGTTTAGCCATTGAATGTGGAAATCCACCATTATATTATATAGTAATTCTGGCTCTGCCATTTACTAGCAGAGCAACATGGGGGAATTTAATGTATGTCTCTCAGTTTTTTATGTGTAAAATGAACATGTTAACTTAATGTATATCTTTGAGATTTAAAAATGTTTGATATACGTATGACTCTTAGGACAGTCCTTAGAATTGGCAGCAGTTAACATATTATTATTACAATTATTTGGGGACCATGTTTTTTCTTTAATTGTTTTTGTTTCCTTTCTTAATAGCAGGTTTTGGTGATTACTTCCCGTTTTTACATTGTATCTGCATCTTAGTACTACTCATCTTCATCTATTTCTGGTGAGAAATTGAAACATGGTGCTGATGACAACCAGACCACAATATTCCCTCTCATCACAACGCTGCGTTCTTAGCATTCTCACAAACAATGCTAAAAACAAGGCATAGACAAGACAGCTACATGACCAGAGAAATGACTAAATATGCCCCTCTTTTGACTAACATGAACGGTTGCTGCTTCTTTACCAGTGGCAACTCTAGATTTGCTTTCTTCTTCCTACCTTTTAGACAAAAAGTGTTAAGATTCCCAATCAGAATTTTTCCCGCTTCTTGAAAACTCCCAATTCAGAACTGGTTCTTGTTTCCTTACTTAATTCCTCCTTAGAATCATCCAACATAAGCTCAAATCCCATAAGAAGCCTTTCTTAACCTGCTCCTCCTTATTGACATGCTCCTATGTTCCAATGGAGTGCTGTGTTCCTTGCTGCAGCAAGCTAAATAACCTTCACTTTTAACATTTATTTTGCAAGTGTAAAAGACTAAAGTTAGTCTTTAGTCTGCTTCAACAGTGGCCATGTAATCAGCTATTGGCCAGAAAGACTGAAAACCAAGAACGATTTGTTAAGAATTGTGTGTTAAAGTAAGAACAAATATGAATTTTAGTAAGTTGCTAAGGGAAGCAGTACGTTGCCTTGGGTTTTAAGAATGAAGGTCCTCCTGCATTACATTTGAGCTCAAGCTGAGTTCTGGAGAATTGAGTTGACACATATGTGGGATTTTATTGTTGGTTTGTCTCTTTATTTAAAAGAAGAACCTCAACCTTCAGAAACTATGTATATATATTACAAAGAAATTTTTTTCCTGAATCCATTTTTGAGTAAGTTGCTGATATTATGCTTCATTACCCCTTAATACTTGAATGTGCATTTCCTATAAAGGAGGACATAACCTCAATACAACACTCAAAATCAGGAAATTAACATGATACCTTACTACTGTCACATCTTCAGCCTGTGTGTAAATAACATCCTTTGTGTCTAAAGAATGCATTTCAAGATCACAGGTTGCATTAAAGGTTGCATTAAAGAATGAAGTTAAGATCACAGGTTGTCCTGTGTAGTCTCCTTCAGCAAGAAACAGTTACTTCTTCAGTCTTTTCTTAACTAATACCCTGACACTTTTGAAGATTACAGGTCAATTATTTTAGAGACTATCTCACTCTTTGGATTTATCTAACATTTCCTTATCTTTAGTTTCAGGTTATGCATCTTTGGCATAAATATTTAAAAATTGATAGTGTGTTCTGTTCTTTGTGTTTTATTAGGTGGACCACAATTTCATGTTGTATTATCACTGGTGTTTAATCACTTGAACGAGGCGGAATCAGCTAGGTTGTTCACTGTGAGGTGACTCTTTTTCCTTTTGCAGTTACTAAGTGTTTTTTGCAGGGGAAAGTATTTTGAGATGATGTAAAATCCTCTCTCAGCATAGTTTCAATCTGTTTGTTCATTTGCTTATATTAATATGAACTCATAATTTCCTATTTTATTTAATGCATCGTTGTCTGCCACTTTGTATTCATTTGACCTCCAAATTATCTCTGATTTGTCTAGTGGAAGCTCCTTCAACCTGACTCTTAATTTTTTTTTTTTTACTAGTTTCTATGATTCTTTGAACACTTCCTCACTTTTAGACACCATAAGTTGTTCCAGACTCATACTGTAGTTTTTCATCCCCAGCACCGGAATCAGCTATTTCTTCACAAAATCCCTAGCTCTCAATGGATAAAAGTCTTCAGAAATCAAGATCTAGGTGCTAGTTGTGTTTCCTGTCGTTGCTTTTATCTCATGTCCTTTCACTGGACAGAGGTAGGGAATATATACCCACATGCACACAGCTCTATTTCTATATCTAACATATATTTTGAGACCTAAATTTACACTAATGCCTCCAATGCCAAATGAAACCATAAAGTTCCATATTTGCAGCTCATTCATGAGAAACTGACACATTACCCTTAATGTACTTATTTACTGATCAATTTCTATGTTTGGAACTCATTCCCATTACTGGTCCTATCTCTTCCCTCACAGGGACATCCTTCTCACTCCTTTCAGGTTTTACACCCTCATTGCAGGCTACTGCCACATCATCCTTCACCCATGCATGCACTCCCTTTACTCTCATTGGGCTCTTACACCCCGCATCTGTCCACTATCCCAGAAAGAAACCTTCCTCACCACAACTGGGCTTGACACTCTACACTGGATCACTCCCCATACCCAGACATCCTTCTCACCTGCCCTGGACACCCCGTTCCTTTCATCATGCCATCCTTCTTACACAGACATCTTCCTCATGCTCTGTGGCTTTGACACCCTGTGTTGGGCTTGCTCCTTCAGGATTGTCTTCCTTACCCTCCTTAGCTTTGAGATCCTTCACTGGGCTATTCCTCTGTAGATGTGCTCAGGCTCCAACACCTGCTGCCAGACTGCCTGTTCATACAGATGCTCTCCTCATCCTGCTTAAGCACTGGCAGGCCACTCTGGGCTGGCTCCCTCAGTGGACAGTTTCATTACCCTGAGCTTGCTCTCAATTCTCACTCTTGACCACAATGACTCTCCCATGTTGAGGTGGACACATGCTCAGCTACACCTGATTGGCTAGGACTGAAGTGTCCAGGAAAGGAAGTGAAGAAGAGAAGAGAGCTGTTGGTTTATTTTAAATTAGGAACCCTTAACTTTTGTCTTTTATCATCCATGTGTTTCAATAAGTCTGGCACTTTTTTGATCTCTTTGGCAGAATTGTATGGGTCTAGCATTTTAAGTCACAGAAAAGTTATCTGGATTTTTTTTTTTAGACCAAATCTATCATTAGTTTTCTGTTGTCCAGATTAGATTTAAGGCAAGCCTTTCCCAATTTGATCTAAACCTAATTTTGTTGCCTTTTTTCTGTGTACTTTCTGCCATGTAACTTAGCTATTCAGCTCCCGTGAACTTTTTGCCCTAAAACAAATGTGTCATGCCCTTTCCCACATATGCATACATTTTTCTTCCTCCTGGAATGCCCTCACACTATTTTCTATTAGGAAACCTTTGACTCATTCTTTAAAATTAAGATCAAATGTCACTTCTCAGAGAAACCTTTTTTTCAGCTCCCTCAGGGTGAGTAGGTTCTTCCTGCCCCTCAAGAGAGTATTTGGAGAACATGCTATTTAACTTCTATCCCTGACTGCGTAAAATTGGGCAAATTGCTTATGTTTTCTGAGTTTCAGTTTCATTTGTTAAGTGGAGATAATAGATAATAATAATCAATAAAGTTGTCCTTCAGGTGAATTGCAAATAATCAACATGTTAATTATTGCTATTCTATGATTATCTGATGTTAAAACTGTGCATTCTAATCTGATGGGGTGGCTTATGCCTGTAATCCTCACACTTGGGAGGCTGAAGCTGGCAGATCACTTGAGACCAGGTGTTGGAGACCAGCTTGGGCAACACAGTGAGACTACATCTCTTAAAAAAAAAAAAAAAAAAAAAAGAAAGAAAAAAGAAAAGTCTGGGCACCGTGGCTCATGCCTGTAATGACAACACTTTGGGAGGTCACGGCAGGTGGATCACCTGAGGTCAGGAGTTCAAGATGAGGCTGGTCAACATGTACGCCTGAAATGGTCAAGAAATACATAGATACTATAAGAAATATGGTACTTTATCTTGAAAAGGACATAAAGTTTGCTTGTGGAAGTGAGCATTGAAGGGCTGTGACTTGTGAGTTACTGTTAAATAGCAGAAGAACCATTTTTTTGAAGAATGGAAAGTTGTAATACCAGATATAGATAGCTGTAGATACTTGTGCTTGAGCTAGCCAAAATAAGTTTTATATAGTTTACAGCCTTGAATCCTGGGGTACGTTTTCCTGCCTTTGAGATGTAGGTTTTTCAGGTGTACAATGATAATAGTTACATGTTTCTTCAAAATAGAGAATTTAATCTAAAGTATAGCGTTTTTCTTCAATTGCCTTCTGTATCACTGATGGGAATTTTTTGTGTATGTGTGGCTAATTTATTCTTATAGCTCAATCCAGCAGCTGAAGCCTTGGAAGTTTTGCCATGTTTGAAGGCACTGTTATCACTGAAACAAAACAAAGCAAAACAAAACAAAACAAACCACTTCTGCAAGATTTGGTAATTTCTATTTAGGGTCTTTGAATATAGACAGTGCTGTCTCTTCAGTTAAGGGAAAGACTGTTTCCAATTTTCTTACCATTTTGTGTTTAGTCCATATACTTTAAAATCTATTTTTTTCTTCTTTAGGCCTTGCTCTTACTGACTTTCAGTGCCTAAATTCTCCTGACTATGGGCTTTTATTTCCCAGTGTTGTCTCTGATAGTTGGCAATATAGATTCCTTTACATCTGTTGCTCAGAATGTATTACATGTTCTCTCATTTTATTCAGAATGTTTTACTATTTCAAGCTTCATCTCAACTCTTAAAGCTATCCTTCTGCATGCATAGTTTGGCATTTCTGAGCAAGGGCATTTAGACCTATATAAGATGATGAATTTTTTTTTTCTTAAATAAACAAGTTTACAAACACACAAAAGGAAGAGCGAACAAAACAAAAAACAACCTTGTAATTTAACACTTGGATTAAGTGAGGTAGATGTTTAAGGAGTGCGTGTATATGCATTCTGCACATTCCTACTTGTCTCAGTCCAGCTGGCTAAAGGTTTTTACCTTCATGTAGTGTTTTCTGCAGATAAAATCATGCATGTGAAATACAAAACTCATATTATACTAAAAATTGTTTCTAATATACTAATTGCTTTGAAACAAATTTGCATTTTAAAAACAAACATTATTGAAAAACTGACTGTATTTACTTTACTCTTATTCTCATTTTTTTTTTTTCAGTAGAACACCCAAGTTTTGGAAAACAGAAATACTTATAATTGGTTAAGAAACAAATTTTACACCTGAAAATTTGTAGTAAAACAATTCTTGTTGACATGGAAAATGTTGGCTAAAAGAGCATTAAAGAGATATCCAATTTATACTCTAGAGATCTTGAGTAACATTTTAAACTTCGACTTTGTAATAATTTAATTGGATTCCAAGAAATGACTATTTTTATCAGACTATCGCAAAAATTCTTTGTTCTCTGTTTTCCACCTTTGTTATCTACCTCTATCTATCTATCTGTCATCTTCTATCTCTCTATCCATCCATCCATTTGCCTTGTGCCAATTCAGTGTGAGAGGTGCAAACACGGCTAATATAAGAAATCCAGAAAAAATAGATTAGATTGAAAACTGAAAACTCTAATTTTAAGTATAATGAAAATAAACTGTAGATAAAATTTTTAGGAAATCTATTTTATACCAGATATATGTTTATATTATACATATTTCTATAAAGGGGCTGGTGTTTTAAATTTGAATTCTGTCACAAATAAAAATTGGTTGCAGTTGACAAGGTTTATTCTGTTTGATAACTACCAAAATTAGAATTCTTAACAGCTGATGGTGAAAAATTTACAGCTAATTTTTAGAAAAATTATTTATTTCTACTATAAAACAAGTATAAATTTAGTAAAACTAAAAGTTTAATTAAAATGGCTGCCCCACATTACACACACACACACACACACACACACACACACACACCCCACAGCAATGGGAGTTATTTACTATGCATTTTTCTTGGGCCAGAAATTCTGTTAGGTGCTTTTAGATATGCCATCTTTAATCTTCACTTCAAATCCTCATGTGATAGGAACAAGCTCAAAAACAGAAAGAAGTTTAATTTGACCAATAATTACTTTTAAGAAACTAAATTTTCAACTTTTCCCAGAATTTCAGAAATGTTGAATTATGGTATGATACTTGTGTAGAGAGAAACTCCTTTCCCATAGCTGAATTTTGTTTTACTCTTCACTTTACTGTATGTATTTTCACCTGAGTTAAAAACAAGTGTTTTTAAAAATTTTAAAGTTGGGAGACAAATTAAAATGATGGATAGGAGGCAGGACTAGCTTTCAGCTCCTGCTCTAATGATCAAAGCAGTGTGTAGAAACTCATAACATTAACTTTTGCTCCAAGAACTACTGCAGGAACATACCAGGAAAGCAAAGAGAATCCACAAACCCATTGAAGGAACTGGATCACTGCTGCAGGCTCCCTGAGACACCAAACAATGGTGATGCTGCTTGCTTTCTCAAGGGGGAGGCTTGTGGCCTGGGGCAAGTTCTAAGCCCTGGTCACTGGCTGTCTGGAAATAGACTTGGTGCTGTTGTGGGGCATAATGGAAGTGAGACTGGCCTTTAGAGACTGCAGGCTGTGTGGGAGCAGGGTGAGGCCTGTGACTGCCGGCTTTCCCCCACTTTTCTGGTGACCTGTGTGACTCCACAGAGGCAGCCATAATCCCCCAAGGAATATAACTCCATTGGAACCACACCCCATACCCCATAGCTGCTGCAGCAAGCCCCACCCAAGGCAAGGTGTGTCTGAACTCAGACACACCTATCCCTGCCCTCATCTGGTGGTCTTTCTCTATCTGCTCTGGTAGCCAAAGACAAAGGTCATAATTTGATGGGAACTCTATGCCCACCACCTGAGAATCCTGACACTTAGCTAGGTGTCCCTAGGGCAAGTTTGCATCCTTTCTACAAGACTTCAGCTGATGAAGTCTTGAAGTACCACTTTCTGGTTGGAGGCCAACCAATGAAATCCAGTACACTAAGAAACAACACAATCAAGGACCTTCACTAAGTCTACTTCACTTCCCTGTTAACTCCACTGGATCAGGTGATAGTGTCCACAGCTGCAAGACATGTAGATGGATCACATCACAGGACTCTTTGCAGACACTTTCCAGTACTGACCCAGAACCCAGTAGCTCTGCTGGGTGGCTACATTCAGAAGAGCAAAAACAATCACTACAGTTCATCTCTCAGGAAGTCCCATACCTAGAGGAAGGAGAACACCACATCAAAGGAGCACTCCATGGGATAAGAGACTCTGAACAGCATCCCTTGAATCCCAGATTTTCCCTCTGACATAGTCTACTCAAATGAGAAGGAATCAGAAACCAATTCTGGTAATATGATAAAACAAGGTTCTTTAACATCCTCAAAAGATCATACAAGCTCACCAGCAATGGATCAAAACCAAGACAAAATCTCTGAATTGCCAGAAAAAGAATTCAGAAGGTCAGTTACTAAGCAAATCAAGTAGGTGCCAGAGAAAGATGAAGTTCAACTTAAAGAAATAAAAAATATGATACAGGATATGAAAAATAGTTATTCCATGAAATAGCATAAATAAGAAACAATAATGACTTCTGAAAATCAAAGACACACTTAAAGAAATGCAAAATGCACTGGAAAGTCTCAGCAATAGAATCAAACTAGCAGAAGAAAAAACCTTACAGCTTGATGGTAAAGATTTTGAATTCGCCCAATTTATCAATACTGTAATGGTCCATTTTCATGCTGGTGATAAAGACGTACCCAAGATTGGGTAATTTATAAATGAAAAGAGGTTGAATGTACTCCCAGTTCTACATGACTGGGGAGGTTTCACAATCATGGCAGAAGGTGAAAGTCACATCTTACATGGTGGCAGAGAAGAGAGAATGATAGCCAAGTGAAAGGGGAAACCGCTTATAAAGTCATCAGATCACTTGAGATGTATTCCATACGAGGAGAACTGTATGAGGGAAACTTCCCCCATAATTCAATTACCTCCACTGGGTCCCTCCTGTAACAAGTGAGGATCAAGGAAACTACAATTCAAGATGAGATTTGGGTGGGGACAGAGCCTAACTATAACATTCCAGCCCTGGCCCTCACAAATCTCATGTCCTCACATTTCAAAACCAATCCTGCCTTCCCAACAGTCTCCCAAAGTCTTGAATCATTTCAGCATTTACTCAAAAGCCGAAAGTCTCATCTGAGCAAGACAAGTCCCTTCTGTCTATAAGCCTATAAAATCAAAAGCAAATTAGTTACTTCTTATATATAATAAGTGTGCAAGCATTGGGTAAATAAACTCTTTCTAAATAAGAGAAATGGACAAAAACAAAGGGGCTACAGACCCCATGCAAGTTCAAAATCCAGCAGGGCAGTTAAATTTGAAAGCTCCAAAATGATCTTCTTTGACTCTATGTCTCACATCTGGGTAATGCTGATGTAAAAGGTGGGTTCTTGCAGTCTTGGGCAACTCTGCCCTGTGGCTTTGCAGGGTATAGCCTCCCTCCAGGCTGCTTTCACAGGTTGGCATTAGTGTCTGTGGGTTTTCCAGGCACAGAATACAAGCTGTAAGTGGATGCACTATTCTGGGGTCTGGAGGATGGTGGCACTCTTCTCACAGCTCCACTAACCAGCATCTCAGTGGGTCCTCTGCATGGAGGCTTCAACCCCACATTTATCTTCCACACTGCCCTAGCAGAGGTTCCCCAAGAGAACCGCTCCTTCAGCAAACTTCTGCCTGGACATCCAGGCATTTCCATCCTCTAAATTTAAGACAGAGGTTCCCAAACCTCAATTATTGACTTATGTGTACCTGTAGGCTCAACACCACATGGAAGCTGCCAAGGCTAAGGGCTTCCACCCTCCAAAGCAATAGCCTGAGCTGTACCTTGCCCCTTTTAGCCACAGCTAAAGTTGCTGAGACAAAGGGCACCAAGACCCTAGGCTGCACACAGTAGGCGGGCCTGGCCCTGGCCCATGAAACCATTTTTCCCACCTAGGCCTCTGGGCCTGTGATGGGAGGGGCTACCACAAAAGTCTCTGACATGCCCTGGAGACATTTTCTCCACTGTCTTGGTGATTAACATTTGGCTCCTTGTCACTTATACCAATATCAGCAGGAGGCTTGAATTTCTCCCCAGAAAATAGGTTTTTATTTTCCATTGCATCATTAGGCTGCAAATTTTATAAACATTTATGCTCTGCTTCCTTTTGAAAACTTTGTCACTTAGAAATTTCTTCCACCAGGTACCCTAAATCATCTTCTTCAAGTTGAAAGTTCCACAAATATCTAGGGCATGGGCAAAATGCCACCAGTCCTTGCTGAAACATAGCAAGAGTCACTGTTACTTCAGTTCCCAACAAGGTTTCATCTCCACCTGAGACCACCTCAGCCTGATTTTTTTATTCATATTATTATCAGCACTTTAGTCAAAGCCATTCAACAAGTCTCTAGGAAGTTCCAAACTTTCCCACATCTTTCTGTCGTCTGAGCCCTCCAAATCTCTATGAACTTCCAAACATTCCCACATTTTCCTATCTTCTTTTGAGCCCTCCAAACTGTTCCAACTTCTGTCTGTTGCCCAGTTCCAAAGTTGCTTCCACATTTTTTAGTATCTTTATAGCAACACCCTACTCTACCAGTATCAATTTAACTTATTAGTCCATTTTCCTGCTGCTGATAAAGACATCCCCAAGACCGGGTAATTTACAAAGAAAAGGAGTTTTTATGGAGTCACATTTCTATGTAGCTTGGGATGCCTCACAATCATGGTGGAAGGCAAAAATCTTGTCTTACATGCCAACAGACAGAGAGAATGAGAACCAAGTGTCATTATTCACTACCATGAGAACAGTATGGGAGAAACTGCCCCGATGATTAAATTACCTCTCACTAGGTTCCTCCCACAACATGTGGGGATTAAGGGAACTACAGTTCAAGATGAGATCTGAGTGGAGACACTGCCAAACTATGTCAGTCAAAGACAAAGAAAGAAGAAAAATAAAATGAACAAAGCCTCCAAGAAGTTTGGGACTATGATAATCATCCAAACCTAAGAATAATTGGTGTTCCCAAGAAGCAACAGAAATCTAAAAGTTTGGAAAACATATTTGAGGGAATAATCAAGGAAAATTTCCTTGGCCTTGCTAAAGATACAAGAATCTTAAAGAACATCTAGGAAAATTATTGCAAAGAGATAATTTCCTAAGCACATAGTCATCAGGTTATCTAAAGTCAAGATGAAGGAAAGAATCTTAAGGGCTGTGAGTCAAAAGCATCAGGTAACCTAGAAAGGAAAATCTATCAGAATAACATTAGATTTCTCAGCTGAAATGCTACAAACTAGAAGGGATTGGGGTTCTATTTTTAGCCTCCTTAAACAAAACAATTATCAGCCAAGAATTTTGTATCCAGTGAAACTTAGCTTCATAAATGAAGGAAGGATACAGTCTTTCCCAAATAAACAAATGCCGAAAGAATTCACCACCACCAAGCCAGCACTACAAGGACTGCTAAAAGGACCTCTAAATCTGCGCCCCCCACACAGAGAACCTAAAAATACACCAAAGTAGAACCTCCTTAAAGTATCTCACAAGACCTATATAACAATAACACAATGAAAAAAAAAAAAAAAAAACAAAAAAACAAGGTATTCAGGCAACAAATAGCACAATGAATAGAATAGTACCTCACATCTCAATACTAACATTAAATGTAAATGGCCTAAATCCTCTACTTAAAAGATAAATAATGGAAGAATGAATAAAAGTTTACCAACCAAGTTTCTGCTATCTTTGGGAGGCTCACCTAACACCTAAGGACTCACATAAACTTAAGGTAAAGAGATAGAAAAAGATATTCCATGCAGTTGGACACCAAAAGCAATCAGAAGTAGTTATTTTTATATCAGATAAAAAAATAAAGTAATAACAGTTATAAAAGACAAAGAGGGATATTATATAATGATAAAAGCACTAGTCTAACTGGAAAATACCACAGTTCTAAATGAATATGCACCTAGCATGAAAGCTCGCAAATTTACAAAACAATTACTACGAGATGTAAGAAATGAGATAGATGGCAACACAATAATAGGAGGGTACTTTAACACTCCACTGACATCATTAGACAAGTCATCAAGACAGAAAATCAACAAAGAAACAACAGACTTAAATTATATGGTACAACAAATGGACTTAACAGATATTTACTAAACATTCCACCTAACAACTGCAGAATATACACTTATTAGCACACAGAAAATTCTCCAAGAGAGATCATATGATAGGCCACAAGACAAATCTCAGTAAATTTAAGGAAGTGGAAATTATATCAAGTACTCTCTCAGACCACAGTAGAATAAAATTGGAAATCAACTCCAAAAGGAACCCTCAAAACCATGTAAATTTATAAAAATTAAATAACCTTCTCCTGAATTATTGTTGGGTCAACAATAAAATCAAGATGGAAATTTAAAAATTATTTGAACTGAACAATAATAGGTCACAAGTTATCAAAGCCTCTGGGATATAGCTAATGTGGTGATAAGAGGAAAGTTTGTAGCATTAAATGCCTACATCAAAATGTCTGAAAAGGCACAAATAGACAATGTAAAGTCACCTCATGGCACTGGAGAAACAAGAACAATAGAACAATACAAACTCAAACCCAGCAGAAGAAAATAAATAAGATCAAGGCAGAACTAAATGAAATTGAAACAAAAACAGTATCAAGGATACATGAAACAAAAAACGGGTTCTTTGAAAAAAATATATAAAATTAATGGACCATTAGTGAGATGAACCAAAAAAGAAAAGAGGAGATCCACATAAATACAAAAGATTATTCAAAGCTACTATGAACACCTTTACATGCATAAACTAGAAAATCTAGAGGAGATGCATAAATTCCTGGAAATATACAACCCTCCTATATTAAACCAGGAAGATACAGAATTTCTGAATAGACCAATAACAAGCCACAAGATTGAAATAGTGATAAAAACATGGCCAACAGGCTGAGCATGGTGTTTCACGCCTGTAATCCCAGCACTTGGGGAACCTGAGGTGGGCAGATCACTTAAGGTCAGGAGTTACAGCCTGGCCAACCTGGCAAAACCTGATCTCTACTAAAAGCACAAAAAATAGCAGGTGTGGTGGCATGTGCCTGTAGTCCCATCTACTTGGGAGGCTGAGGCAGGAGAATTGCTTGAACCCAAGAGGCAGAGGTTGCAATGAGCTGAGATCATGCCACTGCACTCCAGCCTGGGTGACAGAGCAAGACTCCGACTCAAAACAAAAACAAAACAAAACAAACCCAACAAGAAAAAAAGTCTAGAACCAGATGCATTCACGCTGAATTATATCAGACATTCAAATAAGAATTGGTACCAATGCTATTGACATATTCCAAAAGAGAGAGGAGGAGGGCAGGGGAGGGGGCATCCTCCCTAAATCATTCCATGAGACCAGTATCACCCTAATACCAAAGCAGGGAAGGACATAACCAAAAAAGAAAAATACAGTGTAGGGGGCTCATGGCAACATATTAAAGCTTATGTACATGGCATTTGAGGTCAGGGCATGGAAAAATACTGAGGCACTGTGTATATGTTATTTGTGCATGGAAATGAAATTCCTTGACTCTGAAAACAGGACAGGGAGTGGAGTGTGTGGTGTGATAAGGAACGTTGAAAACAGCCTCCTGAGAATGCAGTTTTAGGGTTGTACAAGGTCACAGGTGCCTCAGCAACCCACCTCAAGTGACCATCTAGTGGATGTTTGTAGTTAATACAAGCCCTTTCAATAAATACTTGGTGACCGGATGCTGGGGTGGACTCTTTGGGAAGAGCTACCCCCAAGCCCTGCTCAGCTGAAAGTGTCTGAAGGCTTCATTCTTGGCTTTCACTGCAAGCTATAAGCTCTGCAACTGGTGATCTCGATGTGATCACTTTGAATTTATGCATGAAGAAGAGGTCATCAATATTCAGGGAATCCAGGTAAAAGACAGTCTTGACTCCGATCAGGAGGATGGGATGTCAAGGCATAATTAAGTTTAATCCATCCTCTCAGGGCAAGTGTAGCAACAGGTGTGTAAAATATCAGGGGTTCGGTTATCATGGGTCAAGAAATAACCAAAGAGCAGAAAGTATTTTTTAATGCTCTTAATTTGGCAGGAATCTCCTTGGTTTCCTTGTCAAAGAACCTTAGATTTAGAGTTGTGGGAGCAGGTAGTTTGCAATGTGAAAAGAGGATATGAGCAGGGTCATTTTACTAATGTTACTATTTTGACCAGCTGGGCGCTGGTACACTCTGTTGTATCCTCTTTATCTGCTAGATTGTGATAAGTCAGACCACCCATCTTCTCCACCTGAAGGGAATTCAGGAGATTTAAAGGAGAAGGTAAAAGCAGAAACCAGAACCACAGGGAGAGACTCCTCTCTCTCTTTCATTCCTTTCTATGGGGAATAAGGAAGAGATTTTTTGCAGTGAGGATAAGGACAGACTGGAGCCTTTTCCTCACCCAATAGAAAAGCTACTGCCCTCTTTTCCTCCACCCTTAAAGGGACCTGCATCTGTTGGCCCCGTTCAGGAAATAGCACCTCCCATCCCCTTTGAGGAGATTGGAGGCCACCTAAGAGACAGTTTTTAAATAAGACCCCTGGTCAGAGGACATTTATATGATTGGGTGTCTGTGTCTCCTTGACAAACTTCCCTGCTGGAGGGGTGACCCAGGAGGGAAGGAGAGTGGCTGACTATAATTGTCTTCCTAATATGCAAGTTTTCACTTTCTATTTCCAGCATCAGCCTTTCTGGCCTTGTCTGTTTTCTGTTTCCCTGGAGTATAAGGGAAAGTTGCAGGCTGCCTCCTGGGTTTGATCCCAGACAGCACTGGCTTTCTTGCTGCACACCAAAGCCTGGGGCAGGAGAGGTGCTAAGAAGCCATGGAGTGCCCACTTAGTCACTAGCAGTCTAGGCAAGTTGCCCCTTTCTGGGTTTGTGGTGACGAAAGGGGCCAAGAGCCACAGACCAAGTCCCCGGGTGGCGCAGGCAGCTCTAGCTTGGTCCTGAGAATCCTCCTCACCATGGTCACCTGCCTTAGTAACTGTGCCCAGAAAGTGGCCTGCTGCTTGCTGCGCTGCTTTTCCTACTCCTGCCACCCACACCTCACAGGTCTCAGCTGACAAACAATTCCTCGTCTTCCCTGGCCCCCAGGGGAAAGGGCTAAGAAACAGTCCATGAGCACGCCGCCTTACCAGCCTAAGGTGGGCAGAGGGGCATGGAGCAGCCTAGAGTACAGAGCTCTGGGGGAGAAGCCCGCTAATAAGGGGTGCTCTCCTGTAGCCGTATGTTAAATACTAGGCTGAGGTGGACGAGCTCTGCCAGCTGCTGTCATCTTCAGAAGATAGACTCAGCAGTAAGAAATGTTTGTTTCACTTTTTAATAAAATGTTTAAAAAACACTGTGCTGCATGTCTGCTCCTCCCCTGAGCCTCTCTGCTTGAGGTGGTAAAAATAATAAAAAGCCCAGTACGTTTTCAGTACCTTATGTAACAGGGTTGGCTCCAAGCGTCGGTGGTCTAGAGGATGAGGAGAGTAGTCTTCTCCCAGGCTGTTACCCTCGTGCCTCCTGCCTCTGCACACGCCTCTCACACACACACACTTTAGCACCTGGTCATTCTCTAGCCTCTTACTGCCTCTTGTAGTCTTCCTTTCTTCCTCTCAGGGCAAGAGTAGCAACAGGTGGCAGGCTGTTAGAAAGAGAGGCTGCCTAACTAGCCCGGAGCAGATGGGAAGAAACCAGCCACAGCCTTGCTTTCCCAAGCTCATTTCTAAGACATTCCAGCTAAAGGCTAATGCAAGAAAATGGCCAGCACCTAAAGACTTTTTAAAAAAAGTTTTTTTAAAAAAATACACTTAAGCTAACTCAATGCAAGTTTATTATCCTGGCAACTTGCAGTCACATTTTAATGGCTTTCAAAGGCCAAAATATGGTAAAAAACACTTAAAATATCTATCCCTTCCATGCCTTAGTTTAAGACATAGGCTTTATCTTTTGCCTTTTCCATATTCTTATGTGCTGTGTATCTGTCTCATACCCCTCTATACAAAAGACCACAGATTTACTAGCTTCTCTTATCATAAAGGAATACCGGCTTGTGTCCAGTTGTCAGGATATGACCCTGCTACTCTTTTCCTACCATTAAGCAAGGAACAATTTCATACTCTTAGCTTGTAGTCTTAATTGGCAAGTAGCTATTGCTGACTTTATTGGTAATACCAGCTTCCATTTAACAGCCTCTAAGCTCCTAAACTTTTTACAAACTGTGCCTGTTAAATTTGTATCTATTATTGTTTCTAAACCTTTGTTTCACACCACTACTTTCTTTACAGATGGCTCAAGAAAAACTGAAAAGACAGCTACAGTGTGGCAAGATCCAGGAAAAATCCAGGAACATTTTAAAACCATGCCACAGGCAGAGTTAGGTGCCCTAATATTGACCTTACAAACCTTTCCTCATCAAAATATAAATATAGTGATTCAGCTTATGCGGTGTATGTATTACTCATTTAAATCTTGCACACATGAAGGGCATTACTAATTAATCTCTACTAGGTTTGTTTCTTACAGTGCAAAACCTCCTCTATGCCCATTGTCACCATTTTTACATAACATATTCACTCTCATTCTAGGTTACCTGGTCCCTTATCAGAAGGGAATGCATGAGTTAATGCTCTGGTACGACCACAAATGTGGTTTGCAGACTTTTCTCCTTTATTACAAGCTAAAGCTAATCATGCTGCGTTTTTTTTCCATCAAAATGCCAGCACTCTTAAGCAACAGTTTCATGTAACACTTGCTCAAGCTCACATAATTATTAAAAATTGACAACGACATTCTCTCACCCTTTTTTCCTTGGCTTGGTGCCAACCCACAAGGTCTGGTGCCTAGTGCTATCTTGCAAACTGATGTTACTAAGTATCCACCCTTTAGAAGTTTTAAATTTCTCCACATTACCATGGACATGTATACAGGCTTGATACAGGCTACTCTCTGGAAGAAGAAAAAATTTAAGATGTAATTACTCATTTGTTTAAATCTTTTATATCTTTAGGCCTTTCAGAAACTATAAAAACTAATAATGGCCTTTACTATCTTAGTGCTCAATTTACATACGTATTGCAATTTTAACACATACAACAGAAAACTGGCATCCCCTATACTCAATCAGTTAGGCCATTATTGAACAAACTCTTAAAGTATATCTTAATAAACAAAAAAGGAGAAATATGGGGCTCCTCCATTGAAAAAAGGACCTGTCATTGGCGAACTGACCAGCAATGATGGTGATGACTCGGAAGGCATCTGACACTATGTGAGGACCACTAAAGAAATTGGATAAACAACAAACTATCTGGCTAGCCACCATAGAAACCCCTGTAAGTCCATAAAATCAATTTGTTGTCATGTTTCTGGTGGTAACTGGGGAAACTTCTGAGAAAGTAAGACAGACATGGATGTTAGGATGGCTTGTAATTCTTGTCCTTTGCCAAGTGGGATCAGCTTAAGCACATGCTTATTGGAGTCAGGTTCTAAATCCCTCTGCTTTTAATGTTATTACATGGTGGGATGCTGACCTATCTTTGTAATCTAATGATATTTCTTGGACAGGAGGTCAATAGATGCTCCTATGTTACCCCTTAGTTGAAAATTTGAGATGGATTAAACTTAATTACGCCTTGACTTTATTGTTTAGTAATTCCCCTTTTTGTTTTTCCACATAGCTCATGACAAGTCTGTTACTCTCATTCCTCGGGAGTATCTTTACTTTCAGATCTTACTATATACGATCCAAGTAGGGACTGGTGATATAAGTTTGAGGCTGTCCAGTAGTCTCTGTGCAGACAGCTTGCACCACACCACTCTGTTCGTTAATGGCAGCTTACTTGATTGAGGTTCCCACAGTTATCTTATGTCTGCAAATCAAACTATTGGATTTGGGAGTCCCTCCAATAGTTCTATCACCTGGTCAGAGTATGAGCTTTTCAGGACCAATACTACAACTAAAAGGGAAACAAGCTTTAAGCCCTGCTCATACTCAAATGTGGAGACTAGATCTTCCTTTTTTAAAAGAGTTCTTTCACATGGTGAGTATATTACTAGGTTGCAACTATACCCTTGCTTGGCAAAATAATGTTGGTGATACAGTCCTGATTTGTACTATGCACCCTTATATACTGCTGTTTGGGCAAGGTGTTCCTAACGTAAAGCAGAACCAATCCATTAAAATATTAAAGCCTCTTCTAGTAGTTGGTATGCTACATCCTTGTCTCAACAAAATGTTGTACAGTTAAATATAACCCATGTCATGATTTTAAAATAGCATGAAGAATTATGGCTGCCTGTAAGTTTAACCTAGAACTGGGAAGGAGATTCCACCTTGCAGTAATTTAGAAAAGCACATCTGCAAGGGGCTTATCATGACCATTTGTCTTCTCAAATTTCTGCTTTTGAGTGTGAATTAAAGAAACAACTTGGAGGAATGGTCACAGCAATTACAAACAAGTACCCTTCAGCAATTGCAAAAAGGCTTTCAATGGTTACACCCAAACACTTAGTTGTGTGGCTAAACACACATATTTGGGTGATGGCTGCTATGCTTATTCTTTTTTGTATCTGTTTGCTAGGCATTTGCAGATGGCTCTGTGCTGCCACCTGATGCATCTATAACCAGGGAAGAGCTTACCTTGCATTGGATGACCAACACGCTGTAATAATTAAAGAAGGGGGAGATGTAGGGGACACATGGAAACATATTAAAGCTTATGTACATGGCATTTGAGATTGGGCATGGAAAAATACTGAAGCACTGTGCATGCTATTTCTCCATGGGAATGAGACTCCTGTCCCTGAAAACAGGACAGTGAGTGGAGTGTGTGGTGTGATAAGGAATGCTGTAAACAGCCTCCTGAGAATGCAGGTTGAATGATGTGCAAGGTCACAGGTGCCTCAGTAACCCATCTCAAATGACCATCTAGTGGATGTTTGTAGTTAATACAAGCCCTTTCAATAAATACTTGGTTGATGGATGCTGGGGCAGACTCTCTTGGAAGAGCTTCTCCCATCCCCACTTAGCTGGAAGTGTCTGAGTACTGCATTCTTGGCATTCACTGCAAGCTATAAGCTCTGCACTACAGACCGGGCACAATGGCTCACTCCTGTAATTCCAGCACTTTGGGAGGCTGAGGTGGGCAGATCATGAGGTCAGGAGATTGAGACCTCATCCTCACCAGCATGGTGAAACATCGTCTCTACTAAAAATAAAAAATAAAAAAAAAATAGCTGGCTATGGTGATGTGTGCTTATAATCACAGCTACTCAGGAGGCTGACAGTAGAACTGCTTGAACCCAGGAGGCAGAGGTTGCAGTGACCTGAGATTGTACCACTGCATTCCAGCCTGGTGACAGAGCTAGACTCCATCTCTGAAAAAAGAAAAAAAAAAAAAAAAAAAAAAAAAAGCTACAGACCAATATCCCTGAGGAATAGAGATACCCAAATCCTTAACAAAATACTAGCAAACTGAATTCAGCTACATATCAAAAAGATAACCCACCATGATTGAGTGAATTTTACACCAGAAATTCAGGGATGGTTTAACATCTACAAGTCAATAAATGTGATACACCACATAAACAGAATTAAAAACAATAATTACATGTTTATCTTAATAGACACAGAAAAAGCATTAGACAAAATCCAGCACCCCTTTATGATTAAAATCCTCAGCAAAATAGGCACAGAAGGACATACCTTAAGGTAATAAAAGTCATCTATGACAACATTATATTGAATGGGGAAGAGTTGAAAGCATTGCCCCTAAAAACTAGAACAAGAAAAGGATGCCCACTTTCACCACTTCTATTCAACATGCTACTGGAAGTGCTAGCCAGACCAATGAGCGAAGAGAAAGAAATAAAGGACAGCCAAGTCAGTAAAGAGGAAGTCAAACTGTCACTGTTTGTTAATGACATGATCATTTACCTGGAAAACCCTAAAATCTCATCCAAAAATCTCCTAGAATTGGTAAATGAATTCAGAAAAGTTTTAGCATACAAAGTTAGTGTACACAAATCAATAGCACTGCTAAACACCAACAGTGACCAAGCTGAGAATTAAGTCAAAAATTCAACCTTTTTCACAATAGCTGAAAAAAAAAAAAAAAACTTAGGAACATACCTAACCAAGGATATGAAAGACCTCTACAAGGAAAACTACAAAACACTGCTGAAAGAAATAATAAATGACACAAATATACAGAAACATCCCATGTTCATAGATGGGTAGAGTTAATATTGTGAAAACGACCATAATGCCAAAAACAATTGACAAATTCAATGCAATTCTCATCAAAATACCACTCTCATTCTTCACAAAACTAGGAAAAACAATCCTAAAATTCATATGGAACCAAAAAAGAGCCTGCATAGCCAAAGCAAGACTAAGTAAAAAGAACAAATCTGAAAGTATCACATTATCTACCTTCAAACTTATATAAGGTCACAGTAACCAAAACAGGTGATACTGGTATGAAAACAGAGACATAAACCAATGGAACAGAATAGAGAACCCAGAAATGAAGCCAAATATTTACAGCCAACTGATCTTTGACAAAGCTAAGAAAAACATAAAGTGGGTAAAGGAAACCCTAGTCAGCAAATGGTGCTAAAATATTTGGCAAGCTACATATAGAAGAATAAAACTGGAGCCTCATCTCTCACTTCATACAAAAATCAACTCAAGTTGAAACAAAGACTTTAAGATCTGAAACCATGAAGATTCTAGAAGATAACATTGGAAAAACCCTGCTAGATGTTGGCTTAGACAAAGCGTTCATGACCAAGAACCCAAAAACAAATGCAACTAAAACAAAGATAAATAGATGTGACTCAATCTGAAAAGCTTCTGCACAGCAAAAGGAATAATCAATAGAGTTAACAAAAAACCCACAGAATGGGGGATCTGCACAATCTATCCATTGAAGGACTAGTATCCAGAATCTACAAAGAACTCAAACAAATCTGTAAGAAAAAACAGTGACATAAAAAAGTGGGCTAAGGACATGAATGGACAATTATCAAAAGAAGATATATAAATGCCCAAAAAGCATATGTAAAAATACTCAACATCACTAATGATCAGGGGAATGCAATTCAAAACAACAGTCTGATACCAACTCACTCCTTGCAAAAAGTGCCAAAATAAAAAACTTCAAAAAAAAAAAACAAAACAAAACATATATGTTGGCATGGATGCAGTGAAAGGGGAACACTTAAACTGTTGATGGGAATGTAAACTAGTACAACCACTACAGAAAACAGTGTGGAGTTTCCTTGAAGAACTAAAAATCAACTTACCATTTGATCCAACAATCCCACTACCAGGTATCTATTCAGAGGAAAAGAAGTCACTATATGGAAAAGATACTTGCATATGCATCTTTAGAGCAGCACAATTTGCAATTGCAAAAATATGGAACCAGCTCAAATGCTAACAACCTGGTACAAACTTCCCTGAAACTCCTTGGACTCTTGGTTACAAACCAATTTTATCAATTATAATAATTATTTAATGACTTGACAGAGATCACAGATTTTTGGAAGATCTTTTATTCAGTAAATATAACACAGGCCAATTCTAGGCTTGCTAAAATTAATCCTTGAGCAGCTTGAAATATTAGAAGGAGATGGCGTGATATGAGGATCAGACATTATATTTGGGATAATTATTTTTTCAAGAGGGTGATGAGTGGGTGCATCAGCAGCCCTTCTTAGTGTGACTGATCCTTAATATGCAGCTTTTAGATTGTATTGTTGCTTGTATATCCATCTTGCAGCTACTACTGTGTATGTAAATAGAGAATACATTCAGAGCATCCTGGGTCTTGAAGGACATTGTTGTGAATTGTCCATTTAAATGCAAATTAGATTCACCAGCTGTTGTTGCTGCTAGTCTTGGCAACCTTAAGGAGACATTTTATCCTAGCAACCAGAGAGGATACAGATAACAAATTTCACTTTTATGAGAGAAAACAAATGATCAGAAAGCATAGGAGCAATATTTCATGCAAATCCATCTGTTTCACAACAGAAATCTTTTTAAATAGAGCTTAAGAAGGCCACAACCAATTGCTTCAAAAGACTTTAGCAGAATAACTATCATCAACTAGATGCATGAGGTCAGCAGTTTATAACAATATTTGGTAAGTTCTATTCTAGGCAGTGATTTTGTTCCATAAGTTAACAGAAATTGTATGAGTGGAGTCAATAATTTAACTCTCCCACTTAAACTCATCAGTGTTGAGTAAGCCAAATTTGCATGAATTGTGTCTAATTCAACCAGAATTATTTTTTGATTATTAACTTTATCTTCGATTTTACACAGCAAATATTTATTTCATGATCTATGCTTCTTTAGAAAATGAACATCAGAAAATTTTCAAATACTTAAGCCTCTGACAGATTTGAACACTTGACATATAAGATTTTTTTCCTCACTTGGTAAGCACAAGGCCTCTTGCAGCATGTTTTGAGTAGAAACTTAATGAATTAATTTAAAATATTTAGTTTAGCATCAAGTTTTAGCATTCACGCAGGTTGTCCCTGAAACCTCACTTTCTGGAGTGCAAGGCTTAATAAATACAATTCTATAAATAATATTTCTGTCTAATTTATAGAAACAGGTTTAGAAATATTCTTATGTGTATATGTAGATAAATTTTAGATATTCTGTGACATAATAATAGAAGAAAAACTTTCAGGACTCATGGAGAGCTAAAATGTTCATGAATGTCAAGTAGAACAGGAATTAACTGCATGGAGTGAACTAATCTTTTTTACTTTTTGCTTAAAATGTTTGCCTATCCTTTTGTTTTATTTTTGAGACTCTTTTATTTTTATGAGATGGAGTCTTTCTCTATCAACCCAGGCTGGAGTGCAGTGGCACAATCTTGGCTCACTGCAATCTCCGCCTCCTTGGTTCAAGTGATTCTCCTGCCTCAGCCTCCTGAGTAGCTTGGGATTACAGGCATACATCATCACTCCCAGATAATTTTTGTTTTTAGTAGGGATGGGGTTTTGCCATGTTGGCCAGGCTGGTCTCAAACCCTTGAATGCAGGTGATCTGCCTACCTTGGCCTCCCAAAGTGCTAGGATTACAGGTATGAGCCACCATGCCTCATCTTTTTCAGAGTCTTTAAACTTTTCATTTAAGCTATTGATATCTTTTAATAGGTAAGTATACTATTGTTTCTGTCTGATTTCTCCACAATTTGGAAACTATTTGTGAGTATTCTTGACTTATGGCAATACAGTTATTTGCATAAGTGCAATAAAAATCTGTTTTCATTTGTAACAGGATGAAATTGGAGGAAATGGTTATTTTATCAAGGCTTTAACTAGAATGGTGTGGTTTCCTTTAGGGAATCAAATTTGACTTATGGACTAATAAAGCCCCTTGGGAAAACTGGCGTTATATCTTTGTCCACACACCTCCTGTACAGGGTTCCTGACCTGTGGTAAGTAAAAAATGTCACTTTCTGACAGGTCTAGGATCCCTTAGTTTATCCTGGAACCTCAAGAGGATCATCCAACTCACAGACATTTGATGACATAAATCCATGGCTTGGTTCAGCTTTAAAATAGACTTATCTGAGATTTCTTCTATGAAACAAAGATGCATCAAAGCCAATTTAAAAGTCTATGTAAAAAATAACTATTTGTGCTACACTGTATACAAATAATTAGGCCTAGTGCAATAAGGCAACAGTTCTACCATGATTTGTCTTTAGCAAAAATGGGACACTGGGACAAGAAAAATTATGTTTCAAAAATTATAGTATACCTATTTTTAGATTCTAGTCTTGCCTTGTGTTTTTCAATTTTTATTATTTTCTACAGTTTGGACTGAATTCTAATATTTTCTTGGCTAAAAGTCTTCAAAATATGTTTTCAATTTTTTTCTTTTCTTCCTAATTGGGAGTCACTGAAAACTAAGCTGTGCTTTCTTAAAGCCTTGTGAACTTAAATTAGACAACTTAAACTTCAGAGGAAAATAACAGCAACATATTTACATACATAAACCACCTTTATAACTATCTACTGATGTACAGACTTCAGAGTAATGTGGACTATATTGATTTTTCAGGATTGTTCTTCTGTGTGTTGTTGTTTTTATCCCTTTTCCCATCATTTTTTCTTAATAAGATATGAGATTTCACAACCTGCTAAAAATGAGGTTTCAGGACCTACCCATCTAGAAATAAACCTTCCTAACCATGAGAGATCAGATGAATCTTGAGACCAGAGACTCATTGTCTTCTAAAATGCCTTCTCCAAAACATTTTAATAAAGAAAAGGGGGGAAATGTGAAAATAAAATACCAAGCTGGGAACTGTGCAGGGCATATCTGCTTCCCATTCTTTTCAAAGTCATCCCTCTGCTCACTGAGATAGATGCATATCTGATCTCCTCCTTTGGAAAGGCTAATCAGAAACTTGAAAGAATGTAATTGTCTCACTTATCTGTGACCCAGAAGCCCCCCCACCTGCTTCAGGTCTTCCTGCCTTAGCTTCAAGTTGTCCTACCTTTCCAGACCAAACCAATGTATTTCTTACATATAACGATTCATTCATGTCTCATGTCATCCTAAAATGTATAAAACTAAGCTGTGCCCTGACTACCTTGGGCACTGAAAGATTCCCCCTGGGGCCTGAAAGCTTGGGCCTAAAAGTACCCTGTCCCAAGGCACAAGGCCACTTGCACCAGCAGCATGTGTCAGAAAGATAGCAGAAGCTGGAAGACAGCTGGCTGGAAGACACATATTCCCTGAAGATCAAGAGAGAGGCTGTCCAGGTACCACATAGCAGTTACATCAGTCTGGGACACTTCCTCTTTACAGGAGACTATAAAACTGCTTCCCCATTCTCACTTGGTGCTGAAGCCATTTTAGGCCTCAGCCTGCCTGCATCCAGGTGCTCATTAAAACAGTGTGTTATGAAGATGGCTGAATAGGAACAGCCTGGATTGCAGTTCCCAGCAAAAATGCAGAGAGTGAGTGATCACTGCATTTCCAAATGAATCTTTGCTGCCTACAGACCAGAAGATTCCCAGGAAGAAAAGCACCATGAGTCTCCAGCACAGCTATTTCAGCTGGTGCAGTGGGTCTCCGCACAAAACCCCACAAATCTGGGCACCATTTCAAGTGGTGACTGGAACACCTAAGACACAGAGTCACCCATTCAACTGAAAAACAGGGGGCTGAAACAGGGAGCCAGGTGATCTGGCTCGGATGGTCCCACCACCACAAAACCAGCAATCTGAAACACTCTGGATTGAGAGTTTCACAACAAGCACAGCTGGACCCAGGACGGTCCAGCTCTATGCAGGGAAGGGTGTCTGCCATTACTGAGGCAGTTCACCATTACTGAGGCAGTTCACCATTACTAAGGGAGTCTGCCATTACCGAAGCAGTCCACCATTGCTGAGGCAGTGGACACAGTGTCTGTGTGGACACTGTTCAAACCTTTCTCATACCCTTTCCAAATCTAACAGACCAACTTCTTCCAGATGCCTCCTTTACTTAGTTTGTAGTCGGCAGCCCCTTCCTGTCAAGGACACTGACATGCTGGCTATGCTATGGTGCCACCCCCCATACTACTGAAGCCAATCCACTCTCCTGAGGCACCACCTCCCAAAAGGCTGAGCTCATTGCCCTCACTGGAGCTCTCACTCTAGCAGCCAGACAACAAATTAACTTACATTAAAATTCTTCCTATACTTTCCACATAGCGCACTCACACTCATCCATCTAGAAAGAATGGGGTTTCCTAACTACAGAAAAAACCCACTCCTGTCGTAAATGGCTCTCTCATCTGCAAACTCCTTCAAGCTGCCAGACTCCCGCAGAAAGTTGCCATCATCCATTGCAGGGATCACCAAACCCCAGACAATCCAGTATCGGTTGGAAATGCGGTAACAGATCAGGTAGCCAGACAAGTAGCCCTACAACCTGTACGAGGCCGGTTTCTGTCCCTGTCCTCATTCTCCCCTCTTTACTCCTGAAAAGAAAAGGAGAACTTCCAAGCCCCAGATCTTCAAAAGCAGGGACCATGGTATGTCAAGGAAGGGTGCTTCATTCTTCCTCACTCTCAAACAATCCCTATCCTCCAAAGCCTCCACAACTCTTTCCAGGTTGGTTACAGACCTCTCTTGCAACTTCTCCACCCTGTTCTCACTTGTCTTCACCTTTCCAGACGTGTTTGAGAGATCATTCAGTCCTGCTCTATCTGCCACTAAGTGTCACCCCAGGGATCCCTCCGGCCGCTGCCTTTTCCTACCCACCAAGCATGGGGCCAGGTTCCCAGGCAAGATTGACAAATAGACTTCACTCACATGCCACCCAATAAATGGCTCCACTATCTTCTGGTCTTTGTCTTCACTTTCTCTGGGTGGGTAAAAGCCTTTCCAACAACTTCGAAAGATGAAAATACTGTCACGCAAACTCTCATCATACATATAATTTCCTGTTTCAGACTCCCAATATCCATCCAGTCCGATAACAGACCCACCTTTTTCAGCCAAATTACCCAAGGCGTCACTACATCCTTAGGAATAAAATAGGTTCTCCACACACCCTATAGGCCTTAATCTTCAGGTAAAGTTAAAAAAGTCAACTCTGTCCTCAAAGTCCAACTCCCCAAGCTGGCTCTAGAAACCCTCCAGTCATGGACAAAAAAACCTCCCTTTGCCCTCATGAGACTCCACATAACACCAAAAGCACCCTGTTTTTATAGTACCTTTAAAATCATGTCTGGCCAAACTTTTCTCTTAGGGCCTCCACCCTTACCAGACTCTGAGCCACTCGGGAATTACCTCCCCTCCCTAATCCAGACATGGTCTCTCATTCGTGAAGCAGCAAATGAGTCCATGTCTCTGCCTGTCAACACCTCCTCGTCCTCTTACCCTGTCTTGCAGACACGGATGTGTTTATCCTGACCCTCACAAAAAGCTACAACGGAAGTGGACAGGCCCCTACACTGTGAGACTCAGCATGCCAACTGCAGTGAGAGTCCAAGGACTCCCCCACTGGATCCATCACACCAAGATCAAGCTCGCCCCCAAGACTACTTCTTCCTCCAAAGCATCAGCAGCAGGCAACACACTCAGAGTCCCTGTGTATGATAACCTAAACAGAAAAAACAGTCCTTAAAGTTAACCACCAGACAGTCCAGATGACGCTCCTGTTATGACAACATGGTGGATGCCAACCCATCTCTAAAAAATATCCCCCAAATTAAGTTTTCTTTTTCTTTTTTTCCAAGGTGCCCATACCAGCCCCTATGTCACGCCCGAAGTAATTATTGAGAAAGTCGTCCCTTTTCCCTTTTTCCATAACCAGATAGACAGGAATGAAAGATTCTCCCCGGGGCTGAAAGCATAGGGGAATGAATAACTCCTCCCTTCTCAGGCCGGGTCCCAAGGTGCAAGGCCAATTAGGCCAGCAGCGAGCGTCACAAGATAGCAGAAGTCAGAAGAGAGCTGGCCAAAGACACATACCTCCTGAAGAAGATTGAGAAAAAGGCCATCCAGGTACCACATAGCTGTTACATCAGACTGGGACACTGCCTGTTTACAGGATTAGGTCTCAGCCCACCTGCACCCAGGAGCTCATTAAAACAGCGTGTTACTGCACATCGCCTTGTGTTGCTTGTTGGCAGCTCTCCGGTACGAACCGACAATAAAACCTTACAGGCACATGTCATCAGGACTTCCTGAGGCTGTGTCATGGATGCACATCCTCAACCTTGGCAAAATAAACTTTCTAAATTAACTGAGACCCATGTCAAATTTGGGGGTTCACAATAGATACCTTTTAGAGTCTTGATCCCAAAGCAAAACTCAGGGACACACACAGACAGACACAAACACACACACACGTATTTGTTAAGAGAAAAATAAAACTGTAACATATTTAGAGAGATTTGCTCTGAGCCAATATGAGCGACGATGGCCCAAGGACAGTCTCAAGAGGTCCTGGGAAAGTATGCCTGAGGTGGTCGGGTTACAGTTTGGCTTTACTCATTTTAGGGAGAAAGAGTAACAGGAAAAGATATAAATCAGTGCATGGAAGGTTTTCATTAGTTCAACCTAAAGAGGTGAAATATCTTGAAGCAGGGAAGTGAGGGTGGTGACAGGTCATAGGTAGATTTTTCTGATTAGCAATTGGTTGGAAAACTAAAACTTTGTCTTTAGACTTTAAGTCAGTAGAAATAAATGCTCAAGTTAAGAGGCATTGTGGGCACCAAGGTTCTTATGTAGATGAAGCCTCGTAGGTAACAACCATCAGAGAGAATAGGTAATAAATGTCTCTTTTCAAACCTTAAAGGTGTCGTACTTTCATTTTATCTTTTCTGGATCTAGGACAAGGCTAGAAAGGGAGACCTGGCTGCCTTACTGGAGATTTTCTACAGATGCAAATCTCCGCCTGCAAAGATAGCTTTGCAGGGCCATTTCGAAACATGTCCAAGAAATCTGTTTTGGGGTATATTTTTATTTCTTCCAGGGTTTACTACCTGTCATGTGATGCTATAGCAGGGTCAGGTTGGGATTCAGTATCTTACTGCCACAAAGAGTCAAAGAGTCTGTTTTGTCAGTCTTATAATCTCAATTTTAATGTTAACACTGGCTAGTTGTGCCTAAACTTCAAAAGGGATGAAACACAGCAAGGTATGTCTGATCCCCTGTTCCTTCACGACTGGAAATTCCGTTTTTCAGGTTTCTCTGGGTCCCCTTGTCCAAAAAGGGGCCCATTTAGTCAGTTGAGGGCTTAGGATTTTATTTGTAGCTTACATATAAATAATAAATATAAATATTGATATATATAATAGATGTTATTTATAATATATAAACCCATAATACATATTATATGTAACATGTATATATATTTTCACCACTTTGGACTTTTCCTGAAACCTCAGAGAGAAAACTTTATTATTTGTTAGATCACAGTTTTTCAGAATCACATACATTCTAAACCTGCAATATGAAATCATTACTGGATATTTTCTAATTTAGTTCATTGCTTTGAATCTCAGGTTTTTAAGTATCAAGTAAGAAAATTAATATCTTCACAATTTTGCCTGTTATAAAGGTGTAAGTCATTGATCACAATTTCTGTTATCTGTGCTTTTCTGAAAAAAAAAAAAAAAAAAAAAAAAAGGCAAAAAGGCTAGATTATTGATCCAGTCATAATTTAAACCAATAATGCCAAAGCCTTTCTAAGTTGTTGTTTTGGTCAAGTTGTTGTATAAAATAGCTGGTTTAGTTAACCAGAAATGGGTCCCAATCCAGGCCCCAAGAGAGGGTTCTTGGATCTCGTGCCAGAAGAATTCAGGGCAAGTCTGTAAAGTGAAAGTGAGTTTACCAAGAAAGTAAAGGAATTAAAGAATGACTATCCATGGAGAAGCCCCGAGGGCTGCTAGCTGCTCATTTTTATGGTTGTTTCTTGATTATATGCAAAACAAGGGGTAGATTATTCATGCCTCCCCCTTTTAGACCATATAGGGTAACATGGCATTTGTCAACTGTCATGGTGCTGGTGAGAGTGTAGCTGTGAGGATGACCGAGGTGACTCTCGTTGCCATCTTTGTTTTGGTGGGTTTTAGCCGGCTTCTTTACTGCAACCTGTTTGATCCACAAGGTCTTTATAATCTGTATCTTGTGCCAATCTCCTATCTCATCTTGTGACCAACACTGCCTTAACCTTCTGGAAATGCAGCCCAGTAGGTCTCAGCCTTATTTTACCCAGCCCCTATTCAAGATGGAGTTATCTGGTTTCAATGCCTCTGACAGTTTGACTTTTTTCCCCCCTATCAAACAGACTTAACTGGATGAACAAGGAAGAATTGAGAAAAAGAAAATAAAGGATTTATGTAGTTCACAAAACAAGATAAAATCTGACCATTTCCTAAATGTCTTAGAAATAGATAAGGCATACCTGATATTGCCAGTCACACACATTTTGAAATCCTTACATTGAAGTTCTTCACAGATGTGCCAACTTTCCCTCCAGGTGCTGATTATGAGTTTAAGGATTACGCAGGCTAACAAGCTGGTCTGTGGCCAAATCTCCTGGAGAAACACTAGGTAAATAATTTTAAGTTTTTACTGTATGACTCCTTGCTGAGCTAAAGTGTTTGAAAAACCTCTAAGAGAATGACACAGTATACAATATAGGGATATAGTATTTCTCAGAACTTAGATTTCTACATAATTCAATCACCTTCTTTTTCTGAAAACCTCATTGTACCAGTGTTCCAGAGGAGTGCCGAAGCTGGTTCCTACCAGCTCATGAAAGCCAAGTGTATGCATCCTTTCCCAGCTTCCCAGTGATGCCATGCCAGTGGCTTGAAATTGGCCACAGTGGGAGTGTTTAAACTACAGAACTCTAGAAACCTGAAAAACTGGTTATTAAATAATTACCACTGTGGTGTTCATAGAATTCACTTTGCTTGTCTTATTCATTGCTATATCCCCCACATTTAGAGAAAGTACCTGTGACATATAAAATAGGCACTTTGTAAATACTTGTTGCATGAATAAAGGCTAGATGAAATCACTTAGTGTTTTTACTTTTTCTTGAAGATCTTCTAGGATTTACATGTTACCATTATCCCTAAAATGTCAATAACTCCTCTCATAGTAAATCTCTCCCCTTTTTCTTTTGCTTAAATTTAAGGATATTTTTAAACTTCTCAGTCATTAGGAAGCTGTCAAAAATTGGGCATCTTTTTGCTATAAATTACTTGTTACAAGAAATCTGCATGCAAACTTGGGAGAGATACAGTCTTCTGTTGACTGCGGCATTAAATCAGTCCCTCAGGTGGAAAGAATGTGTCACAGCTGGCTTGTTTTAGTAGCATGGCAACCAGGTGGTAACATATTGTGAACTTAATATGGCGCAATTAATATGTTTACATGGCCAATTATAAATTCATCCTACATCATTCTGGAGATGCCTCAATCGATATGCATTCAGTGGTTACTGGAAACAGAATAGGAGGTATTGTGGAGGATCAGTCACAGTGGTGAGAACAACTATAGAGAAAAGATGCAAACTGTAAAGGTCGGAAGGTTCTGCAGAGCCCCAGAGCAGAATAGTTGAAGGCAGCTGCTCTATAACCCAGAGGCAGAGGGCAAGGAGTAGGTTCAAGGGAGTATAGTATAGGGGAATTTATTTTAAACATACTTGTTTACTTATATTGACCAGGAACTGACCTTTGATCATCCCCATGCCTGACATTCCCTGAAAGGGGAATGATAAATGTTAATTACCTACAGGTGGTGTTTGCTCCAGGTTTTTGGCATTGAGCACACACTGAATAAAAGCACGCAGCTCCCGCTTCTCGAGGCTACCTCTCCGGCCACTAGGGCTAGACAGTTACTTAGCTGCTGCATACCTGTGTCTGAGGATTCATTTCATCTGTCAGCCAGGGTCTGTGGGACAGACGTGGCAAGGTATTTACATTTTGTTATTTGGATTAGAATTATGCAATTCTTCTCTCAGTTTACCTTCTGTTCCTGGAAAGTATTTCCTACTAAGAATGGTGTCTGACAATGATTAAAATATCATTTGACATTTTTCCAAGGCAGTTACTGGAAGTCTGATAGATATATAGTTAAATTTCTAGGTTTCTGCTAATATGGCATGACAAATTTCCGTAAAAAACTTTCAACACCTAAAATAGATATTCTGGGAATTGTTGTCATGGGCCAGTTAATAACACTCAAATCTTTTGAGAAGGGATTCCAGTAGTATCATATGAAACACAAGTTTTTTTTTTTCTTTTTTTCTTCCCTGGGGACTGAAGAGAACTTTAATTTGGGTGCCCAGGCTGCCAGCAGGCTCATGCCTAAAATGGTCGCCGACCCCAACAAGGTTAAGCTAAGCAGAGGTTCTTAAACTTTGTAAAGTATCTAAATCACCTGTGGCATTAGTTTAAACTCCAGTGTGAAGGATTTCTACTAGTTATTTCTGATATTCATAATTTCTCTTCCACTGACCACTTGATTGCTGTTAAGTACTTAACTTGCATATCTAAAAGAAGGGAAAGATACTATATTTTTAATTCCTTCACTCCTAATCCTCATTTTTTTATCAATTAGTCTATAAATTTCATTTGCTAAGGTGTTTCAAAATTGCCACTCTCTCCATTCCACCCACAATTACTGTCTTAGTTAATGCTACAGATATTATAGTAGTCTCCCATCTAGTTTCCCCACATGTGACCTTGCTGCCTTTAAATTCATCATCTTAATTGCACAAAGTTATTATGTATATTACTCACATATAATAGTTCTTCAGTGTTTGCTTATCACATCTTTTACAATTCTGTAGAATCCATAAAACTGATAGAACAAGAATTTTTAGGTGGGACTTGGATAACTGTATAAAAAAGAATCATTTCTAGGTTTATTTTTATGTGGACTTAAACATATAACTGATACCTGCTATTTGAGACAGGAGAGTTAGGGTCTTGATAGATGCTAGAGTAGCAGACGCTGTCAGTACCCCATCCATGTTTTCTTGGCCCATCTGGATCTGCCTTAGAGCTTCCATGGACCATACAAACTCATTATTTCTGATTAACTGGCTGAGGGAGTATGCTTTGGTCTATGGCTAGGTTAGGCCTGACTGGGAGAAGAGTGTTAACTGCTCTCGGAGCAACCAACAATGAGGGTCAGGAATTGTCGATAAATATCTCAACTTTCTTGCCCCTTAATGGGACAACTCCATGCTGAATTCTACAGTTTCTTAGAGGATATCTGTTGTTGCTGTGATAACTTGCTCTTTAACAATCTGTTTATTGGCTTTCCTCCACTTCCTTTCACAGTTTCCCAATCCCTTAACATGCTTCCTGGAATTGCTTCCCAAGGAAATTAGTTACATCCAAATCTTTGACTCAGGAAACCTAATCTAAAGCCATTGGTACCAGAGATGGTCATAGAAAGTGAGCCCTTAGAATGAGAGTCTGAAATCTGATCATTCTCTTGCCAGACTAAATAGAGATCCCATTGCTGGTGCTAACTGGGGTGGTAATAATACTAACATGTTGTAGCATTGCTATTACCAGGTTTCTGGAAACTCTCGATGTTTGCAGAAACAACCTTCTCTCTCTGGCTAGCAGCTTCTATCGCCTGGAAGCTTCTTCACTTGAGGCCTTTCAAGATGATTCTTGCCCTCCTTAAGAACTGCCTACACATTTTCTCATTATTTCTAGGCTAATAACTAGGGTCAAGTTTTAGCATGAAAAAACAGGGATGTGGAGTAAGAGCCATCATGTTAGAAAAGGCCAAATTGCCTTTTCCTATCACTCCCTTATACTTTGTTCAATATGGTAAATAAGAAGCAGTAACACAGTACTGTATCCCAGGAGGAGTTGTAGGAACTCTATCAAAGACTAAAAAGATGTAGGAGTAGTCGTCTTCATCATATCAAAGTTAAACTATATAGCCTTTACGAAAAGCCAGATGAATCATGGTAGATACAGGTGAACTTCAAAATAAAACTGTACTAGTTTGTGTTGGTCATTATTTTGTTACAATTATCCTGGAAGTCAATGGAAGGAACTGTCTCTACAAAGAGGAAGTAGTCATTGATGTGACTTGCTGCTATGTCAACTAAAATGAGAAGACTTGAATTTAGCAGCATTGTTGACCTTGACAAGAGCTATTTAGGTGCAATAGTGGTGGCAAAAGCTTGACTGGTTAGGGGTCAAGACAAAATGGAAGAGAATAATTGTATATAAAATATATAAGCAATTCTTTTAAAAATGTTTCTGTTAAGTACAGAAACAGTAGCCAAAGGGGATTTGAGTTCAAGAGGAATTTATTTTTTCATGGGAGAAACTATAGCATTTTAAAATGTAGATGGGACATATTCAGACAAGAAGTACTTATGTGAATTAGGGAAGAATTGCTGTAGGTTGGAACCCAGTATAAAAGTAGAGGGATTCAATTAAATTGCTTTTAAATAGATGAGGGAGTATATAAATAAATGAAATAACTAGTGAGTGTTCCCTTCAGATAACTGTGGTTGGGTTAGTAGAAGGCAAATATGGCTTCAGAGAATACCATGCTCGGGGGATTAAAAGTATTTATGACATCTCAAATATCTTGTCATTTATTATGTTCATTTTTTGAAAGTTGAAGTTGTATTGCTATAATTTCGTCTACTATTAACCATGATGACTGGCTTAGCATTTTCCATTTACTGCATGCAAAAAGTAATTACTCTTACCTTTCAAATTCCTTTTACTTCTCATCGACACATTTTGAGGGAAAAATGCTATGATAGTCTAACAATTCAGGTGAGATAAGAGGCTAGTATAACTCCACATATGAGGAAACTTGAAAAAGTTTGTGGAAAATGATGGAATGAAAAGATAAAAAATATAAACTTTATTTTTCAACATAAGCTTCATCAAGTTCAAGACACTTTTAAAAGCGATGATACCAGCCAGTCATTTAGTCTATTCCTAAAGAATTGAGGCCATGAGAATTTAACCATATCAGTGTTTTGTTTTATTTTTTATTTTTTTATTGAAGAAAAATGGGAGTCCTTTACAGACATGTTAAGATCAGGAAAGAAAAAGAACTTCAGAAGAAGCTAAATCAGAACTGTAAGGTGGATACTTAACAATTTCCCATCAAAACTCTTGCAAAAGTGTCCTTGCTTGATGAGAGAAATGAAAAGGAGAATTGCCATGGTGGAGAAGGACTCACTGGTGAGGTTTTCCTGAGTATTTTTCGGCTAAAGCTTTGCTAATTTTCTGAAAACACTCTTATAATAAGCAGATGTTATCATTCTGTAGCTCTCTAGAAAGTAAATGAGCAAATGCCTTGAGCATCCCCAAAAAACTGTTGCCATGACCTTGCTCTTGACCAGTCCACTTTTGCTTTGACTAAACCACTTCCACTACTTAGTAGCCATTGCTTTGTTGTGCTTTGTTTTCGGGATCATACTGGTAAAGTCGTGTTCCATTTCTGACTACAATTCTTTGAAGAAATGCTTCAGAATATTGATCCTACTTATTGAAAACTCTGCTCTTGTCTGCAGCTAATCTGGGTGCAATGGTTTTGTCACCTATCAAGTATGGAAAGTTTGCTCCTTTAAATTTTCAGTCAGCATTGTATGATCTGAAGTAAATGAGATGTTTATGGTGTTGGGTATTTTTTTCTGCTGCTAATCATTGGTTTTCTTCAATTAGGCTGCAAAGAAGGTAAACTTTTTCTTCAAAATTGATGTGGATAGTCTGTCTCTGCAGGCTTCATCTTCAGCATTGTCTCCTCTCTTCCTAAAAGAAGGTATCAATTTGTAAACTGCTGATTTCCTTGGGGGCATTGTCCCTATAAACTTTTTGTAAAGCATCCGTGATATCACCATTCTTCCAACCAGGCTTCACCATGCATTTGGTATTTGTTCTTGTTTTGGTATTAGCAGAATTCATGCTGTTCTGAAAGGATCTGTTTGCAAACTGCTGGATGTCTTAACCTTCTTATTGCCTCAAACTAGATCATGTTCAAACATGTTATAACAAGTTAGTACAAAATGGAAATGTATGCATAGTTTTTTCATAATATCCATTTTCCATGAGTTTTCGAAGACCCCTCTTCTATTTGAACAATTGTGTAACACTAAATCAAATCCTTTCACATGCTTTTATTATTCATTTTTAGGCTATGTCTCCCATTTCCAAGAGCAAATATCTGGAAGTGGATAAGGTCCTTGGTGGCTTTGAATAAATTAAAAGTATATGAGACAGGAGAAAATCTCAGGAAGGCTAAGCATCTGTAAAAGCATCAAAAGACTTTTCTGGGCTGAAGGTACAGAAATTGCCTGGCTCTGCCCCTTGAGTTTACAGATGAGGAAAAGGAGAGTCAGGGAGAATAGGTGATTTACCCTAAAAGATGTGATAGAATAATGGCAGAGCCAGAGTTAGAGGCAAGGTTTTCTGACTCCTACTCTAGTGTTCTCTCCAAAATGGCTTCCTTTTTGATTGTAATACATTTGTAACAAAATTAATGTGTCAAATTTTAGAACATATATAATTATTTTTCAGTATGATATACAATTGCAAAGTAAGGATTGACATAAACGACCCGTCCAATATTTCTTTTATATAACATAATTTTCATTTTATAAAAATATTTATAATTATAAAATGTTATTTATATTATGTATAATTTATTTTTATATATTTAAAATATTTATATCTATAAAATAACTTCAAAGCTTTTTTAAAGATGGCGTAAATTAGTTTTGCCAAAGAATAAGTTTGGTTAAATACTTTTTGCTGCTTTGATATAACAGGTTGTTAGAGACTAAAAAACAATATTATCTTGAGAAAGCAAAGAGGAAATAATCTTTTTCATCAGCAATGGTTTGGCCGCCAGACAAGGACTCACATTTAGTTAACTTTTTCCACAGCTTTGTGAATAGGCTTTATCTCCAATATACCACATGATAACAAGCTCACAGAGGTTAAGTAGTGGTTCCAAGGTGAGGAAATGGTATTTTACGGAAGAGAAATTTGTGAAAGAAAGAAAAATGCTGCTGACCTTATAGTGTTGTGCAGGTCTGACACTTCCATATGACTCTGTTCAAATTTATGAGAACAAAAGGTTTGTGCAGTTAATAGCTGATTGATTGAGACTGGTGTATTTTCTTTCGCCAACTTCCTTGAGACACTAAGAAAAGCACTTACACTTTCTCTGTCCTCACCTAATAATTGAGGCCAATTTTGAGTTATAATATTTGATTAGTGTACGGGCTCATATATGTCTTGAGAATTTCAGATTTTCATAGAATAGACACCATCTTCATATCATTTGATAAATTTGGTGACTATTATGACTCTATGTTGAGATATTTGGATTTTACACAAACTAGTAATTTGCCAGACGAATTGTCTGAGTCATGCACTACTTAAAGGAAGACAGACAAGTTATTTAGAAACAAAATAGAGATGTGTGAATTTTTTTGTGTGTGGGAAAAGGTGGAGGAATGGAAATATATACAACTTTTTAAATGATACATTTCTCAAAAGCTTGTATTAGAAAATAGCTGGTGGATAAGAATAAAAATGTAAACTGAGTTAGAAATTAATATAAAACAGTGACATAATTCTATTTGGTGATATGTTCTAAATATGCCAAATCTTTACTAGTGTTTTAACCAGCTTAAGGTATAATTGATTATAACATTAAAAATTATGGAATAAGAAAACCTGAGAAGCTCTTCAAAACTGGTATGTCACTTTATTCATCTATTTTAAAAATAAGAACTCTTCCTTGGACAAATTCATGGAAAATGAACAATGTACCTTCACAATCTCTTTCCTTTCTTTCTTTAATATGTATTTCTTTAAGCATCTATCATAAAAGGCATTGTGTTAGGTGCTCTGAGGAATTTAAAATATGGAGAAGAAATTTCTATCCTTCTAATGATAGGGAAGCAATCATTAGGAGGATAGGAATGGGAGGTTTAGGAAGAGGAATAAGTACACTTAACATCGTGATGCAAAAGAAGAATTTGAAAAATCTCAGAAAAGTGGTAAAAATTTTGTCTGGAGTTTCACCTGAGATGACATTGAAATTATAGATGTTAAGTTATCTAACAACGACCATGAAATACCTACTTCATAAGGTTCCTGGATATTCCACATAAGGCTAGTTCCAGTTCATATTGATATTGTGAATCGATCTTCATTTTGTAGTTGACTTGTCCGGTAGAAGAATATTTTATATTTTTCAAACTGATTGGATAATAATGGCTGATTTGTTTTAATAGCACCAACAGATAGTTGTTTATGTTGGTTTAGAATTTTGGCATAAAAACCTTATATAATGGAATTTTCAAGTTTTCTGGTCCTAGGCTCAGGAAATGTTTCACTTTGTTTTAGCTTTTAAATAACAAATAGGCACTAAGCTTTGTCAATTTTTTTTCTGTCATTGGAGAAATCACACGATTATTCAGTTTGCATCCATTGTATTTTGTTATTTAATTATTTTTGCAATCCTGGAAAAACCCTTAGTCATTTTAAAATGCACTGCTGGATTTAGTAGGCTAATATTCTACTTGGGATTTCGGCATCTATGTTTATAAGTGAAATGGTCCTGTAATTCCCCTTTTTTGGACAAGGCTTAACAAGTTTTGGAGTTAAGCTATCTCAGTATCCTAAAATTTATTAAGCGACCACCTCCCCAACCATGTTCAAACTTATGGAGCAGCTAGTATAATATAGAGTTATTTGTTTCTTGAGGGTTTTGTAAACCTTACTTGAAACTCTGGGTCTAAGGTTTCCATTTCTTTGTTACTTGTCTATCAAAGATGTTTACATTTTCTTGTACCATTTAGGCATTTTATGTTTTGTCAATAAATATATCCCTTTAATCAAGATGATTACTATTTTAGCATAGAGTTCAGATTATATGTTTATTTAAAACATTTTTAAAAATCTTGCTGTGTCAATGCCTGTTTGCCTCATATTTCACTGTTTTGGTGTTTGCTTCTTTCTGCTCAAAAGAGGAAGATGGGTCAAGGAGACTAACAGAAGCTTCCATGGATCAATCGACTTATGTGGAAGGCAGGGATGCAAGAATAATGAAGTGTAACTGGACAGAAATATATAACAAAGCTATCGATCAGAAAGATTTTTTATTTTTGAGAGGAGTAGACTAAATGTTATTAATTTGCTTGGAGCATAGAATACATATATTATAAGGCAGGGACCTGGAAGATTATGCCTTAAAGCATAAGGTTGGCACTTGCGCTGGAGCAAGTGAACAAGTCTAAGTCAAGTTTAGGAGGTAATGACAGAGGAACGTTTTGAGAAAGTAACATGGTTAAGAGCAGAGATTTAGCTGATATAGATTGTGAAATAACTAAACAGGGACCAACCAAAGAAGAATATCAGTCATTCGTACATAATTATGAGTTACTTTAATTCAGTAATGAAGCATCTCCAGAATTACTGTATTGTTCTTTCTTTTCCATTTCCTGTCTCACCTTTTGAAAAGTTTATACTGCATTCACTCAACGCAGCACCTCCAGTTTCCTTAAGTTCTTGCTATGTGGTATCTTCCCCGACTGTTTAACTCCTAAAAAGTGGCATAGACCTGATGTTGCCGAATCAAATTACTTGTTTGTATTTGTCATCTTGTTAGAAATTCGGATACTTTTTACTTCTGCAAAATTCGGGAAATTTTCTCTTACCTTGGTTTCTATGAAATTTGGTTATTTTATTTTCTTTCTTTTCTGTAATTATTTATTCCATGGCTCCGCTTTTTTCTTCCCTCTCTGACCCTATTTTTTCTTATTTACTATGATTTTGTTTTGTTTGGGGGAAAAGTTAGTGGTTGGGTAAAGAAATCTAGCCAATTGTGTTTTTTCTTATAGCTTCAGTTATAACTTGTACCATAATAACTCTCAAATCTAGAGTGAACTTCCTGAGAGCATGGTCTTATCTCCTTACCATGTAAGCCCACTGCCTAGGATTCATTCAATATGTCTTTAACAAGAGGCTGCTGTAAATCAGGAACCTGCTAGATGCCAGACATACAGTGGTGATAAGATGACCATGATTCTTCAAGAGGTTATAGTAATAAATGGTTCCTGAGTAGGTGAGTCAGTATCTGTTCTCAGTGCTGGTCTCACTTGCAAGTCCCCTACTTCTCAGATATCAGATATGTTCATGCTGAGGTATAAAACAAACCTAAAACTAGCTAATCATGTTCTCTAAATTTTTTCTTCCCATGTTGTGGTTTTTGCTGATCATACTAGTCTTTTCCAAGTTTATTAAGCTAAAAAAATCCCAAACATCACTGATGCTTCTTTCTATTTAACTCTCCACAGCCAACTAATTGCCAAGTTGTCATGTCTTTACAAACATTCTAAGAATTTTCTCATGGTTTTCCCTCCATGCAATCTCTTTCCCTCCAATGCATACCATGCATTGCTGCCAAATTGATAGATCTGAAGCTCAACTTTGATCATGTTACATGCAAGCAATTACCAGCTAGCCACTGACAAGTACAATCATTGAGTTTTCTCCCTATTGCATTGTAGGTGCTATGTGTTCTAAGCATGCTACTATTTAAATATTACCTGCATTCTCATCTCAAGGTACTTTCATGTACTTGAGTTATCGAGATACTTCTGTCACTACATGTTCACTCCTTCCATTGTTCAAAGCCTACTTTAATTTCTACTTTATTTTCATAAAAATCCTTTCTGATACCCTAGCATTCCTTATCTCCACTGAATTACACTGGCTTTTATTAATATGCCATCTTAATTTCTAACACTTTCTAACTGCATAAAATAGGGATTCATTCAGTTGGTTGCTGGGCTTAGGATTTTATTTTTATTTTACAGAGTTAAGGTGAGAACAGAAGGCACGTCCATTAAAAATGGAGAGGGTGGTGGGAAATTTTCTGACTATGGAGCAAAAGTGCTAGAAGACAGAAGATTCTGTCTCTAATAAAGCTTCAGCCAGTTGAGGCAAGGGAGGAGGTTATTAGAAGATATTTGTAAATATACATTAGAAAGAAAATCACCAAAGTCACATTCAGACACATTATTTTCATCTCGTTTACCATAAGACCTCATGAGATAATTAAAAGAAAGTTTCGATAGAGTTTGACTGCAGCTTTCAATGCCTTTGGAAAGAATAGGCAGCATATTGTCAACTTTGCCAAAAAAAAAAAAAAATCAGAATTAAAAGAGTGTTTTGTATTTTCCCTCAATCTGAACTTCAAGACATTTAATTACACTCTAGTTACTTAAAGAAGTCAGAATACAATTTAGGAGTAAAGTGAGTTTATATTTATGGAAAAATTTCCCTCTGGAAATGGCAACAAACACTTACCTGATGTTTTTAGAAAATTCCTGGGGACTTACTTGATGTTAAGATACATTTCCTTCTCAGACAAAGGCCAATACGAAATATGTGACTAATTTACCAAAGGTCTTTTCCACTGGGCAGGTCAATATTCTGTGAACCTGAAAAAAAAAAAAAAAAAAAAAAGAAAAAAGATAATTAGTGATTAAACTTAATCTTAAAAACAAGGGTCAATCGCAGGACTGAAGGGTACTTATTCACTTTGTAAATGTTCAATGCTTCTTTTGACTAGGATTTGACTGTGCTGTGTTCATATTCCCAGAGATGTTAGCAAGCTAATTATAAAAGGGAGCTTGATTGTTCTCCCTTGTTCCCCTTCCCAAATTTGTAATTTATTCTCTTTCTTCTCTGCTCTGCTGTTGTGAGTACTTTTGGTGGAGTGACTCTATTAATTTCAGATCCAATTAATTAATTACAGGGTCCACTACCCTTCTGGCTTCTGGGTGGGCTCAGAGAGTCAGAGGACCTGAGGAAAAAGGGACTGGGGCTTTGCTTCACCTGCTCCCTTTCTGTCTTTGTGCCTTAAAACTGTAGATAATACTGGGCTACTCTCACTGGGCTCCAACACCATCAGTTCCTCTCCTTATCTCTTCAGCCTGAGTGTAATGGCTTCCTCCTCTTTCTAAACCCTGGGTGCATCCACATTTTCTATAGGTTCCCTTAACCTACCCACCCCCTCCAGAAATAGTCCCCTTACTAAATTCTCTTAAGCCTTTGTGCTGTCAACTGAAGAATGATGAGATCCATACATTTGGATAGGAGAGCTTTATGTTTCATAAAGGGTTGCAGCTTGCTGGATGGCCAATCTCTCAGGCTAGAAAGCATAGCCTCTGGTCAGAAGCTGGAAACATACACTTCAACGGAGGGGCAGAGGGAACAGGAATTTATGCTGAAAAAGGTCGCCAAAGATACATATTTAATAAGCTGTAAGAGGAGTTGTAAATATTTATGAGAGGAGACACATGCACATGTGCAATTGAGCTTCATGCTTCTCCATAGGACCCATGTTAAAAAAAAAGGCAGCATGTTAGCATGATGTGAGGGTGGAGTTTTTGGTCCTGTGGTGTGAAAAGGTGAAGCAGAGGACGTGAAACCCCTTACTATGCATCCACTGTGGACTGGCCAGGAACACTCCATGGCCAGTAATCTCTTACTAGGAAGAAATGCTGATAGTTGTTTTTTTTTGTTTTTTTTTTTTTGTTTGTTTGTTTTGAGATGGAGTCTTGCTGCCGCCCAGGCTAAAGTGCAGTGGCTCAATCTTGGCTCACTGCAATTTCTGCCTTCAGTTTCAAGCAACTCTCCTGCCTCAGCCTCCCAAGTAGCTGAGACTATAGGAGTGCTACCACTCCTAGCTAAAATTTTATATTTCTGCTAGAGATGGGGTTTTGCTACATTGGCCGGGCTGGTCTGTAACTCCTGACCTTAGGTGATCTGCCTGCCTCAGCCTCCAAAAGTGCTGGAGGCTTTTTTTTAAAAAAAAGGCTTAAAAAAAAAAATAAAATAAAAAAAACGGGAGTTTTGCTCTGTTGCCCAGGCTAGAGTGCAGTGCCTGATCTCAGCTCACTGCAACCTCCGCATCCAGTTTCAAGTGATTCTCCTACCTCAGCCTCCTGAGTAGCTGGGACTACAGGGGTGCACCACCATGCCTGACTAAATTTTAGTATTTTTAGGAGAGATGGGATGTCACCATGTTGGCCAGGCTGCTCTTGAACTCCTGACCTCAGGTAATCCATCGTCTTGGCCTCCCAAAGTGCTGGGATTACAGGCATAAGCCACCGTGCTGGCTGCTGGTACTTGTTTTGTTGAAACTGCAAAATGGAGGAGCAGCATCAGGCAATTGGTTGATATTCATGTGTTGTCTTTTCGAAGGGCTGGTTTCAGTTTAGCCCTTAGTGAAGAAAATATCATGGTAATAAGCGAGGGAGGGGCTTCTAAGGAGACATGTCTGATGCTCCATCTCTTCATGGTTGAGAACTCAGTTTTCAAGCTTTCTCTGTGTTCCCCTTGGCCAAGGGGGACTCTGTTCAATCAATTGGGAGGCTTAAAATTTCATTTTTATTTCTCAGGGCTGAGTGTGCCTTTTGCTTTCCACTGGGACTCAGACTGATCCAGAGAACTGAACTGTTACTTTTATTTACAGAAAAATATATAATTAAAGATGGGCCACTGAAGCTTCAAGATGTGGTGTTGGAAATTATGACTGTGATGCTTCATGGCTTGATGGTGAATTCTGTATATGGTTAGGAAATAACTTTGCTCTCTTACTTCCGAGTGCCCTTCCACACACAGACCTAGGCAAAAGGCTCCTGCTTTGAGTCCTGTGCTTTAGCAACCCTACCTTGGCCCTCCTCTAGCTGTGGTCCTTCTCTGACATTGAGGAGTCTGTGTGGCCAACAGGATGTGCTGAGTAGAACCCTTGTCTCCATTCATTACCCTTCACCCCAACCTCTCATCCTCTCACCTTCTAGCACCTGACATCTAAACTGTGTTCTGGATATATTGGCCCCAGAACTCTCCACCCAAACACAACTGAGCCTACTTCCATGCCCTGATAGTTTCTTTTTTTTCTTTTTGGAAAGAACCATGTTGCTGCCCTGGTAATATGGATGAACCTAAGGATGGGAAGGGAGAGCGGTATTCAGACTGCAGTGCAGAACCTCAAGAAATCCACTCAGTCTGACTTAAACCTTCCTTTCTAGCTTCAGTTTCTTTTGAGAAAATTAAAAGGATGATGCCAATCAGGAAGGGGGCTGGAACACTATATGAGCAAACATTACTTAGCCTGGACTGGATAAGGTGAGGGGAAGCCTCTAGGCATGGGGTAGAAGGGGCTGTGTGCAGGGCTACACCTCTATCTTGATCATTTCCTTCATGTTTTCCTTTTCTATTTTCACTAAAACAAAAAGATATTTGATTCCTCTGATGTGTTCACTATTAAGCACTAAAATGACATAAATATAAGCTTTTTTATAATTTCCTAATGGTCTTTATCCTAAAGACCATTTTTTGCCTACTCTAGAGGCAGAAAAGTGGGAAATGTCTTTTTTTTTCATGCATCACAAGGAATTCTTTTGTTTAAAAAAAAAAAAGAAAAGAAAAGCACAACAAATTAATCCAAGTTTTTACATGATGTGGAATCCTTCATAAATGAAGACCCAAAGACCCAGGGAAAACTGTCTATTTTTTTTTTTTTTTTTTTTTTTGAGACGGAGTTTCGCTCTTGTTACCCACGCTGGAGTGCAATGGCGCAATCTCGGCTCACCGCAACCTCCGCCTCCTGGGTTCAGGCAATTCTCCTGCCTCAGCCTCCAGGCACGCACCACCCTGCCCAGTTGATTTTTTTGTATTTTTAGTAGAGACGGGGTTTCACCATGTTGACCAGGATGGTCTCGATCTCTTGACCTCGTGATCCACCCGCCTCAGCCTCCCAAAGTGCTGGGATTACAGGCGTGAGCCACCACGCCCGGCCGAAAACTGTCTATTTTTATGCTTAGGTTCAATGAAGAATGAACAGCCGTGTAGAAACGTGATTGGACAAGAGGAGGTGGTCTAATGGAAAGAGACGAAGTGGGGCAGCAAGGCCTGTCTGTTCAGACTCTTTTTGGCCTCTCTATGTGGCATTCCTTTCCTCTGTATTTAGGACAGGGTGCTTGTCATATGAGGGTTAGTAAGGAGAAGGGAGAAGGTCAGAGAGTGATCTTTCTAGGTTTTATGGCCTGCCTTGGAAAAGAGGAGTTCTACTTTCTATGACCTGAATTAGGGGAGAGGAATTCTGGTTTCTGTGAATCACTTCAGGGGGAAAAAGGGGCAAGAGACAGGAAGGTGGGAGAAGGTCAGAAAGACATTGCTACTAAGGCCTTTCAGTTCAAAATACTCAGCACACCAAGGTGTCATACTTTGGGGTATCGTGTTCTGAGCCCCAGCACTAGCTGCTTTAATCAAAGAGCTCATCATATTTTACGAACTCCTTTAGGTATACTAGTAATACATTATGAAGTTAAAAAAAAATAATGATCTGCCAGGCGCGGTGGCTCAAGCCTGTAATCCCAGCACTTTGGGAGGCCGAGGCGGGTGGATCACGAGGTCGAGAGATCAAGACCATCCTGGTCAACATGGTAAAACCCCGTCTCTCCTAAAAATACAAAAAATTAGCTGGGCATGGTGGCGCGTGCCTGTAATCCCAGCTACTCAGGAGGCTGAGGCAGGAGAATTGCCTGAACCCAGGAGGCGGAGGTTGCGGTGAGCCGAGATCACGCCATTGCACTCCAGCCTGGGTAACAAGAGTGAAACTCCGTCTCAAAATAAAATAAAATAAAATAAAATAAAATTCATGGTGAAGTAAGTTAGATGAACATGACTATATCACATACAGCAAGCATTAGAGGATGACCACATCAAGCCCATGCCTCTGTTCGACCTCCAGATGACCTGTCTTTATCTGAATGCTAATTTCCACATTGCTCTGCTTCTCTCTCAACCTGATCACCAAACAGCCCACCTGATCTTTCAGAACTTTCTCTTGTGCCCAGAATTCATAGCCTATCACCAACGAGCTACCTTACATCTCTTCTGTCTTGTGTGAACATTCTTTCCACCTTACTGCAACTGAAAACTGCTTTGAGATTAGTCCTTTCCTGGTGATTTTTCTCCCCATACACTGAACACCTCAGAGCTGGAAGCTGAAAGAAGTATCCTTGGTAACACTTTGTTGTGAAGATCTCATTCCTCACTATCTCTTAAATTCTTCCCCTTTTCCTTGTTTTCACAGAAACTACCCTAATTTGAACTCACTGAAGGCTCTAGATTCCTGCAACTGTACCCTAACTACCTCTCCTGCTCCTAGGATGACCCCATTCCAATATGTTCTCCACACTGCAATTATATTGATCTTTTAAATCATGCCATTTTCTTGTCTAAAGTCCTTCAATAGTCCCCCCACAGCTTTCAAGGATAAAGTTCAAACTCTTTAATTTAGTACATAGGGCCTTTCATGACCCCATTTCTTCCTATAATCTCTGTTTTGTTGTCTGCTACTCCTTCACATTCACCCTTTGCTCCAGCCACACTGAGCTTTTTTGTAGTTCTCTGTGGTTTCCGAGACAAGCAGACCACTTTTCAGAATCATTCCCTCCTGAGACGACTTAATGCACTCCATTCTCCTAACACTCTGACCACTGTGTCCATCTGTCCCTGCACTCGTTGTACTGTGCCACATGCTCTTTGATTTGCACCTTCTTGCGAACAAACACCATGTCTCAGTGAGATTTGAATCCCTAGTACCTGGTAGGGGTTTGCTGAAGAAATGAATAAACAGAGGTAACCAAAGCTATTCTATCAGTAGATAATGGGGCATGATTTTGAGTTGTTTGGAAAGTTGGTAGATGTTGACTCATTAATTTTCTTCCTATTGCTTCCTATGAAGTTAAATGTTATATGTGTATGTTGGTGATGTTGGTGTTGGGGAGAGGGTGTGGCTGTATGTGTTGTGTGTGTTTGGGAATGGAGAGGCTGCAGGGAAAAATCACCATCTTAAGGATGCCCCTAAAAATCTTGCTTTCAGGACCTGTGAGAATAAATTCCCAGACCTAGCTGTTGAATGAATTTCTATGACTACCTGTCTTGGAATGTCCTTATGGGCTAGGATTAAAATATTCTAGGGTTCTTTGCTCTAGTTTTTCTGTGTGCATTCTTTTGGTAAGCTATTAAATTAGCAAAGGTTCTCATTAACATCAAAATCTAATCAACCAAATTTACTGTTAACAGAAATAACTCTCAGAGATTTGACATGGACTAACCAGTTAATAAGGATAACATGCTTTAAAATCAGGCTGGCTGAAAAATTAGGCAGTGAAGGTGTCTTTCATGCTCTTTTTTCTCTTTGCCTGGAATGTCCACTCTGCTTTTCTGCTCAAATTTCTTCCTCAGGACTTCCCTAAGTTACCCAAACTGAGATAGGCATTGTCGCTGCATTTCCATAGCAAGCCATGGTACCTCACTAATAGCACAGACTGAACAATAATGTTTTAATGAATATCTGTCTCTCCTAGACCGTAAGTTCTTTAAAAATGGGAGCTATATTATTTTTGTTTATTTCATCCTAAGATTGTATCTAAAACACAGTAAAAGCCAATTAATACTGCTTAACTTTCTGGGTCATGGGACACAGAAAAATCTGATGATGGCTGTAGGCTTGGCCAGAGAAGCTACAACAACTATATACTTATTTATATAAAAGTTACACATACTAATTATAGAGAATTTAGAATGCATAGAAGTATACAAAAAACAAAATTTAAATTTCCTGCAATCTTTACAACTACCCAAGATGAGTTACTTTCAATAGCTTGAATATTTTACTTTTGCGTACATACAATATTTGAGGGTCAAACTTAAATATTTATATCAAGTTTAAATATTTAGCTTAAGTTCATATTGAATCAAGAATCAAGATGTAGAGCACTCCTAAGGAATCAAATACTCCCTTGAGGCAAAGCAGTTTCAAGGACAGAAGGGACATGTGAGATTTTCAAATTTAGTTCAATTTAGGGAACCATTTAGCCTTAAAGGAATTGTTTAAATTGTATGAGTAAGCGTTTTATTCTGAAGCCAGATTTTATTTGTTTAGAATTAGTCTTTTGAATTTTTTTCACTTTCTAAAAATCTGTTTAATAAAGATTAAAGAATCAGTTATAATCTACAGAATTTTGTTCATCCAGTTTTTTTTTTTTTTTTTTTAGCTAAGGAGTAGTCAGCAGTTGGAATGTGTAGAAATGGCTCTGAAACTGAGTAGAGGTTCTGAAATGTCGTTTTCTCCGGGTAATGTCGTTACTCTTCCTGGATCTCTGATCTCTTCCCTGGGGGCTATGGTGACAAGGAACAGCTTCTCTACATCCGTCCCTCCATCCCTCACCACTCTAGCCCTGGTATTATAGTAATAAGGTAAAAGGAACGATCACTCCTCTTAAAGAAAATAAAACCCTAGTCTTTCAAGGTTGGTCCTGGAGGGAAATCTTACACATCTCAGAAGAACTCTTCGTTATTATTTCCTCTGTTCTATAGTGAGCTTATGGTACTGTTGTACTTTTTACATTCTAGCCCCAAAGTGAATCCAAGGTCTTTCCCTTTCACTGTCTGTAACATAGCTGAGATAAAGCTAAAATTTTTTTTTAAGGGCTTCGTAGAGAAGAAAAAAAAATGACTTCACCCTTCTAAGTTCTTGCTAGTCTATGAATTAAATTGACATAAAACAGATGAACAGGAGAAAAACCACATTTAATTATATACATCTATACAGGAGACCCACAAAAATATGAGACTTGAAGGGTGAGATTATTGAAGCTTCTATAGCATCTTGAGCTATAGAAAGGAATAAGGGCTTGGAGCTTTTGGTGGTGAAGACAAGTTATGGGAGGGTGAGGGGAGGAAATATATGATAAATAAAGGCTACCTTGTTACGTAAATAAAAGTCTCTGGGGTGATAAAAGGAGTAACTCTCTTTCTGATATAGATAACTTTACTAAAAAAATTTATTTCAAAGATGTAAACTGATTTTACAAAGGGCAGCTTTTCAGAGCTATTTATATATCTGTAGCTTCTCAGAATAACTCACTTAAAATAGTCAATATGCCAAAGAGAAAGATTTTGAAGTGGTATTTCCTGAGCCCTAATAGGAAATGCCACCCAAAAATACTTCCTTTTGAGACATAGTCTTGTTAGCACCATCATAACTCACTGAAACCTTAATCTTCCCAAGCCCAGGTGATCTTCCTACCTCAGCCTATCAATTAGGTGGGACTACAGGCACATGTTACCACACCTGGCTACTTTTGTATTTTTTGTAGAGACAGAGTTTTGCCGTGATGCCGAGGCTGGTCTCAAACTCTGGTGCTCAACTGATTGGCCTGCCCAAACTGTAGGGATTACATGTATGAGCCACCATGCCCAGCCTTATGATTCTGTATTTCTAACAAGTGCTCAGGTGATGTTTCTGCTACTGGTCTGAACATAAAGCTTTGAGGAACCAGGATATATGCCTGGTAAAATTAGAAATGATTGAGACATAACTACAGAGGTTGGAAACCATGAGCTGCCTGGAAAAAAGGGAGGAGATGATAGTTTGGGAAACGCTCCAGGAAACTCTCCTCTAACCAAATTTCAGTACCTTTCTCAAATCATGTGACCCTGAGAACGTGTGCCGCCTTAAATCTTGCATCCCATGTGCTTCACTTTACTCACTCTAGGTTCTCTCTGTCTAGAATCGAGATAAAAGCATAAAATTGATGGGAAAGTATATATGTCAGATTTTTAGAAAAATCCTAAATCTTAAAATTGTAAAAATTCAAAGAACCTTACTACACTAAACAAACCAATATTTAGTGAATGTCTACCATATGCCACATACTTTGGAGAGTTTTATCCTAAAATCCTTTGGGTGCAAGTCATTATTAAGTTCATTTTGGAGATGAGAAAATTAAGGTTTAGAAATATTTAATGTCTTTTAAAATTCCCACTAGGAGTTAGGGAGAGAGTTTGATTCCAAAGTTATACTGTTCTACTCCACCACCACTCCTGACTATGCTTGGAGGGTTGGGTGTCTAGCTCTGTGAAAGGTAACATTTTGTTACAGTGAATATTTAATGAGAAAATCCCTGGAGAAAGGAAATAGTATAGGTAACCAAACACCAAAAGGTATGCTTGATTTGGGGACAAACCATTTTTTTGGTAGTCCTAGGTAACTTTATTTTCCTTCTGATGATATTAAAATTTAATATTTATTCTATCTATTAAGTGACAGGAAGGAGCTTCTAATAAAAATATGTTGTTGCATAGACAGAGAAAAACCTGACTTGGCAAGAAATATTGTTTCAAATAAATGCTGGCATAAACAAGTGATGAATGAGTAATTTGAAGCTATCTTTACAAATTCTTCTAAGACTCCTAAGTTTTAAAGTTTATCTGAAGCATTGGATAAACTTAAAAAAATCACTGTGTTAATTGAAATTAATTTTGAGACATGCTGTGACCAAATTTAGATAGTTAATGAAAATGTACTACCACATAATTCTTTTTAAATAAGCAGCTTTATCAATAGAACTTATACCTACACATGCAAATTAAATTTAAAGAATAGTTGATCTCAAACTACTAATATATAGGCCATCGAGTCATTGAATTTCTTGTTTCTTTCTTTTGTTTTGTTTGAGATGGTGTCTTGATCTGTTGCTAAGCTGGAATGCAGTGGTGCGATCTCGGCTCACTGCAATCTGTACCTCCTGGGCTCAAGTGTTCTCCTGCCTCAGCCTCCCAAGTAGCTGGGATTACAAGCATGTGCCACCACACCCAGCTAATTTTTGTATTTTTAGTAGAATAGAGACAGGGTTTCACTATGTTTTTCAGTCTGGTCTCAAATTCCTGACTTCAAGTGGTCCACTGGCCTCATCCTCCCAAAGTGCTGGGATTACAGGCTTGAACCACTGCTACTGCCGAGTCATTGAATTTCATTTGTAACCATCACAGGAGTGAACATTTGATCTTAGCATTTTAAAATCACCTCACACATTGCTTGTATTAATTGACACTACATCCTAGTTAGTAGATAAAATGAATTTCTTCCCTTAAAAGGCCAATTGAGCTAAATTTGATCCTTGAACTAAAATTGCTTTAAAATTCAGTTTGTTCTGAGGCAGAATAGGTTAAAAATGGAGATATTGAACTTTTAGGCATCAGGTGAAGAAAATTAGATTACTTTTTAGGTTACTAGCAATGTTAGATCTGTTGATTTCAAAAGGGAGTTTATCAAAGAAATGGAAGGAATAATGAAATTTTTTTGGTGAAATAGACATACTAGGTAAATTTTTTGGACACTTAACAATATATTACTTTTTTATTAGTTTCTGTTTCATGTATTATTATAACCCCCCAGCAAGAAAGGACTATATTTCTTTTATTTGCCACAGTTACAACACATTATTAAATATAAAACATAATAAATAGACTTAATGATCACTACAGAAAAAAAAATTCCATGAAACTTGTAAATGGGCATCAAACTGTGCTGGATGCTATATACGGCAAATTGCCAAATGATGCAACTCTGTATTTTCTATCTTGAGAAACAGCATTAACAGAACAACCTAATACAAAAAATTACTGTTGGTCATAAAGTAATTCTGGAAATTTTTAAAGTAAAATATGCATATGTTTCTTCTTCTGGTTCTCACTGATGTTTGAGGTGATGACATTCACAAGGGAGTGGATGCCTGATCTAAGAATAGTTTCAAGGGGAAGTAAAGTATCACATGAAACAAGATTAAAAGCAGAGATAACTAGAAAGATGGTTTTAACCGAGAAACAACTTCTTCCCTAATTCTCAATTTCCTTTCAAGGCCCTCTTTTGCTCAGAAAATGTAATATCCCTCATCCCACAGTTAAGACAAAAATCAATAGAAACCTTAGGCAGTTGTCATCTTATAAGTTCAGTGCCATTAAGTTTTCACCCAGAGCCTTCTGTAGTCAATTCTGGTACATGGAGTCATTTAAGGGTAAGAGAAGTATTCCAGGAGTTTGTAGGAAGATAGCAATACATGAAATATTACTAGCATTTATTAACTGATTTATTGATTCAACACTCATTTATTGCTCCATATGTTAAAAACATAACAGTGAACAAATCAGACCTTAACCCTGTCCCTCAAATTTTTGTCCTCTTTGAGCTTACATTCTATAGAGGGGAGAAATAAATAAGTAAAATACGAAAGAGATCAAACATTGATATGAAGAAAAATAAAGCAGAGAGAGGCGATAAGGAGTGTCAGGTGGTGGGAGACTTAGTCATTTGCTATTTTAAGTAGAGTGGTCAGGATGGCCTCAGTGAGAAGCTGCTATTGAGTGGAGATTTGAAGAAAGAAAGAGAGGGAGGCAGGTGAATGAACATGGGAAGAAGAGTCCAGCCAGGAGAAACTGCGGGGGCAAAGACTCAGGAGAAGCATGGAGGCCCAGGTTGCTGCAGTGCAGGTAGTGAAGGGGAGGGACATTCAGATACACGCTGGGTATCTGCATAACTGCAAGGAAGTGAAGTCGGAGAAATGAGCGGGACCAGGACTTGAGAGTCCATTTTAAGTACTATGGTTTTTCCCAACAGAAAGATGGGTTTTGAGCAGAAGAAAAGCAAAATCTACTTTATGTTTCAGTGTAGTCACTTCGATTGCTGTTTTGACAAGAGAGTATAGAGGTCATGGAAGAAGCAGAAGAAGATTAAGGAGACTGCTGCAAAATCTAGGTGAGAGATGATGGTGGTTTTGACTAGAGTGGTAGCATGGAGGCGCTGAGAAGCATTTAGATTCTGAATATGCTTTGCAGATATCTCTGAAAGGATTTGCTGTGGAAATGGGTATGAGGTGTGGTAGAAGTCAAAGGTAATTTCTCACTCATCATTGACATTGAGTGACAGTTGGGCCCACAACTCTTCTGCCCCCTGCTCAATCTCCTCCTTCACTTCTTCAAGTTCTGGCTCAGTTTAGCTGGCAAAGGGTACCAGTTTTTGCAGGTCACCTGTGTCATTGAGGTTAGATGCAATGAGAGACAGTTGAGTGTTTCAGTTGATCTGTGTGCTTCCTAGCCTGTCCTTGCTCATCTCTGCCTTCAGTCTTTCTACTGTATTCCAGACCTTGCTGACCTACAACAGTATAGTCAGGTCCATTACCAGACACAGAGGCAAAAGTCTTCCATTAATGCCTTTACCAGCCATGACAAATGCATAATGTTTAATCCCTATAATAAAGATCTTCTTCCCTATCATTCATGATTCTGGATGCAATGATCTGCTGCATTTGTCATTCTTTTATGTCCAGATTCTTGGTCTTGCTTAGCTGGACTACAGGCCTTGGTCTTCATGTTGATATAATATTTTATTATTTTAGGCATTCATTATATTTCCTATAAATATTATATTTTGTTATACAATCAGTCATCATATTTTATTCATGTTAAGAGTGAGTATCTGTATGAATATTCAGCCATTCTGGCTAAGATTTTAGAATTCTGACATTAAACCTTGGTAAAAACTTTGTCAATTAGTTGAGTATAGAAGATTTTTTTTGTAAAGCAGCTAACATTTTATTGAACTAAAAATTGACATGGTGAACATGTGATCCGGCAATTTCACTTCTGGATATGTATCTAAAAGAATTCAAAGTAGAGTTCTCAAAGACATATTTGCACACCCATATTAATTGTAGCATTATTCTCAACAGTCAAGAAGTAGAAGCAAACCAATTATTCATCAATGGAAGAATGGGGGAAAATGTGATATGTTCATATAATGGAATATTATTCAGCCTTAAAAAGGAAAGAAATCCTGTCTCATGTTATAACATGAATTAATCTTGAAAACATTATGCTAAGTGAAATTATTGTTACAAAAAGGCCAATATTATATGAATCCATTTATATGAGGTATCTAAAGTAATCAAATTCATAGAAACAAAAGATAGATTGATGGTTACCAGGGCCTATGGGGAGGAGGGAAAGAGAAATGCTTGTTTAATGAGAACAGAGTATTAGTTCTACAAGATTAGTAATTCTGGAGATATGTTTCACAACAATGTGAATTTACTTAACACTACTGAACAGTATACTTAAACATGGTTAAAATGTAAATTTTATGCTGTGGGTTCTTTGTTACAATCAAAAGTAAAATAAGTAAAACTAAAATCAAAAAATTTTAAAGGGACGAAAATTCTGAAACATGCCACAACATAGATGCACCTTGACTATTATGCTAAGGAAAATAAGTCACAAAGGAACAAATACAGTTATGTGTTGTTTAACAGTGGGGAATGGGATTCATTTTGCACAATGTAGCATTAGGCGATTGCATCATTATGTGAATTTCATAGTGTGTACTTACACATAGCTAAATGGTATAGCCTATTAAACATCTAGGCTGTATGGTATAGCCTATTGCTTCTAGGCTACAAACTTTCACAGCTTGTTACTACTGAATACTCTAGGAAATTATAACACAATGGTAATTATTTGTACATCTGTACATATCTAAACATAGAAAAGATGCGTGAGAAGTATGGTTTTATCATCTTATAGGACCACTGTAGTAAATGCTGTCATTGGCTGAAATGTCATCATGTGACATACGACTGTACTCTGATTCCACTTACATGAAGTACCTAGAGTAGTCAAATTCATAAAGATAGGAAGTACAGCGGTACTTGTCAGGGGATAGGGGAAGAGGGGCATGGGAATTGTTTAATGGGTATAGTTTCAGTGTGGGATAATGAAAAATTCTGGAGATGGATGGTAGTGATGGTTGCAAAATGATGTGAATGTACTTAATGTCACAGTTGTACACATGAAAAATGGTTAAAATGACACAAAAAGTTAATGCAGAATATCCGAAAGTAGGCCGTAGACCACAGGGTGCAGAGGGGAACCTTAGTGAAGGAAACGCTATGAGAGATGAAAGAACCAGTAGAGAAATCATAACACCCACTGCTATAGCTTGGGCCTGATGACATGAAAAAAATGTACAAGACTAAGGTTGATCTGTTGAGACATCATCATAAAATATTAAGAATGTAGCCAATGGACTAGAAGTACAGTATAGCCTATTCTTACATAATTTCTAGAGTTTAGTCTGTAAAAATCTGGAATCTTATTTAAATATTAACATTTCAGTGTTAGTTAGAAAGGTTAGATCCATAGACTATTCCTTTTAGATTACTTTTTATAGATCTTTCAGTCAAAGTTTCACAATTGAAGAAGTCAAGGTATAGGAGAAGTAAAATAAGTGGCCCAGAACCACATCTCTAGTTAATACCAAAGCAACTTATACCTAGATTTCTGATTCCCTGTCTGGTGTTCTTTCCTCTATAGCCACTGATACTTTTATTTTGAATATGTAAGTTCATCGTTGCTGGTGTTATACTTCTACCTACAGTAAGACTGACTCTAGAGCTATAATTGTTTCCAAATGGTCATTGTCCCTTTCTTCCATAGTTAAACAGTTCAGGCTGTACCAGTGGCCGTCTAGTTAGAGGGTATACTTCCTAACTTTCCTTGCATCTAGACATAGCCATATGATTAAGTTTTGGCCAACGGGACATGCATGTATGACTCTTGTGTCATGCCTTGGACTATCTCTACCAAGGATTGGGCATCTGCTTCCTTTATCCCATTGACCCCTTCCTGGCTGTCTGGATCATGGACTTGGTGGTGGTGGATCAGTTTGCCCCATAGATGACCCTACCGAATGCTGGAGCAATAAGCTAAAAAAAAAAAACCCGAGTTTCTTAGGCAACTTGATTGAGCAGAGTTTCCTGCCCTTTATCAACTTGAATATTTATACAAAATAAAAATAAGTTTTCTATCTCATTTAAGCCAGTGTGTTTTGGTCTTTGTTAAAGTAGCCAAGACAATATCCTCCTTAATGCAGTGGATTTAATTTTCCAGAACAGTTGCAACCTCAAAAAATAGTGTTTTATTCTTCCCACAAACTTTGATATGTTCAAAAAATTTCAGCTAGATCAACTATTTAAGTTTCATCTTTTTGATGCCACTTTTACCTCAAGTTGATTAAGAAACAACACAAAACAGGACACTCTATTGGAAAACATTTTCTTAATATTTGGGGAAAATATGCTCAGTGAGTCCCAAATTCATGTCCAAACTCATGTTTAATTATAAGGCTAGACTCAGGAAACAACAAACCAATCCCAAATACACAAGCAAAACAAACCATAAACTAATCACAAAGATTATCTTGGCAAGTTACGTGTCCCTGTAGGGTGATCATTTTCTTCTTTTTATTTCCTCTTGACCCTGCAGGACATATCCTTTATTGCTCATGGAGATGCATACATAATCAAAGACCAGCTTGTATTAGCCCTGCCAGGGGGAATCGAGTGAATCCAAGTTTAATCTAAAGGGTTTAAGGATCAGCAATGGAATTTTTGGAATTTGTAAAGTAGGAAAGGATATTATGAGTTGCCTGTAAAATCCACTACTTGAACTTGCCTCTTTTGCCAGTATTATATGTTTTCCTTGCCACACCAGCCTGGTGGCAAAGCTAGAGTTATAATCAATAAAAGTCACACAAAATTTCTCTGGCTCTTGGCACTTACCTGAGATTGTGTAACCTGTAGCTCTTCTCACTGTCTCCTGTGGTTATTTCTAATGGAACTGTTCATGCCTGAATCCAGTTGTGACATATGAAGGAATTCTCTCATCCTGAGACAGTGAAGATAAGGATGTGACTGCCATTTGTTCTGGCAGCAACTACAGAGGGTGTTCATGTCTCTAGAGGAGAGAGGATAAGAGCATGGGCTTTCGCATCAAAAAGACTTGCGTTTGAATTTTGGCCTCTCCCTTATCCACTGGGTGATGTTTGGAAGTGATTTAATCTCACCGAGTCTTAGTTTCCTCAACTATAAAACAGCTTGGGAAAGTGTCAGATGAGATAATTTTGTGAACTTGTTAGTATAAATACTTGTCACACACTAGGCACTCATTAAATGATCTTATAATTGTTGCCACCCTTGCCACCTGTTACACTAAGAGCTGTTGATGTACCCTGAAGCTCTAGTCTTGCTTCCCACTTCTTATCAAGGCCTTGCGGCCTGTGATACTGTAGTGTTTGCTATGGAGAATGGTGCTGCCTCTGCTGGTTCCAGGTGATGAATGAGCACTACCGTCTCCTGACCCCTCACAAAGTCAGACAGTGATGGCACAGCACTCTGCTGAAACCCCACACCAAGGAAAAAGGAGGGACTTTGTGTTGTGCATCTCAGTTTCTTTTTGAATCTACAATCTCTTACTAGGTGGACTAGGGAGAAAGAAAAGATGTTACTTTTGCAACATTTTCTATCCATCCCTTCTAAGTAAACTAAATGAAAAGGGAATTTTCTAAAACAATGCTTCATAAACTTTTTCACATGATGACATATTTGTATAGGCCATTTGGGTAAATGGATGAGGCCCCCTGTGGCTAGAAATGATTCAGGAACTTCAGCAATCACAAGTTCTGTTCTTTAGCCATCCCCAGAGCGGAAGGTATCAATACATTGACCCATTCGTGGTATAACAGTAGGGTTTACTTAGAACTGAAGGGTTCCCTGAGATGTGAAATTTTCATTGCCAAAACTAGGAAAATCCTGGATAAACCAGGACAAGCTGGTCACCCTATATGCCAGTTGGAAAGCTCTGGAGTAGACTATACCTTGCACTTTGCTGAGTCAATGGAGGATACGAGTGGATGAGGAAAAATGGAGAGTCTAGAGAGGGCAGCTGGCTTCATATTCGAAAGGGAAGATGGTTGCTCGTAGAAGCAATCTGAAAGAGAAGAAAAATGGGCCAAGAAGTTTAAGATGCCTTTGGGAATGCATTTTTGAGAGGCTGCCTTTTGTGGGGAGACTAGAGTGGAGCAAAAAGAGACCCTAAGAACAGACGTTTTCTAGTTATTTGGGGTCCTAGCCCCTGTTAACATGACTGGGCCTCATGGTGACTTAGTTTTATATAGGTAACTCTGGGAATTAGACATTGGGCTTTGCAAACTAGATCAGGGGTTATCTGAGGATAGGCTGTGTGAGTTTCTCAATACTGCTTTTCTTTCTGATATTGAAATGTTTTCTTTCTTTTTTTCCTTTTGACCCCAGATACCTCCTTGGGAAAGAACAATTTTCTATAAATCAGATTTGTGTCATTGATTCTCACTTTCCTGGCAATAGAGCATTCTTTCTCAAGATAGTCCTTGGCCAGATAAGCAAATGAATTCCTGTAACATCTGCTTTCCTCATCTGTTATCAGAGTCCCAGCAGGGTTACAGTTTAGGTGCAATGGTGGGCACTCGAGGTTCACGTGGACCGACACTTTTCCGACACTTATCATTCTGCCAAATCTCAGTCTGTGCTTCACAAATTAAAATGCAGCATTGAGACTTTGAGAGGTCTTATTTACTTCCTTTAAATTTAAAGTATTTCGGTATTCTATATAGTTTTTTATTTTTTCTAACTATAATATTCCTCACCTGATCAAAGAAAGGAATTATTGAACAATCAATAATTGTAATTAAAATTATGTTGTGATTAAAAATACATTCCGCCTTGTTTCTCTTTACTTATAATTTTAGTTACTTATAAGTTTAGTCAGGGGTACTGCAGGGAGGGTGAGCTAACAAGCTTTCCATAGGCCTAATACTCTGCCAGGCTATCTCTTCTCAGCAGGACACTCCTGGGTTATTCAAGAAAAAGTTGCACATGGTTAACACTGAATAGTAAACTTGGCAGTAGCAGCTGTCAAAATGATTTGTTAAATCTTAGATCCTGGAAATTAGGTTGTTCTTGCTGTGGTTTTCTTTGTGGCACTATAAGATTTATTGAATGTAGTTAACGCACTCAAATTTTTCTTCCTTTAGGAGTTGGTTGTTGGCATTAAGTTGAATGGAGAGGTAATAACTTAGGAGACAACAATAGAATTTAAGTGTCTTTGACAATGACCTATGTTATTGCCAAGCCGAGATGAAAAGACAGGGGGAAATTTAAAATGGGGAGCAAAGGAATGTGAACACACTTAAGGAGGAGTAATATATCTCACATTCAAGGAGAAGGGGTAGAAAGCAGCTCTTCGAGAATGAGACAGAAAAGATCTTGGGCTGTTAGTTGATGGTAAAGGGAAGGGAAGGGAAGTCAGGACTTATGCTGCTTCTGTTCCTTAATGTGTTAGTTTCTCTCTCAATGTGTGAGCTTAAGTTAACAAGGTTGGTGCTGAATCTCCAGTAAAACATTGAAGATGACGCCTTAGTCTCTGCTGAAACGGCCCTGAGTATTTCTTTCGTGTTGGCTGGGAATATTTTCCCATCAGCTTGTATTCTGCAGTTCCTCCATAAAAGAAGTAATAAGTCCACTCCCTCTCCCACCTCGTTTGCTTATTCCAAAAAAAATATATTTTTGGGGGATGAAATTCGACAAAGTGGAGTGGGAAAGACCTTTGCCTTCTGATAAAAGGCAAATCCTAAGGAAAGGAAATTCATCCATTCTTATTGCATATTTAGGTACAGTTTTAATGTGAAGAAAGAGTAGATCATTTTCCTGGGAGCCAGCTGAGAGGATGGGCGACGGCAGCATGAGGAGAGAGCATCAGGATAGGAAAGGAGAAGACGAGCTCTTCCAGTAAGCGAGCTCTACCTGATGTTTTTGCCAGCCTCCTCTGCCTAATTGGTTAAAACAAGAAGTTTGGGAGTTCTCCCAAGTGTTTTCCTGCCTTCATTTTAGCTTTGTCGTATCTTTTGCGTAGCTCTCTATAGATTAGACTTTGTTTCAAAACAGTATTTAAAAATCATTAAATATTTAAAATAATGTAGCACAAATGTCTCCAGATACCAAAGGAAATGAGGTTTTGTGGGGTTCCCAAACTTTTCTATGTAGAAGAGTTAGGTCACTGTGTTCTTGGGAATCTCCGAAATGTTAGCAAATGAACATGTACTCACCCAAACTTATAGGTCAAAGAAAATGCCGGAGAATCGGGTCTAGAAAGAAAGGGTGGGGAGGTAAGCATGCTATTAATACTTTGTGTGAATGATAGAAAGGAAGCAGGCAAATTTTCCTGGGCCAGGCAGTTTCTGGCACTGCGTTCTTTATTTAACTTACAAGTATTTTCATTTTCTAGTATGGAAGGAAGAATAAAAGAGGGAGGGGAAATTTGAAGTCAGAGTTAGAGTGAGGCTATAGATGGCATGACTTAAAAAACTGGGACTTACTATGGGAAACTAGAAATAGTTTGTGGAGCTTGTGGTCAAACATAATTTCCTCAGAGATGCTTTAGATTAGAAGCAATGCCAGAATGAAAAGGGAGCCAGAATAAAAATGTTTAATAATTCTTCCTGTTATGAAAAGTCCTTTTTCATATTTATCTCAACTAACTATAGAGAATGTATCCTATTCTCCTGTAAAATTCATTCTGTTTGGATGTTTCATTCCTGGAGGACTCTAATTCTCTTTCATCCAGTCAGTCAAGCAGACAATGCTTCATTCGAAAAACATTTGAGTACCTATTATGTGGCCATGCATGGTGCTAGCACTAGAGAAACCAAATGAAATGAATGAAACATAGTCATTGCTCTCAAGGTAGAGCCTACAAAAAAGCCCACAGTCTTTCTCTCTGGGGTGATATTCAATATCAAATGAACCATGACAATATTGGACAAAAATGGGTAACATAGGTCATTGCAGACTTGAAAGAGGCAGTGATGAAATCATCTTTGGTACATCAGAAATGTCTTCATGGAACAGGGTCAAAGCTGAATCTTGGATAAAAAAGAGTTCACTATGGTGGGGGTAAACGTGGGTGTTTCAGTCAGAGAGCATTGTAGAAAGAGCAGTCCAGCTTAGATGATGGAGGGCTTTGTATGCTCTTCTCAGGAGTTCAGACTTTATCCTTTATCCTATAAACTCTGGGGAACCATAAAAGGTTTTTTAGTAGATGAATTACATGATCAAATTTGCAATTTAGAATGGTCACTCTGGTGACTTTCAAGAGAACAGAACAGTTACAACATTCTAGATTACTTTGGGCAGAATTGTTTGTTATCTAAATACTATTGAGTTTTCTAATCTACAAACATGGTATATGTCTTGGTTTCTTTTGGTCTTCTTTAACTTTTTTTAGTAATGTTTTGTTTTCATTAAACAAGTCTTGGACATATTTTGTCAAATTTATTTCTCAGTTTTTCATGTTTCTGGTGGTACGATAAGTGCTGTTGTTCTTAAATTACAATTCCCAATTACTGTTGCTAGTATATAGAAATGCAGTTGATTTTTGTGTATTAACCTTGCTAAACTAGAATATTCTATATTAGCTTTTTAAAAAAGATTTCTGAGGAATCTAGAAAATGGACATGATTATGTTGTCTGAAAAAAGAGTTTTACCTTTCTTCAAATTATAATTTTTTCCTCCTTGCCTTTTGCACCAGCTAAAACTTCCATTACAAGTTTACAAGTTTCAGTAGAAGTAGCCTTGGACATTCCCACCTTCCTCCTGATCTTAGTGGCAAAGCATTTGGTTATTCATCTTTAAGTGTAATTTAAGCTGCTGCCTTTTCACAGATATTTTCAGGCTGCAAAATATTCCCTTCTATTCCTAGTTTGCTGAGAGTTAAAAAAATAAGAATATTAAAATGTATCAATGATTTCTCTGGGTCTATTGAAATGATTATATTGGTTTTTAAAAAATTCTGTTGATATGAATTACACTGAATGATTTTTTAATGTTAAATCAAGCTTGATTTCTTGGAATAAACCCCACTTGGTCCCGATGTCTTATTGCCATTGTGTATTTCTAGATTTTGCTTGTTAAAAATTTCTGCTTGTAGGTTTCTAAGGGCTATTGATATACATATTCCTTTTTTGGGAATGTGTGAGTCTGGTTTTGGTATTAGAGTTATTCTGGCCTGTTATGGTGATTTGGGAGTTCATCTTTATCCTTCTCTTTTCTGAAAAAAATATGTGTGAGACTGGTAATTTTTTTTCTGTAAATGATTAAAATAATTTACCAGTAATGCCATTGGTACTAGAGTTTTCTTTGTGGGAAGATTTTGAATGATGTACTCAGTTTCTTTAATAGATTTAGGGCTATTGAGTTTTTAAAAATTGCTTCATCAGTTAGTTTTTGGTAGTTTATAAATTTTAAGAAATTTTCCCATTTCATCGAAGTTGTCATTTTTTTGGTGATTTTTTTCTGCAATATTTTCTTTTTATCTTTTGAATATCTGCAGAATTTATAGTAATGTCTTCTATTTAATTCTTGGTATTGGTCATTTTTTTCTCTCTTCCTTTCTTTCTCTCTTTCTCTCTTCCTCTCTCTTCTCTCTTTCTCTCTCTCTCTCTCTCTTTCCTTCTTTCTTTGTTTCTTTTCAAGATCTCCTGCTGTTGCCCAGGCTGGAGTATAGTGGTACAATCATAGCTCACCGAAGCCCCAAATTCCCAGGATCAAGTGATTCTCCTGCCTCAGTCTTCTGAGTAGCTGGGAATACAGGTGTGCGCCACCATGACCAACTAATTTTTGTATTTTTTGTAGAGACAGGGTTTTGTCATGCTGCCCATGCTGTCTAGAACTCCTGGGCTCAAGCAATCCTCCCACATCAGCTTCTGGTGCTGGGATTACAGTTGTAAGCCATTGTGCCTGGCCTCTTTTTTTTCTTTATAAGTCTAGGCAGAGGTTTATCAACTTCATTCATTTTTGTTTTCCAACAATTATTTTTGGGTTTTTAAAATTATCTGTATTGGTTTTTAAATTTTCTAATTTCTTGATTTCTATTCTTTACTATTGTCTTCTTTCTACTTACTTTGGGTTTAATTTGTACTATTTTTTAGCTTGTTAAAGGGTCATGCTTAGGTCATTTGTTTAACATCTTTTCTCATATAACCATTTAAAGATATATATTCCTCTCTAAGTACTGCTTTAACTGCTTCCCACAAGTTTCAGTATGTTTTGTTTTTAATCTTCAATTCATTTAAAATATTTTCTAATCATTTTGTGATTTAGGACCAAACTTAAAAGTTTAACTTTCAAATATTTGGAGATTTGGTAGATGTTTTGCTATTGTTGATTTCTAATTTAATTTGATTGAGATAAGGTAATAAATGTGGTATTAATTATTTTAAATTTGTTGGAACTAGTTTTTAATGGCATGGCATTTGGCCTATTTTGATGTAAATTCCATATGTACTTGAAAAAAAATGCATTTCTTGATGTTACTGTGTGGAAGGGCCTGTGATCAGTTAGCTCTGATTGGGTGCTATAGTGTTGATCAAGTATTTCATATCCTAATTGATTTTCTGTTAACTTATTTTTATAACTATTGAGAGTATTGTTGTCTCCAACTACAATTTTGGATTTGTCTTGCTTCAGTGTGTCAAGGGTTGCTTTTTCTTTTTCCAAATTTTGAAACTCTAGGTTTTAGCTTTATTATATCCTTTTTTGTGAATCGTCCTGTTTATTATTATAAAATGTCCATCTTTGACCTGAAAATATTCCTTTTCATAATGTTTACTTTGTTTGATGTTAATGTAGCCACTCCATCTTTCTTATGATGAATATTGTCATGCTTCATCATTCTTCTATCCTTTAAGTTTTGATCTACCTGAGTCTTTATCTTGAAAATAGTTTTCTTGTAAACAACATACAGTTGAGTCTTAGTTGGGTATTGTTATAATCCAGTCTGATGATATCTGTCTTTTAATTAAACTATTTAGACTATTGACATGTAATATGATATGGTTGAGTTTAAATCTATCATTTTGGGGAGGAAGGCAGCAAACCACATTGCCATATATGTACCTATGCAACAATCTTGCATGTTCTTCACATGTACCCCAAAACCTCAAAACCTAAAATGCAAGAAAATATATATTTAAAAAAAATAAATCTGTCATTTTACTGTTTGTTTTCTCTGTTTTCATATTTCCTGATTTAACATTTACAAATATTTAATATTAATAATGCTTAATATTTTTAGGGTTATAGTTTACTTCCAGGAATGATTTATTTAATGGATTATCTCTGCTTTTTACTTGCCTGATGAAATTCTTCTTTTTCTTTTTTTTTCCCCTCAAGAATATTTTCATTGGATACAGACTCTGTGTCAACAGCACTATCTTCTGGCTTGCATAGTTTCTGACAGGAAGTCTATGGACAGTCTGCTTTATTCTTTTGTATATATGTGCCTTTTTTCTTTTGATTGCTTTAAAATTTTTCCCTTTAATGCTTGTGTTCGGTAATTTGATCATACTACATCTTCATGTGATTTTCTCTATATCTTGTTCATCATTAAACTTCTTAGATCTGTTTGTTGCAAGATCTCAGAAAATTTAGAATACATCTGGCGACCATTTATTCTTCAAATAATTTTTCTGCTCCCTCTTTGCTTCCTGCAGACTCCTGTTATGTCTGTGTTAAACTATTCACTATTATTCTACAGGCCATTGAGGTTCTGCCAATTTTTAAGTGTTTTTCTATTTGTGCTTTACAGTTGCATAAGTATATGGCCCCAAGTTCACTAATTTTTCTTTCTACAGTGTTCAAACTAATGCTACTTGCATCTAGTCACTTTTTCGTTTTCACTATTGTAATTTTCATTTCTAGATATTGCATTTAGTTTTCTGTATGACTTTCATTTCTTCTATTATCATGTTCATTTTCCTCTCCTTTGCATCCTTCAATATGTGTAGAAAATGTGTATCATCTTAAGCTTTTAATCTCCTATTAAATCTCTATTATTTTGGGGTGTGTTGTTAATTAACTGGTTCTTCTTCTGGCCATTTGTCATATTTTTTGGCTTCTTTGTATATCTAATAAATGCTTAATTGTTTGCTAGACTTCTGAATTTTATATTGTTGAGTGGTGGATGTTTTTGTGTTAATTTAATATTTTTAAATTTTTGCCTGAAGACAATTAAGTCACTTGTGGGTTAGTTGGATTATCTCAAAGTTTGTTTTTAAGCTCTTTTATCTTAGATGAGTATAGAATATGTTTTATTCTCAAGATAAATTTTTCCCACTTTTACTGAGCCTTCTACAGTCTACTGAATACCTTGTGTATTCAGAGAAATCTCTTCATTCTGGCTGGAAGGAATTCAAACTGTTTTTGGCCCAGTCTCAGCTCCAGAAACTGTTCATCTTTCAGCTTCATGGTAATTGCTTTTTCTGTAGAAATTATTCTTGTCTGTCCTCCTGGGATTTTACCTTATAAATGGGCAAATATCTCCTTAGCCAAAGACTCAAGGTGACCCTTACCCAGACTTCTAAAGTTTTTTCTCTATGTATTTTTGTGCTGTCAGATACATTGTCTTAAAAATTCTAGCAACTCTGACCTTACTGAACTTTAACTGTGTCTTTTCAACACAGTGAGTTTGCTGGACACACTTTAAGCTCCTCCTTCCCGCATCACCTGGGCACAGGTAAGATTCATCTAGTTCTTTATTCCCCTTCCCCAGTTATCGAGGAACATTATTATTTTACTGTGCTTTGTCCAGTATCTGAAAATCGTTGTTTCTTATATTTTGTTCAGTTTTATAGTGGTTTGGAGGGTAATTTAGACTACCTTACTTTCTCATGGGCAGAAACCGATGTTTCTTTTGTCTCTTAGTTTTCAGTCTGTCCTCCCTGTCTTGCTTTTTTCTCCTGACTACCCAGCACCCCGGCATTTGTTTTAATCTTACCTTTTGGATCATAGGGTTTAAAGAGATCAAACCTTGTGTACAGGTGAAGGAGGATAATGAAAAGAATCAAAGAAAAGGCAAGCAAATATTTCTACTTCTAAGATGGGTTCCTTCATTAATAAGATTCCCAATCATCATTGCGAGAAAGGATTCCCTGTCCCCCTTTTCAGCCTTACCTAACATTGCTAAGATTGTCCCCATCACACAGTCTGATTGCTACATTGCTAAGAGTTTCCAAATTTTCTTCAGTTTTAATACAATCCTCTTGTTCTATTGTTAGTTTTCCATGGTTCACTATCCCGGAAGATAATGAAGAGTGGAGAAAACAGTAAGATGTTATAAAAGTGGGAGAAAACTGGGTTTCAGGCGCTGTGGTTATGAGAACATTCTTCTAGAAGTTAATGTTTGCTTCTTGTAGAAACATAGTTTAAATGTCTGCCCACAATCATTTATCATTCATATTTCTACCTGGGAGAGTATTTATTTAAGAGCTAGGGAGGCCAGCACAAATACCGTGGAGGAATAAACTCAGAAGATAAAGTAGATTTTTCCCATATGACCTGCTTTTTGTTTTTATATTTTATGATTTTGACATAACTAGTTCTTCCTTTATTCCCCAGAAAAGATACTGAGGTTATTTTTCATAGGCACTATCTTCTTTAAGTGGAATGAAGTCACCTTAATATACTTGGTAAACACAATATTTATAAACTTCTCTTCATCCCTGAATTTTCAGAAAATGATAGTTAATATTGGAAAATCTTTTTTATATTATACTGTAAGTTTATTTTCCACAGTACTTATTATCATGCTTTGTTCTCAATTGTGTCTCACAGATTTCCTCCTGCTCCACTAAATCTCACAGATTTACTCTGTTCTGTTTTAATCTGATTTAATGTGTCCTCTTTGCTTCCTTCCCCACCCTCCACATTCATTCCCTATCCTTTTTTTGACGTGTTTTGACTACTTGGTAGCTGACCATTATGAAAGGAGTTATCTGGGTCCACTTGCCTGACTCTCTTGCCTTGATGGTTGAGAGTCTCAGTAGAAGGTTGAAGGCCCAGAAAGTTGAGTCCCAGTAGAAGTTTGGAGAGAGAAAGAAAGGAAAGGTACCTCTTTTGCCTCATTGTCCCTTCTACAGCCTGGCAGTGGTTGTGTATGTCCATAGTTAACAGCTCTTGTGGGGTAATATTCTCTTGCTTCAGCTCTCCCAAGGCTCATATATTCCTTTTTTCTTCAATTTGTGCCTTCAAGCTTTGGGGTAACAGCTCTTCACTGTTGCTAGTCCCTGAGTACTTCACTAACCCTTGTTGGCTTCCATAATCCTACCCATGACTCCACATGCAGTCTCTTCACTGACCTCTCTTTAGTTAAGCCCTTTTTGAGTGTGGCTGTTTTTCCTGCTGGGACCCTGACAGATATAAATTCTATATATTGCCTAGAGAACTCTTTATAAAACTGAAGTCAAATAACATTGCTGCCTTATTCCAAACTCTTCAGTGATCTTCCTTTGCAATTAGAATCAAAGCAAACTCTTTGATAGAACCTCATGATCTTAACTCTCCATTTTTTTTTCTCCTTCCAGTCTCTCTCTCATTCTGTTCCAGGCACACCCATCCTCTTTCCCTTGAACATGCTAAGGTCACGCATACCTTGGTCCTGTACGCTTGCTCTTTTCTCAGCCTAGCCAGTTCCTCTCCTAGACCTTAACATGACTGACTTTTTCTCAACATTCATGTTCCTTCTCAGCTTTCACCTACTCTCAGAGAATGTCATTGATCAATGTATTTAAATTGATCACTTCCCCTAGCATTACGTGTCTCATTACTCCAACTTATTTTGAAATAACAATTGCTATGGTTGGAAATATTTCGATTTACTTTTCTCTTTGTGTATGATCTTTCTGTCCCCACTACAACATAAGCAGCTATATTCAGGACATTTGTCTGTCTTGTTCACCACTGTATCTCTAGGGCTAAACCACTGTCTGGGTGTATCATGTACTCTCAATAAATGTTTATTCAGTGATTGAATGAGTAAATCCATGGCTAATTTAATAAAAGATTGAAATAGCAAATGAAGCTGAGGAAGCCAAAGAATTCTTAATCAATCCTCTGAAAGGTAAGCTGTATATATTGATCTATTCTTAGAAAATTCATCATGTCCCATCCGTAATTCTGGATTTAGAGGCAGAACTTATTGGTACCAGTGTAAGCAAGTTTGACTTGGTAGAAAAAAAGAGAGTAGATCAGCCAGGAGCTGAAACTATGGAGAAGACTATGAGTAGGGGAATGACAGTCACAGGCCAAGGCATTAGTGGAGAGAGATGCCCGGTTTCAAAGGGAAAAAAACACAGCAGGAAATAAACCTATGACAAATCAGGAATGAACTGTCCTAGTAAAGGCCAAGAAATGCAACAGGAACCATGGAATCAAACTGATATGAAGTCCATGGAATCATCAAAGGCATGGGAGTATGAAGAAAGTGCCGATACAAGACCCATATAAACATGGGCTTAGATGCTCTAAGTGTAGTTCTGTGTCTCTCTGTTCTCCAGCTTAGCATCTCTTCCTAGGTGGTGTGCTCTCTCAATCATCTGTCCACCCACAGCTCTCCCTAATCATCTGCATATTGGCAGGGAAGCCTTGGAGTTTCTTAGTTGGATTTGTCAGTGACTGCATTTTTTCCCCCCAGCAGAATCAATAATTCTGGCAGAAAGATTTCCTTCTCTTGAGACACTAATTCTCTGTTGTAATCTCAACAAATCTAAACTCTTTCAGAGTAGGGTATCTCTAAAGAGGAGGCCAGACTGCCTTTCCACCCATCAGTTGAAGCCCAATTTCTTCCTTTAGCTACAGGAGTCTTCCAGACCCTGGCTTTTCTAAGACAGACTACACATGATGCTGATTCCCACATCCATGTGGTTTTCCACAGCAGGGTTGATTCAGCTTTTCACTAGCCCGTTGCTTTTTTAACCGAAGCTTCCATTGCCCTAAAACTTAATCCCATTAGGCAATGCATGGAAAGAAATCAAATAAACTAAAGTTTTGAATAAAGACTTTTGGTTAACTAATCATTATCCCAGATGAAACTGAGCCTTCTTTGGTGCCTCCAAAAAACAGTGGCACCGTCTTTATGCCTCTTTAGTAGATGTGAGGAGGAGCTGTGCTGGAACAGTGACCTTACACTCTCTCTCCACACCAAAGGTGAAGGAATCCCTTTAAGAGGTCAGTTTACTATTCTGTTCCAAGAGAATTCCTCTGGAATAGGACTGTTTAAAATAATCTTTTTTGATGATGAAAATATTCTATATCTGTGCTGTCTGATGCAGAAACTACTAGTCACCTATGGCTGTTTAGCATTTGAAATGTGGACAGTGCAGTGAGGAACTAAATTTTAAATTTTGCTCAAATGTAAATAATTTAAATTTCTTTTTTTCTTTCTTTCATTCTTTTCTTTTCTTTTCTTTTCTTTTTTTAGACAGAATTTCACTCTGTTGCCCAGGCTATAGTGTAGTAGCATTATCTCGGCTCACTGCAACCTCTGCCTCTTGGGTTCAAGCTATTCTTCTGCCTCAGCCTCCCTAGTAGCTGGGATTACAGGCACCTGCCACCATGTCCACCTAATTTTTGTACTTTTAGTAGAGATGGGGTTTTGCCATGTTGGCCAGGCTGGACTCCAACTCCTGGTCCAAGTAATCTTCCCACATCAGCCTTTTGAAGTAATAGGATTACAGGTCTGAACCACCATGCCTAGTCTATAATTTGAATTTAAACAGCTACAGGTGGCTAGCGGCTACAATATTGGACAGCACAACTCTAGAGTCTGCTTACCAATGCACCGCAGCCCATGTGCAAAATTCTGTACTTCCTCTTGTCTCTAGGCATGATATAATGGAGGGATTGGCAAGGCTCAGACTTATTTTGGAAGAGTACCACATATAAACAAGAATGTATCTTGCTGAGGCACCAATCTGTAACAGGTGTTATTTCTTGTTCTACTCATTCTGGAAACTCACTGAGTAAAGCCAAATAATGCATTTCTGGTGCTAATCACCAATCACTTTTTAAAGCGGTGCTGAGAAAACTCTTGGTCAGTGTGACTAGGAAAGTTTCTGTCTTTGTTTTGGGTCTGCACCTATGATTCATTCACATATAAAGCTCATGCTAATCCTTTTCCCATACCCAAGCTTGCTAAACAAAGTCAGTAACAGTTCTGACAAATCCAAATGCTATTATTTCTTTCTGACATTGCACAAAATCCTTCCTTTAAAGTACAGGACCACCTGCATTGGCTATGGAGCTGCATTAACTATATTCTAAAGCTTTAGCTAACTGTTCTTTTATTATTTTATAAAGTTGTATAAATGCTGGTCTCTCCGGTTCTTTTTCAGTATAAATGGATTCTATTGGTACTGTCTTTAAAACTTTCCCTCAGAGTCCTCCAAGAAGCAGATACCAGGATGAGATTAAACAGATAAGCTCTATTAAGGGAACATGCCTGTGTGCAGGAAATAGGTGGACCACCTGACCACTATGCCAGTCTAACCCAGAGTGAAAGAGAGACAGAGACAGAGCGGCAGTGAATGTTGAGTGGAGTGCCACAGAGTTTTGGCAAAGCCACCAGGAAATCCTTAAACAAACCTGGCCAACAAAAAGTCCCGTGTCTCTCTGGAATGGGTCTGCCTTAGTATCAGGGCTATACTCAGTCACTGGCTGGAGCAGCCTGTGAGAGGAGCAGCCTTGAAGCAAACCCTGGTACTGATTTCCAAGCTGGAGCCCCTGGTCCATCATGCTCTCTAGAATAAGACATGAGCAAAACACATGCCTTGTACAATTCCTGCTTCAGTGATGATGGGTAGAAAAGAAAATGAAAGATAAAAGATGGGATAGCTAGAAAATGAAATAGCTGAACAATACCTAGAAGACTTTCTTCTATTAGGCAGAATTGTCTCCACTTACTACCTCAATGTTAATTCTAATTCTCTTCTATTCAATGGTTCCATTGGCTTCAGAATTAGGGATAGAAACTATCTTCTTGTCACCTTTCTGGGCTTTTGTTAAGTTACTTCCATCCACTTCTAGTCATTTATTTCCAGAATATGCCAAGGAGAAACATTTTCTTTTGCATTCTGTTTACCAACTATTGTTATCTATTTATGTATAGTTTGGGGTTCTTTGAAAAGGTCTGATAAATAATACACTGCTTCCACATTCAGTTTCAGAATAAGTGAAGAACAGAAAGAAAAGGGTCAGTATACAGAGGCCTCAAAAATGACCTTAATTACTAATAAAACTATATAATTTGACTATGTCTCTAGATAACTTGGCCCCCTGATGCTATAACTAGAATTTGAAGGGCATCTACTCAGCTTCATTTGCACTAGAACAGGGAAGGAGTTTCCTGCTCCAAGTGTAGGTTCTTCCCACGCTGGAGAGGGGAGCATGTTTCCTGGAAGCTTCCATTCATAGTTACTCTCCCACATTCACTGATCAGGTTAAGTCTTTCCTATGTATCTGGAATGGAACTAAATGAGTGAGGGAAGCAGAGAGAGGCCAAGAGTATTAAATCCACAGAAGGAAAGATCAGTGGTGGGGAAGAGGCCTGATAGATAAAATACCAAAATGTCACGTGCCAAGGATGCACAGGCTCGGTGGCCAGTTCTCTATTTTACAGTGGTTCTGCGAACATCTCCAGAATTCTGAGTTCAACCAGTGGGTACATTTGTATGCTATCTTCTCTTTGGATTCTTGAAAAATGTTTTCTCCACTTTTGGCTCAAAATTTGGGGTCAAAATCTTTTTGGAGAACTTGGGAAAGCTTTGGATTCTCCTTTACCAAAAAATGTATACAGATTCAGTTTTGTTTTTTTTGTTTTTGTTTTTGTTTTTTTTTTTTTTTTTTTTTTTTTTT